>NC_089240.1:11753079-12400135 GCF_963924675.1 Phocoena phocoena | reverse complement strand
AGTGCAATGAACACATTCACTGAAACATTCAGAAATTTGATCCTTACAATGAATCGAATCAGGAATAATAAGAAATCACCCACCAAAAGGTGTCACCTGCTTAATTAAATTAAATATTATTATAATGAAATTTTAACAAAATATTAAAAGAAGAGGGAAATCGACATGATTCCCTTAACTCTGTCTCTGTATGAGCCCTGTGAGCCCCAAGCCTGCCTAGGACCATGTGTGCGGAGGAGCGTTTCAGGCCTTTCTTTCTTGGGTGTTGACCTTGACAGCTTTTAACTGGAGGAAAACTCACTTCTGCACCACAGCACATCCCCTCCCTTGATGAATAGAGGGCAGCCTGCCTCATGGACACGTGGTCTTTGAGCAGAGACAACGCGCTTGGGCTGAAAGACATACTTAGTCATTGGTGAATCTTTTAGCCAGACAGCTCCCTGGTTTGGCGAGAACTGATTTTAGAAAAACAGTGAGCACACATCATAAGGAGCAGCAGAGGGCACTCTTAAGCAACAGTGCTTCGAAGTACCCACTTTCCCGCTGGGTACAGACATAGTGCTTTTTTTTTTTTTAAATAATTAATTTATTTTTGCTGTGTTGGGTCTTCGTTTCTGTGCGAGGGCTTTCTCTAGTTGTGGCAAGCGGGGGCCACTCTTCATTGCCGTGCGCGGGCCTCTCACTATCGTGGCCTCTATTGTTGCGGAGCACAGGCTCCACACACGCAGGCTCAGTAGTTGTGGCTCACGGGCCTAGTTGCTCCGCGGCATGTGGGATCCTCCCAGACCAGGGCTCGAACCCGTGTCCCCTGCGTTAGCAGGCAGATTCTCAACCACTGTGCCACCAGGGAAGCCCGACATAGTGCTTTTGTATGTGGGAAATTGGGGTAATTCTAGAAGCTGGCACACCATTCCTAGAAGCCCCTTCAGTATAACATGGGAAATGAAACAATGGACGTGAACGCCTTGACCACAGTTTTACAAGATGTAGGTGGTATCAGTTAAGAGGCTGGCCTGACGACATGGGGAGCCAGGGGTAGTTTGTCTGAAGAGATTCCCCCAAAGGGTTGAATCCTGAGTGGAGTTTGAAGAGGAAGGGCATGTCTGAATCTGGGGTTCTAGAAGCAGCTGGAAGATTCTCAGGAAGTTTGCAATTCAGCCTGAGTAGATTTGGGAATGTGATCATCATAGAACCTCGATGTGCATGTCTGAAATTTTATTCAGGGTGAAAGGAAAATTAGTAAATTTGGGAGACTTTTGTGAGGGGAGCAACAGAAAAATAGAAAAGGAAAATTGCTTTCAAGTCACTTGTTCATTGCTCTGTAGTTAGACGTTGTTGGGTAGAACTTGTCAACGTCCACACCAAAGAAGGATCCCATGATCACCTCATCGCGGGATCACGGGGCTGCCTGGCCCTCCATCAACCTCTTCTCCACTTCACCTGGGAATCCCGAGGCCCGTTTTCAGCTTTGTATACAATAGCAAGGACCCTTCCTTTGCCAGAGGTGCCAGGTTGCCTGAAGCCCTCGCAGTTGGCAGCGCTGGCTCCTCTTGCAGCTCCCATCAGCTGTCTCCTCCAAGGCAGGCGCTGTGCTCACAACACCTGTGTTACTGCCAAGATGGCGCCAGCATTTGTGGGACACTGTGGGAGAGTGAAAATAGTTTTATTCTCAGAGACAGAAAATGTTAAGTCCTTTCTCTGCTGCTATTAATGATGTAAACTTAATCACAGTAAGCCACAATGTTTTCATCAGTATCGTGTAGGTGATAATATATTCCCAGGATCATATGCTTTTTAAGTGCTGAAATGCTATGCAAGTACAAGATGCTGCCCTTCCTTCCTTCCTTCCTTCCTTCCTTCCTTCCATCCATCCATCCATCCATCCATCTTCAGTGTCAGCTATATGTTCTAGCCTTCAGGGAGGTTGCATTTTCTTAGGGAAGACAGACAATAAGTGAATAACCAAATAATTATATAATATAGTGCCCTTCATGAGAAAGTTAGGAAGAAGAAACAGAGTCGGAGGATTGAGAATAGATTGACCAGTTAGATGACCTGGTTGGGGGTGGCCTGTCTTAGGCAGTGACATTTTTTTTTTGATGTGGATCATTTTTAAAGTCTTTATTGAATTTGTTACAGTATTGCTTCTGTTTTGTGTTTTGGTTTTTTGGCCGTGAGGCATGTGGGATCTTAGCTCCCTGACCAAGGATCGAACCCACACCCCCTGCATTGGAAGGCTAAGTCTTAACCACTGGATGGCCAGGGAAGTCCCTAGGCAGTGATATTTGAGCAGAGGCCTGAACGAAGTAAGGACACAAACCATGAGAATATCGGGGGAAATCATTCCAGGAAGCTCCAGTGCGGACCAGAGGGAGGACCCATGAACAGGATCTCTGCTCTAGGAATGTGGCAAACGTGCTGATTCTAGAACTTACTGAACACTTGTTATGTGCTTTGCATGCATCACCTGGGTTATCCCTCACCATGCTCGGTGAGCTCATTGCCTGGGTCCCTGTTGTAAGTGAAGAAACTGAGCCTCCGGGAAGTTAAGGCCTTCACCCCACATCTCACACCTGGCAAGTAAGTGGCAAAGCCCAGGTTCCCACCCAGGCTCCAGTGCCCGAGTGGCTCCCGAGGCAGGGCTTCACCAGCAGGGGGCGTCTCCGGGGGTTGTGGCAGAGCGTTAAAAGGTTTGGGTTTGCCCCTTGGCTGAATACCTAAACCATGTTGCTTCTCTTTTCCTCTTTTGTGCAAACGACCTTCTGGCACTTGTGAAGGTGTTTTTGTGGGGTCGTGATTGGATGAGCCAACTTGGGGGCAGGGTGTGAATTTCTAGGTTTCTCAGTGATTGCTCAAGAAATTAAGACATTTTTGTAAAATAAGTCGGGTCCTGGATTGTATGGATTCAAACATGCTGTTTCTGTCCTTGAAGACCAGTTAGCCGCTTCGATTACGCAAGATGTTCCCTGCCGGCCTCTCTCATCAGCCATGACCTCAACCCGTGTTTTTGTTTTGTTTTTCTCTTTTTCCTACTCAGCTACCAATAGAGAAAAGGGCACCATTTTAGGGCAAATGGAAATTAAAAGAAAACAGAGTTTAATCTATAATATAACCTTTTTCTTTTAAAGAGTGTGTTTTGCATCTGTAACAGGTAATGAGGTCATGACACTCTTCTTCCTAAATACCAACCAGAAACAACAAACTCTGTTCAGTGCTGTAGTTCTTCAGGATTCATTTATAGCTCCTTGAGGTACACCTTCTCTAAACTTCATATTGCAGGTGATGCTTTACTTTCATTACTGTTGTGGGTTTGTGTCTTTCTCTTTCCAAATACAAACAAACACAGAAACAAATAAGAACTGACAAGGAAGCACAAATATTTCGTAGAGACCCGTGGAAAGTTTAGGACCAGGAAAGGATGCAGCAGGACCAGGAAGCACGGCAAGTCCTTTAAGAAAACACCTGTTTCAAATTACAGATTTCTTACTTAATTAGACACATGCAAGTCTCCAGTTTAAACACAACACTCCCAATCCCCTTAACCACCCACGACAATTCTCCAGGTGTTTGCGATTATGTAATGGCCTAAAAAATCGTCTGGATCATGTCAGTTCTCAAAGTACTGCCTGAGGTTTGTTTGTTTTTGAATCCTGGCAGCCCCTAATTTATCCTTAAGGCCTCAGTGTAACATTTACAGCACTTAGCAAAAATAAATAAATAAATAAAAGGTAGTAAATAAAATTTCCTGGGTTTCTGATTTTTCTTTCCCCAAAGGCTAAAAGCGTGTTTTTTGCTTTAAGTAGTAAAAGGTTGGCATTACAGACTCAGTAAAGCGTTGTTGGCCAGACTTCTCTAATTCAGATTTTATTTAGGATAGGGGAGATGCTGTTTACTTGTGTATTGCCAGAGAAAAGAGGACATCCACACTGCAAAGGTAGGGGAAGAAGGCGGCAATAATGGTCTCGTCAGTCTTTTAGAAACAGTGTTGGAACTGCTCCCTAAAATAAAATTTGCAAAAAAAACCAAAAACCCTCTTTTGATATCCATGTAAATTTTCATCTTTAAGTGACTCATGTTCCCGACAATTTACTTTTGCAAGTTGCCTGACATAGTTTTAGATGATTAACAACTTGAAAGTCCCTAGGCTTGGATAATTGAAAGATCTTGGGGGAGGGAAAGAACATGATTTGAAAGGGACTCCTTTGAGAAGCCAAAGGGGAGCTTCAGCCCGAACAGAAAGAAATTTGCCTTTATTATGCAGTTATTTTAATTAAAAGTACATGAATAACAGGAAAAGGAAAGCAATTCTAGACACTGCTCAGTGTAGTTTGGCTGGTTGTATGAAGTTTGGAAGCTTTTTATTTGTCCTCTGAAATTCTTAAGCTCTGTATGGAGTCCTAAGTGCTTAATTCTTATTTTGGCATGAGTGCCCTCTATAAGAATTCCAGATCTTTCCCATCTAGCAGCATATTAAAGGCAGAGGTACCTATGTGGTCCTCACAGGTAATAGGGAGTTATTCTGATTCTTAGTGTTTTGCCTTGTGTCTTATTGCCTTCCTTCCAGCCCCAGTTTACGCACACAGGGAACCAATATTCACCAGCATCTGTGCACAGTAAAGCATATCACTTTCATTCACTGATTAGTGGCAACATCTTTTTATTTTCCCCAAATAAAAAAAGTTTCCATTGTAAAAAGGTAAACTACTCATTGCAGAAAACGTAGACCAGCAGAAAAGAAAGCAGATAATAAAATGTACTTGCATTTCCACCCTTTGGAGATGACCTTCGTTCACATTTTGACACGTGTCCATCCAGGCACTTACACGCGTAGACAGCATGACGGGCTACAGTTTTATTTGAATGAATCCATTTAAATGCATCGTTGCCTTTGACCCTTTAAATACAATTGCTGCTCTGTAGCCTGCTTTTTTGATTAAATAATATTTCATTTTTCTGTATCAGTGAATAGAGATCTGTATCACTTTTTAACAGGTGCATAATAATATCGTCTTGTATGGCTGTACCATTATTTAGCTAAGTGTACCCTATAAACCCATCGTCCAGATTGTTCCTGTCTTTTTGCCATCATAATAAACATTGCTGAGATAGATTTGTGCAGACATTTTGGATTTTTGTTGTCTCCTTAGATTTAAATCTTCTAAGTGTATTTTTAAAATCCTTAATCCATTTGGAACACGTTTCTGCATGTAGTGGGGGCTTACTCTCTTTTCTCTGAGAAATAAAATACTTCCTGCCATATCTGTAAACAAAGGATGTCGCAGTCCTCAGGGATTGCAGCCACCGCCTTGGTGAGCTGGAGAGCCCTGAGGGAACTCAGGGATGAAAGAATACCTGCCATCTAGCAGCCGTCAGACTGCAGCCACTCCCCACAGTGAGCCCTGAGGAAACTCAGGATGTGAAAACACAGGATCCTGGCCCCAGATAGCTGAGGTGCATATCAAAGGAAGCATTTCAGTGAGCCCAGACTCTTGCATCTTACCATGCATAGAAGAGCGCTAAATTCCTTAACTTGAGATATCTGGTTTTCTTTAATTAACAGTAATCTTTCGACCTACAGACTACCTGCCCTTTGCTGCAAAACCCCCTATATATCCTGCCTCCCCCCTGGCCTCCTCGGAGCAGTTTCTCAGGTTTACTTGAGATGCTGCCTCGCGGGCTTGAGGTCCTTAGTATGCCCGCCGAATACAATATAGCTCTCAACTTTTAGGTTGTGAACATTCTTTTAGTCATATCTCATTTGGTCAGTCACTTGTTCCAATACTGTTTATTGGAAAAGGCATCCTTGCCCCACTGATTTGAAATTGCTGTCATTATATGTTAATTTCCCCTACAAATGGATCTCCTTTGTTCCCGTGCCAATGTTGCACTGTTGCCATTACGATAGCAAGTTTCCAGGAGGGGGTTTTAGACTTAAAATCTAGTCAGGGTTTTCCAGAGAAACAGAACCAATTGGATATATAGAGATTATGTAAGAGGAGATTTATTATAGGAATTGGCTCGTGTGATTAAGGAAGGTGGGGAAATGTCACAGTCTACTGTCTACCGGCTGGTGAACCAGGAAAGGTGGCGGTATAATTCAGACCGAGGCCCAGAATCCGAAGGCTGAGAATCGGGAGCTTTGATGTCTGAGGGCAGGAGAAGATTGTCGTCCGCTCATCCTTCCTCCACCTTTTTGTCCTATTCGAGCCCCCAACAGATTGGATGGTGCCCCACCCACGCTGGCGATGGTTGATCTTCTTTCCTCAGCCTGCTGATTCAAATGCTAATCTCATCCAGAAACACCTTCACAGACACACCCAGAAATGTTTTACCAGCTATCTGGGCATCCCTTAGCCCAGCCAAGTTGACACATAAAATTAACCACAGTCTAGACCCTCCAGTGTCTGTAGCCATCTGCCTGTCGCTTGCTGGGATAAAGGTTGCTACCAAGGCCATTCTGTACACAGTATACCTCGGTGACATTGTTCTGCAGGATGACACACGAAGAGTCCTCGTGTCAGCCAGCTTGACTTGCGCTGGAGTAAGTGCTCTACAAATACTTGGTTTCAAGATCCGGCACTCAATAAAATAAAATAAAAATAAAATAAAATTTGCTCCAGAAGAGGTGGGTTTTTTATAAGGCTGTAGTATAAGATTTCAAGAGCATGACAGTACCAGGTCTTAAGTTTCCCTGAGGTGGGAATATGAAGAGGCAGAATAAACGATGGCCTGCTTTCCTAGCCTGAATTCCGAACCAGTTGAGATGAAAGAGTAAGAAAGATAGCAGACAAAAATAGACCTTTATTTCCAATAAAGCTGATACTGTCGAATGTGGCTTATATCTGCGGGCAGCTGGGCTCCTGAATACGGCACCTGAAACTGAGGCAGACTCTATTCAGACCTCACTGGCTGTGCTGGAGCCCTGCAGGCCACTGCCATGGGGGCTGGCCCTTCTCACAGAGGCAAAGAGCGGAAGAGGACCCTGACCTGTGGCAGGCTGATTCCCAAAGAGGAAGAGGAGAAGCAGGGTTCAGCTATGCGAGCGCAGCTTCCTCTTTCAAGTCCACCAATCAGATCGAGCTGTTTCCTTCCCACTATGGAGGGGTGGGTGAGATACAGCAAGAGTTGAGGAGTGTTAATGTTAATGGAGTACCCTCCATGGGGAGGGAGATATCACCAAGGGCAGCCGAGGTTTTCCCTAACACTGTGGAAGGTCCTGCCCTGCTGATGGAGCAGGGGTCACACTGATATAGGACACCAAGGTCATGGCTGAATCTAGTGTTAGTGCAATCTTGGTTTTATTTTGTGGCCCCTTCTCGTCTCTCTAGGCTTATCTCTTTGCCATTCGTGCTCTTTGAGTGAGTCATGATCTCCCTCACTTCTTGGTCTTCACACGTGCCTGAAACACACTCCTGGCCCACCTTCACTGCCATCTTTTTTGTCTGGCTTACTCCCTTCCCTCCTTAGGACTCACTTCCTCCGAGAAGCTTTATCTGGCGCCCAAGTGTGAGCTAAATCCTTCCTGTGCTCCTCACACGACCGTGTACTTACCCAGCAGGACCCTTACTCCGTATTTTATTCCCAGTTACTCTCTTCTGCATGAGAATATGAGCTTCATGAAAACAATTATTGATATTTTCTGTGTCGTTTCCATTGGAAGACCTCAATGACTGTTTGTTCAATGAATTCATAAATCTTTATTATTTAAAAAGTATTCTGTTGTAAGTTTTACATCTATGAATTGATAATCTTTTGGCTAGTTCCTAAATACACAAATGTATAGGAAAATGATCAGAAACCCATTGCCACTTATAGGTTATGAAACAACTTTTTGAATTTTCATATTAAAAAAAGTTAGATCTACTTTTTATGCCTTAGGATACTGCAAAAACAATCTGGCCTAGACATATATAATGCGTTCTTGTATGGGGGAGGAAATAATCTTATTTGTGTAAAACAGTAGTATCTGATATATATGCTGAAACCTTCATAGATATTTTCTCTTCTCTTACCTCTTGGGTATATTTTTTTTTTGTTTTTCTTTCCTGTTGAAATATAATATTTCTACTCTTTCTTTCTGTGGTTTTAGAGATTTGTGATTTGTTCCTTAAAAAGTATTCTTTACTCTTTTTAAGTAGTGACTTAAATTGTTATATTTGGTGGAATGAGTCTTTGAGCAAAAATTAGATCTGGCTTACATAATTACAAGAGATGTTGGGATTTTAATTGCAGACTGCATTTTCTGGTTTGCTCGTTTAATAATGGTT
Source organism: Phocoena phocoena (assembly GCF_963924675.1). Lineage (NCBI taxonomy): Eukaryota > Metazoa > Chordata > Mammalia > Artiodactyla > Phocoenidae > Phocoena > Phocoena phocoena. The sequence goes on along the minus strand of NC_089240.1, from coordinate 12,391,868 downwards.
AAAGAGAGTTTTGAAGTACAGTTTCCAGGGTTAAAACGGATAAACACATTAAGCTTTAAAGAAAGCATTTGGATAGCTAGAATGTGAAAACTTCATCCAGTGATGCAAAGGATCGGAGTTGTCACCCGTAAGCCTGAGGCGGGGAGCCACGCGTGGTTTGCCGGTAAACATGGTTTTGCGGACACCTTTCAGAGCTGTTGTGGCTGATTGGTATTTCTTGTTGGCATTACAGATGAATTTCATAAGTGTGTACAGAATGAGCAAAATGGAAAGTCGAATCTAAATAGAGGGGTACAGAGAGGACCCCAGCACCAACGTACAAACAGCGTCTTAAGCTTTCAGTGTTAAGTCTTACATTTCACATGTTACCATGTCCCTGGGGTAGTTTCAAATGCTAAGTAGTTGGGTGTCTTTTTCATTTTTGTTAGTTAGGATAATCACAGTCGTTTTTAAAATGAGCATTGTAGAGCTGCTTGACTTTTCCGTTCAGTGAAATCATGAAATAAGAAGGGCTCGATTTTCTAGTGCTGTTTAGAATCGGTAAAATTTCGTTCTGCCAAGAGGTACTGTGATTGCAGACGCTCCCAGGAAGGTTTTGCTCCCTGCACAGAATGCCTGCCATAGATGGCTGCTGGGGCTCAGATTTATTTACCAAGATCAGTGTCGTCAAATAGAACTTTCTTTAAAGATGGAAATGCGTTATAGTCTGCGCTGTCCACTGTGGTGACCACTAGGCACGTGGGGCTGTTGAACCTGCGAAATGTGACTAGTGCACCTGAATTTTTTATTTTGTTTAATTATTTTAAACGTAGCCACTTGTGGCTAGCGGCTACTGTGACGGACAACACAGAATGTCAGCACGGACAATGCTTTTAGATTTGGTACGGTCTTGCCTCTGGAAAAGTTGACTTTAATTTCTATGAATTCATCTGATATATCTCGCCAGCATTTATTGAGCACCTCAGGAGTGTGTGTGCCTGGTGTTGGAAAGACACGTCCTTTGGATTTCTCCTATCAGCCTGTAAGGGAAGGTGTGGAGGCCTGAGATCTGTCGTCCCACACACCTGGGTGAACGTGGCCTTGGTAACAAGGCTCCTGCTGTTTCAACAGGAGCCGCGTCTCTTTCACCCTGGGCTCTGGGACCCACCATGGCAGGGCCTCGTCCCGGCGGGCTGAGGGTATGAGTGGCGGTCCCTCTCACCCAGCTGGGAGCTCTGCTTGCTCAGGGCTGCATCTGCCCGGAGGAAGGGGCTCCCACTTGAAATTCTCTCAAAGATGTTGCCCGGGCTAGCGTGGCCCTGTCACTGAGGTTCATCCCCTCAGCTCAACCATCTTAGTTGCTCCTGACACTTCGGTCAACACATTTTCAGTGGAAAAAGTGAACAACTCTTCACAGCCCTCCAGCACCTACTTTTTCTTCTGTTTTTTTTTTTTTCTTTTCTTTTTCTAAAGGTATCTTACCTCCTGGAAGGGGGCAGCATGGCCCATGAAGACTTCTGTGGACACACTGGTCAGTTGAACCCAGGAGACCTGCAGGTATGGCCAAGATGAGGAATGGCTGATGGTTTCATAGTCTTTGGGTGAGGCTGCTCCGTCCCACCCACTTCTGGTAGCTTCCCGCGTCCCCTGCTCTGTCTGTTACACCTTGGACTTGTCCCTTTCTATCGCTTCTTGCACTCCGCCTGAAAACCTGCACAGGTCCCTTGTATTCCTCTCTCATGCTTCCCTGGGCCCTCACAATCAGTTTTTAGCTCCCACGTAGGGCTTTTCCTGATGCTTCTGAAAAAAGTAATCACAAGTCACTGTCTCGGCTTCCTTCTCTTGCGTCCCATCCTCCAGTCACTGAAATCAGGGTTGGCCTCTCAGCACTGCCCCCCAAACCTTTCCTGACGCTGTTCAGGTCACGGTCACTCATGATGCCCCAGTTGCTGCCACATTCACTGCGCCAGTTTCCGGCCTCATCTTTCTAGATCTCTCTGCTGCCTTTGAGACAATTTTCTATTTATCTTCCAGTCCATCTGCAGGGGTAGGTGTTGTCACTTAAAGAGCATGACCCAAACCCGGCCACCATCCTAGTCCTGTCTGAGACGTGTTACCATTAAAATCCCCAGAAAGTGCTTGGTTCATCTTCGCCAGTTTTTATAAGTGTGGACTCTATACAGGTAGTTTCTGGGATCATTTACATATTTTGGGGGATGACATCTGCAAATATTTGAATCGTGGTGTTTCAGTGAACAGGAGATTGAGAGGCAGAAAAGCAAAAGGGCGAAGAGTTGTGCCCAAAAGTCAACAGTAACCTGTCCCCGGAGCAGAGTGTAAAGCATAGCTTCGACTGCTTGTGACTCCGGAAGTGGATTTTTCCGCCCTCCATGCATCAATTCTAACGTGCCTCGGCATGGTTCCCAGTGGGATTGAGCCCCAGGTGCCCACAGGTGTAACCTGCTCGTTAACCCCCCTTTGTGGCTTTCTCCCTTGCCTGGCTCACCCTTCCTGCTCTTCCCTACTTGTGCTTTCTGTACCACTTGCCAGATATACTCCCTGCACTCGAGCCCTTGTCTCAGCATCTTCTGTGGGAGAACCCAAGCTGAGACGGGCAAGAAACCTACCTTTTGTGTTCTATCCCTTTATCCTCAGATCCCGAGGTTGGCATCTGGGGCTGGCCCCTCATGTGCTCTTAGTAAAGAAGTAAATGAACGCTTGAAAACTCTGCAGAAGAGCGGAGGCAGTAACTTCCTCCAAGTGGTGAGCGCTCCGTTCCCCGTGTTGAAGTCAGCCGCCTATGGTGTGGTGGGTCCCGTGGGCCTCCACGGGTACCAGTAGGCCCACCTCGTGTCCTCCAGCTGCTGCGAATACCGGCTGTTGATGGCTCTCAGCTGCATCCCACTCTGGGCGCTGCCCTCTATCCCGGTAACTGCCTCTCCCAAGGTTGTGCTCGCTACTGCAGGGTGGCCCACAGTCAAGGGTTTGCTGATGTGGGGATAGGAAAGCCTCAATTTGGGACAATTCTGAAGTTTCATCCGACTCCAGAGCTCCCTGTTGGCTCGGCTAAGGCCTCTGTTGTACAGTAACTGCATTGGTGATCGGCTTCTCCCCCTGCCCAATCCTGCTTTCTTCACTTGTTAAGATGCGTCTCCCGAGAGCACTTCTCAGTTTACTCTCTGCCTGCAACTCCCCATCTAGGGGCGCAATCTAAGACTCAGGGATGCCAAAGAGGGGGTTCTTCCATTTGTGTGAATTCCAGAGCTGATGATTTGATCGCACATGCAGAAGCATGGGACATGTTTGGAAAACTGGAAAGGGCCCCAGCAGTCGTCTCTGTCATTTTGTTATTCCTTGGAAAGCAGACTTGTAAGGTGCCTGACTTAGTTACCAGGTGGTAATCATCCCACCTGTGGACTCATTAGAGGCCGGGTCACACTTCCTTCTTGTCGGTCTGGTGTTCGCAGTGGATGACCGTGGGCCAGGGCATCGTGCACGCCGAGATGCCTTGCTCAGAGGAGCCAGTCCACGGCCTACAGCTGTGGGTTAACTTGAGGAGCCCACAGAAGATGGTGGAGCCTCGGTACCAGGAACTGAAAAGCAACGAAATCCCTAAACCCAGTAAGGAGGCCGTGACCATTGCTGTCGTTTCTGGAGAAGCCCTGGGAGTCAAGGTAAGCCGCGCTGTGGTGTGTTTGTGAAAGCTGAGGTATGCAGCGACACGAGGCTGGCCCGCTCTGGGTCGATAACTCTCGCCGGGTTTGTCACGGTTCAAGTCCCGTGGGATGGACTTGCTTCAAAGGTGTCAGAATAAATGCAACCTAAGGGAACCCAGAATTTTTTTTGCCACGTGCAAACCTTTAGAGTTAGGAAAATTACAGGAAAGCAAGCTCATGTAAAGAATTTGGTAAAAAAGCAGTTTTCAAGATTCATCTTAATATGTGTGCAGATTGAGCCTGTTTCCTTTTGTTTATCGTGCAGTTTTAGAGTGCCTCGTTTAAGAAACAAAAACCAAAACTGACTCCAGTCCCCGAAGATTGATTTAATTATTTATGCTCAACTTAGTAAGGACAGCACACTACGACATCATAGAAAGGTTTTTTAAAAAATTAACTTGAACATGTATTTAATCCATACACGCCACGCCCTGTACATTCTTCTTAAGTGAGACTTTATAATATTTCAGTTCCAGGTCCCACCTTTTAATCAAATGAGATCAATTTTGGCTAAACTTTGTGAAGAGATTTTGGTAGGAAAAGGGTATGGCCAGTACTGTGTTAACGGCACACCAGAACTGCTTGCCTGGAGCCTAGGTTCCTGGTGGTGAGCTCGGTAGTGTGGTCTCTTAGGCAGAAATGGTTAAAAGGGATGGGAAGGGGGGATCTGGGAGGGCCCCCCCCACCTCCAGTTGCACACGTGCTACCTGTTGTCTGTTACCTGTTGTTGAGTGGTATCAACATATTGGGAACCACTTTGCCATTCTCTTCGTGCAAAGAGCACTTAAAACTATTTTACATACTAATTTATGTAAATTTAAATTTTGTTTATATGCACCCACAGGGATGATGGCCAGGCAGTGGGATGCATTCATGGTTAAGAGGTGGGTCATGATTACTGGTTAGGACTTCACTGGTTTTTGTATTTCCTGCGCCGTAACCCGCAGTTCTTTTCCTGTACCGTGCCTGGGAGTATGTGTTATTTTGCTTTGCTTCCAGTGCAAACAGAAGCGATTGAAGAAAAAAAATATCAAAATTCACTCCCTAATAAGCATATATAGCTGACTGCTATCTACGCCCTGGCAGGCCTCCACGTTACTTTGCAGTTGGAAACGTCACCCTTCATTGTGTTTCTGTGACCCATTCGTGTTTTGCCAAGCATTGGGCAGTGCGCTTTTCAACTGTGCGTCGAGTTTCCTTCTCTTCAGCTTCACAGGGGAGAATACAGGTCCTGTGAGGTCTTTCAGGTATAAGGCAGAGGACCTCACCTTGTGTAGGTGGGTCTAAGGCAGGGAGGGTCTAAGGAGAGCTCAATTGGTGCAGAGGAGAGGCGGCTCACTGTGCTGCCCTTGGCGTTTTTCATTCTGTGTTTTCAGGACTCTAGGGACGGGCCTTGGGATACTGAGGCAGATGGTAAAGGTCAAGAGATTTCCTTCTCTCCACCAAAGCCCAAGGCTTTACCCAGTCACATGTATTGGTGTTGTCTTTAAGAGTTCACTTACAAAAAGAGTTATCTGCAGCTAAAAAGAGAAATTAGACCACTGATTTAATGCATAATCAAAGCCAGCCATATCATGAATCCTTAACATTTACAACTGCTTCTCTTTTATAGAAAATACAGTGCAGTTTTAATGTCAGAGCTGGTACCAATTACAGGCAGAAGGACATTTTAAAGCACTTCCAAGCAGCAGACCACGTGCTCTTGCAATCCCAACTAAGAATTAGAAACCAGACGTTAATAATGTTTTAACTTAGTGAAATAATGTCTTAGTAGCTGCCAGCCTCTCTCTTTTTGTCAACTGAAACCTCTGAAGTGAATTACATTCTCCTAGATAAGTGATCAGTCTTTATTTTTTAAAATTAATTAATTAATACATTATATTTACTTCTGGCTGCATTGGGTCTTCGCTGCTGCACGCGGGCTTTTTTCTAGTTGTGGCGAGCGGGGGCTACTCTTCGTTGCGGTGTGCGGGCTTCTCATTGCGGTGGCTTCTCTTGTTGCGGAGCTTGGGCTCTAGGTGGGCGGTCTTCAGTAGTTGTGGCACGCGGGCTCAGGAGTTGTGGTTCACAGGCTCTAGAGCCCAGGCTCAGTAGTCGTGGTGCGCGGTCCCCGTTGCTCCGCGGCATGCGGGATCTTCCCGGACCAGGGCTCAAACCCGTGTCCCCTGCACCGGAAGACGAATTCTTAACCACTGCACCGCCAGGGAAGCCCGATCAGTCTTTATTATGAGAGCATTTGAATAAGGGACTCTTGGAAGCCTGGGCAGCATTAATTTAGGCTCTGAGAGGCCATGTGGTGCTGTGGTTACCAGTGTGGACTCTGGAGACAGCTGACCTGGATTAGAATCACCACCATGAACTAGCAGTGTGGCTTAGGGCAGACCATTGAACCTCTCTGTCCTTCGTTGTCCTCATGTGTAAAATAAGGTTGCTGTGAGGATTAAGTGATTTTTTTTTTACACTTTAAGTTGTCAAAACAGCATCAGACGTGTTGTAAGCACCACACGAACGGTAGCTGTTATTATTATTATTTTGATTACTTTGTGTTAACTTGGGCAGGAGCTGGGCTGAGATTTATGTTTGTGGTCTATGCTAAAGGGACTTGCTGGGATTTGGGAAAGGTAATTAAGCTGCTCTGAAGAAAAGACACCAGTGTGAGTCATTGTACACACGGGGGGCTCTTGACCATTTCTTTCTGGGTGTCGTAAGAAACGTAGTTTTGCACATCTGAAGCCTTAATATCTGCTCACACAGGGATGATTGGATTGCATCAGGAAGATAGTTTTAAGTTAAATCATGAGGTGAGGCTGAGAATATACCTTTCGAGAGATTGATGTGTTTATAACCAATAGAGAGTCACCAACAGCTCCCCTCTCAGCACCTTAAATAGCTAGAAAATGGAATTAGTGACCATTCCAGCACTTCTCCAGTTTTAATATTCACATCACTTCGGGCTCTTGTTAAAATGCAGACTCCGATTCAGCAGGTCTGGGTGAGGCCTGAGGGTCTCCATTTCTAACCGGCTCCCAGGTGATGATGTTGCTGTGGTCTGGGGACCACGGTTTGTGATATGTGTTATGTTCCTGGGATTCAAGACATGGGAGTTTACTTATCAGGAGGGACAGTTTGATTAGGTACCTATAGAAGATGTTAAGGTCCAATTCTGTGGCTTTTGGCAAATCTTCAACCTTTATGTAGTGAGGGCCTTTTTGTGCAGAACGCTATAAGCTTTTGCACGCAGCACGACTGACCTTTGATATTCCCAAAGCTAGATGTGTCCCTGTTGCCCAGGTTATATGTGTCTGGGCATTTCTTTAGCCCTTGGGAAGCCACAGCCAACTGTGAGCAAGATTCTGCCAGGACAGCACAGTGTAAAGCGAAGGCTGAAAGGGGGAAAAGATAAAAATGGGATACTTTGAATAGTTTCTGTCACTTCTGGAAGGTCAAAAATCACATGTTTATTTCATGAGAGTATGAAATTCTCCAAACCCCATTCCATCCTTATCAGGCAGCCAATCAGGAATATTTATTGCCAGTTCTCTCTGCAACATGATTCTTTTCCCAGCAAATGCCTCTTCTTGCCTCCTGCTGTTTTAAATTACATCATGTCAGAAGCAAACCTTAAGGAGGCCTCAGCCCCACCCGGGTCAGAAAAAGGCTACCTTGAGCCAGACTGCTGAGTTCAAGGGCAGCTCCAGCACTGACTGCCTGTAGAGAAGTCATGTAAGCTTGCTGGGCCTCAGTTTTCTCATCTGTAAAATGGAGATAATTATAATGACCCAGAGGGTCATTGGGAGGATTCACTTGGTTAATATGGGTAAAGAACTTAGAACAATCCCTGGCGTCGAGTAAGCCCTCTATAAGTGGTTGCTACTTTTACTTTTTTTTAAAATTATTTTATTTATTTTATCTTTGGCTGCATTGGGTCTTCGTTGCTGCACGTGGGCTTTCTCTGGTTTTGGTGAGCGGGGGCTACTCTTCGTTGCGGTCCACAGGCTTCTCATTGCGGTGGCTTCTCTTGTTGTGGAGCATGGGCTCTAGGCACACCGTCTTCAGTAGTTGTAGCACATTGGCTCAGTAGTTGTGGCACGTGGGCTCAGTAGTTGTGGCCTCAGGCTCTAGAGCACAGGCTCAGTAGTTGTGGCGCACGGGCTTAGTTGCTCCATGGCATGTGGGATCTTCCCAGACCAGGGCTCGAACCCGTGTCCCCTGCATTGGCAGGCGGATTCTTAACCACTGCGCCACCAGGGAAGTCCTACTTTTACTTCTTTGCAGAAGCTTTGTGCAGTGTTCATGTGTCCCACAGTCATAACAAGAAGAAGCTTCCTTCTGATGAGCAGACTGTATATTCATGTATTGGATAACCAAAATTTTAAAAATTCACTTTCCAAAAGAGTTTGCCAAGCATGTCATGTAATTTGCTCAGATCTTGTTTACCACTGTGCCCCCAGCACCTGAAACAGTGGCTGATACATACAAGGCAATCAGTAAATATTTGCTGGGTGGATAAGTGAAATCGTTAAAACGTAAACGAATGCTGGAATAAGAGAAAGTAGGCTGAAGTAATAAGATCGACAATATAGGGATTAAGAATGACTGCAGTAAGCTTAATACAAGCTAACTAAAAAGTTGAGAGAACAATGGAATTAGCTAATATCCATTTTCAAATGAAATAAACTATTTAAGGGATTCGGAAGCAGGGAAATAAAAACCAGATTGATTTTTTTCTTTAAATATGAATACTAGGCTGTTTTGCAAGACCCACATTGTTCCTTGAAGGTTTCTTAAATTCAAGCAGTGACACCAATCACTGAGCAGAGGTTTGGAGGTTCGTAGTTCCCTTTGGGGGTCCACAGACAGGTGTCTCCTTGTCTTTGGTAGCGTCTTTCCTGTGGGTTTCAGGGCGTGGCTTGATCTGTAGTAGCGGACATACTGGCTTTCAGTGCATCCCTGTGGGCCTTCCCCCTTCTTGGCCCCGATTTAGCTCCAGCAGGCATTGGGAGACCTCTTGTGCCTTGCACCAAAACCCAATGTGCCCACTAATCAGCCTGTGTTGGTTGTGGGCTAGCATGTGATTTGTAGCCAAGCCTGTGATTGTCACCTCCGATTCGCAGAGCTGGGGGTGTCTCCAGGCTGTGGCAGGCCGTTGGTACCCACACACGCCTTTTCTTACACCAGAACTAGAGAAACAGCTGCCTGTACCACATTTCGCAGCTTTTGTTTTCATCCGGGAAACTCCAAGGGCCAAATGTCATTTGAAACACTTTATCATCAATATAGAATTTTGTCAGTATCCCCCTACCTTAATTTGATTTAAAAAAATGTAGTTTATGTGGCTTTCGAGGAAATGCTCTTACAGCATGTCCAAATGGCAGTGGGTTTTGGGCAGTAACACTGGACAGTAAACTTAGAACATCTTTACATTGTACCCATTTTGCTCTTTCAGGGGCAATCTGAATTTTTAAAAATTGGACCTGGCAATGTGAACTGGACCTTGCCGACTTTACAGTTGGCCCCAGGTTTTCCGCTCCCCCTGCCATTTCCCTGGCCTTTCTGAGCTGGCTTCTGTTCACTTGGGGATGTGGGGAAAGCTGACCCCCTCCCCCAGGAGGCCTCTCTTTCCTTCCGAAGCCCAGAAGAACAACTTCTCAAGGTAGCATTTAAAAAACAATAAATCTTGAAAGCAGGTAGCACAGGCGCTTGTTTTTCCTTTGAAGTATTCCAGCAGGTTCATGAGTCTAGCTTGAAAAAGAATAATGGCTAGTCTCCCAGTGGCAGAGGTTGCGAGTGGAGCCGTGGGTTTCTGACGAAGGGAGCTCGGGTAACAGGCTTCAGCTGGCCCCGAGAGCAAGCAGAGGGAAAACAGCACCTGCTCAGAAAGGAATCCTCTCTTCCAAAGGCCTCTCTGTTCATTGTTTCTATTTATAAATCGGAGCGCTCTGTGATAGATTTAAAAACTGGGTATTTGAAAAATCATTCCCTTTGGGATGGAGGGGGATAAGGATGGACCTGGGACTTCTCTCACTATGTCTTCTTATTTTTAATTTTGAAAGATGTAAATGTTTACGTATTTAAAACCAGAAAAAGAAAAAAAACCCCAAAGCTTAAAATGAAAACCGAACGGAAAGAAATGAAGAACCTAAAAATTTGTGTAAAGATCTCAGCAACATAACCATACAGAGAAAATATTTATTTTAAGACCTTTAAACATAGTTCTCTGACTGTACAGTTTGAGTGGGATATATTCTACAGGCAAAAACATAAAATTTTAAACTTCATTTTGTGTTTGTATTGTTAATGTTGGCACCACAATTTTAAAACAGTTTTGTACGTATTATGAAATAAAACAAATGAGTAAGTTTGTTAACATTTTTAGGAATCAAGATTTTTCAGTGTAAGAAAAATAGGTACAAATATAAAAGAGCTTAAAAAAATACTGGAGTATTCAGTGTTATATTAAATACTAAATATTTTTTTAATGGATGGCCATTGTCTCTAAGAGGCAGTTTCTGGAAACCTAATATAATTCGATCATTTTAGGAATTCAAGATTTTTAATGATGCAATTTTATCTTTCTTTGTGACAACAGTGTCATTTTCCACTGGGTTTTATTTCCATTGATTTTTCTTTTATGGTCCATGTTTAATTAAATGCTATGAGGAGTGCTTTTAAAAAGTCCCTCCTGAGAAATTCACAATCACCCAAACGAATTCACGCTGAATTTCCCTTTTCAGATTTTAAATAAATGTATTTTAATGGGTGGGTGTGGGGCGAGAGGCAGGGAAATATCACACAAGGCAGAGAGCCTCCTGGTCTTCCTCTGACACAGGGCAAGAGGGAAACAGAGCAGTTGGAGGAAAAGTTATTGTCAGGTGCGAAGTCCTGTAGAAATGTGGAGCCGAGGAATTCACCATCTGCATCTCCTTGCTAGTCATCACCAAGGTCCAGCCCAGTCCCCTCTCTTTATTGAAGCCTTCTCAGCTGCCCTAGATCCACAGAGCCATCCTGTCTTCACCATCCATGAGATCTTTGGACTGACAATTATCATTTGATTCACGCGTCCCATTTCTCTACGAGCTCTTTTCATTCAGTCATTAGATACTTGCTGTGGGTACAGTGTGCAGAGCCCTAGAGATACGATGTGAATAAAATACAGCCTCTGTCCTCAAATAGGGTCACAGTCTAGCCGGGGGCGGGGAGAAACGGGCCAACATTAGAAGTATCATGTGATACAAGAAATGCTAAAACAGCGGTTGTGTAAAACTTCCGTGGTGGTCCGGAGGATGGAGAAGTAATTTTCCTTGTGTGGATGGAGGTAGGAAAGGAAACAAAGAAAAGAGATGGGGACAGGGGTCATGTGTTGTGATGGCTTATACAAAGGCTTGGATAGTAGGGGTGCACTGGCTGTTTGGGGATCACGATGGGGGGCTGCGTAGGCAAGCAGAAGCAACCAGATGCTGGTGGGGTTGTGACAGCGTGAAAGGAGATGATGCAGAGTACTGGGGAGGAGGGAGACCCAAGGCCAAGTTTGCCTACTCCTGGATTTTACCTAAGGCTGACCTTGGTTGTATATAAATTCCTGCATCCCTCTCTCTCCCAGGGTTTTTCAGTAGCATAGTTTGAGGGTAAGGTCAGGTGGGGTGCTGTGTGCAGCCCTGTCTCATCTCGAATTTCACAAAGCAGTTCGTTCTGTAGGACCCGCCCCATCACAGGCTGGGTAGCCCGAGCAAATGATCAGCCTCGTTGCACAGACAAGTGCAAATCTTGGTTCTGATTGAGTGTGAGACCAGGCACGGTTGGGTCTGTTAGTGTTGTTCAGTAAGTAGGAAGACACCAAAGAGCTTGTCCTTGTCCTGAGTTGGCAGCCGTAGTTGGCACTTCATTTGCAGTTAGGAATGTTCAAATAAACAGTGGTCAGGATCTGCTCACATCAGCTCTACAGAAGGCTGCTTTTGCCCAGGGCAGCCTGCTCACCCCAGAAATACCATTCCTGGTGCGCACGAAGGGTGCCAGATGCTCTTATGCCTTCAAGATGTCCCTGCCGACCCAATCACCTAGGAAGAACATTCCAGTGGTGTCGACGAGCCCTCTCGTCTGCCAGTAAATGCAGATTGGATAAGTGCACTTTTAAACCAGAAGTTACATCCTGAGTCATTCATACATCGTTGGCCATTACTAATCAGGGTTACAAATTAGCAGCAGATTTAGACTAAGAGCATAATGAAAGCTATAAAAAGCAACGTATCACCTTCAGTAAAGGTGAGCGGACACTTTACATATCATTATAATCACTTCTGTGACTGTCGCGGCTTGTCCTCTGAGGATATAAGAAGTCTTTCCCCAGGAACACGTAACAGATTTTTTTTCTAACCACAGTGAGAAAACACAGGACAGCTTCAGAGAGCTTCAAAGGCTCTTGCCTCTTGCATTAAAAACTGAGCCCCTGTGGATATAAATGAAGTGGATATTGGTATTTTAAAAACTGGCACTGGCACATAAAGAGCTACACTGTTGAGAGCTACGAACACCATACTTTATTTTGCCCGAAGCACAAATCTTTGGGATCATGTGGCTTTTGAACAGTTTGACCAAACTCACACTAAAATGTGATGAGTAAATTTGGTGTCAGGTAGAATTCTGATTACTTGAAGCTTCATTAAGAATTGTCCTGTGGTTAGGTATAGGTACTCCAAGAGAGAAAAGCATTAAAAATTTTCCACTCTAATGGGCTCTAAATCATGGATGGGGATGACTTTGTAAAGGAGGGGCATGTTGTGATGTTCCGACCGCAGGGAGTCCTTTTCACCATGTGTTGCAGGCCACGGGCCGTTGAGTGTATACCCTTAGTAAAACGAGATGAGGGCATGGTCAGAGCCAGCCGTTGCTGGAAGGACTCCCGCACTGGCCATTGGGGAACTGGGAGGATTTCCCAGGAAGGTATTTATGCCACTGTAGTTCAGTTGAGCTCAGCAGATGTGTACTGAGGGATACCTATGTGCAAGACTCTGTGAAGATGTAAGGGAAAAAGAGGAAAAAAATCAGAGAGCTGGAAGTGCACCATCGGAGGAACAGACACGTCCCCTGGTAACACGAGTACGCTCTGTTGAGTCACTGGGCTAGTAAACATGGCGGGATTAGGGGAGGGCAGAACAGATGGGGGGCTCAGCCCAGTCTGGAAGCGCCAGGAGAAGCAGGCCTGAATCTAGGAGCAAACTGGCCTGGCAGAGGGTGGAAAGAGTCTAGACAGTGTGAAGGAGACAGCACGAGTGAAAGCGATTCTGTTCGTAGGTGTCAGAGTTGTCCAGTGGAATAACTCAGTACTCTTAGGAGGCCTTCGAAACGTATGTCCATTGTTTTGAGCATGAAAATTGTTAATCATCTTTACCATGTAAAACTTTTGTGGTGATTTGGTTAATTTCTCTCTCTCTTTTTTGTTTAACTTGTCAATTTGATTCTCTTTAAGAAAATCATGACTATACCGATGATGTTTCTCCTGGTGTTACTGCTCTTCTGCCTCCTCTGGCTTTTCTCTCCCTCTCTGCATGACCCAAACCAAAACAGTGCAAAAGTCCAACGGTACAGCTCTCACGTCACTGTCTGAAGGGGTCACCCATGTGGAGACTAGAGTGGTTCCATTTGGAACGCAACATGGGGTGATTAAGCACCGGGTTCATTGACGAATAAAATAATGATAATTTGCCTCTTTTTCATGAAACCTGAAGCCCCTCATGAAGCCCCCCTTGCTCTCTTGTGCTTCCATGTAGATGATCATTTTTAACATTATGGAAGGAAACCATGATGGCCCCAAATTTTCTTTTCCTGGTCCAACTAGAAATAGCAATTGGAGAAATTTCAATGCTTCCTTTTAAAGGCAACCATTTTGAAACTCAGAACAGGGCCCTTCTTTCCCACCACCTTCAGACACCTGCCTGGCTCAGTTTTCCTCACCTTTCTAGGCTCTAAGTTCCCATCATCAAATCTCTAAGAAGAGAATAAGGTTCTGATCTAAAACTCGTTGCCTTTATAAACCAAGTCAAAAGAAATTATAATTAGAAATTATATTCTAAATAAAATTCCAAAGTGTCTTCACCCAATTTAAATTCTGCTTCGCTTGGGTAGAATATGGATTTTCTTTTTCTTTATAAGCGCAGTAGGCTGGGTTGCCTCCGCTGGACTGGATGTGGCTCCATCAGGACTGCCAAACTGGAATTCATTCTACCCCAGTTCTCATTTGTCTCACTTAAAAAATATCCCCAAAGATAATAGGACACACATTTATTGCAATACCAGCCCTGGTTCCATGAGATTTTGTTGCACAAGCAAATCTCTGAGCCCTAGAGCAGTTACATCTGCAGGAAATCGATGTACGCGGTGAGGCCAGAACATTAACATAGTTGCGAGAACAAAGCATGTATTCATAGTTCTCCATCCTCTGAGGTGAGACATTTGTGCCTTCTTGAAATTTAGATGCTTGTACTGGTGGCAACTCCAGGTCTTTAGAATATCTTCCACCCAACTGTTGAAGACTAAGAAGAATATGAAGAGGTATTCTTCTGACCAATACACAGAGAAATGTGAATTCTAATAAACTACCACTTGATACCTTTTAAGCTGACAAAAATCAGGAAGGTGGGTATTATCAAGTGCTGGGAAGGACAGGAGGAGATAGAAACTTCCTGCGTGGCCGATGAGTGTAACTGTATTCCTTGTGGAGAGCGAGCCAGCATTACTTAGTGAACCTAGCGCTGCATATAGGGTATGCCCCAGCCATTCCACTCATAGATATTTACTCCAGCAAAGCTTCACCAAGTAGACATATGATGGTGGTCATGAGATGATGTAGGTGGCGACCACTTAGGGAAAAGATAAGTATAATTTGGTGGTTACGTATTATGGAATATGGTACAGCTGCTAGAAGGAATGGATTATGTCTACTTACAGCTGTTTTATTAGATCTCAGGAAATAATGTGAAATAAATAAGAACAAGAAAGCAGTTTTGCACACAATACCACTTTATTTTTTAAGGCCACCTGTCTTTCTAAATGAACATACGGAGGGTAGGTTGGAAGAATGTTCATTAGGTGTGCTTGACTGAGAGCCAGTGGGGGAATGGGATTGAGGCAGAGGATGACGGAGGAAAAAAATACAAAATGAGGGGCTTTCATGGGTGTCTGTGACCACGTGCCATAGACCGTGGTGTATGACCACTTCATTCCCATGTACCCGCGGCAGGGGTGTGTGTGTGTGTGTGTGTGTGTGTGTGTGTGTGTGTGTGAGAGAGAGAGAGAGAGAGAGATTGATTGATTTGTGTCCAGCAGCAGCTTTTAGGTTTTTTAGTGTAGGTGATCTCCTGTGTGGGTGACTTAAAGGATTCTAGGATGCCCTCACCCACGCCAAAAAAATTTCAGTTACATTATCTAAACTGTACCATTAGAAAGTCAATCCTTTGACAGTACTATAGATGGAAAAGAGCATGGACTATGGAGTCCAGTAGACCCGGGTCCACATTTCAGCTCTGTTGTTTAATACCTCTATGGCCTTAGGAAAGTTTATTTTTGCACCTTTATTTCCTCATCTGCTGAATAGGGAGAATGACGCATAGTGCATGGTATATAATGTGCCTAGCAACAAAGAGTGTAATTCATAAATATTTGTTCCCTTTCCCTTATCCGTCTCCGTTTCTGCTCCCACATTCCCTTTTTATCATTAGACTTTACTGACAGCAAATCTCTAGAATTTCTTGGGATGAGAAATGAAAATGGCTGACATCTTTGGTAGGTTTACAAGGTACTAAATTCTAAGTCAGAGCTGTCCAATGAAAATATAATGGAAGCCGTATGTCATTTCAAATTTTCAATGGACACACTCAAAAAGTAAAAACAAACAGCTGAAATTAATTTTAATAGTATACTTTAGCCAGTTATCCAAAATATTATCATTTCAATATATAATCAATATAAAATTATAATGAGATTTTTAATATTTTTTGTACCAAGTCTTTAAAATCCACTGTGTCTTTTTTTTTTTTTTTTTTACACTCACGGCACATTTCAATTCACACTCGCCACATTTGCTGTGCTCCGTAGTTACAAATGGGTGACGGCAACTGTATTGGACAGTGAAGTTCTGAGTGCTTTACCTGTATCGGTTCTTTTACTCGTGATTTCACTTGGGTTCTCTGGAAAACAGAGCCTAAGGCAGGGCGCCCCCGGGCAGTGAGAGTGAGGGAGAGGGGAAGCAAGACAGATGCTTGGTGGCACAGGGGGCCTGTTCAGAAAACTGTGGCTCAGGACTTTCTAACGAAGGAAGAAACAGGAAGAATTTTTCTGTCATCCTACACCTTCCATCCCTCTTTGGCCAAAGTCAGCCTGTGGACGCTAATTCCCTGCCCTTCTTGATTGCGTCAGCAGCCCCCTGCGGCAGCCTCTGTGGAGGCCACACACCACGTCTGGTGGCTCGGATCTTCACTCCTGTCTGGGCGTGGAGGTCTGTCAGGCCAGACTCTGGAGCTCCTGGAGCTCCCGCCACTCTGGGGGGGTGATGGAAGCCATTCAGAACTTGACAGTCAGCCAGGAGGGGCCGAGGCGGCAGCAGCCATGGCACCTAGGGGTCTCCATAAGTGGCCGAGGCCTCAGAAGCCAGGGAAGCTGACTGTGTCCAGTCAGATTCTCACGACAGCCTGATGAGGGAGAGAACTGAGGCATCGCGAGATGAGCCACTTGCCCAGGGTTATGCATCTAGTGAGTGACAGAGCTGGCCTTCTAACTGGATGTGTGGCCCCTGACTCTGTGCTCTTAACCACAAGCCTACACACGTCCTTACCAGTTCAGCACAACCCAATAGAAATGAGATTTTCTGCTGAGAGCGGGTTTCTTTCCCATGGAAACTTTAAAGACAGAGGGCCTAAGAGGAGAGATGGACGTTGACGAGGGAATTCTTGACCCATCAGTCATTTTGCTAAGGAGCTGACCCCTTCCTCCTCGCCCAGGAATTCATGAACGATCCCCTGCCCTGGATGGGGGATAAGTACCAACCCTTCCCTAGGTCTCCAGCCCTTCAGCAGACTTGTCAACTCTTCAGTTTCTCAGAATTGTTGCCGAGTAGCAGGGAACTTAACACTCTTCTTACTTCTGGGTAGAAGGGAGACCCGTATTTGATACTTTTGGAACCTATTTGTATACTTACTTCAGTCAGATGGCTTGGTGTAGTAAGTTTGGGGTCCTGGGGGTTGATCAAGGAAGAGACAGGTTCCTGACAGGCAGCAACACACAGGCTCTGTTTAGGTGGTGCTTGGACGGGGTGGCATGAGAAGGGAGTCCGTCACGGTCAGAGACCTTCCAGAGACAGTGGCGCAAGGCCACCACCCAGAAGGGGGCTAGGATGAGGGAGCTCCCTGGGGAGTCAGGAATTGGAGAGGGGGCTTACGTGTTTAGGTGATGTCACTCAGCAACAGGGTGGAGAGTCTCTGGGTCAGAGAGCTCCAAAAGGCAACTGCAGTGCGGGGTCTTTTGTAGCTGGAGAGTTCGTCCTTATTTGCGGCAGATGTTGGGGGCAGTTCCACAGGATATGTAAAGTAGGTAGGCTCTAAGTGGCTAAAAATGTGTTTCTTTGGAATATATTTAAAGTGATTGGATGTGTGAAAATTTGAGTTGGGCTCCAGCGGGCTTTGAGCTAAAGATCCTAGCTTGCTATGAAGAAGTAAAGAAGATGGGTGCCATTTTTACTTCATACACAGGGGCCACGTCAGGCCCATTTATATAACAGCTGGACAGGAAGCTTTCCATTCACTCACCTCTTTCATTGCTGTTATGAGCTATTAAGATGTGAGTGAAGTTCTTAGGGAAGCAAGAGTCTAGAATTCCTGATAGTATGAGATGCTTTTCCAGCCAGGCAAGACCTACTCTCCCTTTTTCTTCTGGCATGATTTGAATCAGAGCGTCAGGCAGCAGTAGACGTGAGAGAGCAGCTCTCCACCTCCGCCACGTTGTATTTGAGAACGCAGCAACTCAGCTGGGCCAAAGGTCACACATCTCGTTGTGGAAAGAACCCAGACCGAAACTCAGGTCTCCTGAGTTTTGTCCCATTTGATGTGTACAGTAGCCCTGCCTCATCACACCATTCAGCCCTTGTACATAAACTTGCCGAGTATGTCTCTCTCCAGTTTGGGAATGCCGTAGCTCATTTTCATGGAAGAAAGCTTCAGAATGAACCTCCATCTCTTTCTACACCAAAAGGGTACCTTCAGCCACTTAACTTGTCTTCAGATGCCTCGACTGTGTCAGAACATCCTGCAAACAATCACACAGGAGATGCCTTGTGCCATAATAGATTCCCCCTTAGACATGAAATTGAAGGTTCATGTCTACACAATCGTCTGTCCCCAGAGCCCTGTGAAATCATGTCTTTGCCAAATAGTCTCCCACGTCGATGCACTTTCTTACAAGACCTCTTAAAGACCCTTAGTATATACCAAGTGTAACTATTAGAGATTAAAAGTGTTATAAAGCCCTGTAAGGAATATTCTAGCATCTGTTACTAGATTTACTGACTCAGCCTTGAAAAACGTTACCCGTGGATGGGAGGTAAACGATCGGAAGGCCCCCGGTTGGCATATTTGGGGGTCGTTCGTGATTTTATTGTACTGTTGCCTTTGTAGGATTATGGATGAATTATTCATATAAGGAATGGGCATTTGTTCTTTCTCTGGTTTTAATTTTCCAAAAAAAAATTGAACATCTGTAACCCAATTTCAGGCAAGGATGCTGACTCAAAGGGTGAAGAAATCAAAGTCTCTACTTTCACAATTAACACGTCTCTGATTAAATTTCAGGCCCATGAGTCCTGTCAGCATCTTTATTCCCTTCCTCCTTAGCTCTTCTCTCCTCACTACCTGTACCCCAAATACAAGGTGAGAAGAGAGGGACTCAAGTGTTACTATTGATTAAAATGCTTCTTGAAAAAGGATACTCTTGAGACTAGACTGTAGAATAATTTGGCTAAAATGTCCACAATTTCTGGTCAGCTGGACAGCTTGATGGTCAAGATTTTCCGCAATCCTTTATGGCTGATAGAAGTTAAAAATGTGGTCTGACCTACAGGGGTGGGAGGGAGGGAGACGCAAGAGGGAAGAGATATGGGAACATATGTATATGTATAACCGATTCACTTTGTTATAAAGCAGAAACTAACACACCATTGTAAAGCAATTATACTCCAATAAAGATGTAAAAAAAAAAAATGTGGTCTGGCCCTCTCTAGCTCTCACCCTATACAGAATCATTGGCATTTTGCCCAAGAGTTTCTTGTCTTTTCTTTGCGTAGCACTTCATGTATATGTCAAAATGTGATTACAGGGTTTTAATCCTTCCCGTAATGCCTTTGGCACCGAGGGTGGAGACTAATCTCTCCCGATCCTTATCAGAATTCTTTAAAATAATCAAGAATTCAGAAATCAGAGTGCTTTGGATTGGAGACAGAAGACATTTACCCTTTGGTTGAAGAGCATCAGCCTATTGTCAACAACAAGAGTTGGAACTTGGCTTTAAATAACGTGGTAAATCTACTTTTCATTTCCTCAAATCGTAAGGTCTCCCGAAGAAAGGGGAAGGTATGGTTATGGTTCTCCACACTGGGACCATGGATCTGCCAGTGAGTTTCTTGAGTGTGTGCAGAGGTGTAAGTGGTGGAGAGAATGGGTCTGTGAGAGCAGGAAAGTAGCGGCAGGAAGGTGAGATTGGGAAGCCCCGTGGGCCATGGCCTGGGTGATGCCCAGAACTCCTATGGACCAGATCGTCCTCTCTTAGTTGAGTCTCCTGAGCTCGTCAGTGAAGTCTTTTCCACTGAGCCTCTTTTTTTTGTGATTGGCAGAAAGAGAACCTACCCGAAATAGACGCAAGTATAGGTGCGAACTTAGCGATACAGAAGATGGTCAACAACTGGGGAAGAGAGAAGAATCAATTGGGACAATTGGTTAAACATTCATACAAAGAAACCAGTTTTGCTCATGATCCCGTCCTTCGTAGGAAAAGAAATTTGACGTAGATCAAAGAATTAAATGTTAGAAAATTTGAACTAGAAAAAGACAGGCAAACATTTAACATGATCTTTGCTTGGGAAAGACTTTTGAAGTTTAAAAGCATTGGAAGGAAAAGCTGGATAGATCTAATAATCCATGTCAGAAATGCCATAAATGAAATGAAAGGCCAAAGCAAGGTTTTTCCAACAAATAATATTAAGGACAAATAGCTTTAATTTATTTTTAAGAAACCCTCTCATATAAATTGAGAAGCGCCAAACTCCCTTAACCCCACACCCTGCAGTTCTCTGCCCCCTCTCTGAGTCACACTGCACAGAAGATTTGTCGGCACGTGTTCTCTCCACTTCCCCACCTCGTCGAGGCCCTCTGCCTGGCGGCCACCCCCATCAGTGCACCGAGTCACTACTCCATGTGGCCAAACCCAGAGGTCTTTGTTTTCCTTCCTTTGCACGGGTTGCACGCTTCCTCCTCCACACTGTCTTTCCTTCCTTTGGCCTCTGAGATAATACGTTCTTGTGTCTCTGGATGCTCTTTGCTCCTTCTCAGTGTCACTTCTCAGGTAGGTGCCATTTCCTCTACTAGACCCCTAAACACCCAGCTTCCCTGGATCTCAGTCCTGAGTCCTCTTCTCATTGAGTGTCGTCTCCCTGGATGATCTCGCCCATCCCATGGACTTAGATACCATTTATAGTCTTACAACTCCCACATTTATTTTATATTTTTATTGGATTGTAATTTATATGTAACATTATGTTAGTTTCAGGTGTACAACATAGCGGTTTGATATTTGTATATTGTGAAATAATCACCACAATACACAGTAAGCCTAGTTAACATCCATCACCATACAGAATTACAGAATTTTGTGTTTGTGTGTGTGATAAGGCTTTTTAAGATTTATTCTCTTGGTCAGTTTCAAATGTCTCCCACTTTCAAACGACTCCCACATTCATATTTATAGCACAAGCCTCACCTCTGAGCTCTGTGTGGACTCATATATTCAGCTACCTACTTGCCATCTCCATTTGCATGGTTCCCAGGCATGTCGAATTTAAAATGGCAAAAGTTGAAGTCTTGCTTCCCTACCCACACCTGCCTTGACAGCAAACACACACAAACTCGTTTCCCTTCCAGGCTTCTCCGTCTGAATGAGTGAATGGCACCACCACTCACTGCTCAGAGTGGAAACATGGTGGTCATCCTTATTCCATCTCCTCCCCTACCTGCATCTAGTCCGAAATATATTTTAAATCTACTTCTCTCCCATCCCCTGCCCAGCCTTGGCCAGGCCCACTGCAGCAGCTTCTTCAGGGGTCTCCCCTCTCTTATTTACTCCCTTCCAGCTCTCCACATAGCAGCTCAAGACATCTCTTTACGATAAAAATTGGATCAGTGTGTTCCCATTGTACTTTAAAGAAATCCTGCCTGGGTCTTTTCTAACTCTCTAAACTCATCTCATGCCATTCTCTGCAGCCTCCTCCTGCTGTCTGCACGTGGTTCTCCTGTCAGTGTCCAGATCCTCCAGGCTCTTCACTGCCTCAGGGCCTTTGCACATGCTGTGCTCCATTCTCTGCCCAGAAACCTCTTACCCCCAGCTCTTCTCATTCGATGCCATTTTATTTTCTCCCCTCTGCCCTGTTTATTTCACTTATGGCATGTGTAATTTTATATTTAATTTGTTAAATTGTCTTCCTTACTAGGAAGTAAACCACAAAGGCTGAGCAGATCTGTTATTCACCGATATATGTATCCAATGACTAGCACACTCCAGACTCTCAGTCAGTATTTCTTAAATGAGGGAGCTAAGTAATGAATGAAAACATAAATAGGTTAATGAGCAGATATTTTATAAAACGGGAAATACAAGCGGCCAAATTAATACACATGAAGCATACAGAATAGTGCCTGGGGCTTCCCTGGTGACACAGTGGTTAAGAATCCACCTGCCAGCGCAGGGGACACGGAGCCCTGGTCCGGGAAGACACCACACGCTGCGGAGCAACTAAGCCCGTGCACCACAACTACTGAGCCTGCGCTCTAGAGCCGCGAGCCGCAACTACCGAGCCCATGTGCTGCAACTGCTGAAATCCATGTGCCTAGAGCCCGTGCTCTGTAACAAGAGAAGCCATCACAATGAGAAGCCCGCGTACCACAGGAGTAGCCCCCACTCACCGCAACTAGAGAAGAGCCCACGCTTAGCGACAAAAACCCAACACAGCCAAAAATAAATAAATTAATTAAAGAATCGTGTCTGGTATATACTAAGCCCTCAATATATTTAGTTATTGTTATTCTTGTGTTAATAACATTTAGTAGCACTTGTTAAAATAATAATATCACCCAAACTAATAGTCAAATTAAAAGAGTAACGAGATATCGATTTCTGCTTCTTAAATAAGCTAAGATTAAAAAAAGATAAGATGGTCACTTATTTGATGAGATGGGCACTTTTTACAGGTAATTACCAACTGATACGACCAAAACCAATTTGGATGAAAGCATTTCAGTTAGTGTAACAATTGATAAAAATGATCTTTTCGTTCAGAAACATGCTGCTAGACACTGGTTGTTCAAATATTGGTATCTGTACTGTGGAGGTTGTGCCTTTAAACTTTTTTTAGGTTAAATTTTTTCCTGATTTTTTTTTTCTTTTTGTCTGTTTTTTTCAGGCATTTCCAGGTATGTTTTTTTCTTTTCCTTTTCTTTCCCCCAGCAACTAATCCCTCTATTCTATTTTTGGACAAGGATGTATTGGGGAAAAAAATTTAATGTGTAACAACAGGGAATTTGTTGGAATGAGTTAACTTTCTAACAATAGGAGATTAGATGAGTGAAAAAAAGCCACTATTCGGAGCACCTAATGAGTTGGAAAACGACCCTGTGGGATAGCAAAATTACAGAGACCAGAAAAGCCAATGACTAGCAGTAGACTTGTTCAGGAAAATTGCTGTTCAGTCATGTCATCGTGTTGACCAGCTAGCTCACTTTTAGCCACATTGCATTTGGCCATAAACCTGTAGATATCTCAAGAGCCCTATTAAAATGTCTGGACTTCTAGATGTACAATTTCAGTGTGAAATGTGGTCAAAATTTTATGTGTAAAGATATTCATCAAAAGTTAACAGTGGGGGCTTCCCTGGTGGCACAGTGGTTGAGAGTCCGCCTGCCGATGCAGGGGACACGGGTTCGTGCCCCGGTCCGGGAGGATCCCACATGCCGCGGAGCGCCTGGGCCCGTGAGCCATGGCCGCTGAGCCTGCGCGTCTGGAGCCTGTGCTCAGCAACGGGAGAGGCCACAACGATGAGAGGCCCACGTACCGCAAAAAAAAAAAAAAAAGTTAACAGTGATGCCAAAGAACAACTGTAAAACGAAATGCCCAACGTTAGGGGCATGATCCAACATGAGAGTAAGGATCCAGGAATAGGTATACGCACTGTTTCTTTCTTTTATACAATACTGAGGATTTGCACTTGTTACCTTAGAGTAATTTGCTTAAGCAACGTCTAGTAAGATTGAGAATTCAAGTGCATTTCCTGAATAAATCACTGAATCATCAAGGGTTTTCGAAATACTTCTCAAAAAGATGTGAAAGTATTTATTACAGCTCTGACATGTAACAACTTGCTGCCCCGTGCTTTTAGGGAAGGCCAGCATGATGGCAAAATGAGCAGCATTCAGGGATAAACGGGTGGCAGTTATCTGTGAAAGGAGCAGCGGCAAGATGAAAGAGACTTTATTTTCTTTACCATGCTTATACGTAGCAAGCAACATAGCACTCTTTTTCTTGGGAAGACGTACTAAGCCACATAACTTCCATGTGGAAGTGATTTCATCTTCTAATTAAGATCACATTTAAGAATAAAAGCAGAGGAAGGAAACCAGGTTAACACGGGTATCATACCAAAAGCCTGGGGAAGCGGGAGGTCTTTGAAGGATAGAAGATGAAGGTAGTTCGGGTTCAGAAGGAAGTGGTTTTGTAGACCTTGTTTTTTTGTCTTGCTTGTTTTGTGGTCATTATTGGAGTGGTGTCTTAGACTCATTTAGGGTTTAATTCTGACATATTTATAAAGAGACAGGGCTTGTCTGGGTTTGGTAGCACCCCTGTTGTTAGAGGTTAGCCAAAATTTACCCTTCACATCTCATAAAGAGTTCCGTTACTTCACTTCTACAAGGCTTGCTTACATGGTATTTGAACTGTAAGATTTTAAGCCGTTGGGCTTTTAAAATACAGACTAAAACTTTTTTTTTTTTTTTTTTTTTTTGCGGTACGCGGTCCTCTCACTGCTGCAGCCTCTCCCGTTGCGGAGCACAGGCTCCGGACGCGCAGGCTCAGCGGCCATGGCTCACGGGCCCAGCCGCTCCGCGGCATGTGGGATCTTCCCGGACCGGGGCACGAACCCGTGTCCCCTGCATCGGCAGGCAGACTCTCAACCACTGCGCCGCCAGGGAAGCCCCAGACTAAAACCTTTAAAGATAAGTTTCCCAAATGCTTTAAACAGAGAATTAAGAAATGAGAAGAAAAGAAAGACAAAAGAGGAATAGCTTGGGATTTTAGTACCTGTGCAGGCAGTGTTAATCAGGACCAAAAGAAAAAGGGAAAAGAAAGTAATTTTACTGATGGAATTCAGGTGCATTAGTTCGGTACATGCTGAAACAGATTTATAGAGAAATGTTTCATTCTGGGTTGCCTTGGACCAATTTATTTTAATCCTGTGGAAATAGATAGATTGAGGACAAAAAGGAATGATTTGCTTAATTAAAGTCTCATTCTATTTTGAGGGTCTATTAATAGTTTAATACTATACATGAAAAGAAACAAAACAGAACTCAGGAAAGAGTGTGCCTAATGGCGATATTTCTTTATAGTTGCAAAGCAGCAGTGTGTGTGATGGAAAAATTAAGTCCAGATTTGCTCGAAGTGCATTTGAGCCTGGCATTATCATCTTTGAGTTAAATGAACAGAATTTACATTTGCTATTCCAGCAGCAGTTACCAAGGAAGATCAAAATTTTAAAAAGCAATACCTATTTGCTTTTCGAAAACTGTGTGTGTGTATATATATCCATACATATATGTATACACACACTCATGGGAACAGCTTTCAAATTGAATTTTATCTCAGGATGGATTAACTGAAATAGAATAATGTACATATAGGTTTGGGGTAGTTGCTTATTCAAGACGTGTTATATTGAAACCGTCACTGATCTGATTTTCAGTACAAAAAGGAAAGTAGAATCCGAATTCTGTTTGTGGCTATAGATGTTGTGAAAAACACCTTCAAAATGAATTTCATATTTCCCTGTAGCCCTTTTCACACTGTAAGGCAGTAGGATATATTTGTGGCTTTATAATGTCTCTCGTTGGTTTGTTTACAATTTTGTAAACGAATATGTAAGTACAGAATTCTGTGTCTGTGTGTGCATACGCATATCTGTGTCCTTGCAGCATTAGAGAGAGAGGTTACTGTTTGGGGGACAATATGGATTAGGTTGAGAAGCTAGAGGCAGGAAGAAAAGAGCTCACCAGGAGGGCAAAACTGATGGCCGAGCTTGAGGGCAAGAGTAGTGCAGTTAGCCAGCAGCCCCCTATTCACTCCCCACAGCCCTCATGGCTCTCCCTCGCCCCAGCCATGTTCTCACTTCTCTACAGCTCTAGTCTGAGAAATCAGAAGGGAATTTACAGTATTAAAAAGTGGAGGAAGACATTAAAATTTTCTGACTCCAGATTTCAGAAGCAGAAATACACTTCAACATCAGTGAAGTCCCAACACCAGATTTTCAGATTGAGTGAACTAAGCCCAGAAGAAGATAAAGGCTTTGCTAGTCAGCAGGAAAAGCAATACCAGCATCAGAGGCTCCTGGTTTCCAGGTTGGAATGATTTTTATGACTACATTCTGGGAGAATTCTAGTAAAAGTTAAACCGAGAGCCTCTTTTCGATTCATGTCCTTGCTGTAGGCAGGGATACTGCAGCGGCCCCGGAGGCAGAGGTTGGGAAAGATGCTTGAACCTTCTTTTTCTGGAAGAGAGCAAAATATTGCCCAGGAAGAGGAGTCATCCGATACTAAGTGAAGTTTCCCCTTGATCTTTATAGAAGTAATTTTAGAAGTCTTCATCAGGCAAAACCAGATCCTTTCCAGATGGTGCCTTACACACCTCGTGATGCCAGAGGATCAGACCCTGCATCCCGCGGGTGCTGCCCTTGTTTCATGTGTGATCCAAGCTCTTCAGATTGATTGGGAATCTTTGGCCTCAGGTTGCCCTTGATGTCACAGGTCTTTCTGCTTTCATTTATGTATGCACAGGGGAATTGGCCTTTCCAGCTTTTGGAGCTGTATAGGTGCAGCTTGTCCTCCTAAGCCACATAAAACCACGTACCAGACCACTTAAAGCCCGAAGCTTCTATACATGAGACTTTTACAGGAAAGGGAACAATCTTCCGCTAGCATTATTTACAATTCTCTATTCTAAAACTTAAAGTACAGACATACACTTGGGCCATACCTAATCACTTGTCCTGAAGAGAGGCATTTTGCTACGTGGTGGTAAAGCAGTTGATGAATATGCTATGTATACTGTAAATAAATTTGTTATTTTTTAAAAAATAAATTTGTTATTATACGTGAGGTTTTCCATTATGAAACATCATTTGGTAAATATTTATTCAACACCTACTATGTGACAGGCCCTGTGCATTGGCCCCGGGTGAAAAGGGCAGATATGTCCATGTCCTCATGGAGTTTACATAGTTTTTCTCTGCCAAATGATGCCTTTATCAAGGATAGTAAACAATTCTGGGCTCTGGATTTTCTTTTGTGGTCTATTTACACATGCGTGTTTTTAATGAGTGTAAGCTTTTTGTTAAAATATAACATACACAGAAAAGTGCACAAATCACGTGTACAGCTCAGAGGATTTTCACCAAGTGAACTCATCTGTGAAATCAAGAAACAACATTGCCAGGCTCCAGAAGCCCCCTTTTAAACCCCATTCAGTTACTAACCTTCCCAAGGTAACCACTTTTCTGACTTCTGATACGATAGATTAGTTTTGCCTTGTTTCGAACTTTATAGAAGTGGAATCATACGTTATACAATCTGTGTCTGCCTTCGTTTGTTCAGCATTGTGCTTGTGAGATTCATCTGAGTTGTTGCATATAGCTGGGTTCGTTCATTCTCTTTGCTGTATTGTAGTCCCTTGTATACATCACAGTTCATTTATCCATTCTATCATTAAAGACATTGGGAATATTTCCAGCTTGGGGCTATTGCTGACAGTGTCACCGTCAAGATTTGAGTACATGTCTTCAGGTGGACATGTCTGTTGGGGACATGCCTATTGAGTTGGAATGCTGGGTCATAGATTATGCATATATTCATCTGTACTAGGTACTGCCACACAGTTTTCTCAAGTGTTTATATCAAGTGATAGTCCCACCAGCAGCGTATGAAAGTTCCAGTTACTCCACATCCTTGCCGAATCTGGCGTTATGTACTTTTTCATCTCTGTGTGTTTTTTAAGTTAAAAAAAATAAGTAGAACAGAACCACTGGGACTTTGTGGTAAACAATGAAACATCATAAAGTTTATGGCAACAGTGATAATCCCTCAGATTTTGGTCTGTGCCAGTGATTCAGAATGGTGTTATATTGAATTACAAACTCTGCTGAACTGTTGATCGAATCAAAGCCACTGTTTACAATGGAAAATCCTGCAAAAGTGGGTCTTTCTTACATTTTGAGCTGTGGCTTTTTCAGGCCAGCAGCGTTGGACCACCTTTTTATGCAAGAGGGCCAAGTTAGAACAAATAAAAATATTTACAGGCTGCCTTCTTTGAATTTCAAAATAGACATGGCTTTATTGAGACCTGGGGAAGAAACATGCATCTGATGTGCATTAACCTACCACATTCAGGAGAAGGGTAGAAGTGAGAAAGTTGGAGCAGCTATTAGGCAGTAAACTATTGACATTGGGTCATATTTGAGAAATGGCTGTAGGGAGACAGCTGTCATCTGGAAATTAGCTTGTCAAGCTAGGAGGGCTAACTTTTAGACTGCGACCCTAAGAAGGGGGCTATATTGGCAGCCCATCCTCCCTGCTTTAACAGCATCTCCCAAGGAGGAATTGTATATGTTAATGGATCCAGACTCCAGGCCCATGACAGAGGGTCCAGCTGAGGTAAAGATGAACCTTATTCGTGGAAAGATGGTGATGATTTCCTTTTTCTTTGCAGTCCAAGAGTTACACTCACACACCAACTTTATATTTGGACTTCAGATTGGGCCAAGGTGCAAAGCATTCCCAGCCTATTCCTAAAGGTATGATGGGCTCTGCACTTTAGTGATCATTTCAGGGGGAAAAAAAACCCACAAGGGGCTGCTTTCTCTGGAATGGACTTGTTTCTGAACCTCAACACAAAGTTCTATGAACCTTGTTTACGTTTAATTATGTTTAAATTAGCAAATACTGCTTGAGCTTTTCAAGTTAAGAAAATCAGGAGGAATTCATAGAATGTTAGGGCTGAACCGTTGGGGCCGCCCCTCATTTTATCATTGTGAACGCTGAGACCCAGCAGATGCGCTGCTTGCTCAAGGCCACGTGAGGACTCGCTGGACACGGCAGGACGTTTACCCAGGTCTCCTGACTTCTGGGCCACCTTTGACTCACAGAGTTCCTGGAGGGCAATCCAATCTGTGTTAGTTATGAACAAGTGCATTCTTGATTGAGGTACAGCTTTGGTTATGGAGGATTTACTTTTAAGTCGTCGTTTAAATCCAAAGAACAGTTAGAAAACTCCCAAGTGTTTAAGGCCGGCTTTATTTTTAAAAATGGCCACCCCTGAGGTCATTAGGCATCAGCCTCGGACCCATTGTTTTCTTCTTTGGTTTCTTTCATTCTGGCTATTTTTTAAGTACAGGAAGATTTTTTACATGAATGCATATGCCTACCTTCATACATAATTTTTATAACAATAAATGTGATAGCACGTGTGCTTGAAGTTTTAGTGCTGTGGGTTTTTCTTTTACTTTCGAGTTTGCTTTCCTCTAAACCCTTTCCCCCCCTCATCCACCCATAGCAGTATCCTCCCTGTATATCCCAGATCTGCAGTAGATGCCAGATATATCCGTGAATTAGATCTTACAGTGTTTTTCTCGACACTCACTCTTCTCCACTTTCATTTATGTGCATGTAAATATACACACATACAGGGTTATTTTGTCCTTGTTTTACTAAAATGGAATCATACCAGAAATATATGTTTTGCATCTTGCTTTTGTGACCAGACAGTACCTCATGGAAATTCCTCCGAGTCTGCTCGTATGGCTTGGTTGAACGGCGACGTTCTACGCCATGGGTTGACTACGATGCGTTTAGCTCTTCCCTGTCAGCGGGTGCTCCCCTCGTCCCCTGCGCCTGGCTACTGCGCAGTGGTCTGCGGATTCTCCATGACCCCACCAACACTTGCGTGTGTGGTTCATGTTAATTTTGACTCTGCAGTCCGCTGCCACCCTATATATTGCCTCGTAAGAGAATGTGTATCTGTCAGTTTACAAAGCTGTACTTCTAGATTATTTTGTCATTATGAATTTTAAACCTGAGATTTGTTTTCAAAAATGTTTTGGAATGCATACAAAAACAAGTAGCTTAGAAATGCATGTGTATCACTGAGTCGCTCTAAACCCACTTTAAACGAGTCTGTTAGAAACCCAGTTATGCAGCAGATCCTTTCTTTTCCAATATGCCACTTCCAGTTATAGTGTGTTCTCCCCCCCGCCGTGCCCTCACCCCCCCCGCCCCCGTATACAGTCATACACGCCTTCATTGCGTTAGGTGACAAGTCTAACGTTTGAGGCTTCCCTGTCCAGTGCCAAACAAACAATTAATTGAGGTATTGTAAAGCACTTATTATTTACAGACTCAATAGTACTGGCTGCCTGTAATCCAACATACTGGCTAGTAAAATTATACTGTACAAGTTTTATTATCAAATCATTCAAGTCAAGCTCACCTTTTGTCTTTTTTTTTTTTTTTTATCCGTCTTTCCAGGTCAAATTCCAGTATAAAATTCAAGGACTGTCTAAATTCATTTCATTTGAGTGCTTTTGTTGCATCAAATATTCCTTGAAATGTGTAGCCCATTGGCTGGGTCCTGATCATGTTTTGTTTATAATATTTTGATTGTTTTGCTACTCATGGTAAAGGGATTTGACGTGGATGTCTGGGTTTTGTTTGGCTTTTGGCATAAGCTTTGCAATCTGACTAATTTAGTGTTGACTTTCTTGTATCATCACCAAACTAAAGGGATAGCAATAGAGGCATACACTGCTACCGTCCCATTTCTGACACCAGAAAAAAGCATATGTCCCAAGGGACATCCAGTTAAGGGAGACTGGCAACATTTCTCATGAGTCAGACATGTTTTATCTGAATTCCATCCCATAAATAATATTGGAGTCGATTTTTACCATCTCTTTATTTCCTTCGGGCAAGGCACATTTCTGTAGGGCTGTGCTAATCTTGCGGAAAACAGATGTTTCATGCAGTGATGATTTGGAAGGCACTTGATATCAGAAATTGAGCTAGATGGTGCATCACTTACAAAGAATCCAATCTGTTGAGTCCCTGACAGTACCAGATTCCTCTCACATTTTTCATGTTGGTTCTTGGCTAAAGTAAGAATAAGTAGTTGTGTTTTGTGTTTTGTGTTTTTTTGCAGTGACTTTTACCATCTCTTGCAAAGCAGTCTGATTTCCCTTGCTGCGAACTGATATACAGATAGCACCATGTGTTATCATTCATTGAGAAGGACATAAATCTGTATTTCTAGGAAAATATCAATCTTTGCCGAGAACCTTGCGCCTTCTGGTCCTCCTGTCCCCTTTGTCTTCTGACTGACTGCATCAAAGTTGGGCCCTCGACAAGCACTCTGTTTGTTTTCTCCATCTTCCTTCACAGTATCCCTGCTACTTGGCATTTAAAAGCATGATCTGGAGTGTTAAAAAATGGAGGATTGTTATGGTATCGAAAAACTTAATTTTGCTTCCCTCAACTTTTAACTTTTCTTTAGAGTATATGTACATCAGTCAACAAAATTGCTTTGGAGAACATATAGCTTATCGCATTATTCTGTGGTAAGCAGAATAATGGCCCCACGAAGATGTCCACGACCTAATCCTGTAACCTTTGAATGTGTTACCTTACATGGTATAGGGAATGCTGCAGGTATGATTAAGTTAAGGATCTTGAGATGGGGAGATTAGCCTGGGTGATCCAGGCGGACTGAGGTAGTCCTAAGGATCTGTATAAATGAAAGAGGGAGATGGGAGTCAGAGTGAGAGAGAAAGAGATGTGACAATCGAAGCAGATACGTACAACAAAAACTGGTTAGAACCTACTAGGCCCAAGATGGCAGAAGGTTTGACTTCCTGTAGACCTTGAGCCTCATCATACGCTCATTGTAATACGTTAGCATGTTTATGACACACCCACAGTTGCCGTGACAGTTCCCAGGTGGACCACAAAAGGCCAGAAAAATGGCCCGTGGCCCAATTCCTGGAAATCCCCTCCCCTTCCCCAAATGAGCTGGAATACTCCTCCCACTCGTTAGCCTTTTACCCAGCCCATAAAATCTAACCTCCCCACACCCTAGAGGCCTCTCTTGCCTTCTGAGATGGACCGCACTCTGTCTATGGAGCACATATCTCCCTGGATAAATTTGCTTTCACTCTACTTCAGCTCCCTCTTGAATTCCTTCCTTTGTGAAGCCAACGACCCTCACTTGGCAGCCCGTCCCAGGGGCTCGGATGAGACCCGGGACGTGACCATTCTCTCGTGCCCCCTTCTCCTGCAACAAAGTCACATTCTCTGCGTGTAGAAAACTGATCGGAGGCAACCAGTTAGGGGCTGTTTCTCTCACCTATATGATTTTATCTGTAAAAGAGAAGGAAGATACGAAATAAATATGCCAATGTCTATGTTCATTGTTTCATCCTTTGTGCTCTTCTGAACTAAAATATTAAAGTATTGAAAATAAACAAAAACCAGTCTCTTAAGTTGAGAGGGAAAGGGATTAACAAACAATGTGGTCTAATGATGAGGACACGTCACGCAAACCCAAACTGAGGGACATTCTACAAAATAATGGGTCTGTACTTTTAATGAAGAAAATGACCGAGGAGCTATTTCAGATGAAAGGAGATTAGACATGACAACTAAATGCCGCATGTGAACCCGGATTCCATCCTGGCCTAGACGTGTTTTTTTCTTTTTGCCCTAAAAAGCATTACTGAGACAACTAGCTCAATTTGAATATCTGTACATAGCTAATAGTATTGTATTAATGGTCATAATTTTTAAACTGATACTGTATTTCATAATTTTTATAAGTGCACTAGGGTTACGTTGGGAAATATCCTTGTTTTTAGGAAATTATTTCAAGGTAACGGGGTATCGTGTCTCCAAGATTACTCGCAAATATTTCAGAAAATAAAGAATGATGTATATTTCTAGAGAGAATGTTAAAGCATATGTGATAACAGGTTAGCTTTTGGAGAATCTGGGTGAGTGGTGTATGGCAGTTCTCTATACTATTTTTGTAACTTTTCTGTATGTCTGAAATTATTTCAAAGGAAAAATTAACAAATAATTTGGTGGAATGAGGAGGGGGAAGGGAAGACCCGGTGGGTCTGCCTCCTGTCCAGGAGGCCAGGCATGAGGTCCATGGTGAGTGGGCTGCCTACCCAAGCTGAATGCAGAGCTATCTGGTGTGACCCAGAGTTTGGGTAGAGGTTTCTTCTCTCCTTAGCCCTGTTCCCCTCCCCCCTTTCGAACCCAGAGCTGACCTTTGTCATGGATTTGGCGTGCCACCAAGTCATGTTTTTCTCCTTTCTCTACACATTCATGTATAAGCAGCCATTGGAAAGTTCTTTGAAATAATGAACTTAAGACTGAGGGGGAAGGAAAATGAGCTGGGTTAAGGCAAGGAATGTAGGCCAAGAAATGCTCTCACTAGGGATGTTTGCAAGAATTGGGAACCTCCCTGGAAATGAGAGCAAATGCCACAGAAAATGATTTGTGTTTAAAAGAAAAGTTTTCCACGTCTTCTGTTGGACTGAAGAAGGGCTGACATAAATGTGTTGCCGATTAACCCAAGCTACAGGACCAGGGGTTAATGTGACCTTCATCCCAGCTCCTGTTCGTTGTCATTGACTGAGGGAGGGGAGGGGAAAGAACTTCCCAGCTGTGAAGAGCCAGTAGCTTGGAGACCACAGTTGCAGGGCCTGTGACCTCAGACAGAAATAAAAATGCCAGGATGGTATCCATTCCTGGTGCAGGACAGAAAAGTGGGAGGAAAGATAGGGGAACAAAGAAGGATGAGAAGGACCTGAAAATCTCACAAGAGAACTCTTTGATGATACAATCCTGCTCTTGGCAGAGAAGGAATTCCAAAAAAATGTGGTAGTTCGTAAACGTGTAGTAAGCATTCGCATGATTTGACTCTTGTTTTGCTATAGTTTTAAGAAAAAATGCTTAGTGGGAATTCAACTAGGTTCAGTAGAAAGCAAGTGCAGATAGACAACATGATAAAAAGAAGGAAAAAAGGAAATTGCCCTCTGTTCCTATTTTATTCCCTGTAACACTCTGTGCCTTCTAGCCAGTAGCATGAATTGTGTTATTGATGGTGAAGGTGGAGTCTGTATCCTAATGGAAGACTTTCGCAAGGAACAACAACAGGGGAATGCACATGATACATTGACTTGGCCATTCCTTTAAGCAAACGTTTGGTCCTTCTGGATAAAAGATTTAAAAAGATAAAAAGAGAAAGAAAACAGACCGAGGCAATTATGTGTAGACTAGTTTTCTGCTTGAAGGGTGAGTAGGAATGAAGCAGAGGCGGTGGAGGAGAAATGAGTTTAGAATAATCAAAATGATTCCAAATAAAAACCCACTTGAACAATTGAGACCTCTGACGTTCTGTCAAACTTGGAAACCATTAATTTTTTAATACCTTTCAACCATGAGGAGAGGATCGATTATGTCAGTCACAACACGTCCTTGCAATGGAATGCTTTGCAGTCTTTCCCAAGGATGAATTATTTCTCTGTGTTTTGGAAAGCTATCCAAAATCGAACACTGAGTTCTAGTTTTTAAGCAAATAATATATAGTGCATAAAAGAGAAAAGAAACGGAAAACACAAATACCGAATTGCTAATGGTATTTATGGGCTGAGAACAGTTAGCATGTGTCTTCAGCATATATCACGAACCTCCGTCCCCCCAAATTGGACAATGTGAAGACCCCTGGCTGTGCCTTCGTCTTTCTGTCTCCACCCACAACAAGTACACCTGAGTGGTGGCTGGTCCCTGGATGATGGGAGGCCGAGCTCAGAAGACTGAGCCATTGGGTCAGTAAGGGAGCAAAAGAGCGAGTGTGCTCTGAGCAGTTAGACTTAATTCCAGAGCCCTTACACTCATTCTCGTAAAATCTCGGGGAGGAAAAAGTGTGAAATAGGAGGATGAAAAAAATATCGTCTGGCGTCCACCTGAGTGTCTGTCTTTGTTTTGCCATCCTTCAGGCTTTCCGAACCAGACTCAGTTTATGTTAAGTTTGACCAGTCATGCCTTATCACGTGGGCCTCTCTTGCACTTTTCAACCCACCTGCCAGAACAGCCACATCCCTAGAGTCTACTTTGTCCTCTGTGATTCTTCCATGCCTGTCTTGGTTTTGTTTACTCTGCCACCACGTTGACTCTCTCACAGACTCCAGTCTGGGTCCTGCCCTTGTACCTTGGACTCGGCCCTGCATTCCCTTCGCAGATCTTCTTTTCTCCCAGAGGCACACGGAGTGATGTTCTGATTCTGTTTTGAGCTGGCCACTCCTCCATTCATGTCCCTCAGTGGTGCTGCAGCGTCCCCTGTGGGCCATAGGGACAATACGTAAATATCCGTGGAAATCCAGTGCTCGTTCCAAGAGGGCAGATAGTGGGTTGTCACTTAAAACTGTTTGGAGGGGACTTCCCTGGTGGCGCAGTGGTTAGGAGTCTGCCTGCCAATGCAGGAGACTCAGGTTCAAGCCCTGGTCCGGGAAGGTCCCACATGCCGTGGAGCGGCTAAGCCCGTGCGCCACATCTGAGGAGCCTGCATTCTGGTGCCCACGAGCCAGAACTACCGAGCCCACATGCCGCAGCTACTGAAGCCCGTGTGCTCTAGGGCCCGCGTGCCGCAACTACTGAATCCCGCACACCTAGAGCCTGTGCTCCGCAACAAGAGAAGCCACCACGATGAGAAGCCCGCGCACAGCAACGGAGACGCAACACAGCCAAAAAAAAACTGTTTGGAGGCCCAAGGAACTGAAGATAAGCCAGACTGGTGTGTCGTAGTTATTAACATGATGTTCGACCTGGAACAGCTTGTTTGTTAGTACAGCTGTTGGCATATAGATATGTAGCCAGTGAATAGCACACTGTCTACTTGGGTGGCTCTTAAATACTTGAGGCCAAGACATTTAGGTTTTGGGGTGTGTGTGTGAATGCATGCATGTGGGACTGTGCTTAAAACTTTACAGAACTTAAGTTTTAAAATGTATGTAGATCTAAAAGATTTCATCTTCAAACCTTTTGTATCTGTAACTTATATAAGTTTATATATTTGTATGTCATATGTAGAGTATTAAATATTTGATATTGTTATCTCTTTGTTCCTTTTGGCATTATGGACACTAACGTTTTAATGTCGCTGGTCCCTTTTCAGGGTGGACAAGCTTCATTTATACCATATCTGGAAATGTGTATATTGGTAAGTGATGAGTCTGTTGCTTTGGGTTCAATTGCAATGTCATTTAAACTGCTGCCAGGAAGGAAAGGTAAGATGAAACCTTTCGTGTAATTGAATACTGTGTTTCCTCCTGTTCGGCACCAGCCCCCTGTACATCCTGGTACATCCTGGTACACCCAGGGCAGGGCACCTCTCAGCTTCCAGTATATTCAGTGAGGGAGGAGAATAGGAACACCAGACGTGACAGCAGCCATTTTACTGTGGCCTGTGTGCACATGTAAGGTCCAGGTGCAATTATGTGGGTTGACACCTTGCTAGGATGTTGGCAAGCCCCATACTGATAAAGGGATGGAGCTTTAATGGGCTGCAAGGGGAGCAGGACACTATCTCCTGGGAGGTGGAAGGAGGTGAATTTGCAGTCCCAGGTGCTTCTGAGAAATCTCGAAGTCGGTTTTCTTTTATTCTGAGGGGTTGTGCATGTGTCACTTGTTGAGTCTAGTCTAGAAGGGATGTTTGAGACCCAGTCAACTCTCATTTTATAGATGAGGTATGTAAAGTCTAGAGAGCTATTAAACTTGCCAGAATTACGCATTGGTAGACCTGGGACCAGAACCAAGGGCTTGTCAATTCCACTCCCTGTGCCCCACCCCATATCCTTTGTACGATGACAACACAGGAACCACACCATCTAACTTGTCTTTTCCAGTCTAAACCCTTTAGGCAACCCAGTAGTAGAAGAGCCAGGAGTGGTGGGAGAGTGGAGCTTGTAGAGTAGGCTGGCTCCGGCCTGTATCTACTCCCACTCTCCCCATCCTCCTAGAAGCAGCATGGAGGCCAGGAAAGGTCGCTGTAGGTTTGTCAGGGCCCACTGACCAACTTCCAACTGCCAGTAGTACCTGTGTTTCTTGGCCTGAGGCTTTCTCTGGATCCTGGGAAGGCTACTCTGCCCCAGTCAGGGCAGGATGAAAGTGCTAAGGAAGCTGCCTTGCCCCTCAGGTGGGATAACGCTGAGGCCTGTGTGTGAGGCCTTTTCCTAGAGTCTCCTGGGGGCGTTATGTTCAAGCAACCCATGTGAGCGTCCTTGGTAACACATCCTTCATTGTCTGCCTTCCCTTTCCTGTCTAACTTTCCCAATTCCTGGACTGGTGTTTCCTGGGACTGCCTCCCAGATAGACTCCTTGGACTCAAATATGCACCTCAGGCAGTGCTTCTGGGAAAACCTACAGTAGGAGAACCAGCCTCCCTTCTCCCCTTCCCTGCCCCTCATGGCCGTGATGGGTGGTGTGGACGGGGTGAGGGGGATGGAGCAGAGCATCTGACCGCTCCAAGCTACAGGCCAAGAATCCCATTTCTGAGGCCCTCTGTGGTTGGCACTCTTTACCCCAACCTGTAGGGTAGCCTCCTCTGCAGTGAGCTTGCTGCCCTAGCATGGCTACTTCCTTGGACGACACACTCCCAGCCCCGGACAGCTGGCTCACTGATACTGTCTGCTGAGGGCTTGAAGGCTACACCCAAAGCCATTTAAAGCATTCTTTATATTCTCCAGGAGGGCAGTTTAATTGCCTGAAATTAATCTTCTGAAAAATAGTGGTATCACAAGCTCGTGTATTTTGATTCTATACCACAGAAATGGGCTTAGTTCCTCTTTCATTGATTAGCATTTCAGTTATGATTCAGAAGCAAAATTCATTTATTTCAGCATTTGAGAAAGTGTGAAAACAATTTAGTAGTAGTATCACAAGTCCGTGGGCACACACGTTAAACTATATTAACCACCTGGAAGGGATGAAGCGTCATTTGTTTTTATGATCTTTTGAAAATCTTGGTTATCACATAGTACTTTCTAAAATGGAGTAAAAGCCATTTTTATGGAGGTAGCACCCCTGACTTAGGATTTCAAGAGAAATAAAATAATCTGCACAAATGGAAAGTAGTAAAGCACATGGATTCTGAGGTGGTAAGGATACCAGAAATGTGTAGAATGAGAAAGGACAGGGCCACATAGCAGCTATCTTCATCATTGCGGGCCATACAGTTCCTGTTGCAGTGACTCATTCCGGCCTTTGTAGCACAAAAGCAGTCACAGGTGATACATAAATAATTGGGATGGTTGTTCCAAAACAAGTTGATTTATGGCCACTGAAACGTGAATTTCATATATTTTTCATGTGTCATGAACTACTACTCTTGGGATTGTTTTTAGCCATTTGAAAACATAAAAACCTTTCTTGGGGCTTCCCTGGTGGCGCAGTGGTTGAGAGTCCACCTGCTGATGCAGGGGACACGGCTTCGTGCCCCGGTCTGGGAAGATCCCACATGCAGCGGAGCGGCTGGGGCCGTGAGCCATGGCCGCTGAGCCTGAACGTCCGCAGCCTGTGCTCCGCAATGGGAGAGGCCACAGCGGTGAGAGGCCCGCGTACCGTAAAAAAAAAAAAAAAAAAAAAAAAAAAAAAAAAAAACCTTTCTTAGCTTGTGGGCTCTACAAAAGCTCACGTTTGACTTCGGTTTTATAGGCAAGGGAAAATTTTTCCTCTACTGTTCTAGGTTCTTTTTGGCTGGGCTATGAGTTAGATTGACATAAGACAGGTTAACAGGAGAAAAACTTAATTACATAGGTACAGGGGTCCCGTAAAATATGAGACCCAAGGGCAAGGTGGGCAGATGCCATCGTGAGGCAAAGAATGAGATAGGAACCTGAGGCTTCAAAGGGGAGGAGAGTAATTCACAGGATGATAAGAAGAGCAGATGTTTGGTAATTAGATGTTTGCCCTGCCATCCAGGTAGGTCATTCAGATGAAAGTTATCTCTGGTAATAGCTCTCTCTTTGAACCAGGCCCCTTATCTAAATTCTTTAAGGTAGTTAAGAGAGTGGTTAGAAGCTCTTCCTGAGTCTTTTGGGCCTTGACTGTCTTCAGCTCAAAACAATCTGCGTGCCAAAGTGGCACATTTTGGGGAGTCTCATTCTGAACCCCTTCAGTTTAAATGACATTGTAGAGGTTGAAGGGGAGAAAGATTAACAAATAATCTTCAAACCCTGTTTGAATCAGTAGTTAGAGCCTTGTTTCCTGACAGACCTTTAGTCCAAGAATTTAACAAGTGAAAAGGTCAGTGGTTCGAGGGGTAAGAATGACTTACACATCCACTTGTTTTTCTCGAGGTGAGGCAGGATTTTCCTGAGTCATCCCTGTTCACTGGCCTGGTCACCTCTCATGACCATGAGCCACAAGTGCAAAACATCTGGCAGGAAATGGGGTCACGGTCTGTAGTGTTGGAGCAAACTTGCATCTGTCCAGGGTAAAGTGGACCATGGAGAGAATCTCGCTCACGAAACTGCCCTCTTGGGAACTTGCTTCAGCCAACGAATAGCTGGCCAGGTGACCTCATTTGAATTTCATCTCCTTCCCTTCCTCCTCTTGACCCCTGAATGGAGATATTAATGAGAAAAACAAAAGGGCAAGAACACATCACCAGAGAAAAAGAAACAACAAAGCAGAAATAGCTATTGAATGTGTACTGACCTATCAATCTATAGAGAGAATCCAAAAAATGCTCTCTGACTTTATTGCCTCAATTTTATCTTGCTTATAAAACCAGGATGGCAGCAGGCAACCACAGATGGCAGGAACTGATAAGCAAGTAATTATCTTAAATGTCGTGTACCTCCATTCTGTTGAAATAGATGTTATAAATATGTACTTAATGTATGGGGCTGGAATAAAGAGACTGCAGTTTGGCTTGAGAAAGTAGTCTGGGGAGATTCCATAAGTGGAGATTAGGATGACTGTTAAAAATATTAATTGGGGCTTCCCTGGTGGTCCAGTGGTTAAGACTCCACGC
Organism: Phocoena phocoena; assembly: GCF_963924675.1. Lineage (NCBI taxonomy): Eukaryota > Metazoa > Chordata > Mammalia > Artiodactyla > Phocoenidae > Phocoena > Phocoena phocoena. The sequence goes on along the minus strand of NC_089240.1, from coordinate 12,352,524 downwards.
TCCCAGTGCAGGGGCCCTGGGTTCGATTCCTGGTCAGGAAACTAGATCCCACATGCCTCAACTAAGAGTCCACATGCCACAACAACAACAAAAGATCCCGCATGCCGCAACTAAAGATCCCGCGTGCCACAATGAAGATCCCACATGCGGCAGTGAAGATCCCATGTGCCACAGCTAAGACCCGGCGCAGCCAAATAGATAATAAATTAAAAAAAATATTAATTGACGCAGGAAGTACTTAAAAGATGGACATCAGTAGATTTAGTTTTGTAAGGACAGGTGGAGTTTTGAACGTTAGAAAATGCTGGACGTTAACTAGTTGTCTAAGTTAGATATTTTAAAGTTCATGGTGAGCATAGTGAAGTCATGTAATCGCCCACTAACGACACCCTGAAGAAGAGAAGGAATTAACAGAACTAAAATAAGACAAATAGAAGTAGTACTTCCTTATTTAAGAGTACTTATTTGAGATGTTTTATGGATTTCTAGGATCTTCTTAATTTTTGATACATTGTGTTTTTTTTCAAGCCTTCTGACTGTTGAATAGTAGCTTTAAAAATTCTGCAGGAGAAAGATCTTTGACAGCAGTCTTTTTCTGAGGCAACGAGTCCTTTGACCAGCCCCCGGCTGAAATCTTATGCAGTATATGATTTAAAAAAAAAAAACAAGAAAATAAAACAACATGGTCAGAAAACCAGTAAATCCCAAGGATATTAGCTCTAAACCCCTTCCCTGCAGCTGAGATGAAAATGACATTGCATATCAACACAGAGATCAGCAGGTTACAGGAGTTTGTATCCTGTGTCCCTGAAGCTTGGGGCAGTTTATCAGCTTGCATGCCAGTCCCTTAGAAGAACCAGTATCAAATATACTGTTGGGGCTTAGAAAATACATTTAGAAATCTAAAAATATTTGTGGTTATTGAGATGACAACTAACTGGTTTATGTGGGTAGTAAAATGTTTCAAACTTATTTGAATAAGTAATTATTCATGCTCACTGTGCTCTGCGCTTTGCTTCTGGTTCTGGGGGGAATTAAAAAGTTTGACACAGCCCCTGGATCTCAATAAAGGTGGGGAAACACACTAGGAGCCCTCCGAGCTGACCTCCACTTACCCAAAACGAATTGGACTAAGCAGTGCGCCTCATTCCATGCGGAATACGTTGAATGAGGTACCTGAACGCCCAGGATGATCGGCTCCCCTGGTCCACTTGCCCCCTGCTACTCCCCCTGGCAAGTTGAAGTGGACTTAAAGGCAGGTGTGATTGTTCTCTACTCTGTTTATGCCAGTTGCACCAATGATTGCAATTATGCGATTTAATTAAATAATATTTAAATTAATGAAATAAGCTTGAAAAGAGTTTGTATTTCTAGAGCAACCAAAGTCAGATGCTTTGTAAAAGTATATTGCTAAAGAAAACTCTTAGAATTAGTATGGCAGAGATGACAGTAAAAGATTAGGGGAAACTGAAAATCTAGAAGGATTTCAGTGGTGCATTATGGGTATGCTTTATAAAGAAAGGCAGTGCTTCAATCCAATTTCTAAAAATTGGCAAATGGATGCACATTTACAATTTAATTTAAAGTACAATGTTGGAGGCAGCTTAATCTTTTTCAATTAATGATCCGGATTGCATCAGATAAGAAGGCTTCAAGTATACATACAAAATTGATGATATCAAAATCTGTGATAGAAGTACCAGAATGTACGGAACAGAGGGTAAGTGGGACAGTAGTTCTTGTAAAGAGAAGAAGAAAAAGGAAATTTTGTGTATGGGGAGAAGTTTCACAGCAATAAACCACACACTGAAGATGCAGCACTAACTTTAAAATGTTTTAAAGTATTTTGCCCTTTCATGACTGTTTACGCAAACAGAAATATTTGCAATTCGTTTTCAGTTAAATTTTCCTTAACTGCACTATTAGATATCTTGGCGAAGCTTCCCGATGGAAACTATTTATTATCTGATTTGGCTCGATTTATAATTGAAAGTAGTCAGAACCAATAAAATATATTTTCTTTGAGACTTATTTTAGGTTGAGGAGATAACCAGATGGGTAAAACAGCATAGAAATAACATGAAGATGGAATCAGTCTTTGCTTTATGTGATCCTGCTTTAAACATTTTATAAAATAATACAGAAGCTAAAGGTACACTTAGAATGATTAATCTTAAAAACCTGACTTTCCAGTGTCTATAAAAAAGGTTTGCCGGGCTTCCATGGTGGCGCAGTGGTTGAGAGTCCGCCTGCCGATGCAGGGGACACAGGTTCGTGCCCCTGTCCGGGAAGATCCACATGCCGCGGAGCCTGCGCGTCCAGAGCCTGTGCTCCGCAACGGGAGAGGCCACAACAGTGAGAGGCCCGTGTACCGCAAAAAAAAAAAAAAAAAAAAGTTTGCCTTATGGTGGAGCATTTCAAATGGCCTTTTCAGAATCAATACTGTGATTCCTCTCCTAGATCAGCAAGGAGAATGAGCGGAAATTGCATTCCGTATAAAATTAGAATGAGAACTCTTAGGGAAACATGAACTCTGTTTCTAAATTAAGATTTTCTCATAGACCAATGACTGGCAGTCGAGCAAGCTACCCTGATAGGAGGTGCAGAGAAATCCCAGTTCAGCATGATTTTTGAGAGCTGTCTCTTGCCAGCTCACTCCATTAAAACATAGTGAAGGGGCTTTATAAATCATTTTGCTCTCTGTATCATAAAACATCCTACATGATAAAATTAGGGGTCAGGGGTAGACCACATGGGTAATGGGTGTTACATATGAATTCATTGAAGATAAAGACATGGTTCATTGCTCCCAGGGAATCTCAGTAAAGCACACTTAATGCTGCTTTATCTCACAGTTTAAAATATTACCCCAATCTAAATGAGATGATCCTTAGACTCTGAGACCCCTCTTTCTATGGCCACATCCTTGCATGAGTGGAAAATCAGCGGAGTTCTATCATTCACTGCCGTGACATCTGTTAACCTAAATCCTTGGGAGAGAAGAAACCTTCAGTGATGTGCTGGGGCTCGCTCTTGCTGGAGCAGGTTGTGTACCTCTTCCCTGGCCTCAGATTGGTAGCTTGAAATTGGCCACAACGGGAGCATTTAAACCATGGAAATTGGCACACAGTACAAATCAGGTTTGTTTTTCCCCTTGTCCCCGAAAGCCGGTTGGTAAACATTAACTAGCACACCACTGCCTCTGAGACAGAAGTTCCTAAGCTTTTTGTGCCATGAACCCTTTTGACATTTGCCAAGGCCCCACCTCTGAACAATGTTTTTTGGGTTTTTTTAAAATTTAATTCAGTGGTGTCATTAAAAGGTTAAAAGAACAAGTCTGTGATACAGTTCCACGTGTGCTTCTCTGATGACATTTGAAATAACATGATCCAGAAGCAGGTCTACTTTAAATTGTTAAGTAGTGATTAACATACACTTATTTTGAGATCTTTACAATGCTAATGTGATATGAAAATATCCGTGATTTCTACTGGAAACAAAATCATTGGTCCAGCTAATACTGCTGTGGTTTTCTGGCTACAGTCATGACTGAAAGAAAGGCCACATTTCAGTTAGGTGTTCGTGAAAATAAAGATGTCATTTGTCTCCCATGCAAGTCCATGATTGCTCTGAATTCAATCCATGGACCCCTTGGGAACACGTTGACTCCAGGTTAAGAAGTTCTCTGTTAGAATCCTATTTCACGTTTGCAAGCATCAGAATGAACCCTGCTGCTTCATGTAGGTTATCTCCAAAGTGGAGGTGAAAGGGAGGCCTTCTCTAGAAAATATGACTATGTTTGAACTCCAGTCAGTATTCACAAAATTCACAAATTATGTTTAGATGGTAATTCCTCAAGCTACTGCTTTTGCTTAAGTAAGTGCTTCCATGCTGATTATTCAGCTTTAGCTGTATCATGTCAGGTGAATGCCCTTTTTTTTTATAGTCCAGAATGTCACGCAGACATCGTTACGGGCTTCTCAGCCTGCCCGGAGTCTCCCCTCTGTTGTGTGTTCACGTGTCTGGTTTTCAGTCAGCTGAAAGGCCCAGCCAAGTCCCACCCGCGCCTGCTGTGGCCGTTCAGGCCGCTGCGTGATGCTGCTTCTAGGGAGAATCGTGTTCTTCGGCTCTTCTCTCTCCCATTGTTGCCCAATCTTTCTTTCTCCACTCCACCTCTCAAACCCATTCCTTTCTCTCTGTGTCCACTCTCCCAGTTCAGACTGGAATTCATTTCCACTGAGACTGTTAGAATAAACTCCCAACAGGTCATCCTAACTTCAGTCGTGCCCTCTCCCATTTATTCTGTGCTCTGCTTTCAGTTATTTCTCCAAGACACAGATCTAACCATTTCCCACTCACACCCTCTCCTCAGAGGTCCTCCGTTTTATACGAATAAGCATGGCCTTCATGTCTTCCCTTGACCTGAAGCAAGTGTGCATTGCCATCGTTCCTCCCAGAAGAATGTTCCAGCAATGATAGAAGGTTCACCCGGGCATGCCCTGCACATTGCCAGCCCCTCACCTTTGCACAGTCTGTCCTCTTGTCTAGAGCACCCTTTATCGTAGCTTTGCCTTTTATCGGTCTATCTGATCCTGCAGAGCTCTGCAGTCCCTGTTCTCTCTTTGAACTTTGTTTATTCCTTTCTTATTGCCTTTAACACACAATTTCATTTGTATTATTTTTTCTGTTTCATCTGTGAGCCTTAATATAGGAGGGATGGAAATATATCTATCCTGAAACCTCCCCACTCCCGCAGCATTTAGCATAGGGCCTTGTACATAGTTCCACAGGTGTTGTTCACTAGCTCTCCAACTTACCTGTTTTCCAGTTGAATTAGTCTCTGTTTTATGAATATATATTTACTTTCTCTCAGTGAGATTTTGAGTTATTTGTATGTGAGGAATCGGCTTTGCGCTTCTTTCCATTTTCTCACAGTGCTGGGCAGTTAGTTGAAGGTGTTCAATAAATACTTGTGGAAAGGAATTAATGATGGAATTTACTGATTTTCCTAAGCATGCTTAAATCTTTTGAGGTTTATAATTGACCCAAGGAAACACTCTTATTAGCATGTAATGCCAAGGACTTTGCTTATTAATTAACCTATTAGGCATGACATTGAAAGTGTAAGTGGAAACATAATACAGGATTCACTTCCTTGTCCTTTTCTACATTGAAAAGCAGCCAGTTTTGGACTTTAATAGTAGCAAATACCATCAACGAGATTTCAGGAGATTCCTAAGTTGGTTGTTTCTGAGCTTGAAATTCATATTATGGTGCCGTGTAGTTAACCAAGTTTGTAATCGTATGAGAAATGTACTACCATGAGGACTAAATTAAGTGCGTCGTCTTTTTTGTAGGACCTGATGACACGCAACAAAAAATAGAACCTCATCACACAGCCGTGCTGGGGGAAGGTGACAGTGTCCAGGTGGAGAACAAGGTTTAGTATTAAAAATCTTTAATTCTCTTTTTTCAAACATTTTTTTTTGCATTTAAAAATTTTAATTTTTTTTTTTTTTTTTTTTTTTCTTTTGCGGTACGCGGGCCTCTCACTGTTGTGGCCTCTCCCGTTGCGGAGCACAGGCTCCGGACGCGCAGGCTCAGTGGCCATGGCTCACGGGCCCAGCCGCTCCGCGGCATGTGGGATCTTCCCGGACCGGGGCACGAACCCGTGTCCCCTGCATCGGCAGGCGGACTCTCAACTGCCGTGCCGCCAGGGAAGCCCTAATGGAATTTTTAAAGGTTACTTTCCATTAACAGTTATTAAAAAATATTGGCTCTATTCCCCATGTTGTATAATACACTTTTGAGCCTACCTCACACCCAATGATTTGTACCTCCTAATCCCTCACCCCTGTCTTGCCCCTCCCCCAGCACTGGTAACCACTAGTTGTTCTCTGTATCTGCTTCTTTTTTGTCACTAGTTTGTTGTATATTTTAGATTCCACATATAAGTGATATCATACAGTATTTGTCTTTCTCTGACTTACTTCACTTAGCATAATGCCCTCCAAGTCCATCCATGTTGCTGCAAATAACAAACTTTCGTTCTTCTTTATGGCTGAGTAATATTCCATTGTATATATGTACTGCATCTTCTTTATCCATTCATCTGTTGATGGACACTTAGGTTGCTTTAATTTTCTTAACTTGTACTTTCTACTAGTTTCTAGGAAAATGCCGAAATCTCCTGTGTACCTGGAAAATTTTTTCTCTTCCTCTGGGAAAGAAACTATGCCACAAGTTTATCAGCCCCTTTCATTAACTTCTGTTATTTCTACTGGTTTATTTTAAGCTTTTATCTACACTGATTCGTCATCTTTAGGAATCATTGAAAGTCCGTATTGTTTACCCCTAGAAACTTGAATCTGAAGGCAGCTCTTCCTTGTCTCTCACTTTTTCTTTCTTTATACACTTGATTGATTTTATCGTTAGCATAAGTAAAAATGGATCAGCCCTTTAGGGGTATAAATATAGATCTACACACATATTCCCATGGAGCCCTCTGAAAGTCAGCCCCACGTTGAACTGAGAGGAACATATGATCCATTTTGTAGTCCTTTTGTGTTGAGTCCTTGCTTTTTAAGTAAAGTTTCTGATATTTTAGGAGTCCAAGGAGCTTTTTTTAATCCAGGTTGCCAGGTTTCTTCCTTGTGTTCATTCCTTCATTCCCTTGGACTGTTCGCTTACCGTCCTGTGAGCCTATTAAACCCACCTGGCCACTTTGTGACATTCCAATAAGGAGAACTGAAGAGACGGTTGTGCAGAAGCTCCTGCAAAGATGAATTTTGAAAAGTAGGGATGAAAACTATGTTGGCGTGCAGGTGACTGGCAGAGAGGCCATCTGACTGACTGCCCGCCCTCCGGCCCTGGTGTGGTAGAACGCAGTGGATGTGAGGAATGATTGTATCTTAACCCCCTTTGCTGACAAGCTCCCCTACTGCTGCTTTAATCCTCTGCAACACCTCCAGGAGCAGTGAAGTAAGGCGAAGCAAAACGCCATGAGCTCCAGAGGAAATGCGTATCTCAGGGTCTGTGCTCCCTATAATTAGGTCGAACTGTATGGAACTGCCACTTCTGACCTTCAGAAATGGCGATTTCGTCTGTTTTCACCCAGTGCACGGACGAGGCGTGGAAGCTATATGTAGACCAGACCCTACTGACGGCAGATTAGTCTGTGACATTGTCTGGTTTAACTCGACAATCTCAGTCCTTCCTATACTATAGCAGAGGGCACATTGCAGGTGATAAGGGTTTGGAAGCTGAAGCAGAACACCAGCAAGAAGTGGTGAGGGGGTCCAGAAAGAGAGAGGCAGCAGGATGGAAAAGGCTTGACTGGAACCATCAGTTCCTTGGCCCCAGGGGCATGGTTCTGTTGTGTGCCCTTCTGTAATTTTGACTGTGTATAAGTGTAGCCTGAGCCATCAAGACATTAGAAAGAGTTCTGTGAAAAAATTTATTCCGAAAAATTCACCTTTAAATCGGCACGTATCACTTACATCCGTGAAGAGTAGAAAGTCCCCCTTAGATACAACGGGAGGAGCCTGTTTGGACACAGTTCTCAAACCCCCTGAGCTTCGTTCATTTTCTCCTTCTGCACAGTTGAAATAATGATGCTAACTGCGTGGGGCTGTCAGATCGACTGTGTGAGATTACGTAGGTCAACAGTCTAGGCCACATCTAGCACGGGGATCAGTACTTTATGCCCAACAGGCTAGATTTAAACTTTTTCTGTTGAACCCCAGCTACACCTGTTCATTTCCGTTTGTCTGTGGATGCTTTCACGCCACAGTGTCGAGCTACGTGGTTGCAACAGAGACTGGATGGCCCACAAAGCCTAAAATCTTTATTCCCTGGCTCTTTACGAGGACAAGTTTACTCATCCCTGGTCTGGTACATAGTGGGTGCCCAATGATGGTAGCTGGAAAGGTCACTGATCTAAACACCTGATGTGACAGGTGGTCATGCCACGTACATGTTACCTAGTGAGGATTTATACCTTAGGCCCCAAGGTTTAGGGCACATGAGTTTCTACAAAGGTCCTAAAGGACCCTGATTCACTCGGGCTCCAGGCCAGTGGTATCTTCACTTGGAACTAGACTTACCCTGAGGATTAAAGAAGGAAGCTGTGCCTTCCCAGTTCTCCCTTATTCCCATGTGCGTGGAGTTGTGGACAGGAATGAGGAGTTCATATATAGGCCCCAGCTTCCTTCTGGCACCGCTCTCCCTGCCCTTTCTCTGCTTCTTACTCTGTGTCTTCACCATCATGCGTGTCTTCCTGGTGGCTCAGGAGCCTGGGAAGTTTCCTCTAGAATGGCCAGTCCTCCAGGGCAGGCAAGGAGGGCAGGGAGGAGTTGATGTATCGATAGATCACATCTTTTCTCTCCCCAGGTTTCCCGGCTCCATTTTAGCATTTGACTCATCTTAGACCAGCACATATTAGGCTGCAGGGACCCCTACCTTTTTCACTCAGAGTGTGGATTGTCTTTTGTGACTGTATTCTGAAGTCTTCCATGGTGGGTAGCAACTGCAGGGGGCTTGGTTTATGCTAGATTGAAGAGTTCTTAAGCCAGACTCTCTGACTTCTTAGAGGAAGCCTAAACCCCAGCAGTGCCTTCAGAATGGCCTTAACTTTTTCATTGTTCTTAGAGATGGGGATCAACCCTGGGCTCCTCTGGACATTTAAGCCTGGACTGTAATGGTCACCCTGGAACAACCTCTGTTTCAAGCGTTAAAGCTCCCTGTGCTGCTTTGGCCCACGATTGGTACCCTGGTTGCCAAGATGGCTCCATGATCAGGAGCACATGGATTTGATATGAAGACTTGATCTCAGCTTAAAACTCATGTTTATACTAGTGTCCTATTGAGAAAGTCTTAAGCCTCGTGGATTAGCAAACTTACGTGTAGTTTGTCAAGGTAGGCAATCAGTTCCTCAATGACTGCCGTCAAAACCATCCTTGAGAATAAGGATACTCCTTAACTGGCACCATTCATGGGGAATTCATTAAACTAATACAGATTAATATTTGATTAAAATAAAGATCGAGGGCTTCCCTGGTGGCGCAGTGGTTGGGGGTCCGCCTGCCGATGCAGGGGATGCGGTTCGTGCCCCGGTCCGGGAGGATCCCACGTGCCGTGGAGCGGCTGGGCCCGTGAGCCGTGGCCGCTGAGCCTGCACGTCCGGAGCCTGTGCTCCGCGACGGGAGAGGCCGCGACGGTGGGAGGCTCACGTACCACAAAAAAAAAAAAAAAAGATCGAAAGAAAACTAAAACACCCTTTTAAAGCTAGAGACAACTTTTTGCTGATGTGCTGATTCATAATAAAATAAACCATTAATCTTCAAAAACTGGTAACAGTTCACTGTTTTCTCTTTCAGTTGGCCTAAGAAGTATAAACAGTGAAGTCTAGTAAGAACAATTACACGCAGTGAAGTCCTGTTAAAGCTCAGTTTCTTTCTGATAATGTTTTCAGGTAATATTTCACCCTAATAAATGTTCCTGATGCAAAAGCATGCCCTTAGTTTCCTTCTCGGAGTCCCACTGCCATCTCAAGCTTTGTATTTCTGATTAATCAAACAAACTCTGAGTACATACAGTGTAGAAGTTATCAACACCTTAAATAAATCCTAGCGCCTTCATCGGGGCTTCGATCATTTATTGTTGGTGTCAGTGGAACTCAAGACATGTCTTGCCAGTATTTATGGAATAACAGAGCAATTTGTAAAAGTAAATTATTATGTAAACCCAGAAGGGCCTGACTCAAAACTAGGAACTCTGAGAAGGTGTGCCAAAGTGAAAGACATGGTCTGGGCCCCAAGAGATCGTGAGTTTCAGTTGGGGCACCTGTCCATGAAGCAGTAAGTGAACTTCTGTTGCCTTTGCGTGAGGGTCTCTTCATCAGAACCTAACAGGGCACTGACTTAGATCCACACAGGGACTCATGATCTTAAACAAGTCTTGCTTTCTCTTTGCTTTGGCCTGATTTTCATCATTTGACACTGTACCCAAGGTCACCATAGAGGAGGGCTTTTCAAGATAGCAGCATTCGGGACTTGGAGCCACAAAAGCACTCTACTGAATATCCAGAAAGATGACCAGCTTTCACCAAAGAAGGCCAGTTAAGGGAGGAAGAAGGATGCACCTAAGAAAAAAGAAAAAGGCCCAAAACACCTGGCTTAGGTTAGAGGAGAAGGGGCCAGGGAGAGGTTAATTTTGTAAAAAAAAATCATTCAGAGAAGCTTGGACCAGGCTTCAGCTTGCTTTTTTTTTTTTTTTTTTTTTTTTTTGCGGTACGCGGGCCTCTCACTGTTGTGGTCTCCCCCGTTGCGAAGCACAGGCTCCAGACACACAGGCCCAGTGGCCATGGCTCACAGGCCCAGCTGCTCCGCAGCATGTGGGATCTTCCCAGACCGGGGCACGAACCGTGTCCCCTGCATCGGCAGGCGCACTCCCAACCACTGTGCCACCAGGGAAGCCCGCTTTTTTTTTTTTTTTAATTTTTATTGGAGTTTAGTTGCTTTACAATGTTGAGTTAGTTTCAGGTGTACAGCAAAGTGAATCAATTATACATATACTTATATCCAACTCTTTTTAAAATTCTTTTCCCATTTAGGTTACTACAGAGCACTGAGCAGAGTTCCCTGTGCTATACAGTAGGTTCTTATTTATCAGTTTTATACATAGTAGTGTATATATGTCAATCCCAATCTCCCAATTCATCCCACCCCCCTTTCCCCCTTGGTATCCATATGTTTGTTCTCTGTGTCTGTGTCTCTATTTCTGCTTTGCAAATAAGTTCATCTGTATCATTTTTCGAGATTCCACGTGCAAGCGGTATTTGTTTTTCTGTTTCTGGCTCACTTCCAACCTTCAGCTTTCTGAAACGGGAAGCCGAACTCCCAAACAACTCAGCACCCAGCAGTTGAATCATTTTTCATTTCAGACCAAATGCAAGTGTCCTTTTATCCTACTGTCTGACTTATAAATGAAAGTCATCATTTGATTTGAGTAATATTAAAAGGAGCAAAAGTTGTATTTTGAACACTTTATTATTATTCCAAACTGTGTAAACTGTAGGACACGTTTGTCACTCACAAAAGACGCATCTTCTGAATCAAGAAACTTACATTCTGAGGAGTCGCACACCCATGACACAAGGAGGTAGGCCTTTCCTTTCCCCTTCTCTCGTGACCCCCGACCCTTTCTCCTCTGCCTCCTGACCCTAGAACTCAAGTGTGTATCCCCTCCAAAACCAAACACCTCGAAACACTTTTTAGTGATGTCTTCCCTCAGATTAAATTATAAATGATGTAGCACCAGCGATCAGAACTATTTTTCTAAGATACTTTTCTTGAATATGTCATTTGATTCGCACTGAAATTCCACCCCTTCAAAGCCCTTAGGTAGAAACCGTCCCCTTTCTTGGGGACTGTTGGGCTATTGCATAGTAGTATATGCACAGTTTAACTTATTCATAACACTGGGTCATCAGCATGTGTATTAATTACTGTGCTGAGCTATAAAGTGGGACGATGTCTTTAGGGCCTACTGGCTACCACAGTAAGTGGTCCTAGACTAATTTTTAAGCCTCTGTGCCTGTTTTTCATAGTTTTTTTGGTGTGTGTTTAATTTCCATAATTGATGTTAAGCTGTCCGTTTCCTTGTATTGCTGTATAGTAGTGCTTTCCTGTCTTCTAGCTTTGAATCTCATGGATCTGATAACCGCAAAGCTTAATTATTAACGTTGTGTATAATGTGAGAATAAGTGGAGACTGAGTGAGGGTCTGTACTAAGGTTAAAAGACTAAACTTTAGTACATGGTGTTTATGACATCTGTTTTTAAAATTTGAATTAGCAGACGCCTTTTTAGCTTACTCTGATTTTCAGCTGAGTTCACATTGGCATATTTTGACAGCAAATTGGGTTATGGATACATAAGGTGATGTGTAAATAAATACAGGCCTGGGAATGGTTAAACAGATGTTTTTTAAACATGAAGAAATGATTAAAGCATCCACTGGGTGGATGTACTAAATGCACAGCCCTGGGACTGTAGGGAGTAAATTAAGACTTTTGCAGAAACCATTCGACCCTAAATTCCCTTTTAATTTTTTAAAGTTAGAGGCAGAAGGGGAAATAAATGTCGGTTCTGTAAGATACAAATATTTCTAACTACATGGAAGATTAAAGACTTCGTTCTTCATATGCTTCATGTTAATTGAATCCAGTGATAAATCTTCTGGTACTAGTAACATTAGAATTATTTCTAATTAAAGAGCTTTATATGAGTAGGAGCATATAATATATTATCACATATTTATATTATCACAAGTGTGGTGGGAGGTTCTTCTGCTGGTTTCTCTGGCATTACTGGGTCAGAGGACATCAGCGATAGGAGGGCTTGAAGTCATATTGTCAAAGTGCTCTCTAGAAAGATTACAGCACCCACTTAAAATCTCCCAAATGAGGTATAGAAAAGTTTATATTTCCCTGCATCCACACTAGCACTGGATTTAATAATTAATATTTCTTTTCAGTTTCAGGGAAAAAAACCTAATCTTAATTCTAAACAAAAACTTTTAGAGACTTTAACACAAGAGGACCCTTTTGGAGAGAAATTTGCCTGAGCAGGTATCTCGGGGATTTAAAAAAAAATAAATTTATTTATTTTTTTGTTCATTTTTGGCTGCATTGGGTCTTCATTGCTGTGCGCAGGGTTTCTCTAGTTGCAGCGAGCGGGGGCTACTCTTTGTTGCAGTCCGCAGGCTTCTCATTGCGATGGCTTCTCAGAGCACGGACTCTAGGCACGCGGGCTTCAGTAGTTGTGGCACGTGGGCTCAGTAGTTGTGGCTCGGGGGCTCTAGAGCGCAGGCTCAGTAGTTGTGGTGCACGGGCTTAGTTGCTCTGTGGCATGTGGGATCTTCCCGGACCAGGGCTCGAACTCGTGTCCCCTGCATTGGCAGGCAGATTTTTAACCACTGCGCCACCACGGAAGCCTCCTGGGATGTTTTTGTAAGGTTCCATTTAGTGCAACATTTCTGGGGCATATTTTACATTAATAGTAATAAATGTCAAAAGTAATAAAATGTTACTTTTGGATTTGTATAAATAATCTTCACTTTTAAAAGTTAAATTTTTAGCAGGAAATTATAAACTCTATAATAGGCCAAGTCAATCACATAGTTTGTCATAAAGATGTTTCTAGTTAAAGAAAAATCTTAATTTAAATTCTCCTTCTTTATTAGAGAAGGTTATTATTTTGGTGTTCGGGACATATTCTTGAGTTCTGATTGCTACCAAACGTCTTAAAGAATAAGCATTTCCATATCATGCGTTGCACAGAAAATATTTCTGGAATTTATCTTTAGAATTAGGGACATCATCCCTTTGGCCCAAATGTCAACTTCAAATCATTCCTAATCAGACATTCAAAAATAAGGCTGTTTATTGTTTGATGGTCTCTTTCTTGACTTTAGGATCCTGAGAGAAACCACTTCGTCCTGATTGCTGGGGAGCCATTAAGAGAACCAGTTGTTCAACATGGTAAGCCCCACATGATGGCGATTTCTTTGGTTGGTTTACCCTTTCTTTGAAAGTAGTGTCCATATATAGGGTCACCGGGAAGAAAGCTGGATTTTTGTCCTCTCTCCATCTACAAAGTTGAGGATTTTGTTTCATTTCTCCATTGTGAAAGGAAAATATATACATGGTTTTCACTTCTACATTCATTCTCTTTCCTTTAAGGAAACATTTCTTGAGTATCTACCACATGTAGGACATTGAGGTTTGAACTGTGGGGAAAACAAAAATAGTGTGTTTTACATAGTGTCATAGGGAATTTCAACTTAAAAAAAGATTTTGTGGTCCACTGGGGACTTGAATATCGTTTTTATCTTTACCAAAAATAACAGTGATTTCTTTCTTTCTTTCTTTCTTTTTTTTTTTTTTTTTTTTTGGCCGCGCTGTACTACTTGCAGGATCTTAGTTGCCAGAGATTGAACCCAGGCCCATGGCAGTGAAAGCACTGAGTCCCAACCACTGGACTGCCAGGGAATTCCCATAAATAACAGTGATTTCAGTACTGTCCTTGTAGTCTATTGTATTTTTAGTGAAAAATGGCGACCTCTTAGGAATATTTCTTTGGAAGTTTCTAAAATATTTGAGTCACTCTTAGTTTATTTTAAAAAACAAATAGAGGGACTTCCCTGGTGGTCCAGTGGTTAGGACTCAGTGCTTTCACTGTCGTGGCCCCGAGTTCAATCCCTGGTCAGGGAACTAAGATCCCGGAAGCTGCATGGCACAGCCAAAAAAAATAAAAGAAAAAAACCCGAAGATGTAAAACAGGTAAACAAAAAGGTCATACTGTATAGCACAGCGAACTATATTCAATATTCTGTAATAGGCCGTAATGGAAAAGAATATACATGGGTGTATGTGTATACATATGTATAACTGACTCACTTTGCCGTACAGCAGAAATTAACACCACATTGTAAATCAACTATATGTCAATAAAAACAAAACAAATAGAGATAACTGTACTTGGAGGCAGAAAATCCTGGAATAAGGACTCATAATAGTCACTTCAATTCTTTGTCTTGACTTCCTCAAAATACTGTTGTTTGATTGAATGAAGAACGTCTAAAAGCATCCAGAACACAACCTATTACTTAGATAAATGCTACAAAACATAGTGTATGTCCGCTTATCTGATTATTAAATTTAACATGCATTAAAATCCCATTACACTACCTTGCCTTGCCTACAGGTATGCACAGTGATTTCGGAAAAAAAAAAAACCTGGCTGATCATAAATTTCAAGAACACTGATTATTTTTATTTTATTTATTTATTATTTTTAATAGATCTTTATTGGAGTATAATTGCTTCACAATACCGTATTAGTTTCTGTTGCACAACAAAGCGAATCAGCCATATGCATACACATGTCCCCATATCCCCTCCCTCTTGCGTCTCCCTCCCACCCTCCCTGTCCCACCCCTCTAGGTCATCACAAAGCACTGAGCCGATCTCCCTGTGCTGTGCGGCTGCTTCCCACCAACCATTTTACATTCGGTAGTGTATATATGTTGATGCTACTCTCACTTCGCCCCAGCTTCCCCCTCCCACCCGTGTCCTCAAGTCCATTCTCTATGTCTAAATCTTTATTCCTGCCTTGCAACTAGGTTCTTCAGTACCATTTTTTTTTTAGATTCCATATGTATGTGTTAGCATACAGTATTTGTTTTTCTCTTTCTGACTTACTTCACTCTGTATGACAGACTCTAGGTCCATCCACCTCACTACAGATAACTCAATTTCATTTCTTTTCATGGCTGAGTAATATTCCATTGTATATATGGGCCACATCTTTATCCATTCATCCGATGATGGACACTTAGGTTGTTTCCATCTCCGGGCTATTGTAAATAGAGCTGCAATGAACATTGTGGTGCATGTCTCTTTCTGAATTATGGTTTTCTCAGGGTATATGCCCAGTAGTGGGATTGCTGGGTCATATGGCAGTTCTATTTTTAGTTTTTTAAGGAAGCTCCATACTGTTTTCCATAGTGGTTGTATCAATTTACACTCCCACCAACAGTGTAGGAGGGTTCCCTTTTCTCCACAGCCTTTCCAGCATTTATTGTTTTTCTAACTTTTTTGATAATGGCCATTCTGACTGGCATGAGGTGATACCTCATTGTAGTTTTGATTTGCATTTCTCTAATAATTAGTGGTGCTGAGCATCTTTTCATGTGCCTCTTGGCCATCTGTATGTCTTCCTTGGTGAAATGTCTATTGAGGTCTTCACCCCATTTTTTAACTGGATTGTTTGTTTTTTTGATATTGAGCTCCATGAGCTGTTTGTACATTTTGGAGATTAATTAATTTGTTTCATTTGCAAATATTTTCTCCCATTCTGAGGGTTGTCTTTTTGTCTTGTTTATGGTTCCCTTTGCTGTGCAAAAGCTTTTAAGTTTAATTAAGTCCCATTTGTTTATTTTTCTTTTTATTTCTGTTACTCCAGGAGGTGGGTCAAAAAAGCTCTTGCTATGGTTTATGTCAAAGAGTGGTTTTCCTAGGTTTTCCTCTAAAAGATTTATAGTGTCTGGTCTTATATCTAAGTCTCTAATCCATTTGGAGTTTATTTTTGTGTATGGTGTTAGGTAGTGTTCTAATTTCATTCTTTTACATGTAGCTGTCCAGTTTTCCCAGCACCACTTATTGAAAAGGCTGTCTTTTCTCCATTGTATGTTCTTGCCTCCTTTGACGTAAATTAGGTGACCGTATGTGCATGGGTTTATCTCTGGGCATGCTATCCTGTACCACTGATCTATATTTCTGTTTTTGTGCCAGTACCATACTGTCTTGATTACTGTACCTTTGTGGTATAGTTTGAAGTCAGGGAGCCTGATTCCTCCAGCTCCGTTTTTCTTTCTCAAGATTGCTTTGGCTATTCGGAGTCTTTTGTGTTTCCATACGAATTGTAAGGTTTTTTTGTTCTAATTCTGTGAAGATGCCATTGGTAGTTTCATAAGGATTGCATTGAATCTGTAGATTGCTTTGGGTAGTATAGTCATTTTCACAGTATTGATTCTTCCAATCCAAGAACATGGTATATTTCTCCATCTGTTTACATCATCTTTGATTTCTTTCATCAGTGTTTTATAGTTTTCTGAGTACAAGTCTTTTGCCTCCTTAAGCAGGTTTATTCTTAGGTATTTTATTCTTTTTGTTGCAGTGGTAAATGGGAGTGTTTCCTTAATTTCTCTTTCTGTTTCTTCATTGTTGGTGTATAGGAATGCCAGCGATTTCTGTGCATTAATTTTGTATCCTGCAACCTTACCAAATTCATTGGTTAGTTCTAGTAGTTTTCTGGTGGCATCTTTAGGATTTTCTATGTAGAGTATCATGTCATCTGCAGACAGTGACAGTTTTACTTCTTCTTTTCCAATTTGTATTCCTTTTATTTCTTTTTCTTCTCTGATTGCTGTGGCTAGGACTTCCAAAACTATTTTGAATAATAGTGGCGAGAGTGGGCATCCTTGTCTTGTTCCTGATCTTAGAGGAAATGCTTCCAGTTTTTCACCATTGAGGATGATGCTTGCTGTGGGTTTGTCGTATATGACCTTTATTATATTGAGGTAGGGTCCCTCTGTGCCCGTTTTCTGGAGAGTTTTTTTTTTTATCATAAATGGGTGTTGAATTTTGTCACAAGTTTTTTCTGCATCTGTTGAGATGATCATATGGTTTTCTTTTATTGTTTTTTTGTGTTTTTGGTTTTTTTTGCGGTACACGGGCCTCTCACTGTTGTGGCCTCTCCCGTTGCGGAGCACAGGCTCCGGACGCGCAGGCTCAGCGGCCATGGCACATGGGCCTCGCCGCCCCGTGGCATGTGGGATCTCCCTGGACCGAGGCACGAACCTGTGTCCCCTGCATCGGCAGGCGGACTCTCAACCACTGCGCCACCAGGGAAACCTGATCATATGGTTTTTATTCCTTAATTTGTTAATGTTTTGTATCACATTGATTGATTTGCATATATTGAAGAATCCTTGCATCCCTGGGATAAATCCCACTTGTTCATGGTGTGTGATCCTTTTAATGTGCTGTTGGATTCTGTTTGCTAGTGTTTTGTTCAGGATTTTTGCATCTATGTTCATCAGTGATATTGGTCTATAATTTTCTGTTTTTGTGATATCTTTTTCTGGTTTTGGTATCAGGGTGACAGTGGCTTCATAGAATGAATTTGGGAGTGTTCCTCCCTCTGCAATTTTTTTGGAAGAGTTTGAGAAGGATCGGTGTTAGCTCTTCTCTAAATGTTTGATAGAATTTGCCTGTGAAGCCATCTGGTCCTGGACTTTTGTTTGTTGGAAGATTTTTACTTACGGTTTCAATTTCATTACTTGTGATAGGTCTGTTTATATTTTCTAATTCTTCCTGGTTCAGTCTTGGAAAATTGTACCTTTCCAAGAATTTGTCCATTTCTTCGTGGTTGTCCATTTTATTGGCATATAGTTGTAGTAGTCTCTTATAATCCTTTGTATTTCTGCAGTGTCAGTTGTGATTTCTCCTTTTTCATTTCTAATTTTATTGATTTGTGTCCTCTTCCTTTTTTTCTTGATGAGTCTGGCTATGGGTTTATCAATCTTGTTTATCTTCTCAAAGAACCAGCTTTTAGTCTTATTGATCTTTGCTATTATTTTCTTCATTTCTGTTTCATTTTTTTCTCCTCTGATCTTTATGATTTATTTCCTTCTACTGAGTTTGGGTTTTCTTTGTTCTTCTCAGTTGGACCTTTTTATTTATTTATTTATTTAACATCTTTATTGGAGTATAGTTGCTTTACAGTGGTGTGTTAGTTTCTGCTGTATAACAAAGTGAATCAGTTATACATATACATATGTTCTTCCTCTAGTTGTTTTAAGTGTAGGGTTAGGTTGTTTATTTGAGATTTTTCTTGTTTCTTGAGGTGAGATTGTATTGCTATAAACTTACCTCTTAGAACTGCTTTTGCTGTGTCCCATAGGTTGTGGGTCGTACTGTTTTTGTTGTCATTTGTTTCTATGTATCTTTTAATTTCTTCTTTGATTTCTTCAGTGATCCCTTGGTTATTCAGTAGCACACTGTTTAGCCTCCATATATTTGTGTTTTTTATAGTTTCTTTTCCTGTAGTTGATTTCCATTTTCATAGCGTTGTGGTCAGAAAACATGCTTGATACGATTTCCGTTTTCTTAAATTTTCTGAGGCTTGATTTGTGACCCAAGATGTGATCTGTCCTGGAGAATGCTCCATGTACACTTGAGAAGAAAGTGTATTCTGCCACTTTTGGGTGGAATGTTCTGTAAATATCAATTAGATCTATCTGGTCTATAGAGCACTGATTTTTTTTTTTTTTTTTTTTTGTGGTACGCGGGCCTCTCACTGTTGTGGCCTCTCCCGTTGCAGAGCACAGGCTCTGGACACACAGGCTCAGCTGTCATGGCTCACAGGCCCAGCCGCTCTGCGGCATGTGGGATCTTCCCGGACCGGGGCACGAACCCGTGTCCCCTGCATCGACAGGCGGACTCTCAACCACTGCGCCACCAGGGAAGCCCTGATTATTTTTAAAATAGTCTTTTTTGTTTTATTAGTAGCTTAAGGGAAAAGCATTAAATTATACTCCACCTAGCCCATAGCGTTTGCCTCCATTTTGCAGACTTCTGATTTCCACTCCAGAGGTTCATAGTTGTCATTTTCTTTTGGTTGAACAGCCCTGAAATAGTTTGTTCTTCTGGAAGAAGCCTGCCGACAGATTGAGTAGGGTCATCATCTTTATTAATAGCAGCTAGAGCTTAGGTGGGAAAAAGATGTGTGGGATGGAAACCTTTTCAGTTAAGCGATGTCCTCTGCATCAGTGATGAAAACCAAGACTCCAACTACAATAGGTGACATTCATCCCCTGTGAATCTTCTCCCAGAGGCTTGCAACTCGGGGACACTGGGTGTGCCAGCACACACAAATTCGGATTAACCAGACAACATAGAGATGGCCCCTGAAACCTCAGCTAATGAGAGGCAAAGCGTTCTACTTGTTTGTTTTATTTATTAATTTTATTTTGCTAACTCTTTCAAACCCAGACGTTTAAGTTTTTCTTTTACCTGTGCATGTTTGAAGGCCACCGCAGCCATCTCTCGACTATTTGGGAACCAGTACTAGTTGTTGAGGAAAGTGGAATCCAGATGTTCCACTTATTTACCTAACAGATACCTCGGTAGCATTTACTGTCTACTAGGATTGGTCAGAGTGCTTTCAAAATATTAATTCATTTAAGCTTAAGAACAACCTGACAAGGTAGGTACTCTCATCCCCACTTTATGGATGAGGAAGCAGAGATGCAGAGGTTTGTTGGCCACATAGCTGGGTTCACACTCAGGCTGTCTGGTTTCTACCCACCCTGCCCTTCGGCCTCTCACTGTGCCCGGTTGCCCCTTGCTCCGCCCTGTGGCTTCTCTGCTGGGAAGTAATTGTTGGTGGCGGAGCTGGGATTTGAACCCTAGTCTCCTAAACCCTTGTCTTGTGCTCTCTCCACTATAGGAAGTTTCTACACAATGAGAGATTCAACTCACACCATTTTTATTACAGGAGAGGGAGGGAATTCAAAGCTTTAATTAGAGAAGGGATGAACAGTGTAGTTTAAAAGAGGATTTGTGGGATTATTGATAACTAGCAAATAATTTTCTTGTTCAATTAAGAAACATGCTTTCTGGGGGAAGTAATGTACAGCATGGTGATGATAGTCAATAACATTGTACTGCATATTTGAAAGTTGCTAAGAGAATAGATCTTAAAAGTTCTTATCGGGGACTTCCCTGGTGGCGCAGTGGTTGAGAGTCCGCCTGCCGATGCAGGGGACACAGGTTCGTGCCCTGGTCCGGGAGGATCCCACATGCCACGGAGCGGCTGGGTCTGTGAGCCATGGCCGCTGGGCCTGCGTGTCCGGAACCTGTGCTCCGCAACGGGAGAGGCCACAACAGTGAGAGGCCCGCGTACCACAAAAAAAAAAAAAAAAAAAGTTCTCATAAAAAAAAAGTTCTCATCACAAGAAAACAAATTCTATAACTGTGTATGGTGACAGATGTTAACTAGACTTATTGTGGTGATCATCTCCCAGTTTATACAAATACGGAATCATTATGTTGTACACCGGAGACTAATATAATGCTGTATGTCGGTTATACCTCAATTTCAAAAAAAAAATAATTTAGTTATATATTACCCCCCCCCAAAAAAGAAGAAAAACATATACTTTCTGGTTTCAGTTTTCTTCTTCTTGAGGATTTGAGGAGTTGAGCTTCCTCCCCTTGGCTTTGGAGGGCTCACACTTCCAACGCTTCCCTTGTTTCTCAAAGTGGTCCATGGACCAGCAGCATTGGCATCACTGGAGAGATAGTTAGAAATGCAGAGCTTCAGACCCCACTCCAGACCTCTTGACTCAGAATACACATTTTAATAAGATTCCCACGTGATTTATGTGCACATTATGATTTGAGAATCACAGCAGAATACCCCAGAGAAGTGTCAAGATGGAAGCCCGGAAATGTGCTGTTTGTACAGAAAAGTAATTGAGGGAGGGGAGAGGTGCTCCACAAGTCTCATCTATAGCAAAATTATGACGTGCAGGAAGGCGGTCCTTGGCCCAGTACCTGCTCTCATTTTCTCTGTTCCGTCTCCCTTTCTCCTCTGCGTCCTTTAAAAAGGTGGCTTTTCCAGGATGCCCTCTTGGATTTACGATTTTTTTTTGCATATGAGGGCTCTCTCATTGTTTCCTACCTAGTACAGTCCACATGTCCATCTCCTGGTGAAATTTCTCTTGTGAGCCCCAGACCCCTATTTCCAACAATGTACCGAGCACCTCTGCCAGGCAGCTGATTGTCTCCAGCGCCTTCATGTCGGAATATCCAGGACTGAGTTCCTTGCTCTACCCACAGCTTCCTGTGTCTTGTGTCTCAGTTACCCTTAAACAATTCCACCATCAACTCAGCCTCCCAGGCCAGGCATCTTCTCTACCCTGATGCCAAAGTCGTCTTCTAAACACTGCAGAGCAGATTACATTGTTCTGTCCTTAACGCTTCAGTGATTCCAGATCACCTGCAGAATTATGTCCAAACTTCTTCCCATAGATGGCGTCCAAAACCCAGAGGGCTCGGGCCCCTTGCTACATATCAGACTCCACCCTCCTCCTTTTCCGCACCCTCACGTCCTCCTGCAGGCCAGTCCCGAAAATGCCGTTCCGCCACATCTGCCTGTGCAGACATTACCTCCTTCTCCCCTTCTGTGCTGATTCTTTGCATTTTCCATACATTTATCGTTCTGTGTATCACACTGTTTTGTAATAATTTGTTTTCATATCTGTTTGTGTTATAGATTTGAGGTCCTTGAGGGGAGGGAGTCTGTCATTAATTTGTCTTTCAGCTTTATGTCTCTAGCTCCTAGCACCATGTTTGTCATTAAGTAAGCACGCAATAAATGCTGGATAGATAGGTCATTGAGTGAATGAATGAATTTACACACCTGCTACCTGTTTTCCCTTTCTCTTGCCATCCTATTCCCTGAAATCTCCCAAAAGGCATCAGCGTCATCAAAGCATGTGATCCTGGGTCTTCCTTCTCAAGCACTAAAGTGGGTGCCGAATCTGTGCTGATACGCCAAGAGTAGTTAAGAAGTTTGCCTGTGTTATTCCAAGTTTTATGTTATATTTTAATCCGGGTCTCTCAGAGAAAGCCTCTTAGAGGAGGCACTTCGTAAAAGGTTCCCGACGGCACCTCTGAAGACTGGGGGAAGAAATATACTGACCGAATGGACAAATCTGTCAACCGCTTTCAAGACACTGCCAATGCCACCATATAAGAGCTGGCCTCGTTTAGCCAACAGGTGGATGCTCCTACCGTATGTGAAGAGAGGGAAGAGACAGACATTTTGCCTCCTGGTCGATTAGGGGAGGACTTCTTCTACACCTTTAGCAAATGCCAAGTTCAGCCCTAGGAATTAGACAAACAGTGACCATGGGCCAAATCTGTCCACTGCATGTCTTTGTAAATGAAGTTTTATTGGAACACAGCCATCCCTAGTCACTTCTATATTGTCTGTGGCTGCTTTGCGCTTCAGTAGAAGAGTTGAGTAGTTGAGACAGACATCGTTTGACCCACAAAATCTAAAATATATACTGTCTGGCCCTTTACAGGAAAAGTGCACTGACCCCTAGAGAATCCAAAATGTGATGCTTTCTTGACTTGAAATTTTTATAATCTCCTTTTTATTGTCAGTGAGATGCTACTAATTGTCAAAAATGACTTAGACCCCTCGTGCAAGGACACAGCCTCATATACTGTGGAGATACCAACACTGTGAAAAGATTTGCCAATTTAAAAAATCAGTTAAATTCTTGACATCAGCCAATGCTAGTGCAACTGACAACTACAATAAATCTTAAAAGTTTTCATCACAAGAAAAAAAACTTCTGTAACTATGTATAGTGACAGATGTTAACTAGACCTATTGTGACGATCATTCCCCAATATATACAAATATTGAATCATTATATTGTTTACCTGAAACTAATATAAGTCATTTATACCTCAATAAAAAATAACAATAAAAAGAACTAACAGCAGGCTTCCCTGGTGGCACAGTGGTTGAGAGTCTGACTGCCGATGCAGGGGACACGGGTTCGTGCCCCGGTCCGGGAGGATCCCGCATGCCGCGGAGCGGTTGGGCCCGTGAGCCATGGCCGCTGAGCCTGCGCGTCCGGAGCCTGTGCTCCGCAGCGGGAGAGGCCACAACAGTGAGAGGCCGCGTACTGCAAAAAAAAAAAAAAAAAAAAAAAAAAACAGCTACAAAAATGGTCGTAATAGAACCAAACCTAAGAATGTTTTGAATAAAGAGATTGCCATTGCTGATGGCAGCCTGCAATGGATGAGTGAGATATAATTGCATTTGTTTATCTGAAGTTTGGTCTTTATAATCATACACAATCGTAGTCAAGAAACTTGTATTACAGTCCTCGGAGATTGGACGCTGCAAAAATAACCTTCTGCTGTTCAGATATGCCTGAGTTTGTCTCAAATTAAGAACTACAGAAATGCATACCATTTTCGTGGTAGAAGAAAATATTCTTGTCACCCAGAACTTTCTGAATGTCTCTTTCTGCTCTAGGTCCATTTGTGATGAACACAGATGAAGAGATTTCTTAGGCCGTTCTTGATTTCAGAAATGCGAAAAACGGCTTTGAAAGAGCCAAAACCTGGAAATCAAGGATTGGAAACTAGTGACAAGCGCAAGGGCAGGTCTGGCTGCCTTCTAGAATTTTGCCCTTTGTGGCATCCACCCGTTCAGTGCATCCAGTTTCCAAAGCTGACTTCGCCAGTGCTTCTAAAGAATTCCACACTCAAGTGATGACATGTTTTCTATAGCAACGTCTGTGAGATATTTCCTGGCCCAAGCAAATAAACCTAATTGTTGCTTCTTTAAAAATCAGTGTTCTTCATTTCAATCTAAGTTACTTCTGTTAAAAAAGTTATTTTGTCTGTGTTTTCCTTTTCATGGGCATGTGGACATTTTGTCGTCTTTGTGCCTGTGTGTTTTTTAAAGCACATTTGATTACTTTCTGTGTGTCACTGATGGAGGTGCGTGAGCATCTGAGGTCTCTTTCTGAGCAACGCAGTTTCGATGCCTATGTGCTGGGGTTTCATGTTACAGGTTATCTCCGTGGGTAAAGTAACAGCAGTTCTGAGCGTTTCAGTCAGTTTTCAAAACTGCCCTGCTATTGGTAGGGACACGACAGGATTACGGCCAAGACTTCCCTGCTTTTTCTGCCAAAATGTGTGTCAGATTTAAGACACATGCTCCTGCAAGCTTCCATGAGGGTTGTGAAAAAAGTTTGAATCCACAACTGGGTCCCAGCCTCCTGTAGCTGCAAACATTGGTGGCCAAACCACCTCCTTCTAAAACAACTCAAACCTGGGGCACAGGGGGGGAAGATTTTTTTTTTTTGGTTTGCTGGAAATGAGGTGGACTTAGAGGCTTTCTCATTTCAAGTAGAAGACATATCCACTTCCTGATTATTTTTGGAGCGTACAAACATTTAAACTTTTTTTCAGTTCTCTCCCCCCCATAAGATTGTGCAGAAACGTACCTTGACTAATTGATTTTGATCACAACTGATTATTTGTTTTCCCCTGTGAACTCCTGGGGTTTCGAACTTTCCTTCTGGAGAATATGCCTTTTGAACCAGTTTGCTCTAGCTGCCTGAGGTCAACTGCTTGGTAATCAGTGGATATTAGAATATTCAAAATGTACAGACAGTGGGCAGTGGTGAATATTTTCATGATGTCTTCTCTGCAGTTGGTGCAGAGCTCCAGTTATGAACATGGACCAGTGAAGGTAGGTGAGCTCAATTTTTCATGTGATGCAAATTTTTAAGTTGGCTTATACAGAGGATCTTTCTTTGCCGCCACTATTTTTGAGACAATATAAAAATGCATAACACTCCTCGTAGTGGGCAGGATATATTCTGTACTTGTTAATGAGTATTCTGTTTCTTAGGCTTACTAAGATTCTTGCCATGAGTTTTTGAAAACGCTGAGGGTGGGGGCTTTTGGAGTTGTAATAGGACATGAAAGTTTCCCCTCAACTGTATATGCAGATAGCACAGTGATTTTTTTTTTTATTTGAAACAAATTGATTTACAAGGTTGTGTTACTTTCTGCTGTACCACAGTGATTTTCTCATGAAGCATTGACTTGTTTTTACGACACAGATAACTTTGGGGGCTGTTTCTTTTCAGGTCATCTGTGAGCTAGTTGAGTTAGTTAATTTCTTCTGGGAACTGAAAACTGCCATGCTTTCTACAGATGTTTTCTATCTGGTTTTCCAAATTACCCATTGCCACCATCTAGAAAAGTCTTTTCTCTGAAGTCGTTTTGGTCCTTTGCTTTTTGAAACGTGTGTAACACTCAACCATAATCAAATCTTTGATTCTATGAGCAAGCGTCAGATAGAGCCCAATGAATTGAGAGTAATGAAAAAAGATTAACTGGGATGTTACTGTCTGAGCACTATTTCGCCCAATTTTATTGTATTTCATAGACTGTACTGTTTTTCTCAGCTTTTGATTTTGAAAATGATTCAGATATAATTGTTTTGACTGAAGTGGTGCTAAATCATTATTGATTTTGGAATTTCTGGCCGTGAGCAATCAAAGTGGACTTGAGTTTTTGTAGCTGTCATTAGGAAATGCATTTTCAACAAGGGTGATATCGCCCCCAACAGGGGAAAATTGGTCCTTGGGGGTGAAAACGTCTTACTCATGTATAAAGCACAGATGTACTTACACTACAGAAAGAGATACAGTATTTCTGCGAAGGTTGAACTCTGTGTTAGGGGTAGAGAGTCACCTTGCCCAACAAGCGACACCTTTCTAACTTTCCAAATTCCAAACGGACACGAGAGAGATCACCGTCGTTCAGCTCCACTTCATTGCCACCAGGCTGGATGTGGGATCTCAGTGCCAGATCGCAGGTAAAAGGGAATCTCATTTTGAGCCTAGGGGACAGGAGAAAAAAAAATCAGACTTGTTTGAAGTAAGTAAGGCTTTTCAGGCTGTTCAGCTGTCTTTAAGTCCACCCAAGCCCTGGCTCAATTAAATCTTTCCGATGCGAAGGAAAGACGTGCGTACAGTTAAACAGAAGTTCGGGCGTAGATACGAGTGGGTGGTGAGGGCTAAGGAGGTATATCATATTGGTTATTATACATTTCCTTTTCCCCCGTAACTTTCTCTTAAGAGAAAAATCCAAGAAGATATGTGTTTCTTAATGCTCTTCTTGTTTAAATCAAAATTGAGTATGAAAGCATATTCAAGATGGTAATGGTTTGGACACTGGGATATGAATGTATTTTGTGCATTTTGAGATAAAAATGTTTCATTTATTGTAAGAGTGTCCAGGGTCCTCCTTGGTGGTAGGTCCGTGAGCGTGTTCTTCTCCCCACCCTCCCCTCTTCTAACCACCTCTTTTCCCAAAAGGATGGCAATGATGCCAATTCTATCGCGAGGTTGCCCTTCCCCCACAGTGGTCACTTTCTAGCCTTGAACATCCTCCTATTTTTTCAGCTTAGACTAGCAGTGCCTCTAGTACAGTTACACAAGTCTGTGAACATTTTATTTTCTGCAGTAACCATGCAAAAGGCTACCAATACCCTGCAGAATTGCTCTCAAAGCCATTTGAGTGTAAGGCATCCTGATTTCATTAGTCTTGCCAGCTGTACTTAGGACAGCTGTCTGGGGTCAGTAGTGCATGGAATTTGTGAACTGAGATAAATCTGTTGGAAAATCTCAACTCAAATCTACTGTGCGTACTGTTTAGCTGCTAAGTTTTTCAATCATCTAAGCAGAACGTGTTTTCTTCTAGAAATAAGATTAACCCAGTGCCTCTTTCTGGCTCACTAGTATAATCAGATTAACCACCTAGATATGGGATTTATTTCTGTGTCTGTTTTCTCCAGCGTTTATATATGTTGGGGTAATCATATACAGTTGCACAGAGCATGCACTGCACAACTTTAGGATGCTCCATCCACATAGTCTCACGTCTGTATGTGACAGCCCTGAGTACAATAGTGTAGACGTTCTGGGCGTTTGATAAATAAATACCTGCAACCTCACTGTCCTGTCATTCACATCGACCTTCTGACCAGCACTGTTTCTGGTGTATTTGATAAGCATTGTTTGTCACCAGGAATCTTGGCACCCCCTTAAGTCACTAGGGGAAGCCATTGCCATAAATCTCTTCAAAGTCACTGATGCACACATGCCAGGAGAGTGACGAAGGATTAATTCCGGGTCCTGGTAGGCTTGCCCCACTCTTCTCTGACGGAATTTGTCTCCTCCTTCCCCATACGACCTTTCAGCCCCCTCTTTCATCACTTCAGTGGTGGAAGACTGTTGCTGAGTGGTGGAGTCGTTCAAACTCGGCCTGAGACTGGAATAAATCCAAGATCCACAGGAATGTGGGACACCTCTAAGTACCGTGAGAAGCCACATGGCTCACGAGACTTCATAACCTTTGTGTCACTTGCCTTCTCCTGAAATTGTCTCTAAAGGGAATTGAATAACAAGGACTAAGATGCACCTTCCATATTTAATTCCAGGAAGCAGACCCGGCCCCACTGCTCTCCCTACGGTCGTGCACAGGGAAGTCCATTGACTTCGGTGCTAGTCAGATGGCCCAACGAGCTCGTGCCCACTTTCGTGTCAGGCACCATCCTTGGCACAAAATACATTTGAAATGTTTTCCATTAATTTCTTCTTCATTTATGACCTTATAGGTAAATGTGTTGCATTACATGCTTCTGTACACAGATCTTTTCTATCCTTAACTGGTGGTTGAAGCTTTTATATCACTTTAGCCTATTATTGCTATTCAGGATACAGTAGGACCCTCTGTATCTTATAGCTTGAATATACTACTTCCTTGTATGACTTATTTTTTAATTTACAACCCCTGATTTGGGGAATTCCCTGGAAGTCCAGTGGTTAGGACTCCACGCTCTCACTGCCCAAGGCCCAGGTTCACTCCCTGGTCAGGGAACTAGGATCCCACAGGCCGCATGGTGTGGCCAAAAAAAACAACCACCTGATTTGGACTTGGCGGATTAGCCTTTAGACCCCTAAAAGCTCTAGAAAAAAGATCACATTAAAGCTGTATGTTGAGCGAGTTTCGTTAAGGAACTGCTCTTCGGACAGTCTTGTAAAGACAATTTATGGAATGAAAATGCAGTATTTGGACACACGGATGCTTCCATGTAGGATGTAACGTAGGACGATCTGGAACTCCCAGTCACCTTTATCATTACCACAGTGGCCTAGAGGTAGTAGAGGAAGAGGGACACAAGTGACAGTAAATTGTCCCTGAGCACCTTTCTAAGCTCAGCTCTTTCCCAGCACTTGAGATTAACAGCGAGGGTGGGAAACTATCCACAATTGGGAAAGTGATTGAGACGAGGTGAGATGAGACATTTCTTTTTTTTTTTAACTTTGTATTTTATATTGGAGAATAGGTGATTAACAATGCTGTGTTAGTTTCAGGTGTACAGCAAAGTGATTCAGTTATACGTATCCATATATCTATTCTTTTTCAGATTCTTTTCCCATTTAGGTCATTACATAATATTGAATAGAGTTCCCTGTGCTATACAGTAGGTCCTTGTTGGTTATCTATTTTAAATATAGCAGTGTGTACATGTCAATCCCAATCTCCCTGTTTCTTCTTAGGTTGCTTTTATGGTGGGAAGTCCCCTTTTTAAAAATTTATACCAATTTATTTATTTAATTAATTTATTTTTGGCCGTGTTGGGTCTTCGTTGCTGTGCGTGGGCTTTCTCTGGTTGTGGCGAGCGGGGGCTACTTTTCACTGCGGTGCGGTGGCTTCTCTTGTTGTGGAGCGCAGGCTGTAGGCGTGCAAGCTTCAGTAGTTGTGGCTCGTGGGCTCTAGAGCGCAGGCTCAGTAGTTGTGGTGTGTGGGCTTAGTTGCTCCGCGGCATGTGGGATCTTCCCGGACCAAGGTTCGAACCTGTGTCCCCTGCCTTGGCAGGCGGATTCTTAATCACTGCGCCACCAGGGAAGTCCAGAAGTCCTCTTTTCTCTCTGTCTTACCACTAGATCTTATAGTCTCTACCAAGATACTAGGACATTATAAAGCAAAGCCTCTCTGAGGCCCCCGTGCCTCATGAAAGTCTTGACCGGTTGTGATGTCCTGTTCCTAAAGGCTCTCCCTTGCCTCTCCTTAGAACTTCCCAACATCTGACAATTCATTTGCTTATTTATTGAGCACGTACTGTGTCGAATGCAGCAGGAAATAAGGCAGTGTTTCAGCCCTCATGGAACTCATATTCCACGTGTGGCGGGTGAAAAGTGCCACGAAGAGGATCAAGAAGGGGGCGGAGACACAGAGGGATGGGTGCGGGGGACCCGTCTGATTCCGTTTCCTTTGTGCAGAGCCCTGGAGGAAGTGAGGGAAGCGGAGGCCACTTCGTGCAGTGGCCGTGCGGAGGGGCCAGTGTGGCTGCAGTAGGGAGAGCGGAGGCCAGAGCTGTGCTTCCGGAGGTTGGAGAAATAGCCGGGGCAGATCACGTAGAGTGTGGCTGCGTTCCAGGAAAACCTCATGCACACTGAAATTTCAATTGTGCATCATTTTCATGCATCACGATATAGGCTTCTTTCCATTTGTTGCAACCATTTAAAATTGTAGGAAGGATTTCTTGGCCCACAGGCCGTATAAAAAGAGGCCGCAGGCTGGATTTGGCCCACAGGTCAGAGCTGGCCAACCCTGATCTGTATCATTACACTGTTTTATCCTATTCATGGGACGTATCAGTACCTGACATTTTTTATTTGCTTGTGTATAGGTTTATTGCTTTGTCACAGTCCACCAGCATGAAAGGTTTTTGAGGACGGGGATTTTCATTGTTTACTTCAGCTTCCCAGTCACCTAGTGCAAAGGTGGAATAGAATGGATACTAAAAAAGTATTCGTTACTGATTGATGGACTAGGCATCTAGGCTTTGAGATACCCAGGCAGTGTATTCACCCTGTGCTATTTTCCTGTGGAGATTAGAGAGGATTTGGCTGGAGGTATCAAAGAATCCTGCAGTATTTTTTCAGCCATGAGCTATCCTAGAAGGTGTTTACTTCTAGGAGCTAGTTATAGAAGGAAGTCACCTTAGCCCATTTTTCCAGCTTGGTGGTCACAGAAAGAGATGGCAAAGCAGCATCTGGCCACACAGCAGATACGGATAAAACTTGGACAGCTGGATGACTTCCTTCATCTTTGAGATCCTTGAGAAGTGCTGTGTTTTCATCCTACGCCACGTGGTTTGTGAAGATGTGGTAAATTATGGCAAAGTACTCTGGGCAGATGCTCAATCAGTCAGGCTAGGCCAGGATCTGCTGTAACGGGTAACAGACAAACTCCATATCTCTTGGTGGCTCCTAAACAACAGAAGGGGTAGTTGTTGCCTGTACCACGTGACCCTCCTGGTTTGTCCAGGGTGAGCTCCACATCAGGATGAAGCTGGCTGGGCATCCCCTTCTTGAATGCCATTAGTCACCATGACAGAGGGAAGGAAAGCCCTGGAGAGCCTCACCCTGGCAGTTAAATTCTCTGGCCTGGAAGTGACACACATCACTTCCGGTCACAGCCCCTTCACCCCCTGCCCCATCCAACCACCAGGGGCCAGGAAGTGCAAGCCTACCATGTGCTCGGAAGGTAGAAGGCTTGAACTCTGGTGAATAGTATTAATGACTATACTATACGCAACTTTGGTCACTTCTAAATGTTTCTCAACTCACCATTGAGATGGGAGGTGACTGTGGTTGGACACTGGGGTAGAATCATGGAAGGAAGACATTCGGGTTTCTTTCTGCTGCTCAGGAGGCTCCTTTTTCTTGGGAAAAGGAAAGCTGTACATTCAGTTCAGTGAACATTTGTGGAATGTCCACCGTGTGCCGGGCACGTGAGTGGAAATGACATGTTTATAAAATAAAGATGTCTCAGTTATTTGCATATCTTACCAGCAGCCGAGGAGCTCAGCTTGCCCTGTGAGAAGGATAATTTTAATGCCTGAAACTTTAAGTAATAATGAAAATTTTAATGAGTCTCTTTTTTTTTTTTTTTTTTTTTTTTTTTTGCGGTACGCGGGCCTCTCACTGTTGTGTTCTCTCCTGTTGCGGAGCACAGGCTCCGGACGCACAGGCTCAGCGGCCATGGCTCACGGGTCCAGCCGCTCCGCGGCATGTGGGATCTTCCCGGACCGGGGCATGAAGCCGTGTCCCCTGCATCGGCAGGCGGATTCTCAACTTCTGCGCCACCAGGGAAGCCCAATGAGTCTCTTTTTTGTCTTTCATTGTCATCTAAATAATTATACCACTCACATCTTTGAGAAAAGTATTGCTTTCCTGAAATCTAGGTTTGCCTAAAATAATTTCTGGAGAAAGAAAATGACATGTGTCGAATGTTGCTATGGCAAAGGTTTTGTTGTTACTTACTGTTCCATTCTGGAGGGAGTTAGGAAGAGTGTGATTTTGATTGAAGGAATACCCTGAGTTCATCCTATATAAGGGATCCTCCGAAAAGAACAGCTCATAACTTGGTTCATAACGATATTCTCACAGCAAGACTGGGGATCATTGCGCATCTTAGACAATGCAGTGGTTATGGGTGAGGGAGAGGAGAGCAGTGGTTGCTGGCATGGGACCACTGCATCTTTAGGAAGAAAGGTGAAAACGGGCATTCTGGGCTGACTGCCAGTGGCACGGCAGGGTTGCCTTGTAAAAAAGAGAATGAGGTTTGGCATAAAGATCCTCTGTCCACCCAATGGATTGTGTTACGCTTAGGCTGAGATAGGGCTGTAGCAGTTAACTATTACAGCAATAATGCAGTATGACAATCCAGTCCAAATTTCAGTGGCTCAAAACATCGATAACCTATTTTTACTGACGTTCCTGTTGGTCAGCTGGAGGGCAGAGGGTCAAGGCTGGAGCCATAGGTTGAGTCTGGGTCTGCTCCACATGCCTCTCATCTGCCTCGGATCAGTGAGCCAGCAGGGGCAGGTGCTTACGGTGATGGTGGAAACGTAGGAGGGCTGTGCGGTCATAAATACATTTCAGTCCTCTGCTTGCATCATGTCATAATATCCCATTGGTCAAAGCAGGCCACGTGGCCCAACATCATTGGGGCTGAGAAATACACTCCTGTCTTGGGCAGGGAGAGGACTGGGTGGAGGCATGGAGGCGGTGGAATTGTTTTTAACAATATCCTAATTACCATAAAGGCTTTGGATGGTTTCCTTAGATGTTGGGCCCTTGATCTTTGAGATCAGTGTTAAAGAGACTGTAACAGAGGCTTACTTCCCTGGTGGCGCAGTGGTTGAGAGTCCGCCTGCCAATGCAGGAGACACGGGTTCAAGTCCTGGTCCAGGAAGATCCCACATGCCGTGGAGCAGCTAATCCCATGCGGCACAACTACTGAGCCTGCGCTCTTGAGCCCGTGAGCAAGCCCGCACGCAGCAACAAAGACCCAACACAGCGAAAAATAAATAAGAATAAACAAATTTTTTTAAAAAGACTCTAACAGACCTTAGGAATATATTCTCCTGGAGTTATTCAGAGCATCCTTTTAGAGTTTTGCCGCTCGAGCCCATTCCGCACTCATCTGTCCCCACATTTCCTAAGCATAGATGCATCCGACGGGAGCAGAGGCATTTGAGTGGAGCACGGATTTAAAACATGTAAAGGCAGGCATAGACCTCTCCCCACATGCTAGACAATTTGGCTGGGGAGAAACCCACCCACAATATTCATCAAATTAGAGCATGTGGAGGTCCCAGACATCCTAGCCGTCTAGTATCCCCTTAAAATACCCAGACAGCTGTGCACACACACACACACACACACACACACTTTCTCTGCATCTCTAATTCCTTTCCTTAGTCTTAAGATGAACTCAGCACGCTGAGTTTCTCATATATACCCATTTAAACATAGAACTGCCTGAGTAAAAGAGCCACTGATAGTGTGAGGGCCCCCCAGATGGCCAGGTTTCTGGATTTCAGAGCAGTAGGACCAGGCCCTCGGTTGGCTCCATGTGAGTCATTATCAGCAACGTGTGTTCTCCTCCCTGCCCTCAGTTGGTACGGCCCATACTATTAGGTACCATCTGTTCTGGGGATGGCTGGACCCTAATGACAAAACACAAAGGTTGAAGAAGTGGGTGGTTTTCCCTCACCCACCTATAAAGACGTGTGTAAAGCTTGGGTAGACACTTTAAAATTGGCCTTTCATCTGAAAATACCTCCAGGAAATGTTAAAAAAAAAAAGAAGAAGAAAAAGAGCAAGTTTGTCCTTGATTTACCCTGGAAAAGGTTTTCTCGTTAACGTTTATTTACTGTGCTTGGAGGTGTCCTATCTTGCTCTTTTCAAACTCACCTTTCTGGTTGCTAAGGGAAATCAAAGCCATAAAGCACCTCTAAACCCCAACCCAGGACCAGATGCCCCACCCCTGAGAGAGGAAAGAAAGGAAATGAACATTATTGAATGCCTCCCCTATATCTGACCCGTTCCCATGTATGACCTTGGGTCATCTCCACAGCAGCTCTATGAGGTATTGTTAGCATTGCCTTCTGAAATGAGGAAACCATGGCTTAAGGAAATTAAATAATTGGCCCACAGTCAAATAGCTAAAAGGGAGCAGTGCCTGGATTCAAAGCCAGCTTACTTTATTTTTTTAAAGGTACTATACGGTAAAATTATCATTTTTCCCATTTGATGTGCAGTTCTGTGAATTTTAGCACAGAGATTTCTGTAACCACCACCATTATCAGGGTACAGAAAAAACATTCCTTTATGCTGCCCGTTTATAGTCACACCCTCCTCCCAGCCTCTGGCAGCCTCTGCTCTGTTCTCCATCACTATCTTTCTGGTTTTTCGAGAATGTTATTAATGGAATCATACAGTCAGTAAGCTTTTGAGATTGGCTTCTTTCACTCCCTATGCCTTTGAGATCCACCCAAGTTGCTGTGCATACCAGCCATTCATTCCTTTTTACGGCTGAGTTGTATTCCATGGGATGGACGTGGCACGGTTTGCCTAAGCAACCATTCATATATTGAACGACGCGACAGTTTCCAGGTTTTTAGTTCTTACGAAGAAAGCTAGTATTGATAGAAACATTCACGTCAAGGTTTTCGAGTGAACCTAAGTCCTTGCTTATCAAGGGTAAACTCTCAGAAGTGGGACTGCTGGGTCACATGGTGAGCGTCTGTTGAACTTTATAAGAAACTACCAACACATTTCCCAGAATGCTCTACCATTCAAAACCAGTTTTGGACAATTTTCATCCGTGCTCTTCCCGCGCCAATCAGCCGTCTGTCCAGACCACAGAGTGGTTTCCAGTATC
Source organism: Phocoena phocoena (assembly GCF_963924675.1). Lineage (NCBI taxonomy): Eukaryota > Metazoa > Chordata > Mammalia > Artiodactyla > Phocoenidae > Phocoena > Phocoena phocoena. Next base: position 12,318,036 of record NC_089240.1, on the reverse strand, counting down.
GGGCAAAGCTTCCTTTCAGGGGACGTAATTTCCACTTGAGAGTTACAAGAGGCAAAGGCACAAAACTTCAGTTTGGCTTCGCGAGTCTAAGACGGCCTGCGCGGGTTCCTTGACAGGTGGGAGAGTGAGAAAGGGGAAGCAGGGGTGGGGGAACGGTATCTGTGGACAGCTGGGAACGTGGCGGTACAACTTGGATCCCAAACCAGGGAAAAGTTGGTGGTTTGGGCTCAGCCTTAAACATCCAGCTAAAGATGAAATGCAAAGTGCATTTCCAGTGAAACAGAAGTTGCTAAGAGGTAGAGGGAGCATGGGATTATTTGTCTTGCAACATGATCCACTCCCTAGACCCACTGCAAAGGGAAACAAATTGCTGACTCGTTTCCTGAACTCCAGGGCGCAGTAATCAAAGGACTGGTTCCCCAGGCAACACTTGTAAATCCCTAAGCAAACCTAGGGAACGTTGTGTGAAATGTGTTCCGTCCACAGCACACTCCGAAGCTTCTGGATCTTCCAGATACACAAATTCTCTTCCCCACCCCCTTATCACTAAACTTCCTGAAGACACATTGCCAGCAGTTTGACAGAATAGAATCATCAGTTTTGAAAGGCTTGGAAACATCGACCCACAGTTCTCGAGAGGTCCAGTGGGGAATTTTGCAAAGCTGGTCTCCTTTTTCATATCTAGAACAGGAGGATTCTTAAGGGCAAAGGACTTGAATGACCCAAGAACAGCTTTTTGCAACTCATAACTTCTAACAGCTCAGAGGCAGGATGGATCTCAGCCTTGTACTCCTAAGCCACGCCCCTTCCCCTTGGCATCATGTTTATGTCCTAATTTCTGTGTGCCTTCACATATTTTCTAGACTGCCATGTGAAAGGATTAGAATTTACTATTCCCAATTAAGTCCCAGTAAGTTAAAGCAGTACCTATTATTTTTAATTCTGTTTGGGAGAAGTGGGTTGTTTTGGCTCCTTGGGAATTTTTTTCCTGTCATCTAGGATGGTCTCACATAAGGCAGCTGCTCTCCTCGTGCTGTTTAGCCTGGAAAACAGTTTTGTTGGTCTTCAATCTTGAAAAAGTCATACAGATTGGGAAGTGGGCCACAAACAGTCAGTCCGGTGACTTGAGTTAAGAAAAGGCTTAGAAAATCCAGTTCAGCAAGATACTCATCCAAGTGTTTTGAATCCACGGTATAACTCAGAGGGTTTTAAAGAATAAGACTGTTTCTCAGCTTACATCTACCATTTATTCCCCACTCAGTGGGCTTGTACGGGGCTCAGGCACTCACCGCGGCCTTTGAACTTAACCCAGCATGCACCATTCCCAAGATGAGTGTTTCTCATTCAAATCACTTGGAAAGATTTTTTTTTACATCTTTATTGGAGTATAATTGCTTTACAATGGTGTGTTAGTTTCTGCTTTATAACAAAGTGAATCAGTTATACATATACATATGTTCCCATAGCTCTTCCCTCTGGCTTCTCCCTCCCTCCCACCCTCGCTATCCCACTCCTCTAGGTGGTCACAAAGCACCGAGCTGATCTCCCTGTGCTCTGAGGCTGCTTCCCACTAGCTACCTACCTTACGTTTGGTAGTGTATATAGACTTTTTAAAGAAACTTTTTATTTTGAAGTAATTTTAGATTTACAGAAAAGTTGCAAAGCAAGCGGAGAGAATAGCCTGTATGTCTCTCACCCAGCTTCTCCTAAGACTGGCAACCACTTACGAAGTTTTTCACAATCCTCATGGCAAAGCTGTAGCCCAGAACCAGAAAATGAGAATCTCTGAGGATGGGATCCAAGCATCAGTGTCTCTGTGAGGCTTCTTCCCAGGCAGGTTCAAGGTGAGGCCAAGGTTGAGAACCTCTGCTACAAACCCTTCTCAGAGTGTGGCCAGCCAACCAGCAGTATCACCATCACCTGGGTGCTTGTTAAAAATGCACCATCCCAGGTCTCACCCCAAACCTACTCCATCAGAATCTGCATCCTGGCAAGATTGCCAGGTGATTGGTATGCACAGAAAGTTTTGAGAAGCATCGCTCTATACAAAAGATTGAACAGACCACACAAACCTGACCCTGATCACTCTTTTTCAAATGCGTGTATGTAGTATATTTATTACTCATAAATTCCTTCTTCAGATATGCATTAAGTACTTATTATATAAAAAGCTGAGCCTGACCCTGTAGGAGGATCTCCCCTCAAGGAGATCACAGTATAGTAAGGGAACTGCAATGTGCTCATTAAAAATATAGTCTAAGTTAGGGACGTCATAGAAAGCTTCATGCAAAAAGTGGCATTTGATTTGGACCTGGAAGGAGGATACTCAGAGGAAGATCCTTGAAAAATAAGTGATGCAGTTTGAATAAGTGAATAATCTCAGGGTTAAATTTTCTATAGCATTTGATGAATCTATTTATTCTTACATTTAATAAATATTTAGCTCTTACTATTTTTTTAATTTAAGTAGAGTTGATTTATAATGTGTTAGTTTCAGGTGTACAGCAAAGTGATCCAGTTATATATATACATATATGTGTATATATATTCTTTCTTTAAATTATTTACTTATTTTAAAATATTTATTTATTTATTCGTTTGGCTGCAGCGGGTCTTGGTTGCAGCACACAGGATCTTCATTGCGGCGTGCGGAATCTTTTAGCTGTGGTGTGCGAACTCTTGGTTGTGGCCTGTGGCATCTAGTTCCCTGACCAGGGATCAAACCCGGGCCCCCTGCATTGGGAGCCTGGAGCCTTAGCTACTGGACCACCAGGGAAGTCCCTATGTATATATATATTCTTTTTAAAATTCTTTTCCTTTATAGGTTATTACAAAATATTGAGTAGAGTTCCCTGTGCTATACAGTAGGTCCTTGTTGGTTATCTATTTTATATATAGTAGTGTGTATATGTTAATAATCCCAACCTCCTAATTCATAGCTCTTACTACTGCTATCTGAATAAAACACATCTTTACTACTCCAGTGGTCCTGAACGACCCAGTGGGGAAGACAAGCATTAAGTAATGACACAAATAATTCATTAGCGTCGGCGGTGGTAAGTGCTGGGGAGAAGGGTGGGGAGCTCGGAATCCATGTGACTGACAGATCAGACCTAGGCAAGGGTGGGAGTAGTGGGGGAGGCTTCCCTACGCAGGTAACACTTGGCTGAGAAAGGTTTAGCTAGACAGAGTAGAGGGCATTCCCAGCAGAGGGAACAGCACGGACTAAGGCCAAAGCAAGAAGAAATGAACAGGGCTTCCCTGGTGGCGCAGTGGTTAAGAATCCACCTGCCAGTGCAGGGGACACGGGTTCGGGCCCTGGTCCAGGAAGATCCCACATGCCGTGGAGCAGCTAAGCCCACACGCCACAACTACTGAGCCCGCGTGCCTAGAGCCTGTGCTCCACAACAAGAGAAGCCACCACAATGAGAAGCCGTAACGAAGAGTAGCCCCCGCTCGCCGCAACTAGAGGAAGCCTGCGCGCAGCAAAGAAGCCCCAACTCAGCCAAAAATAAATAATTTTTTTAAAAAAGAAGAAATGAACAAAAGAGCAAACCAATGAAATGGGTATCCAGTGACATCCCATTGTTCAACTCTCTGATATTTTCCATTGCCTCCGGAATAAGTAGCCTGGCCTTTAAGCTTCCAATCCTTCCTCTTTTTTGTTTTAAACAACTACATTGTCACATACAAGTTACATACTGTAAAATTTGCCCATTCACCTGTTGGAAGTAAAATTCAGTGGTGTTTAGTAAACCTACTGAGTGGTGCAGCCATCTTCCGTATAAGATCCGTTGTGCCCTTTTACAATTAACCTTCATTCCCACTCCCAGCCCCGGGCAGCCAATAATCGATTTTCTGTCTCGGGTAATCCTTAGGAGTGGAATCGGTCGACTGTTTGGTGAGTTTATGTTTAACTTCTTAAAGAACTGCTGAACTCTTTGCCAAAGTGACAGCACCATTTCACAGTCCCATCAACACTTGGTGTTGTCTTCTTGACTGTGGCCATCCTAGTGGATGTCGAGTGGTACGTCACTGCACCAACCTCTTTTCCAAGTCTTATTTGTCAGCCCTCCCACTCTCAAACCTGCTCTGTGCCGCCACCAAAGTCAACCTCCTGCTGTTTTCTTCAGTGAGGCTCCTTGATATCCCCAAATTATGCCTTTGTTCACTCTTTGAATATGTTCCTTGACTAGATATTTTTTGGAGGAAGAGGGCATGGAAATTGAGAGCTCAAATTATTAGGAGTACAGAAGGCCTTTGATTCCCCCACAGCGTGGATACTTGCAAATTCCTCCTCCAAACCCAGCCACCATACCTTTCCAAATATCTTAGTCACACTTGGTGTAGATGACTCTCTGGGCCTGAGCTATGGAGATGCTCACGCTTCCTCGGGGAGAACACCATGTGAACTTAGAAATTAACAAAAGAGAAAGTGGATACCCTCCATTCTGTACCACAGGAAGCAGTATGCATTGAAATAATGGTAAAATCTTGTTACAAAGACCTTCAACCTCACAATTTGGAAACTGCCTTGTGGTAGTCAAGACGTCAGAGAATGATTTGTTATTTAGGAGGGAAGTTACTAACAGTCTTTGATTCATTACCACAGACACATAAAAAGATGTTGCTGTAACGAAAAGCAGAGATCTGGTAACCCTGCCTCACTTCCTTTTGCTGAGTGCTTTCTAATTATTTTAGTTTTGCTTAGCATTTCCATTAGAATATAGGAAGAAATTAGGAGCAACTTACTTGGCAAACGTTTGGTAGTTAAAACCGTTGAAATCCATGGTTTAAATATGGACTGGGGCCTATACTTACGCTTTCTAATTTTAGTGTTCGTCTTGCTCAAGTAGATAAAGTTAATTATACAGAAATCAACTAGTGCAGAAAGCCTCTTGGAAACAAACAGCTATTCTTGACCCTTTGTAAACATACGCCCACCCCTGGGATGAATTGGTTGTCAGGTCTCTGCTTATTCCGAATTTTCAGTACCTCCACTTGTAAGAGGAAAATAAACTGTCTGCAATTTCTCAGTTATTTCAAACTAGGTTTTAAATTATGAGGCTTAAAGTGTGCTTAAATAACTTGTACTTGAGTAAACACTTCATTTTTTATGATGAGGTAAGTCGTATGAGCCATTCAATGGCTTAAATTCAATCCAGAGGTTTATTTCCCTCTGAGCTCTCATGGTTGGATAGTGTAAAAATATTTCTCAGATTGAATTGAAACCTGTAAGAGCTATGAAGCCTTAGCATTCCGTATTTATGGATTTGCCTCAATAAATAAAAATCCTCTCAGTAGAGTACAATTTTTAAAACATATAAAAAGCTATTTGATTGTTTTCATTATTTTGATGGGGAAGCAGTGTTGTAACAAAATTTTATTTCGCAGAGTGGATTGAATATGAAGTAGTTAGAAGAGGGAATGAGTAATCATGAAAAGAGAAACTGTTGAAAAACGAGCCTTGTTGGCACATCATTGAATTTGAGTCACTGGAGAGATCGGCAGTTATTCAATTTCATCCCCGGACTCCTTAGGTGAAGCAGCTGTGGCACACTCCTGAGAGTCAGTGCCTATTCCCCAGACCCTATCTGTGCTCTTCAAGCTTCCTCCAGCCCTTGCTCCCAGAAAATTGCCTTGATTCCAACTTCTTAAAGAAGTGAGAAATCATAGGTCCCAAGCAGTCCTGCGATCTACAGACCCACGTCATCTCTATGAGCCTCCTCTTTCAGACCCTCTCATTCATTCATCTTCTGTCCACCTATCTCTGGAACTTACGTCACACCAACCCCTCTAGGTCCCTGCTTTCTCATGCATATGTTCCGTTTCTTCCTCTCTGTTGGTTCTTTCCCTCAGGTCATAAACATGTTCAGGATTTTCCCACCTTTATTAAAACATGCAGACACACACAATCACATTCACATCTGGACTTCCAAGCAAGATGACCTTCTACATTCATGTTTTGAGATGGTTTATAGTCCGTAGCAATGATCGATAAAATGTAAAATTGATCACAGAATGGTAAACATCTGCAAATGGCAAACGTTTGCAGAAATGGTACCAAAAACATGAAGCTGAAGAAATCAACATGTATACCTTAAACCTATACCACGCTGTCATCTGTATCTCAAGAAAAATAAATTTTTAAAAAAACCATGAGGCTGAAGCTGCAGAACTGATGGACTCTTCTGGAAGGTGGAGGCCACCAAAGTTCAGTTCCAGTGGGTAATGGGCTCCATGAGTGCAATCCAGCAGATCCATGAAAGAGGAACAGTTACTGCTCTTGGCTGCCTGGAGCCGTGTCTTCTATGAAACTGCTTGACATGAGCCAGAGGACGAGGCAGGGCTTGAACTGAGCTGATCCCTGAGTCATAAACACTCAGTAAGATTCTGGACCCAGGGCCCTGAGTGTCAGGGGACGCAACCACAGACCTTTTTTTTTTTTTTGCAGTACGCAGGCCTCTCACTGCCACGGCCTCTCCCGCTGCGGAGCACAGGCTCCGGACGTGCAGGCTCAGCGCCCATGGCTCACGGGCCCAGCCGCTCTGCGGCATGTGGGATCCTCCTGGACAGGGGCACGAACCCGCGTCCCAAACCCGTGTCCCCTGCATCGGCAGGCGGACTCTCAACCACTGCGCCACCAGGGAAGCCCCACAGACCTTTAAATGAAGAAAGAAAAAACGAGTCTCCCAATGAAGATGAAACTACTAAACAAAATTCCAAAGCACATAGAGGTAATGATTACTGAGAAAGACAGCCAATAAAATGAATAATCGGGAAGCAACTCATATATATGAAGTTAAAATATAAAACAATTTGAATACTTAAGTCTATTTACAACCCTCAAAGAGATAAAGGACTAATATTCATAAAACAAAAATGACAAATTAGGAAAAACGTACAGAAATGAAACAAAAAGCAGACAGGAAGGAGAATAAAGTAGAAATATTTGACATTAGAAATATGGTAATTGAAATTTAAAACTTAAACTCTAGACTCACACAATTGGAGAATTGGTGATTGGCAAGAGAAACCAATTAAATTACCTGTCACATTAAAAACATGAAGAGGAAAAAATAGATAAATATGAAAGCACATGTAAGATCATTAAAAGGCTCCAATACATGTCTGATAAATGTTTCAAAGAAGAGAATAGAGACAATATAATATATGGGATAATGAAAAATACAACAACGGAGAACATTAAGGAATTATTCAAAAAAAGGACAGGTGGCCTCAGATTGAAACTGCTGTGAAGGTCTCTATTGCAACTTCTCAACTCTCCCATTCTAGAATAAAAGCAGCTGTAGACAATATGTAAGTAAATGGACATGGCTGTGTTCCAGTAAAACTTTATTTATAAAGACAGGCAGGCAGCAGACTAAATTATGCCAGGGGGCTGTAGTTTGACAACCGTTGATCTAGAAAATTAACCATTGTTTATATTTTCATGTATATTCCTCCAGATATTACATATATATTTAACTTGATATATATGATTAACCATAGTTAATTATATATATGTATATATAATGTACATTACACACACATAATTTTTAAAGACACATAACTGTATCATACATGACTGGGACCACACTTGCTCTTTTGAACACCCACTTTTGGACAACTCTCGGTATCCATCATCATAGCTTAAAAAAAAATCCCCAACAGAGGAATGGATAAAGAAGATGTACATGTATACAATGGAATATTACTCAGCCATAAAAAGGAACGAAATTGTGCCATTTGCAGAGACATGGATGGACCTGGAGACTGTCATATAGAGTGAAGTAAGTCAGAAAGAGAAAAACAAGTATCGTATATTAACAATATATGTGGAATCTAGAAAAATGATATAGATGAACTTATTTGCAAAGCAGTAATAGAGACACAGACGTAGAGAACAAGTGTATGGATACCAAGGAGAGAAAGAGGGGGTTGGGATGAATTGGGAGATTGGGATTGACATACATACACTACCATGTATAAAATAGATGACTCATGAGAACCTGCTGTATAGCACAGGGAACTCTACTCAGTGCTCTGTGGTGACCTAAATAGGAAGGAAATCCAAAAAGGAGGGGATATATGTATACGTATACCTGATTCACTTTGCTGTACAGCAGAAACTAGCACAACCTTGTAAAGCAACTATACTCCAATAAAAATTTTAAAAGAAGAAAAAAAAACCCACTCCCAAAACACTGCTAAATGATACAGATTTTAACTAAAGTTTTTGAGGGGCAGTGGAGGAGGATGTACATCACACCACCCAGTGTCCAGATGGAAGTCCCATTTGCGCATCTCCGTTTTCCCCCACTGCCCCTCCCCCTGTCAGGTAGCTGACATTCACCTCTCGCTCCACCTTCCTGTCTCAGCACCATCCTGCAGCTACACTGTTTCTGTGCTCTCTCCCTTCCCTCACCCCAGCTCTAAAAAAAAAAAGTCCTCAGCATGCGTATGCAAACCACACAGCAGAACATAAATTCAGTAACCACAGGCTCAGCAGGAGAAAATCCACGTCCCTAACCATAGACTACCTTATTGTCTCTCCAGCACATTCCAGGGAGGACTCAATTCCTTCTGTCCCAGTATACATCTGCATCATTGGTTTTGACCATCACATAGTATTCATTGTATGCATATATCATTATGTAACCAAGTCCCTAATTTTGAACAATTCGACTGCATACTGAAAATCTTTTATCAGCCAAGTCTTTTTTTTCCTCATAAATCCATGGGTTGTATCAGTCAATACAGTTCATGCAACTGTGTGGGAAGGAAGTTTTCAACATAAGCTCTAGAAGTGTATTTTTTCAGAAAAAAAAATCATGTGTTTGGAATAGTAAACAGGTTTAAAAAGGAAGAAAAAGTTCAGAGGGTTAGAAGTCAGCAAATTCAGATTATCAGGTTCTTAAAATCTTTCCTTCTTGTGTGACTGTAGGCAGGGTCCCCAAGACTTTGTGGGTCAGTGTCCCAAATAACAGATGAAAACAATTGTCATTGGCTCCTGCACAAAGTAGTGTGATTTAAAAATCTATATTAGTTTCCTGTGGCTGCCATACTGAATTACCACAGACTTGATGGCGAAGACAACAGAAATTTATTCTCTCGCAGTTCTGGAATCCAGTTGCAAAATCAAGGTGTCAGCAGGGCCATCCTCCCTCCATCGGCTCTTGGAAAGAATCATTCCTTGAGTCTTCCAGCTTCTGGTGGCTTCAGGCGACCCCTGGCTTGTGGCTGCGTTACTTTAGTCTCTGCCTCTGGCTTCACAAATCCTTCTCCTCTGTGTCAGTGTCTTCCCTGGCCTGTCTTTTATAAGGATGCTTATCTTTGTATTTAAGGTCCACCCAGATAATCCAGGATGACCTCATCTCAGGATCCTTAACTTCCTTACATCTACAAAGATCCTTTTCCGAAAAAAGGTCATCTTTGCAGGTTCTGGGGGTTAGGACGTGGACATGTCATTTAAATGTCCACCATTCAACCCACTACGATACTGTCTTTAAGTGTTCTGAGAACCTAGGGGGAATAAGTCATTCCATCAATCATAAATGAGCAGAATGTGAATCAAAAGTACTAGATGTCATTTTTCCTAGGTACTGGTGTCCATTTGAATAATCTAATTTCTTCTTAGCTCTACTTACATTTGTAAGTATTAGCAATGAATATTATCAAGGCAGACTAGAACTTGAGTAAGTTGCCTGTAAGCCAGTTTTTTTGTTTTGTTTCGCTTTAAGCGGGCATCCCGGTCAATGTTAGAACAATCTGAGCAGCAGATTAGGGCGGCTTCGGGTTTGGAGGAGCTACTGCAGATCACCCACTTCGAGGACTGGAAGCTGTGGAGATGCCGACTGAAGCTCAAAAGTCTCACCAGCGCGGACTCTCGCTCAGCATCCCATCGGTCCACCAGGTTTGCGGCCACTTTCTATGACATTGAGACGCTAAAAGGTAGGTGTGTGCGTGCGGAGGCCAATTCTTCCTCTTTATCAGATAGTAACAAATGCGCCAACTTCTTGTAAAAGTTTGAGTAGGGCGGGCACGTGTCTGGGAGAAAAAAACAAGGGGGTCTTTGGTTTCATAGCTTCAGTGTTAGTGGAGAGTCCTGGTTTCCTGGGTTTACTCCACAGAGAAATATACCCAATATGATTCTGAGATCAAAAATTCAACACCACATAACACTTCCCAATATGGAAATATATTTAACTCAGAGATGTGAGGGCAAAAGGAACCCAGAAAGCCTGTTCTTAATAGAAAAAAAAATAATTGAGTTTACTTAAAAAATAAAACAACCTGGGTATTCATTAATAAGGAGCATTCTACGGCCATACATACATGGATAAAAACCAATAGATTAGGTATAGCTTTTTTATGTCTTCAAAATTCTGTGATTTTTTTAAAAGTAAAAATGAAAAGTAGAATTTAAAAGCCGAGTTGGAATAATGCATATTGGTATTACTAGGAGAATAACGGAGGGAGAGATTCTCTAGACAAAAGAATCCAGACGCTGGAGTAGAAAATAACATGATTTGAAATAAAGAGAATGACTCTTCCGTAGTGAGGTTTGGAGGATCTTTATAAGCAAACTGTTGTCTGTATGTACTGTCCTATAATGAATGACATGCTTGCCAAATACAAGTGTGCGGCCTCCAATTAGGCATTTAACGTTTTTGATGATGTGTCAAAACACAAGAAACCACCGTGGCATTGATGATTTAGCCTTTTAGATTTGATTAACATATGATTACCTGGTATCGGATTGTAGCTATGGCATAATTTAAATTGACTGCTCAGCCAAAATTATTCTTTTCTTTCTCTGTAGAGTTATCTTTATTTTCTTCCGTTTGTAAAAGGACGATATTGTTGGCTGCGGGGAAGGCTGTGCATAGGTGGGATCAATACCTTAGCAGCACCAGAGTCCGGGAGCGAAGAGGATGCTTGGTGCGCATCTGTATGACTGTGTCTAAATGAGTTGAGATGGTTGGAACCATGGCCTAGAACCCAATTTAGCCAGAGGTCTGAAGCTCTAGTTGTTTCTGTGTGGTGAATTAGCAAGGACTTCATGAAAGTAAAGGGATCAGACCTCATCTGGAGATTCGGGGCCTTAACCAGATTACGTGTTTGAAGGCCTGAGGCAAGCCTGGAGATGCTCTGTGAAGATGGAGATAGAGAAGCATTACCATAAAACCAAGAGGAGGTGATTTTAAAAAGTCATTCATGTCGAAATTGACATTTTCTAAGAAGGAAACCATAAAAAAATTTTTTAAATATTTTTTAAAAACATAAATAATATGGAATTTGCCAACTCTAAAATGTCTCTTGTTACATGGAGGGGGGGCGGAATCATCTAAAGTTACTTAGTAAGTTAGAAGCAGCAAATAATTAAATCGGTGTGGTATCCCAATTATAATTTGCTATAACTCTCCCTCATGGATTTCAGGGTAATTCCCTGAGGAAGAGCGGTCCTGCTGGGCAGTAGTAATGAAAGTAGAGATATGAAGCCTTTGCTCAGTGTCATTGGTCATAGTTCCACACAGCGTTCTGACTTTGAAAACTTAGTTTTATAAAAAAGAAAATAGAAAGCAACATTTAAATAGCATTTTAAGCAAGGAATGTTTTTATAACTTGATTACTTGTTTTTTCAAGGATTTATGATTAATAATGGTGAATTAAATAGTACCTAACTGGGTAATTTATCTCCCATGTTTACAAGCTTCAGACTCTGTATATAAATATTCATAATATTTATGATAATATTTATGATAATTCAACATAAATAATTGTTGACAACAAACATAATTCAACATAAATATTCATTAAACGGTTTCTTGGACTAGTAGATTTTATGATGAAAAAACAGAGTTTAGATAAATTGTGTAGTATATGCAGTGCTTTTCAGCCAGCCAAACGTATTTTGTGTTTTCAGTGATTGAAGAAAGCAACATATGAGGAAATCTGAGATTAATGGGCAGAAAAGGAAGAAGGCTGTGGAAAAGATGTTTTAAGAGAATAATTTAGAGACTAGCGTCAGATCTGCAACAATAATGTTTTATCTGTATCCTCCAGATAGAAGTTCTCTCTATCCCTTCCGGTAGAAACACGTTCACATATATGGGAATTCAGAATCTGGGCAGAGACCATTTACAAATTTTTGAAGATGGGGTAAAAATGGAGAAGAGTTTATCTATCACTGTGTAACACATTACCGCAAAACTTAGCTGCTTCAGACAACATTTTTTATCGCACAGTTTCGGTGGGTCAGAATTGCAGACATAGCCTCAATTGGTATCTCTCCTTCAGGGTCTCTCCGGAGGCTGCAGTCAAGGTGTCAACTTGGGTCACGGGCAGCATCCCAAGGTTCAGTTGGGGCCGGATGTGCCTCCAAGTTCACTCAGAGGTTGTTGGCAGGATTCAGTTCCAGACAGGCTGTTGGACTGAGGGTCCCAGCTCCACACTGGCAGTTAGGTAGAGGCCACCCTCAGTTCCCTGCCATGTGGGCCTTTCCAACATGATGGCTTGCTTCATCCAAGCCTGCAAGCTGAGAAGGCAAAAGAGTGCCAGCGAGAGTTGGTGATTGCCAGCAAGATGGAAATCAGTCTTTGTTAACCTAATCGTGGCAGTACCGTCCCATCACTCTTGCTGTATTCTCTTCATAACATTCGGGTCACTAGGTCCAGCCCACAAGCAGAGGAGGGGATTATACAGGGTGTGAACACCAGGAGGTGGGCGTGATGGAGGGTCAGATTAGAAGCTGCCAACTACTAAGGGTTTTCACCACTCCCCTCCACCCCAGTGTATAATCAACTCTACAATTCCATGGCAAACTAAAAGAAAGTCTTTAAATATTGTCTTTATCATAATATTGAATCATTTCCCAAAAACGTCCATAGAAAGGCTGTGCAGCATTAAGTATCATAGCATTAAAATCTAATTTAAAAAAATAAACTTTGAGAGAAAGGCGAGTATGTTTTACAAGAATGTATGTAATCTTTTTTGATTCCCCGAGGCTTGTTTCTTTTTCTTGTTTCCCACAAATTAGCTAGAATGGCCAGAATATTGCTCCTTTCATCAAAATGAAGCAGCTTGGGCTTCCCTGGTGGCGCAGTGGTTAGGAGTCCGCCTGCCAATGCAGGGGACACGGGTTTGAGCCCTGGTCCGGGAGGATCCCATGTGCCGCGGAGCAGTTAAGCCTGTGCGCCACAACTACTGAGCCTGCGCTCTGGAGCCTGTGAGCCACAACTACTGAGCCCGCGTGCTACAACTACTGAAGCCTGTGTGCCTAGAGCCCGAGCTCCGCAACAAGAGAGGCCAACATGGTGAGAGGCCCACGCACCGCAACGAAGAGCAGCCCCCGTTCAACGCAACTAGAGAAAGCCCGCACGCAGCAATGAAGACCCAACGCAGCCAGAAATAAATAAATAAATAAATTTATTTTTAAGAAAAATGAACCAGCTTATTTCATCATTTGATAGAAACATCAGTATCGGGCATTTGCAAATAAGAACACTCTGACTTGAGGAAAGATTAGCTCCAGTTAAGTTTTTTTTTTTTTTTTTTTTTTTTTGCAGTACGCGGGCCTCTCACTGTTGTGGCCTCTGCCGTTGCAGAGCAAGGCTCCGGATGCGCAGGCTCGGCGGCCGTGGCTCACAGGCCTAGCCGCTCTGTGACATGTGGGATCTTCCTGGACCGGGGCACGAACCCGTGTCCCCTGCATCGGCAGGCGGACTCTCAACCGCTGTGCCACCAGGGAAGCCCCCACTTAACTTTTCATTCATGTGTTTGCCGTATATAGTTAGTTAAGCAACCAATAGAAAGGTATTTCTTTTTTTTAATTTTATTTTTTATTTTTTTGGCTGCACTGCATGGCTTGTGGGATCTTAAGTTCCCCGACCAGGGATTGAACCCGCACCCTCGGCAGTGAAAGCATGGAGCCCTAACCACTGGACCGCCAGGGAATTCCCGAAACGTATTTCTTAATGGTGCTAAAACCTGCCCACACCTGGCTTCAAGGAGAAGAAATGCCATCCAGCTGTGTCCTGTAAATTGCTTAATAAATAATGCTTACATGTCATTGCTTTATGTGCCTCCGTTTACTTCCTTATTAGCAGGCTTTTCCAGATGTACCCAATGTAGTCATATCCAGAACATGGTGTTCATCACCAACGGAAAGTAGAATTAGAGTCTACGAAGGGATCGTATAAATGGGAAGGAACGCAGATTTTGGTTGTAAATTTTCTGCAGACAATCCTTGGTTAAAGGACTGACCCCAAATACCCGTCTAGTGAAATCACCAAGCGCTGCACGTGTGAGAATGACGGTGTTGAGTGTAACCCTGGCACACGTGGGCATGTCAGGGCCCTTTGTTCCACTGGCCCAACGAGCTGCCTCTCCGCAGTTATAGATGAGGAATGGCAAAGGACGCAGTGCAGCCCTCGAGAGACGTGCGTGGAGGTGGCCGGCGAGCTGGGGAGAAGCACTGACACGTTCTTCAAGCCCCCCTGCGTGAACGTGTTCCGGTGTGGCGGCTGCTGCAATGAAGAGAGCCTCGTCTGTGTCAACACCAGCACCTCGTACGTTTCCAAACAGGTATGAGGACATCAGCCCTCTCCAGAGCCCTGACGCTGATAGTGTCAACAGCTACAGCTCAGCTGATTGCCAAGCACTGTCTCAATGCTTTATGTGTGTCATCTCATTGAACCCTGAGATAAGCTAAATGGGTAGCTTATCATCTTCCTTTATAGATGAGGAAATGGAGGCTCAAAGAGGTAGCTTGTGGCAGAGCTGGGATTCAAATCCAGGTTGACTCCAAAGCCTGGACCCTTGTCATTTGCTGTCTCTCTGATGCTATAATGTCAAGGATCAGAAAATCATATGGAAGTTACTAGAACAGACGTTTAAAGGAAGGAAGATAGCCACACTGGCTTGTGTATTCATTAGGTTCCGTGTTGTTCAAATGGAGTGATTGAGAAGAGTTCAGTGAAGGGTGGGGGAAGGAGAAAGGGCTGGTGAAGTACCCAGAGCTGGCAGAAAGGGAGAGCTGTTCCCACCCTTAGACTGAAGAGGCAAGAGGATGGAGCGGTTATGGGAACCGAGAGAGGAAATGGAGAAGCGGGCTGCAGGACTGGCTGGAGGAGGGGCAGCCCCTGCCAGCCCTTAGCCCGGCAAGTGGGTGGGGGGCAAGAGGGCCTATGGATGCATTCCATGGAGGTCAGCATCCTGGGATACAGCCCAGTGGGGAAGGAAGGAAAGAGGATGGCGTCTCCGGAGGCGCAAATGGAAAATATCTAGCACAAAAGACCTTTGAAAATAATCCTCCAGTCCCCATGAAAGAAATAATTCTTCCCTCTCCATCTTATAAAATTCCTTTTGCTCAGTAGATAAGTTTTTGATTCTGTCGCTACCATATTGTTGGGAAATGTAATAAACGTGGCATAGAAGAGCAGTAATAACAAACTTAGCAAAACATTAAACAGCTGTAAGTCAAACTACATTCCTTTTGGTTCTGTGTCGCAAATTCCTCACGCATATTGGTATATTCATTTAATTGTCACATTTGCCTCTACAATCTAGCCTCGTGATTGTGAAAAGAGGTAGCACAATAAAATGAGCCGTGCACTGAATACACCCATGTTAGGTAATTATCTTAATTGGATGGAAAGAATGGAATCCTGATTTGTTTGATACGAGGTTAACTTATCCTTAATTTTCCCCCCTACTTAAAATATCCCTTAAACTGAAGAGTTTCTTTTTCTAAATTCTTTTAGAGAATCTTGGAACTTGTAAAAAATTCTGACCTCTGCTGTTTGACAGTCAGGGGAAAAAATGACATAAGTGTGGCTAAGCCTCAACTGTGAGTGGAAACAAAGCTTGCATAACGTAAGAGACTTCAGTTCATGACCGTGTTATACCCTAGAGTATAGCTGAAAAATTTCGCAAGAAGATGTTCATGCAAAATAAACACTCTTAAAAACACCCGCTTACTTCGACTCATGGAAGTGCCATTACATATAAAAAGGTCAGGCTAGACACAACTTTAACGGATTACTTCCACTTAACAATGGATAATTGAGTATTTTGACTGCTGTCCTCAACAAATGAGTGGTTTTAAAGAATGTGCTTAAGTGTAAATGTATAGCAGTTTTTCTTTCCAAATATGCATATTTGAACATTGTAATAGTGGTGTTTTTTTTTTAAAGAAAAACTACCTCTCATCCCAAAGTTATGGACTGTTCAGTGAAATGCATCTTAGAAACTAAGTGAATAAAATGAAGACTCTGTGTAGTAAGGACTACATGGAATGCTGATTGAATGGACAGAGCATTAAAATCAAGTTGAAATGCATCCATACATCAGAGAGCCTCTCTAGAAACAAAGTAACTGATATTCTCAGCAAGTAAATTTTACTTGTGGAGATCCCATCTTGCTTCCTCTGGTCACAGCAATGTCATTGCAAAAAGTAATAAGGCATATTCTTAAGAATATCCCCTCTAGCTCTAGAGTAGACTGCCTGGGTTCAAATCCCCACTCTTCCGATCAATAGTTATATGGCCTTAGGCAAGTTATATAACCTCTCTGTAATCTGTTTCTTCCCCTGTAGAGTTGGAGGGGGGTAATTTAAAAAACCCTCCCTATAATGTTGTTACAAAGGTAAATGAATTAATATAAAAGTGTTTACAGCAGGGGCTAGCATATAGAAACATAGAATGATATTCATGTTACCTATCATTGTTTGGGCATGATGGTCTTGTATCAGTCAGTTATTACTATATAATGCTGCATAGTAAACACCCTAAAACTTAGTGGCTTCAAACAATGATGGCTTTTTCTCATTCATATATCTGAGATTCCTTTAGTTTAGAGTGGGCTCAGTTGGGCTTGGTGGCAAGCTGCAGGTTGAGTCCAGGTGTGGTCCCTGTGTCTCGTATCCCTTAGACCAGCAAGCCTGCCAGATCACACTCTTCACATGGCTAGAGCAGATGCATGCACGCACAGTTCAAGTCTGTGCTTGTGTCATGTCTGCTAATGTCCTGTCAACCAAAGCAAGTCACGTGGCCAAGTCCAAAGTCAAGGAACAGAAAACTATATTCCTCCAACGGAGATGGCATGGGAAGAGATACGTAAATGGTTTTGAACAGTAATCTGTTCACCATGGTTGCAAAGAAACTTCATAGCTATAATTTCATTTAATCCTTACAGTTCACACTCAGACTTAAAGCAAGAGCAGGGAACATTTTACAAGGTTACCATTTTACAAGGTCACCATTTTACAAGCGTTCTAGGGACACCAAAAATTTAAGAGATTTGACAAAACTTAAATACTTGATAAAGTTGGTTAAGGCCCTGGTCTTCTGACACCCAGCCCAGAATTCTTTCCTTCATGCCAGCCCTTAGCCTTATTAGTTCTGTTTTTTTTTTTAAATTTTATTGAAGTATAGCTGATTTACAATGTTGTGTTAATTTCGGTTGTACAGCAAAGTGACTCAGTTATACACATATATATTCTTCTTCATATTCTTTTCCATTATGGTTTGTTACAGGTCATTGAATATAGTTCCCTGTGCTATACAGTAAGACCTTGTTGTTTATCCATCCTATATATAATAGTTTGCATATTAGCTCTATTCTTTTTTTTTTAACATCTTTATTGGAGTATAATTGCTTTACAGTGGTGTGTTAGTTTCTGCTTTATAACAAAGTGAATCAGTTATACATATACATATGTTCCCATATCTCTTCCCTCTTGCGTCTCCCTCCCTCCCACCCTCCCTCTCCCACCCTCCCTCTCCCACCCTCCCTCTCCCACCCCTCTAGGTGGTCACAAAGCACCGAGCTGATCTCCCTGTGCTATGCGGCTGCTTCCCACTAGCTATCTGTTTTACGTTTGGTAGTGTATTCTTAATGGACGACTTTGCTAAAGTCATTACCGTAAGGGACAAAGGCAAAAATGCAGACTGTAGAAATTATTCTTATTTTCTAAATATGTATTATAGTTCTCTTTCTCTGCTCTAGCTCTTTGAGATATCAGTACCTTTGACATCAGTACCTGAATTAGTGCCTGTTAAAGTTGCCAACCATACAGGTTGTAGGTGCTTGCCAACAGCTCCCCGCCATTCGTACTCGATTATTAGAAGATCCATCCAGATCCCCGAAGAAGATCGGTAAGCATTTCTTACACTTCTTTATGCTTGTTCTTGCCTTGGCTAAAGCTGTGTGTGGAGCATAGTTCATTAATTACAGAGTCATCGCTCTCTCTTCAAGCTCTTTGTCTTTTAGGTTCTAACCCAGATCTACGGGTAATAACTGTTTGGCAAGTATATTTTTTATGAGGTGTTACACGTGTATTGCAGTAGGATCAGAAAGTTCAGTGGTTTTGAACTCAGCACGTCAAGCTGTGGGCACCTTTGTTCTTAATAAGCACAACTACGTGCATCTGATTCTGGTAGTTTCTTAAGTTGACCAAATGGGAAATATTATTTTAAATGAAAAATGACTTAAATTTAATTTGACTAGACATTTTGTGAGTATTTTGTGATTCTTTATGAGACAAATTATGAACCCTCAAGTGTTCTGAAATCAAAGATAATCATTGATTTGGGGAAAAAGAATTTACTACAGAGAAACAAAGGGCAAATCACAACTCTTGAATAAAAATACAAAGTAATTAAGTTGGATACTTAGATCTTGCACAAGTAAAGGAGTAAACGCACTGTGTGAGTGCCAAGTAGAAAAGAAAGCTCGTAATAAAGGAACATTTATCCTCAAGATTTTCCTGCTGTCCTGGCCAATGTTCTTATCTCCGTTTTACAGACGTAATGCTCAGGAGCTATGTTAGAACACTATTCACTTGGCATAAATAAGCTCTGTTGACAGCTAATTTACATAGTTTTTAACACCAATCCTCTTAAAAAGATGATACCTTTCCAAAATTACAGTTTGGTTTCCAAACGTTTCCACGGAGAATATTTGTAATTACAGAATTACTATCTAATAACATGCTGTTCATAAATATGAATTAAGCTCCTTAAAAATCTTCACTGTTCTCCACTCAGAAATGTATTCAACGTTTCTTAAAAAATGTACCAAAGGTATGACTACTCTCGAAAGCTTTAAAATCTGATTTATTGTTTTCTCCTCCTAGCTGTTCCCATTCCAAGAAACTCTGTCCTATTGACATGCTCTGGGACAGCAACAAATGTAAATGTGTTTTACAGGAGGAGAATCCACTCGCCGGAATGGAAGGTAATCATAGCAGTGGTGAAATGATAATAGTAATAATAACAACAGTAGCAGCTAGTATTTAGTGACCAAGCGATCTTGTAAGCCTTTTATATGTATCAACTCATTTAATCCTCCCAATAATCCTATAATGTATGATTAGTATCCCTTTTTTTTTTACAATTACAAAATGGACACACCAAAATGTCTAGTAACTTTCTAGACACACAGCTAAGAGTGATAGAAGTAGTGAGATTCCAGAGACCCCTGTGCTATAATTATATAGTAAGTCTACCAATGCATCATTCTGCTTTTTAATCTTAAAGACCCAAATGATTAGAGCATCCCAAAACGTTGAATTTGAAAGGGGATGATAAACTTTAATGAAAGCCACTTCAGAATGAAACACGAGTCAACCACATTTTACTAAGTTATTTATATAAAAGTCCTACAGGAATGTAAGGTCATTTTGGACGTGTTGATTTCTTTCAAATGTGTCATGTGAAAACATGCCAATAATTTGAAAAAAATGGGGAATAAGAGAAGACTTCTTCTGAAACGAGGGCAAAGTAAAAGCAAAACACAGCTGTTGGGCTCAGGGGAGTTGGGAACCAGATGAGCTAGGCTCTCGTCACTGCACATAACTCACAATGCTCTGATTTTTGATTATGAACATCTGGCTGAAAGTGAATCCACTTTTTATTGACTTCTGAGAGAACTTGACGTGATTCCACTGTAAAGATAGTAAGGAATCATGCAATTTGAACCTTGCTTGTTTCCAACTATGATCTACAAGCAAGATTAGTAAGGATTAAGCTCTAAGGAATCTGTCCTAGAAACTGTAAATAACAAGCTACTCCCTGTGCTTCGGTCTCTCAGCTTCCAAGTGTTTTCATGAAAGCTCAGCCCAGGGTTTGGGGGAATCTTAAAGTTCATGTAGTTTAAATGCCCATGCAGATCTTTTTTAAAAATTGAAGTATAGTTGACTTACGGTGTTTCAGGTATAGAGCAAAGTGATTCAGTTTTATATATATATTCTTTTTCAGATTATTTTCCATTATAAGTTATTGAATATAGTTCCCTGTGCTATACAGTAAGTCCTTGTTGTTTATCTATTTTATATATAGTAGTGTGTTTATGTTAATCCGAAACTCCTAATTTATCCTCTCCCCCCTTTCCTTTTGGTAACCATAAGTTTGTTTTCTATGTCTGTGAGTCTGTTTCTGTTTTGTAAATAAGTTCATTTGTATCATTTTTTTAGATTCCACATATAAGTGATATCATATGATATTTGTCTTTCTCTGACTTACTTCACCGAGTATGATAATCTCTGGGTCCATCCACGTTGCTGCAAATGGCATTATTTCATTCTCTTTTTATGACTGAGTTGTATTCCATTGTATACATGTGCCCCATCTTCTTTATCCATTTCTCTGTTGATGGACATTTAGGTTGCTTCCATGTCCTGCCTATTGTAAGTAGTGCTAACATTGGGGTGCATGTACCTTTTCAAATTAGAGTTTTCATCTTTTCTGGATATATGCCCAGGAGTGGGATTGCTGGGTCATACAGTAACTCTGTAAGTGCCCATGCCAATCTAGAATGTCATGTACATCCTTCCCACCAAGTCTTCAGCCATCCTCTGCTAGAAAATGCATCAGTCATGGGGAAACTTGACAAACCCACTGAGGCATCCCAGTTACACTGGGCACACTCTTGTTGCTAATAAACTATGTTGAACCTGAATCTGTCTCTCTCTCTGTCTAGAAGAGTGCTGTCCAGCAGAATTACAGTGAGAGTCACATATGCAACTTACATTTTATAGTACTCACATTAAAAAGGTTAAAAGAAACAGATGAAATTAATTTTAATGTTTTACTTAATCTAATATATAAAAAATACTCTCATTTCAACATGCAGGCAATATAAAACTTATCAAGGATATACCCTTCATTCTTTGTGCTAAGTCTTTGAAATCCAGTGTGTATCTCACACTTAGAGCACATCTCAATTCACACTTGCCATTTCATGCTCATTCTGGCCCGTAGCCAGCATGTTGGACAGCCCAGCTCTAGAGCATCAACTTGTTAGTTCAGCTTTACCCTATAGAACCGTGTAAAACCAATCTAATTCTTTCTCCATGTGACCCATTTTTAAACTGTGTTAGAAAGTTATTGTGTGGAATCCAAAAAATGGTACAGATGAACTTATTTACAAAACAGAAATAGAGTCACAAATGTATAAAACAAACTTACGGTTACCAAGGGGGAAACGGGGGAGGGATAAATTGGGAGATTGGGATTGGCATATACACAGTATTATACATAAAATAGATAACTAATAAGGACCTACTGTACAGCACAGGGAACTCTACTCAGTACTCTGTAATGACCTCTGTGGAAGAAGAATCTAAAAAAGAGTAGATATAGGTATATGTATAACTGATTCACTTTGCTGTACACCTGAACCTAACACAACATTGTAAATCAACTCTTCTCCAATAAAAATTTTTTTAAAAAGAAAGTTATCGTGGAAAGCTCTATACATAGAACTTAAAGGCTGTTCTAATCAAGCTTTTTCTGGTACACAGCTCCTGGGAGAGAGATTTGTACTTTGGAGGTTTACATGCAGGACTGCTTTCAAAGGTGAAGGGTCGGGGGCAGGACTGGGCAGAGGGAGAAGTCGAACCGTGTTGCAGTTGCTGAGAGGCGTTAGCCAAGCCTGTGGGGAGCTGAAACTGGGACAGCCCGTGGGGGGATGCCTCAAATTGAGGCAAAGGGGCTGGGTTCTATGGACTCGTCACTTGATATGGGCTGCCTCAGAGAGGGGATATAACCTTTGGTGAGGCAGCTTCTTTCTGCTGAAGGTAATTCCTGGGGAGGGACTTAGCCGGCGCCCATGTGTGTTGAGGGCGGGAAGAGTAGTGGAGAAAGAGAGGAGTGCTCTGAGCCAGGGAAAAATGAGCGCTCAGGGCTGGAAGTGAAAGACCACAGCGCGTCAGGCTGCTGGAAGACGGTCAGCATGGTGGGGACGTTACAGGAGGGGGCTGGGTAGATGTGAGAGAGGAAGCTGGAGAGGTTCACAGGGGACCCTTGTAAAGCGTGTCCCAGAGCTTGGATGTGATGCTAAACGCAAAAGGAAACCACTCAACTGGTTTAAGTGGACAGTGACAGCACCAGTTAGAATTTTAACAAAATCAACCGAGTGACAGTGTACAAGAGGGTGGGTTGGCCTGGGGCAGGCAAGGAGGAAGGGGACCTTTTAGGAAGTTGTGACAATGATGGAAGTGAGAGGCATGGGGTAGCCTGGATCACTTCTGATCACTTCTCATTTTCATCTCTTGCAGCTCAGTTAATGTGGGCCAAGTTCATGGTCACTTCTCCAGTGGCTTCATCAAAATGATGACATATATTGAGCTTACTGTTCACTAAATACTTTTTCTTCCCACACACGTGGCTATTAAGCCAGCTGCCTTTTCTACAATAACTTCTCTTCCCTGGATGAGCATATGTGAGTTAGTGAATCCAAGTCCAATTTAATTTCATCTTGTTAGATTCAGGCCATTGCTCTAAACTGTTTTAAAAAACAAACAAACAAGAAAACTAACAATACCAAAAAAAGAAAAAAAGTTAGGGAGTCCTGATTCTGGATTTTAAATTCTTCAAGATACCCACAAATTCAAGAATTTACTTTGAACAATTCCATCAGTTTATTGATTTAAAATGATAAATGGAACAAGGCTGAGGACCTAACACGTTGGTATCCCATCATCAACTTCCCTAGGATTGAAATTGATACACAATATGTGGGGTATCACCCTTAGCTAGTTACCGCTTCACTCAGCTCTCCTACATCCATTCTCTGTCACTTTCAACTTATCTTTAAGGATTGAGGTCAGCCACTGCCAACTACCTTGCTGAAGTTCAGCAAATACCCAGTAGACTGTGTTTCCCTAAACCACGGCTCTAAGAATGGAGTTGGGACAGCCTGAAGTGTTCTAAGTGAATCTCTACTGCCACCTAGTGATCCACGCAAATCTTTTAGGAGCTTCTGTCTAGTCTCGTCTTGCCCCAAAGTGACATCTGGCATCTGCATATGGCTTACAAAGCTTACCTTCTTCCTCTTCACACAATTCAGAATGGAGGATCCTCAGACCTAGCCTTTCAGTACCCATTCCACATGAGCCCTCAAAGATCATCGATCACAGAGCGGTTAAGACTATGAGATTGGATGACATGAGACTGCCATTTTGATATATCATTAATGGCCAGATATTGGCAAGACCATATACCTTAACCCAATGTCTTGGAATGCTACATGGGGTTCTTCAGAATCTCCACATATCGGCCTGCTTCAGGACCCTAAACTCAGCAAATGTTTATCAAGTGCCTATTTTTTGCCAGAACGATGAGACCTGATCCCTGTAACCTTTAGGAGTTTTTCATTAACAGAGGAAACAGAGAAATAAACAGACAAATGTAAGCAGTACCAGAAAGGACAGAATGGAAATATGCACAGGGTAGGGCACTTAACTAAATTTGAAGTTGGGAAAGGTATCAGGGGGAAAGGATGACTAGCGAAGGGGACGACAAGGCGAAAATCATGGGGTTGAGAGACCCTGACGTATCACGAGAACTGAAAGTACTATAATTTGGTATGGAGGAGCATAGGATACATGAGAGAGAGACAGAAGATGAGTCTGGGAGGTTAATAGGGTCCAGCTCATGAAGGGTCTCTTATGTCTTGGTGGGGAAATTGAGTCTTATTGGGAAAGAGAGGACCTTTTAAGGTAATTAAAGCAGTAGAGCAGGGACTTCCCTGGTGGCGCAGTGCTTAAGAATCCACCTGCCAACGCAGGGGACACGGGTTTGATTCCTGGTCCGGGAAGATCCTACATGACGCGGAGCAACTAAGCCCGTGCGCCACAACTACTGAGCCTGCGCTTTAGAGCCCACGAGCCACAACTACTGAGCCCTCGTGCCTAGAGCCCGTGCTCTGCAGCAAGAGAAGCCACCACGACGAGAAGCCCGCGCACCACAACGAAGAGTAGCCCCCGCTCACAGCAACTAGAGAAAGCCTGCGTGCAGCAACGAAAGACCCAACACGGCCAAAGATAAATAAATTAAAAAAAATAGAGCAGTAGAGTGACATGATTAGATTTGCATTTGATATTGTGGAGAATGGATTGAAAGGGTAAAACTTGTGGTGAAGTGAATGAGTGCCATCTGTGCAAAAAGTACAAGGTACTGACTTAATTGAGGCAGTGGCAGTGATGATGAAAAAGAATAAATTCAGGGAGGCAGAACTGGGTGGACATGGTAATTAGATTCAACATGGCGGGTGAGTCAAGAGTGATGGCACCATTCACTAAGTGAGGCACACTGGGAGAGAAGCAGATTTGGGGAAGAAACTCAACACTTAACTTTCCTCCGAGCCTTTCAAGAATGCTAAGGTGACATTGTCAAGTTCTTCCAAAGTTTCTATCTCCTCTGTTTTTTGCAATGAATTTCAACTCGATGATCAGAATTGGACATGGAGTAGTAGTTATCCAGTTGTTTTGTATATTTTCTAGAAGAAATATCGGTCAGCTAAGTGTGTCAAAAGCCTCTCAGACCCTCCTCTCTCAGCTGATCATGTTTTCCGACAGATGTCTGTGGAATCAAAGTTCATTGTCGCTGCTGCATCCTTCATATTAGTATTATGATCTGCGGTGGGGAAATACATCACTGTTTCTACCCATAGCCTGGAAGGTGTGAGGTGTATTTTTTGACCAACACTTTTTCTGTTTAGATCACGCTCGCGATGAGCGGCTGGCTCTCTGCGGTCCACACATGAAGTTTGATGAAGATCGTTGTGAGTGTGTCTGTAAAACGCCATGTCCCAGAGATCTCATCCAGCACCCAGAAAACTGCAGCTGCATTGAGTGCAGAGAAACTCTGGAGAGCTGCTGCCAGAAGCACAAGACATTTCACCCAGACACCTGCAGGTGAATGGCTTTTGCACTTTTGTCCAAATTTGGCCCATTGACATTTAATGTAAATACCATTTCGATTTGGTGGGATTCCTTATTAAGCCAGTTTTACTGTTCAGTGCCAAGCCCCCTTTTTGATAGTAAAACAGAGGTTTGGCAACTACGGAATAAGTATATAGAGTGATGATTGATTGTGAAGTCAAGAAAATCCTGCCTACTGTTGTTGGCTTATGGATCTTGAGCAAAAACTAAAGTTGATGAAATTTCAACAAGTATTATTTCAGATCAGCTGACTCTTTAGCTCAATCCCTCTCTCAATATATATCCACATATGTTTGCTTTTTTTCCTTGAGGAAGGGGATGTCATTGGATTTATATAGCAAGAACTTTACTGATGAATAGAACGCTTAGAAGTTAGCAATTGTGCTTTAATAGATTTTGAAACCATGTGGGGTAACCATCCAGGATTTTATATTGACATTTCAAATATGTATCTGGAAAATTTACTTTGAAAACGTAATCAAATCAGATCAGAGTTTTTCCTTGGAATTTAGTCCTTGATTCTGAACTCTCATGTTTATTTTCTTTTGTAACAGCTGTGAGGACAGATGCCCCTTTCACATGAGAACCTGTGCAAATGGAAAACCAGCATGTCCAAAGCATTGCCGCTTTCCAAAGGAGAAAAGGGCCGCCCATGGGCTCCACGATCGAGAAAATCCTTGATTCAGCCTTGATCCCCAGTTCCCCATCCCTGTCGTTTTAAACAGCATGCTGCTTTGCCAAGTTGCTGTCACTGTTCCAGGTGTTAGAAAAAAAATCCGTTTTACATAGTACTGTGGTGAATCCAGATGGACCTTCCATTAAACACCAGCTGAGGACTCCCTGGCTCTCTGACAGATGTCTTCTAGCTGAAGGTGCTCTGCACACCAAGGAATGGAGAGTGAAAAGGGTTTGATCATCGTGGAATGACAGGTACCATGTGATTAATTACTCAGAGCAGATGAGGCAGTTCGCATAGTCTTCGAGTCCTTTGCTAATTGCAACTCTCTTGTGAATTATTCTGATTCTTTCTTATGCCGATTTTGATTTGTATGATCAGCACTGATTATCTGATTACTGTCCAGCTTGTAGTTTTGAGTTTACCAAACTACTGTCCATTGTTTCATATTTAAGTGTATTTAAAGAAAATAAACACATCATTCAAGCCAGAGAATTTCGTGTGTTATTGAATATGCTACCGCTCTAAATTTTATGCTAAAAAAAAATATTTTACGGAGAGAAAGGAATTCAGAAGTGCGAGGTGTGGGAGAGACACGAACACAAGAAAACTAGACTCCACTTTTGGGAAACCGAAAGAATAGGTCTCAGAAGGTTTAAGGTTCTAAACGAGGTTAAATAAATGTGACCCCCAAATCAGCTGGACATCAGTCTTTCCTTTGAGATTCTGTTGACCTTGACTTGATGGAGGAGAGCCCACTGGTGCCCCTGACATCTCTGCGGCTGTATATTTCTTCCGGCCGCCTCCAGCTCCACGTTTTTGCGCTTATTCAACTCTCAGTCTCATTAACATCTCAGTTCTCAGGGCCTCGTGATTCATCTCTCTTTTCCACAGCTACCCAGGAAGGGAGCACAAGCCTTTTTCCTTTGCTTTTTCGCTCAAATACTCCCACAAATAACTTGTTGATGGTGCAGATTTACTGAACAGTTTGGTAAAACAGAGGGAATTTAGCAGCTCTAGCAGAACTAAGTTACTTAGCAAATAACTTAGAAATTGATGCTCTCCCAAGCATCTTGCATAGATAGGTAGGTAGGTAGGTAGATGATAGATACACACATAATCTATTACATGTATTGCACACTTTTGTAAATAGTTATGTTCACGTTCTCTCCCCACTACTCTGTGACCTCTTTGCGATTGGAACTGTGTCCTGATCAAACTTGTGTAACCCAGGTTTCTCAGGCCAGACCATCTGGAGCAGTACAATAATAAGGAGATAAAGAACGATAAACATAGCAAAAAACTGTATCGTTTCTCCTAGAGCCGAGTGGTAGAATGGTTGGATCGTGTCCCAAATCCCTGCCCTTCCTCTCTCAGGGTTCCTAAGCAGTTCCCAAGTTCTCCCGTCCTTTGCTGAAGTTCTCTCGGAGCCTGTGGCTCTGGGCCCTCTGCTTCCTTCCTGGCCTTAGCTCTCAGCCCCTACCCTGGGGACACAGCTGATCTTGACCTTGCCTGGGACCAGTCCCCACAGTGCAGCCATTACCATGGCCTCATCATTTACTGGTGTTGGCCCAGTCACTCCTGTCCTGTCACTGTCCCTTTTGTCCTCACTTCATGACCTTTATGTCAATGGGCCTTCTTTCTTCTAGTTGTACTGTTTGATTCTCAGGCTTCTGAAAGAGCTCACAGGTAACTTAGTTTCTTAAATGTATTAGCATTCAGCTTCTCGCTCTGTCCCTTCATTCAGTTTCTACCACTCTCTCCTCCTCAATAGTATTTGGTTAAGTTCCCTTGAGAGCTGGGGCAGCAGACGGTCCAAGGGACACTGCTCAGTTAGAGTCACTTTGCTCATCTTGATTGGTTAAAAAGAGAGGTCGAATCCCAGACAAGGAGAAAAGACTCGAGTTGAAGGACAGGCTCTGCCACTTAATTGCATTATGAGGCCAAGCCACCTCATGGTGCCTTCGCTTCCTCTCCTGCTAGAGGCATGAGTGATAATCTCATCTCCCTGTATCTCAGAGTTGGTCACGTCACTCCATAAATGAAAACAATTTGAAAAATACAATGTACTTTACATATTAAAGGGATTATCTGCCAAAAGAGAAGCATGACTGTGAGCAACATTCTTGGCTTATACTGGATTCCTGGATCTGCCCTAAAACCAACTCAAACCACATTTTAGTTAGTGGCTCTGGCTTCCCAATTGCCATTTAGATGGAGATGTTATAGGGAATTCTGGACAAAACTATACAAGATCCGGCTTTCCACTTCCAAAACCTGGCCCCCCGTTTTCTCCCCAACCATCTCTAAGCACCAGGAGACTTGGACTTGGATTCCCTGAGGCTAGGTCTCGGCTGGGATGGAGCGGGTCCTTAGGGTGGAGGTGGCGGAACTGGCCTATTGCCTTGTTAGAGTTCACTGGTCATCGTACAGGAATATCTGTCATACTAATAGCTTTGGAACGTGAGCTGCAATTTTTCAACCCACAAAATTGTGTTGCAAAATAAAAATATGTGAGAAAGCCCCGAGAGCTTAAAGCAAACACAATAAATGCCGGTGATGCATGATGTCCCTGATTATCTAAGCCACAAGGCCAGAAAATGCATTAATAGGACAGCACAGATCATAAATCTGTGACTACAGCAGTGTGGTGGGAGACCCTTTGGAGGTGGAAACAGATTGGATGGTATAATGGTCAGAGTTGGATGAGATTAAAATACTGCCTGAGATACTTGATAAAGGAGATGACACAAATAATCCATTTTAAGACTTTTAAGGAAAGGAAGAGTTGGGTGAAAATTGTGAGCTTAATGGATTTGGTCATTTGCTCAACAAGAGCTGGACTTTGTCTAATTTACTCATAATCCTCAGAGTGGGAACAATGTCTTGCATGTAGTGGGTGCCTAATAAATAATTATTTAGTTAATAGTGAAGTATTGATTCTATGACCAGTGAATGGGAACTCATCTGCCACTGGAATGCCCAAGATGGACTCTTATTCTCCAGGGCTTCTCTCCAGGTGGCTTTTCATCATTCAGTATCTTGCCTGAGTTTCTTCACAGCATAGCCACTGGCTTTCAAGAGGAGAGCTTCCAACAGGACATGCCTCAGTGCATAAGCACGTATTAAGCTTCTGCTGTATCTCATTTACTGATGTCCCATTGGCCAAGTGAGCGACGTGGCCAAGCCTAGAGTTGATGTGGGAAGGGATTAGACAACGGTGTGAACATAGGAAAATGGTTCATTGAAGGCCACCATGTAACAGTCTCCCACAGGGTTGGTTCCTGTCTCTAGCCACACATGGAGACCTTTTAGTCTCTATTGTTTTACAAGAGCTGAACCCTCGTCAGTGTCTTCCTGCTTCCACATACAGAGTACAGGACCTATGTGGCTTGGTTCTGATCACCGTTTTGCACTTTGGTTCTGTTTCTGATACATGGAAATATTTAGGATCTTAATCACAGCTATAACATGAATTTTCTCATTTATGTCTCTTGTTTTTCTTTTTGAAGCACAATGAGAAGAGAGGAATCTCAAAATATTAAATGAAAATGTCATCTTGGCTGGAAGTCTGGCTCAGCATCAAATCCATTTTCCATAGTAAGATCCTCTATCAGTTTTCTCCAACCTTCCCTGGAAATACCGCCCTTCTCCTATCTGAACCCTTGCCCTTCTCTCCCGCTGTGAAATTGCACAACGGCATTCACTGGACAGTCAGCATCTGTCTCTGTACCCCGGTCACGTTGTTCTTGGAATAATCTTGCTCCCAGCAGTTGCATGAGCACTCTTTACTTCCAGGAGCTAAATGCTGGCAGCCAGAAATACTCTTTCCCTCTGAACTCCCAGTATTTTTCTTGTATTTCTTTTGTGACATTTATCGCTTCCTACCATCTATCATAGATATTTACATATGCCTTAACTTTGCCTTGTTTCCTTGCTGGTAAAGCTCATGCCAGTTTTTCCCTGCCTTGTGCCTTGTATATATATAGATAGTGGGTTCTCCATACAAATTCATTGCCTTCCCACTCCAGAATTATCCAAGAGCTAATTTACGTATGAATTTGCAAAGAGTTGAATTTCAAGGGAAGGTGATATCTAGTTTTATTTTATTTTATTATTATTATTTTTTTGGTGGTACATGGGCCTCTCACTGTTGTGGCCTCTCCCGTTGCGGAGCACAGGCATTAATACAGCTAAAACGTATTCAGTGTCTAGTACCAGGAACAGACCCTGCTTCTGCTTACTCCCTGGCTGGGAAGGCAGACGTTTAACAAGCAAATACAAATGCCAATTTTCAGAAAGCGGTCCATGTGAGATCCCAAGAAAACACAAGTCTCCAAGGATCAGGTTGAGGAAGAAGGCGGGGGAGGGGGTGTGAGGGGGAACAGGCAAACAAATTGAATATCACTGATAAATGCTATACCAGCATATGGCCAAAGTGCTGTCAAAATACAAAAGAGGGAGGATTTAATTCTTTGTGGAAGTTTGGGTAGGGCATCAGAAAGGAGCCGAAATCTTCAGGGATGAACAGGCTTTCTACAGGCTTAAGATGGGTGCTGGCAACGATGGTGGTGATGGCGCTCAGGAAGGCATTTGCTCGGCTGGGGAACCCTGTGTACCCGCTGTGAGGGCTGGATGACCATCAGACCACTTCCAGTGATTCATTAGCCTCTTGGCCAAGCACCACCATAGCCAGCTGAACCAGTTTGAATGGGAGTTGATATTTCAGGTCAGACCTCAGGTTTTTTTCCTCCAGAGTGGAGGGTTGCCAGGTAGAATGAAACATGCCCAGTTAAATCTGAATTTCAGATAAACAACGAATATTTTTTTAGTAAAGACCCCAATATTTGGGACACACTTATATTAAAAAATATTTGTTTATTTGAAATTCAAATTACTAAAAACTTTGACTTGACTTTTTATTTGTGTATTTTATTTACTACATCAAGCAATCCTACCAGAGTGGTAAGAAACTGGCAGGTCTGCTGTGGCACAGATAATAAATAACAAACAAAACCCCACCATGACCCCAGCTTTCTGTAGCCTTCCCAGCCAAAAGTCTCTCCAATTGGAAGCCAGAGAACAAGCTTCCAGAAAAGAGACGCTGTACCTAGACAAGCAAGGCGCGAACCCACCCGACGGTCCGCAAGACCCGCGTTTAGAAGTGCGGTGCATCCTGGGAGTGAGTTTTCTAAGTTCGGATTCGCCTCCGAAGGCCACGGGACTACAACTCCCAGGAGCGCCAAAGAGTCGCTGCGAGGCACGCTGGGAGTACTGGTTTTACCCCGTCGAAGGGTCCTGGTGGGCTGCTTGTGTAACAAGAGACCAAGGCCGATTTTTAGAGAATCTCAATATTCAGAATTCATATAAAAGGTTAAACCGAGGATTAGTGCTTTCAATACAGAGAAAACAAGTCTTCCGGAACATAGTGGCAACTGTGCAGGCGCCCGCTGACGTTACACCCCGCGCTGAAGGGTGGGGACTGAGCGTCACTCCTGCATGTGACCCCAGCGCCTCTTTGTGATTGGCTGTTCCGGGGGCGCGGCGCTCGGGCGCGGACGCCCCTGATTGGTGCTTCGGAGCAGCGGGGCGGGACTCCGGCTGCAGCCGCGGGAGGTCCGGACACTGGCGGCCATGGGACTCGCTGGTAAGTGCGTGTCTGAGCTTCCCGCGCCGGTACTCCCTGCCGCTTCCAGATGGGACTGAGCTGCCCTCAGGGGAGCGTGGCCGACGATGCAGGGGGCGAAGCCGAGCCGGCTTGAGGGTCGGAGGTCGGGGTCGAGGGTCTCCGGAGTCGAGTGGGGCTGAGGGTGCGCTGGGGCCGCCGAGCTGTAGCCGGTTCCGCGTCGGCTAAGGCGGGCGGGGCGAACGGCTCTGGGACTCCCGGCCTCGACCTCCTGCTCGCTCTTTGGCCGTTTTCCTCCCTTTGGGCCTGGCGAGACCCCGCCTGCCTGCGCCGGGGTCGCTGACTGAGCGGGGTCATCCCTTCCTTGGCCCTGGCGCTCCCCAGCGACCCCTCAGCGAGTGAAGCTGGAACGGCGCTCGGCGGGTGGGTGGAAGCACCGTCCTTTTGACCCCAAGCCCCCGCCGGGTCACCCTAAGGCTTCTCTGGAGTCTCTGCTGATAACAACTGTCTAGGAACTTGTTGACTGTGGACTTTACGGCCATCTCGCATTTGCCGCTCAAGTGGCTGGGTGGGGACCTTGGACCGATCGCTCAACTTGTCTGGTTTCTCATTCGTAAAATGAGAGAGGTATTCACTAGATCTCCAAGCCTTTCTTCAACTTTAAAATTTTAAGATTCTGTGATTGTGCCCTTTGTTGAGCTTTTACCCCATGGAAGTGTTAGGCGTGATAACCGTGATAGGCACATTTCTCACAGAACATTGCAGGTTAATGACAACTTTAAATGATTTCATTTGGTGCTTTACTCACTGTTTTCGTTATCATTCATCTTTTAAAATTGAATGGAACTGGAAATTCGGGTTTAGGTGACAAACCACAGTAAGAAAATGTTCGTGAAGCCACTTAAAAGTACAGACTTGAAGAATCTTATGATTTGGTAATGTTGAATTGTAGTTAGCAAATTCAGCTCAACAAACACTCATTGAGTATTTTTGAGACAATATTTAAAATAAACATGACTTTGTTGGAGAGAACAGACTTTGCACAAGCTGTTACTTTGCATTTTCTGAGTTTGCGGTGACATCAGAAACTCAGACCTTTAGGATGGCTTCCCGTTGTATAGTTGAGTTTCTGGAGGCATGGAAATCTCATTTGTAAAGCTGAGAAGGAGTTTCACTCACTTTCCAAGATTCTCTTTAGTTTTAAATGTCTAAGAATCTGTAATCATACTGAACATTGAGTTGATGATTTTTGCGCTGATGCTCTCGGGGACCCCTGAGCTGAACATTTCCTACTTTAGAGGTATAAAATGGCCCCAGATCCAGCCCGTCTCTAGTTTAGTTTTTATCTTTCGATTCCAAACTGAAGGGAGGGATACTCATGGAGGAAAGATATACGTAACTGAAAGTTTAAGAAAATGAGGGGAACGGTTTGATTATCACCATTCTTGAATAAGGAAGGAGAAAATAAGGCCTGTGGCATGTGCTACAGGTGACACTTTAAAAAGCTGCTCTCAAAAGACAGTTCTCACTCCAGGTATATTTTAGTGTAAACCACAGACTTAATACTAGCGAACTTGATGAGATTCATTGAGTCAATGGCTAAGCTCTAAAGTGGGGTTAGCAAACCTTTTCTGTAAAGATCCGTATGTTTTATTATGTGAATGAACTGGTTAACCTGGCAAAGTATTCTATACTTTGGTGTAACAAACATTATTTAAGATTATGTGTAACGGTATTTTTAGAGCAAAATTAAGATATAAGGACATGCAGAGTCTAGTTTTGTTGTATGACACACAGTAAGTACTAAGCAAGTAAATGCTGTCAAATGCATGAATTCATCATACGCTTTGCTTTATTTCTAGGGGAAAAGCTAACAGATTAACATTAAAAGAATATTTATGTCTGGATTTGGAGTGTGGAATGTATTTTGTCTCTGAGCTTAGATCCTTGTTTACTCTCTCTTTCAGGTACTAGAGGACACATATCTTAACTGGGTTGCTCTAAGGACTAATGCCTAAACCATCTCAGCATGGCCTGTAGAGGAGGAGGTGGGCATGGCCAGCGTCCCTCAGCTTCACTCTCCCATGTCAGCCCTGGACGTCTTTCCACGTGTAGAACCTGTACCCATAATATATGCATGGTGTCGGACTTTTTCTACCCAAATATGGGAGGCGTGGAAGGCCACATTTACCAGCTCTCTCAGTGCCTGATTGAAAGAGGGCACAAGGTCATAATTGTCACCCATGCTTACGGAAATCGCAAAGGCATCCGTTACCTCACTAATGGCCTCAAAGTCTATTACTTGCCTCTGAAAGTCATGTACAACCAATCTACAGCCACGACCCTCTTTCACAGTCTGCCATTGCTCAGGTACATATTTGTTCGGGAGAGAGTCACGATAATCCATTCACATAGTTCCTTTTCTGCCATGGCCCATGATGCCCTCTTCCACGCCAAGACAATGGGCCTCCAGACAGTCTTCACGGACCATTCCCTTTTTGGATTTGCTGATGTCAGCTCGGTGCTTACAAACAAGCTTCTAACTGTGTCTCTTTGTGACACAAACCACATAATTTGTGTCTCTTACACTAGTAAGGAAAACACTGTGCTAAGAGCAGCACTGAATCCTGAAATAGTGTCCGTCATTCCTAATGCTGTAGATCCTACTGACTTCACTCCAGACCCATTTAGAAGGCATGATAGTGTAATAACTGTTGTTGTTGTCAGCAGACTTGTTTACAGAAAAGGTAATGAAATGATAGCTACAAATGCACTGCACAGCCTTTTTTTCCTTGTAGAAAGCTGTTGAATATTTGTGTTATAATGATTGTTGGGCTTTTGGTTTTGTTTTATGGTTTTATAACAACTTCGTTAAATACAGCAAAGAAGGGTCTAATAATGTTTTGTACATCTTAAAGGAGAAATTTCTGGAACAGTGGTAAATGCTATCCCCAGCCCCAGCCCCCCACCCCCGATGTTTTCATAGTTATTTAAAAGGAAAAACAATAACCTGATGTTGTTTAATAGGTCAGGTCTTTTAAAAATTTCCGTACACATGCAGTAGCAAGTACAGGGCCCAGACCATCACATAACCCTTTCTTTTCATTGCAGATATTTTGAAAACTAAGAAAATCGCAAGGGAGAAAACTAAAATCAGCTGTAACTGTATTATTCAGGGATGACCCTAATGAACGTTTGATTTATAGCTTTCCTGTCGTTTTTATGCATACACTCAAAGTCAGTGAGCTTGTTCTGCACGTTACTGTTTTGTAGCTTGCTTATTTCCTTTAATCGTAGATAAGACGTTAATAATGAATTGGCACGTAAGTGCTAAAGGGCGGTCAGACAGCCCAGAGTCTGATCCTGGCTCCATCCTCCTGTGTGATCGAAGACAAGCTACTTGACATCTCCGAGGCTCAGTTTTTTTTCTTTTGTGTGATTTGGGCAGCACTGGTAATCTCATGAGGCTCAGTGGTGGTTCCTGTACAGTACTTAGCCCAGTTTGTACTCGGTATGTGTCTGCTGTGCGCAGGAGGATTGTTTCAGTGCCTCTGCAGCACTTCATGGATGCCACAGTAGAATTTGTAGAGCCTTGCTGACTGAAAGTCTGAAGCAGCCCAGTTATTCAAAACATAAATGGTTTTCTGGATGGTATTTGAAAACCTGTCCAGCAATCAAAATTGTCACTACAAGTGGGGAATTGTTAAAAAGATAATATGTAAACCTCCCCCTTGAAAATATTTTAATTTACTCAAAATATTATTACCATGCACTGAATCACCAATAATTTGGTTTAGGCCTGCAGGCTTAAGAGTACTGGTCCACTGATTTGAGCTGCGTCATCTTTCTTGCACAGTCACCTTTAAAAAGCATAACTTACAGTTGCCAGTTTGGGTCTCTTAAATGTGGTGAGAACCTCTAAAGGCACATGAAGTCATGTACTTCTGGATTTTTCATTTGTTTTTGACCTTATACAGTGGTTCAGGATATCCCCTAATCTGACAAGGTTTTTTTTACTGTGTCTTTATTGAATTTTTCAAACCGTTCAGCTTAGTTTCACAGAAACTCATTTTGTCCATTTTTGTGCTATTTAAATGCTGTAACAAGTATAATAAAATAGGCATCAGACAGATTTGTGGACAAATGCAGCTGATTCTTGGTAAGCATGAAGCTCAGCGGTGGGGTCAGAAGTGTCCCAGTGTACTAGGGAGTGGCCTAAAATCCAGATGTGGGCCTTGGCCACGATGTTTTACCTTTGGAATGGAGAGCCTTGGTCCATGCAGTGATCCACTAAGCGGAGGTTGGTGAGAAAACTTCTACTGAACTGCGTTTTTGGGGGTGAAGGCAATGAAATGCTTCCATTCCTTACTTGAAGAAGATGTGAATGGAGCAGCATTCTGTGTTCTGAAGCCCTCTTGGGATATTGGTAATGTGTTTGTTGTAACTTAAGAAATGTGCCTATTTTGTTTTTTCACCAAATAATATACCTTTGTGAGATAGCTAGCTGAGAAAGCATATGATGCGTGCGTGGTCAAGGATCAGAGCAAAATTAACTTACCTGTTCAGAGATTGAACCTGTTACCTTTACTTCACTAACTATGGTATTTTAACCAGCTGAGCTAACCACCAAAGAGTGAAGGTACAGCCTTTCCTGTTCTCAGTTCAGTCATTTAACAAATATTTATCAAACCCTTTCCGTATGTCAGGCACTGTGCAAAAAGTAACATTCTGAGAGGGAATGGCCACATCTGTAGTTCAAAAGTGAGTAGTTGTATTAATGGTCCATTAATTATTAATAAATTAATTTCTTTAGGAGGTGTTCATTTGGACCAGATATCAAAGGCCACTGGAACATATTAAGTAAGAGAGAATAAATCAGAAATCCTATTACCCAGGATCCCTGGCCTCTTCCCTCTTCCACTGAGCCTGTTTTGCTCTCAGGCAGGGTTTAGCAGCGCTCACGTACATGTGCAGACATGCCCCACTTCTGCTCTAGTGCTAATGATGACTTACATTTATATTCTGCAGTTGGTAAAGCCTGTACATGGTACAGTACCTAACTTGACCCTCCCAGCAACTGTAGGGTAGATGTTATCTGCATGTAACAGACAAAGAAACTGAGTCTCAGAGGGGGTAAGTAACTCACCCAGGTTACACAGTAAGTAACAGAGATGACAAGCCTGAGTTGAGCTCTTCTGCAGTTAAGGTCTCCTGTTCCCTCCACCGTCAGCCGAGCCACCATTATCCTAGGTATAGGTTCAGAAGATTCTATTAGACTGCTTTAGAAGTGCTTTAGAAGCACTTCAGATCAGAGCTTTTCTTGTCCATTTTGTGAGAATATGGCAATTGAAAGTCCTTTGGTATGTTTCATTGTGTTGGACGCTTGCTAGAGGCACCAGAACATTTCTTATTATGGGGAGAAAAAAACCTTTATTCTTAGAATAATAATATAGATCGTTGATAATATTAATCGTTTCCGTTTCTTTTAAAGTACTTGTCAGAATTAAACAACAATGCATTTAAAGCCCACCGCCTGGTATAGTAAGCCCTCAGTAATTGTAGCTATTGTTACTAATTATGATTATTGCTCTATATGTGGGGTTTTGGGTTTTTTTCATTTAAAGAATGGATTCTTAACCTTTGTATTAGAAGGGAGAGAGGGCAAGGAGGGAGGGGAAGGAAACAATTATACGAGGTTACTTGTTAGAAGTCATTAAGACACCTTCTGGTTTATCTAAAAATCCAGTTGATGGACTTGGTAATAAACTTGAAACAAAGGTAGGTAAGATTTTAATGAGAAGCTTTCATAATTCGGAAAAGCCACATGTGGGGCTTCCCTGGTGGCGCAGTGCTTGAGAATTCGCCTGCCGGTGCAGGGGACGTGGGTTCGTGCCCCAGTCCGGGAGGATCCCACATGCCGCGGAGCGGCTGGGCCCGTGAGCCATGGCCGCTGAGCCTGCGCGTCCGGAGCCTGTGCTCAGCAACGGGAGAGGCCACAAGAGTGAGAGGCCCGCGTACCGCAAAAGCAACAAAAAAAAGCCACGTGAATTTATGTTTGCTAATGCAGTCATATTTTGAAAATACTAGCAGAGTTTACGTAATAAATCCTACTTGGAATTATTTAATAAAAATGACCCTATATATATTATTTCTCCTACCATCTTTTTAATAATTGATCTGCCTGTATTTGGGAAGATTGATAGAAGAAGTGCAGTTCTTGTGTATGTATGTGTATGCATTTCTTTAACTGGCTTACTTTACATTTACTTTTGAATGTGTATGATTTGTACTTGTTAATGAGCTAAATTCTTAAACATCAACACTACTGTCACTTTGGATTGCTACTTTCAGACTAGTAGGGCATGATTTATTTTGCTGCTTTATATTACCTAAGGTTGTATTAACATATTATAAGAAAGTTTCATTAAAAAGAAAAAAAAGGACCCAGATGCCCCCTTGTGTTCTGCAGACTGTAATGATCTGGCAGTGGAAGTCCTGCCACCTTCATTCACTGTCATTCGGGGGAAGTGGGCTGTAGCAGATTTGGATGGACTCTTAACAAATTTTGCTAATACCCTAGCGTTCGCTGCAAAGTCCTCTGTACAAACTGCATTCTCAACACAGCGGAGGCAGCAGTCACGTTTTTCTGCTTAGCCCTTCCCTATAGTAGGAAGTAGAATCATAACGCTGGTAGAATTTTGTAGGTGAAAGAGACCTTGGACTTCAGGTACGTCGGTCTGTTCATTTTCTCTTACCAGGAAAGTCCCATTTTCAGAGTTTGCTCATAAAAAGGCTGGGTCAAGACCCAGATCTCCAGTCAACTCTCCTGCTCTGCAGAAAGTTTTAACTGAAATGCAAGCTACCTCAAATGCCATTTTTTAGCAGTAGGTGTGTAAACACAGGTGAATAACCTAGAACACAATGTTGAAATGGAACAGAATAGTCCACGAACTGGGTGAGTGGAAGGTACCCATGGGTATCAGTGTATGTATCCTCAAGAACTCTTGGGGGACCCCTGGCAGTTTGAACGATTCCACCATTCCAGGAAAGGTTTAAGAGAATTTGTTTCTCCCCTTAAGTAAGGGAGGCATAGCTAATATTACTTTTCAAAGTGAGTGGATTCTCAGAAGTTCTGATAAAATTTTTTTTAAGGTTAATTATTGATAACTCAAACATTCAACTTGATGTTTTCAGGGACCGATTTGCTTAGTGGTATAATACCTGAACTCTGTAAGAAATATCCCAATTTAAATTTCATAATTGGAGGAGAGGGACCAAAGAGAGTCATTTTGGAAGAAGTACGGGAAAGATACCAGCTCCATGACAGGTATTGATGGATTCCGTATTGTCTTGGGTGAGAAAATATCAGTTACCTAAAATTGGTTTTGGCTACATGCCTGCATTAAGTGGGCTGCTTCTCCTACATGTACTTGACATAAAAATGTAATGCAAGGCCTATTTAAGAAAAATTATATAAAATGGGGAACCCTAGTTAAGGAATTCATAATTTTAGTTTTTCTGTTAGCCCAACATTATTTGACTTTAGGGGGCACTGGTTGGGGCACCCGAGAATGCACAAAAAAACAGCTATTTGATTGGAAATGTTTGCAGATTCTCAAGCCATACTGAGTTGTGATTTAAATAGCACGGCCCGAATCACGTAAATTGCTCTGCGTGTACAGATCCGAACATTTCTCTTCCTCGGTAACTTAGTTAACGTGAGCTGTGTGCACGTGAAGCATCAATTTAAAAGGCACATTTTCCTGTTTAGAAACGACACTTTAACGTTTACTCATCGAGGTGTATTCACATTTTCATTGAATGCAGACTGATTTTGTAGAAGATGAAATTTGATCTGTGTGACAAAAGTTAGAAATACGTTAGCTGTACAAGCTTTAACCAAACAGCTTTATATGACTTTCTTTTAGATCAGAGTTGGATGATATTAATCTTTTGAGATGGAAAACATTAGAAGCAGTAAGATTCTAAGTATAATATGAGTAGCACACTTGGCTTATAAATGGTATTTCTTTTGTAGCATGATTTTTACGCCCCTCTTTTTTCTCTCGTTTCAAAAATCAGAGTGCGTCTCTTGGGAGCCTTAGAACACAAAGATGTCAGAAATGTCTTAGTTCAAGGACATATTTTTCTTAATACTTCCCTTACTGAAGCATTCTGTATGGCAATTGTGGAAGCAGCCAGTTGTGGTTTACAGGTAAAAAGCTTTGAGGGCTTATTACGTTGTTGGGGTCTCTGTATTTGTATTTTGAAAAATAATCAGATGCAGTCTGTAATATTTTTTTAAACTGGTATTGTTTATTTTCCTGAGAGATGAATTATGGAGGATCACATGTTCTTTTTTCCTTTTTAAGGTTGTAAGTACCAGGGTTGGTGGAATTCCTGAAGTACTTCCAGAAAATCTTATCATTTTATGTGAGCCTTCTGTAAAATCTTTGTGTGAGGGATTGGAAAAAGCTGTTTCCCAACTGAAGTCGGGAGCATTGCCGCCTCCAGAAAATATCCACAACATCGTAAAGACTTTCTACACCTGGAGGAATGTTGCGGAGAGAACTGAAAAAGTATGTCACATGCCAAGAGAAGGGTATTTGAAGATTGTGTCTTGAATTCTTACTTGATGTTTCACGTACACACTTGCTGCTTTTATATAGGTTTACCATTTCTGCTCTGTTGCTTAAGTTTATGA
The DNA here is from genome assembly GCF_963924675.1 of Phocoena phocoena. NCBI lineage: Eukaryota > Metazoa > Chordata > Mammalia > Artiodactyla > Phocoenidae > Phocoena > Phocoena phocoena. The sequence continues at coordinate 12,277,799 of NC_089240.1, read as the reverse complement.
AGTCTCTTCCAAATGAAAAGAAGTGAATTCTGTATTACTTCTGGTATATGTTAGGCTCAGTTTCTAGTCAAATCATTGCATTTGACATCTGAAAATAGCAGTAATGCAGTATCTAGACCTTTCATTAAACTGGGCATGCAGGAGTTACAAAATTTTCTAGAAGTCACAACAATTAGAGGCAAAACTAATATTAAGATCTACTCTTAGACATTTTCTTGAGGCTCTTTACGATTCTAAAGCATATAGGTCTATTAGAAAATATATGGTTTTGCTTAGCCCGATTGTGGCAACTTATAAGTAACAAATATTTAATCCAGGCTGCTTCCTAAAACTCCCGTGTCACTTTTGCTAGCTGCTGTGATTTTTCTACAGGAGAGGGATTTTTGCATCTTTGGGCTGATTGAGAACATAGTAAGTTAGAATTCAAAAAGCACGTGACAAGTGTTGGCAATAGGATCACAAATAAAAAGCAGCAGTAGAAAATTGGTAAAAGGACAGGTGCAGGAAATAGGTTAATGCCCTTAGGTGGGAGAGTACAGTTGTAGGAAATGCTTCCTTATTTCCAGGTCAGGACTTCATTTATTCTACTCAGTTGTGCCCTTTGTTTAAGTACCTCTCATGACTTCGTCTACCTCCTGCCTCTTATTATCACATAGCAAGCTGGATGGAAACGCTGTGCTTCTTAGAAATTGTGACCCAGAAAGACAGTCAGTTGGGAGCGTGGAGAAGGTAGTGCTTTATATACTCTCATTGTATTCAGTGGAGCAACTAGTTTCTAGCCCAAAGTAGAGAGCAAGATGGAGCCGAGTAAGCAGAAAGGCTTTCTTACTTGGTTGGAATTTGTAAATTCCCGTACATAAGGTGAGCCCCGATTTGAATGGAAATGCAACAAAACTCTTTTTATCTCTAAAAATCGTCATACACAGTTTGCATTGAAACATGAGAAGTTTCAACTAACAAACGGTTTTGACTGAAATAGCTCTGAGATAGCCACTTTCTAGAAGTTTTGCAATCGCGCCACCCATATGAATTAAGTACATTCCCTTGTTTTCCTTTGGAAGTTGGGGTGCAGCACTGATCACCTGCTGGGAGCGCGTGGCAGAATCGCCCCGGGAGCCTTTTCGGGCTCTGTCCGGTTCATCTTCCTGTGCCCACTGCTGGATTCTAAAGTGACCCTTTAGGAGCAGAGGGGATGTGGGAATGGTGGGCAGGCATATTTGGTTAGTCAGGTTTTTTCAGTGAAACCCACCCTGATTGAGGACCACATCTCTGTAATTGTGCCTTTACCTTCTTGATCAATGTCGTGTAAATCTCAGAAGTTTGCGCTGTTGTACATAATAAGTTTGGGGCAAAGAACTACGGTGACAGTTTGTCAGCTTGTGTTAAAGGAGCGCATTAGGGTTTTTTTAAAAACCACGAATTCTCTTTTATTTAGGCTTAAAGTAATAGTAGGACGTCTGTATTGTTTTCGGTTTTACACTCTGGCAACTTACAGTATACATTCCAAAAAAGACGTTAATCCTTGTCCCTCATGGATTGTCGTCCCTGTCATTCTCTCCATAATAGCAAATTGTTATTTTGTCACTTGAGATCATGAATTAACTGACTTAGAAATAAAGGTGGACACACGGGTGAGTTTGTAGTTGCTCTTTTAATTCTACCTGTTCCACACAGGATGTTTGATCCCTTTCAACTCCTTAGTTTAACTGCTATTTAGAAAAATTGATCAAGAAATTAAATCAGCATTCATGCTGGAAACATACTTTTTCATTTATAATTTGCCAGTCTCAGCGTAACGCTCGATATAATTCTGACTACAGTGTATTCCAAATGTCCTCGGGGTAGAGGAGCTAGATGAAAACAGCCCGTACCTTTCAGAGGCCGTTGACCTTTAGAACTTGCTCTGCACGTCAGAACTTTCTTGAGTTCAAAAGGAGATGGTTTACAGGTCTGATAACGTGAGAGTGACCACAGGTAATGCCCAAATGCAGTTAAAAAACGTGAATGCCGGCCCATTTTATGTGTTTGAAATAAGTATATTCAAGGACCTTTGTTTTTTTCTCTAATATTTCAGAGTTTAGTGCCCAGCAGTACTTTAAAGAAGCAAGCCACCTACTACCAGTGCTCAGAAATAAACTTTATTTTGTTTGACCTGTACCATCTACCAAAACTTCCCCCATCTCTTTCTGCTCCTTTTACTTGGAATCCGTGAGATGTCTCTGTATGTTCCCCCCGTTTGTGCTCAGCAACACGGCGTCACTTGGCTGTGGAAAGAGGAGCCTCTCTGTACCCAGACACACTGGATTGTAACTCTCTGATGGTAGTTGAGTCAAGGAACCTTAAAGGGCCAGTCCTTCCTCCCTGCTTGGGGAGTCACTGCTGAAGTAAATATGGCCTCGACAGGTCGTCCGCAAAGCTGCTCCAGCGTCTCAGGACTTTGGAGTTCTCATAGTTGGTTAAATATTGCTGGGGATCCCCTAGGGGACAGGAGCCGTGGTAGATTCATCTTTGTACCACAGGGTATACATACCCCAGTGTTTCGTCCAGAATAGGCGCTCCATAAGTGTTGTCTCAAATGGCAATACGTAGTGTAATCAGTATCATTCGTCGCATCATTTCTGTAACAACAGTGAATGTCCGCGCCTTCTGTTGACATCTCTAAAGCACTCCTGGCTCACGGTGCTCATTCTCGGCTCTCTCCCGCCAGGTGTACGACCAAGTGGCAGGAGAAGCTGTGTTATCGATGGACAAACGACTGGACAGACTCATCTCTCAGTGTGGCCCCTTGACAGGCTGCATTTTTGCTTTGTTGGCTGTATTCAGCTTTTTCTTCCTCATTTTCCTGAGATGGGTGACTCCAGATTCTACCATCGATGTTGCAGTAGATGCCACAGGGCCAAAGGGTGCCTGGACTCATCAGTATCCTTACAGGAAAAAGGTGGATGAGAACAGTGAGGTACCTAAAACCAGGTAGAAGAAAGCCTGGATTGTGAGATTTGAAACACTTGTAATAGTTCTAGTAAGACTATTGAAAATAACCTTGCTTTTTTTCTTTTTAAAGTTGATAGTAAGTTATGCTACCTCTTTATCATTCCGTGTTTTATTTTGAGGAAAGATAAACACTTATGCAATTCCTGAGTGTAGAAACTCCTTGCACTTATTTAAAATTTAGGAGAGAACATTGAAGCCACTCAGGTATGCAATTTTTCAGACTACTGAAATCCCTCTAGCAGAGATGTTTTAACGTTATATTTTGGGAGCTTTGGGTGCTGAAGGGCCAAACGTTTTCTGGGCATTTTTTGGCCAATTTTAAATGTTCTACCATTAATTAGACATTCACCAGATGTTTACAAGTTTTCTTTAGGGAAGTACAACAACTCTGTGAACTGTTTTAAGTTGTGTTCATGCTACATTTATTAGACACTTAAGTCGTGTTCTTAAACTTTTATTGGGTATGCTCAGTAAGTGTTCCATATAATCAGCAGGTTTCTTGAGTAAAATGGGCTGTCAGCGCCCAGCATGTTTTAAGCACCTGCCAGGCATAGAACGTTGACCTAGATGCTTCCTGCGGTAAGGACCGGGGGTGGGGGGTGGGGGGTGCATTCGCTCTTTGTTGATCAGTCAGATGGCTCACTTCGTCATAGTCAGGTTTGACATGGAGTGGTAAGATATCCGCCATGCCGAAAATGCTCACGCTTCTAATGCCGGGAAAAAATCGCCGCGTACTCTCAGTACTTCTTTGATCCTATTGGATGCATTCTCCTAGGTCGAGCCTTCATCTTCGCTTGTGTGTATGAAAATACTTTTTGCTTTTTAAATACTAGGGACCGATACCACTGTTGATGATAGTGCAGAGAAACCCTCCACATCTCTCAGTGCATAATTTAGTCCTCTGTCAATGCCTTCTTGTTTTCTGAGCGCAGTGTACGAGGTGTGCCATCTCAAAATCAGCTGCTACCCTGTCCCTTTGATAGAAGTCACTTCCCTTCCCTTGTGGCCTAGCTGATGCCTGATAAGTATTGTCAGTGTGCAGAAGTCTTGACCCCAGAATGTTTTGTTTATAGCCAATTGAGTGTGAAAATTTTAGGAACACGGTCTCTTTGTGGATGGATGTTGTTAACTGTAATCGTCGTGGCCCATAGCCATGGGTTTTTAAACCCCCGGTTATCCACATGGTGTGTCTTATTAATTCTTTGAACTCCTTAGAATAAGTTTTTGTGATTCAGGACTGTGAAGTCACAAGAATGAGGCACTGGGGGCGCGCTAGTTAGATGCTGGCAGTATTGCGATTCTGTACAGGATTTTTTTTTTAATGACAACATTCACAGAACTTCTTTTGAAAAAGTATCTTAACATACCTACTAATTGGTTGCCAGTGATACATAAGAAATACATTTGTGTTTTGTACTAAAACACAAATGCAAGAGTGCAGTTTTTAAAATCTAGAAGTTAGGGGTTCTTTTGTTAAAGAAAAACAGACTGACCCAAACCATTAAATCTTACTAGGATTTTTATGCGTAGAAACTGACTTATATAAATATGAAATAAACAGTGCCAATATTCATGATAAAGCAAGAAACTGTAACATTTGGTTTAATTTATTCTGTTCAGCAATTTTTAAAGGCTGTTTTTTCTTGTATGTTATTTTTGTTTCTTAGCTTTTTTTTTCTAGAATTGTCTATTAAATTGCCATTTAGTTCAGATGGAAATAGGATTTAAAGTTCTTGCATGATACATGTAATTTGCATATTTTCCTTTTTTTTTCCCCTTTAGCAAATGGAAGTAAATTTGCTTGTTCTAGTAAATCTTAATTTTCAGGCTTCCTGAATACCTAAATTGTAACTGTCATTGTTGCACTGGTCAATATGTGGAAACATATTGTTCTGCCCTGCTACTTACATTTATTTGAAAGTGAACTTGCAGTGATGAGGAATTTATGAAAAATATATTGTATTTCTTTGGATGTTCCAAAAAGTAGCACATGTAAAACTGATTTATGGAAACATGCTACATGTCCAAAAATAAAGACCAAAATGACATTTTGACATTTTTCTTGAGTTTGTCTTGTTTGAAGAACAGAATATTATTTACTAGTTGAGCAACACTGCCCCCAGCCCCTACCTCCCATGTTTTTTTTTTTCAGTGCAATTTGATGTTTTGCTTAGTCTGTTAGAAAAACAGGAAATATCCTTAAGTTGATGAATTACTCTGTCATCTTTTCTTTCTACAATATTCTCTCTTTTACTCATGCAATAGCAAGTTCAATTGTGCCTTTGTTTCCTAATCCAAACTCTTGTTTTTCAGTGCACTAGAGTTTTTCAGTGCACTGCGTGAGACAAATGAATACATCTGTACAGCACTGTGCGTGTGAGCTACATAATTATGCATTATATCTTGCAAGCTATTTTAAGAGAAATTGGAATTTTGACTTCATTTACAGAAGCCCAGTGTATGATCAGGCCCTCCAAGATGGCTGTTCTCATGCTCTCTGTACATCCCCTGCCGGACCGGTGCCTGCTTCACCTACACCCCACTCACATGACTGACCTTGCTACATACCTGCCCTGACCAGAGCTAGTGATTATTCTAATCTTTAGATCAGAACATCTCCACCTGATAACTTATCAAAGGAGCCGTGAGGGGCGTGCCCCTCTGCTGGTTTCCCTGGTAACTGATGAGCCCACCTGACGTCAATTCCCCTATAACTGGTAAATCTGCCCCTTCCCTGGGTAGCGAAGACTCCTGCCATGTCCCGCCATCCTGCCAGCTGCTGTCTGCCGCACGCCGTGGGGTGTCGCTCCAGGACCTTGCTTCAAATGTGTAAGATCCCCCATCTATTAAACCACTGATATCTCTGTCGCTGACTCTAGGCTCTTCAGTCTTGAGGCTGGGCAAGTATAGGGCTTGCAGGCCTGCGGGGTGCAGCCCCATGCCCAGCTTCTCCAACCCACTTCGTTGGAAGCAGTGGAAAGCAGTCCCCTACGTTGATATGTTCTGATTTATCTTCCACCAAAACATTTTTGGCTCAGTCAGGGTATCCTAGGTCTGTGTTTAGTTTCGTGAAGGATTTTTAAAGGCCTCTTTATCCTTCTCTGCATTCCCAAAAGAATCTGGGTAGATGTTAAATTGTATCATTCTATGGCTGGATTTTTACAATCTGAAATTCTGAAAATTAAAGTTCTCTACAGATTTTGATTTGTATTCACAGTACTTTGGGGAGTTGATTTTCCTTTATCCTTCATATTTGGTTGTGGCTCAGTGATTCTCAACTGGATGTGGCAGTGGTGATTTTGCCCCCCTGGGGGACATCTGGCAGTGTCTGGAGACATTTCTGTTTGTTCCAACTGGATAGGAGTGGGGCACTGGCATCAGGTGGGATGCTGCTAAATGTCCTGTGATGCTTTTGGACTGCCTCCCACACCAAAGAATGATCTGGCCCAAAATGCCGGTAGTGCCAAGGCTGAGAAACCCTGGAGCTCTAGATGGTTTCGCCTCCTTCAAAGATACCATGAGTTAACTCCTTACTTCAGTAGCCTTTTACGTCCATCTCAAATGTAGTGCTCAAACGTGCTAAAGATGGTCTCTCTGAAAGAGTACAAAAGTCGACCTTCTCATGGCCAGCTTTTTTTTTTTTTTTTTTGGCGGTACGCGGGCCTCTCACTGTTGTAGCCTCTCCCGCTGCGGAGCACAGGCTCCGAACGCGCAGGCTCAGCGGCCGTGGCTCACGGGCCCAGCCGCTCCAACGGCATGTGGGATCTTCCCGGACTGGGGCACGAACCCGTGTCCCCTGCATCGGCAGGCGGACTCTCAACCACTGCGCCACCAGGGAAGCCCTCATGGCCAGCTTTTCTGGTATGTAAAACAAAAAGAACAGCGAGGTTTTAAATGAAAATTAGGGTGAAAACAAGATTGAATGGTGTTATGTAATTCTAGATACACCACTGGGCTGACGTGAGTAAACGATCACCTTCTTACAGAACAATTGGAGAAAGAGACATGAAAAGAACCGAAATACTTGTGTTGATGTATTTTCATACACTGGCACGCTACCAGGTAATCTAAGCTTGGTAAAGTAACCTTATATAATATATGTCCTTGAGAATGGAAACCGCACAAGCTCGTGATGGCGTGGTGATACACAGAAATGGGTATGTTGTATATTGTGACTCAAGGCTGATTCTCATGCCTTACCCTTTTCACAGAGTACAGGGAGGCGGTTCTCTACATAGGGAGTCATTCTATTTTGCCTGAGTGCTAGGAGAAACTCCCGTATTTTTGCATGAAGCATTTATTAAATAAGATTGATTTAGTTGTCTCCTATAATTTTGTTTGGGCTTGTTTTTTCCAATAGGTTGTAGAAATTTAGAAAATCTAATGTAGCCAAGAATGAAACAGGAGACCTAGAGTTTCCTCATCTATTCTTCCCAGGTGAGGAAAATTACACATAAATCAATTTTACCGGTATTGGCCAGCTGATGCATGTCAAAGAATCAGGGTTACAAGAGAATATTGTCCAGCGAGGGAAGGTACTGATTCACAGAATCTTTGGGTACTTCACCGAGAACCTAGATCATCTTCATCCATTTCATTGCAAGCCCTCCGTGATCGACTATAGCCCACATTTTCCAGAACGAGGCACCACCTTTACTGACACCTACAATGGGAAGTAAAAGACCAGGAATGTTGCCGGAGGACTTTGTCATGGATGAAACTATTACAGGCAGTGGTCTAATGCTTCCAGTCTGGAGAGGCCTCCAAGCTGGGCCTTTTAGGGGCTTCCCTGGCGGTCCAGTGGTCAAGACTCCACACTTCCACTGCAGGGGGCACGGGTTCAATCCCTGGTTGGAGAACTAAGATCCCACATGCCGTGTGGTGCAGCCAAAAGAAAAAAATGAAGCTGGGCCTTTTATTAAGTACTGCCTTAGAGTAAATAATCTTTCTTAACTGGTCATATTTTAGATTTGGGCTTTATCTCCCAGAAACCTCAGAATGCAGAGGAAATGAAACGTTCCAGGGGCTGGTACTTCCCACCAAGAGCATAGAATGTATTAGTACTTCTTTTCATGAGCTTCAAATATCTATCTTTCCAATCCTGCCTTCCAACATAATGTAGCAAAAACTGGGATTTAGGAGTAGAAACGTTTTGGACCTGAATCCTGTTTGTTAAACAACACTGAGGAATGTAGGTCCAGAACTATTGGGTGTTTCTGGTTTGAAGGAAGTTTCTTTAGTTCATTTAACATTGCCATGAATGTCAGTGCATGCAGTCGCCAAATCACAGTTAGCTTAGAATCTACAAACTCAGTACTCTGTAACAGGAACACGGAGAGCTAGAAGGTTTAAAATAGATGTCATATGATACCGATTATAACTCAGTGAAATTTTGCAGTCCCAAGAACCTATACAGAGTGTGAACCAAAATGGAGGACGGTCCTGTTTCCTTTGACTTTAAAAACATTTTTATTACAATGTTTGCTACTTTTTTTTTCTTCAAGCTTTTAATTAAAGTGTTCTTGGCGCTCCTAACCCATTTCTATATCGTCAAAGGAAATAGAAAAGAAGCGGCTAGGATAGCAGAAGAGATCTATGGTGAAATTCCAGGTAAAAATACATGAATTTGTTCCCAATACTTTAAAAGAAACCTCCTAGATAGTTCATATGAATAATATTTCTAGAAGGCAGATTTTATTTAAACTTTGGCTTTGAGTGGGTAGTTTTAAAAAATTATTATTTAAAGTAGCAAATGGTGTTGACTGCACCAATTTGTGAAGGATTTTCCGCAAATTAGTAGTTTCATTAGCAGTTATTATTTAAGAAGTGAATAGACTAGTGGCTTTCTAAGAGTATTTTGGGAAAACTCATTTCTGCTAACAAAAGAATTACTTTATAGGATTATCTTCTTGAATATTTGTAATCAAATGTTAGCAGTGCATTCTAACAAAACTGTTTTCCCCAGGAAATGGAATGACCAATAAATTTGATTTAAAGCAGCAATATATATGCTATATATATACACGTATTTGTGTGTGTGTGTGTGTGTGTGTGTGTGTGCGCGCTGTCATTTGCAATTCGAATTGCTTAGCCGCTTGTCACTGTCAGGAAAAAGCCCTTCACTGAATCCATTTATGCCCAGCACCATGCAAAGCACAGCAAACAAAGGTTATCGTAATTTGAAACGCCAACCTTTGGTCCAAACGTTTTAAAGTCTCCTGCTTTGTAGAATTCAGTCTCCATTTCTTTCAAGAAATGATTCACGTTAATTGTAGGGAGAGGCTACGAAAGTAAATGAATCAGATATCTTGGTTACTGCTGGGACTGCCACTGGATAGAGGAGTATTTATTCATAAACAGAGTTCCAAATTTCCCTGTGTATTTTTAGTGTTCGCAGGGGTTCCAGGGTTACCTCATTCTTTATCTAGTATCCATTTCACCTTGCACCCTGGATTCTCTTTCAAAATAGACTTACGTTATGTGATTCCAATACACCAGACAGCTTTAAGGACACTAGGGAACAGCAGTCTTATCCGAAGAGTTAAGACCTCCAAAGACAGAGCATCAGAATGCTTCAATTAACAGGGGGAAATGAGAAGAATCCCGAAGTTTCGGGAAGTGGCAGAAGGCTCGGAGTGTGGAAAGAGGTTTCTTTTGGGGATTACATTTGTCACACGTTTCAGGGAGGTATGTCGCTTTGACTTGGTTTTAAAAAAAAACTTAAAGTAACCTTAATTTCAAGTTAAGCATAATCTGAAAAGCTGTTTTCTAATTTAATTTGTAAATAGGGGCAGGGGCTTTCTAGACGTTTCCATCACAGTTTTAACGTTCTCATAGGTACGTCATCCTCATGGCTTAAATTAGGGGAGTCCGACAGTCAGCATCAGCAAGGGTGTGTTCAAAACGTTTTCTCCTGGTTCTCGTGTGCATTATTTCTGCCCTTGTGGTCCTTAACGAAGTACTCTTAAGCAAGTTTTATAAGAGTCAAAACCTGGAGCCATAATACAATTCTCATAAATAGAGCGCCCTCATTTTTTAGCTCAAGTATCTTGTTGAAGCTCCCAGGATAATCATTTAATCTGCAAATGGCATGGTGTTCTATCGCAAATGGCATGGTGTTCTAAAGTCAAAAATGTGTTTTTCAATGATCACTAACAAGAAGCAGTGGGGTGAATAGTGCCTGTTAATTTCTCAGTTTAATTTCCTTCCTATATACATGTGTATGTGTGTGAGGATGGCTGCATATACACACCCACACACGTATATAGTAGAGAGTATATCCAGATTCGGTAAATAAGGCTTTCTGTAATTAGGCAATAATACGCCAGAAACAGTGGTTTTTACATGATTCCCACAGCGATTTTTCTTTTGACACTGTTAACAGATACTATATATATATATTTAAAGCTAGACATTTTAAAAACCAAGAACAAAATTTTGTCTAAGTGTTCAACTCAAACCAGAAATTATCTTTGCTGCTTGTTGGTCAGACAAATGTTTGTTGGGAAAATATGTGACATTTAATCAGTAAGTCAGCTAATCGACTTACTAAAATCTCAGAACTTTCTTGAGTCCAGTAGCATGTTCTGTTCCTGTAACTATCGTCAGTGTTGTAAAAACCAAGGGGAGGTAGTAAAAAAAACTCAGCCAGGGCAGAGTTTAGCCTGTCATAGGTCCTGGCACTTTTCTTTTAGAAGCTGCACCTAGCATCACATCCCTCATTAAATATCTTTTTTTTTTTTTTTGGCTGTAAAATTTTTTGGAAAGTTATTTTTCATATTCTGGAGTACATCATTCGATACTTTCTTTATGGTTTAAACTATTACTTTTGTAAATAACTCATCAGAATTGAGTTCAGCTATGTTTGGTTGGCTGTAGTTAGTTTTTTCCGGCTTCTTTGTGTAATTTGTCAATAATATATATATTTTTTTAAGTTTGAAACATTGTCATTGGCCCTTGATATTCTTATATCTAGAGCACCAGATGCATCACTGGCCCCCGCCTTCAGGCCATAGATGTTTCTGCAGGCACTCTCTCTCCCGAGAGACGTGGGGTATGATTTTTCAACCTTTGCTAATTTGGCCAGAACTGAAGCTACATTTAGTACAGTGACTTGGTCATCACACTTGATAAAAATAAAGTGTAGATGCAGGTTGATAATCTCTTATTGACAGCCCTTGGGCCAGATGTTTTAGGATTCCGGAGTCTGGAGGATACTAGAATCATTATACAGCGTGTATACCGTATATGATGTGGCACTACCAGCAGGACCTGGAGCTTCCTCCTGTGATCAAACGTTTTGATATTTCTATAGTGAAAAATATCAATATTCACACTAAGTGAAAATACAAATTAAAAATAATAGTTTGCTAAACCTGAGTCCTGACCGTGTTTTGCTGCCAAAGGAGCTTGTTTCCAACTTGGTTTTCAGAACTGGGGGAAATTTACAATTGCAGGTAAGAGATTGTGGAGTTACTGTACCCTTTAAAAAAATGAGTTCTTTGCTTCCCTGGCGGCGCAGTGGTTGAGAGCCCGCCTGCCGACGCAGGGGACACGGGTTCGTGCCCCGGTCCGGGAAGATCCCACATGCCGCGGAGCGGCTGGGCCCGTGATCCATGGCCGCTGAGCCTGCGCGTCCGGAGCCTGTGCTCCGCAACGGGAGAGGCCACAACAGTGAGGGGCCCGTGTACCAAAAAAAAAAAAAAAAAAGAGTTCTATTCTAAGTGTTTTGCCTAAAATCAGTTGTCCTTGTTTTTCTAAATTCAAAGGACTGACCTTGATTTGATGGCCACGCCTCTGCCTGACTCACCGTCCTGACTCCTTTTCTCTATCCTTCCCATGTCGACAGTTTTTTTCCCTCCTTTGGTCCATTCCTGCCCGGTCCTCCACCTCGCCTTGTTCAGTGTTGGTGCTTGTCTCCTCAAGCCTTGGTGCCCCCATCCTCTGAGTGGTTATATATTACAGGTGCCTGCTGGCTTTCCCAAGTTGGGACACACAGCACTCAGCAGGGGCCCTGCCACCTGACCTGTCATCTTCAGCTCAGCTCTCCTGCTCCTAATGGGTTCAAAGGAAGCTTCTTTCTAACACATTACAAAGAGATGTTCATTGACTGTAGTTCATCTCCTGGCCAGAGCTGAGTGTTGTAGAGGGTACGCGTTTTAACTCAATTGTATTAGAATACTTTTGATACCTTGGGAGATTTCTTGTAATATGTTTTTTTTCCAGTTACCTTTATTTTACTTAAGATATCATTAACTCTGTTAGGCTCTTGCCTATATTTTGGTTCAAATTTGAATTTTCTATATTTTTTTGATAAGTGCTACAGGAGAAGATATTCCTTCATATGATTTTGGAACTTGAATAAAGTGAATAAAGATTGTTTCATGGGCACTGGAGATAATAACCAGTCAGGCAGTTAAAAAAATAAATAAACCAGTCGTCTCAAATACTTGTTGGAATTAGGGTAAAAATTGCAAAAAAAAAATTCAAAATAATAATTGATTTTTATCTTGAATTCTTGGAGCTCAGACACCCATATTCCATCTGAACCCATTTTGTTATTGAAATCTATGGTTTTCGACAGTGTCATGAATTTGTTATTCAGAGAGCCTGAGAACTAGAGATATAAATCACATTCTGAGAAAAAGTCAAAGGGGGGAATGAAAATGTACTTGAACATTTTCCATACACCTCATCAGGAACAAGTAAACATATTTGTACAGTAAACGATCTTCAAAATGTGCCTGCAGCCCTGTGACACAGGCTGCGTGCCAAATAACTCAAAATAGACTGCCTTAGAAGTGAAGGATTGATTGCTACTTCAGCCTTCATTTATTTGGAGATCTTAGATACATATTTCCTGAAAGGAATGGAAAAACTCCCTAGCCGCCAAATGACTTTTATCCTCAGTTTCTCGCAATTAGCTCCAATTTGCAAAACAAGAATGATAAGAGCAAGAGGCTGTGTGTTGGGAATCAGAATAGAAAAACAGAAGAGCCCACCGTGGCAGAGTTTCTGGAAAAGCGTTCTGTGTGAAAACCCTTCAAGGTCCTTTGAAGCAAGTGCTGGGAAACGGAGTGACCGGAAAGGTGACTTCCAGGAGAGTGGCTTTATTTCCAGTTGGGAAACCGAAATGACTTCCACATTTAAGGCGATCCAATTGATTTATTTCATGTTATTTACAGAGATAAGGGGGATGTAGGAAGGCACCCCCCCAACAAGTCAATCTACCAGGAGGATGGGCAGGATAGAAAAACCAGTAGTTCTTAAAACCAGAACGGGGTGTGTTCTCAAAGTGACTCCTCAGATAGGGAGAAAGAGAGCTGGAAAGCAGTGGCGAGGAAATAGAAGCCCAGGACCACCCACCCTTCGCTCTTCCTCCCTGGATCAGAAGATGGCCTGCACACTTGCGTCCACCTCGGAAGCCTGGGGTGGGAGTTGGGGGTATCGGACGATGCTGCACTGACGGGGGACACTAGGAGAGGTGGCCAAGTGCCAGTGCGTAGGAAAGGCACTGGGTGTGAGACGTGCAGTTGAGGCCGAGTGCACAGGACTGGTCCCCTCCTCCAGGCCGCTAGGGAGACATCTCCCCATCCCTCTCGCTTCCCCCCACCCCCACGGCGCCAGAGGGGCTGTTGGCACCTCAAGAAGGAACTGAGAACATGCTGCCCTTCCTTGGGCGGAGAGGGGGCCATCCCCTGCCCTGAGAGTGGGCAGAGGAGTGGAGATGACACTTTTAAAGCGGACTGACCAGTAGCCTGGTGGCCTTGAAATCTCTTTCTTGAAGTATGCCATAAATACAGATAAGTGCACAAACCCCAAAGCGGACAGCTGGGTGAGTTCTCACCATGGAGTGCCAGCTCCCAAGAACAAGAAACTGCCCGTTATCAGCATGACCCTCACCCCACCCACCTCCAGTCAGTCCCTGCCCCTTCTCATGGTACTTTTGACTCCGAACGCCCGAAGTGAGTCGGGCCCTTTTGTACTTTATGGAAGTGGAGTCATCTGGCACATCCTCTTCTGTGCAGGGCCGCCTTCATCAGCGTGATGTTTGAGAGATCTGTCCAGGCCGTGTGTACGGATGGCGTGGGTCTTAGGGGGCTGAGGGGTAACAGAAAGTTACTAGAAACAGGATGAAATCGTGGTAAGGTGCCTGCTTTCCAGCAGGAAAGGGGACACCGCGGCCCGCTTGGAGGCAAGTTTTAGAAATAATAAAGCCATTTCATGTTGCTGTTCTAAGTTAATAATAGCAAGTTGCCATTTAAATCCTGGTGTGAAGCAAATACTTAAGAGTACCTTCAGGTGGCTCAGTTGGCTGGCTATTGTTAGAACAAAAGAATAACAAAGCCACAGCTGTGGGTTTGCTTCTTAGGTTGGTCAGGGCGCTGAGTTGCCATCCATGGGGGAAGACCGTCCTTCCAAACCCGGTGCTTGTCCCTCTCCAAGCCTGATGAGGCGAGAGGGCGACTCATCTGGCGCACACTTCATATTGAATGGGATGGAGATGTGGCCGAAGAAAACCAAGGCTGACTACTGAGGATTCTGTGTGTACGTTATCTCATTATTCCTAACTTATGCAAATGATCAATGTCCAAAGAGGTTGAAAAATCCTCCACTCATCAGCTTTTAACTGACTCAGGAACAAGTGGACATACAAACGCAATATATTTTCAGGTTAAAATTGTTGTCCGTTTTTCTTACTAGAAAAAGTATTCTACGTATCAGAAGTATGCAATTCACCAGTGATTAGATTGATTGATTGATAGATTAATAGATGGACAGATATAGTTAGATATAGATAGATACACACTTTTTATTTTGGAACTAAAGTGGTACAAAGAATTCCCACTTCTCTTTGCCCAGACTCCATTCATGTTTATCCAACTGTCCGGTTAACATCCTTGATAGCAAAGGGATCCAATCCGGGCACATGTTGCCTTTAGATGTTGTGTCTCATCAGCCTCCTTCAATCTGGTTACAGACCAATTAGTTTTGAGAACATCCCTCAGTTTGAGTGGGTTTGAGGTGTCCTCACGATTAGATTCAGACTATGCATTTTGAGCAGGAATATTCCCAGCAACGCTGTGTTCTTTTCACTGCGTTCCCTCCAGTAGTATGTGATGTGGCTCATTGTGTTCCAACAGATGGCACACTGTGTCAATTGGTTCCATCGCTCCTGAGGTTAATTTTGATCCCCGGGGTAAGGTGGTGCCTACCATTTCGTTCCACTGTACAATTACCCCTGTTCGCTTGATAACTATGTAATTATTTTGTGGGGAGATAATTTGAGGCCGATTCTATTATTTCTCCTACGTGTCTGAAGTTGGCGTTCTACTATGAGGAAGAGCTTTCTCTTCTCCCTGTTTATATATTCATTTGTATCAGTGAGGCCTTATAGATTCCTGTTTTATTTGCTAGGGTATAATCATGACTTCTTTTCATGCTCAAATCGTCCCGTATTTGGCCAGTGGAAGCCCCTTCAAGGCAGCTTCTGTACTTTTTGACATTTCCCATCGCTCATTGAGCACTTCCTTAGTTTCTGGCAAGATGTTTGCGGCCCATCTTACGTTTGTCCTGGTTTCTCCGTATACAGTGCTATTCTGTCTATCTAGATATATCTATATATCTGTCTATAGGTAGAGATATATAGATATATCTGTAGAGAGAGAACCAGATGGGTCACCAGATCCCACCTTCAGCCCATAGATATTTCTGTAGGCACCATCTTTCCATATACACACATATATTGAAAATCACATTTTCATACCAGTTGCTCTAATTGTTCCAATTTCAATCCAACCCTGTAGAATTCATTCTAGCTTTCTCCCTTTTCAAAACCCAGAGGGTTAGAGAAGATAAAAAATGAGTTTCAATGTAAGAAGAGCTTTTATGGAAATGTTCAGAGCCCTGGTTCTCATCCACTGGAAAATTTCAGTCTCTCCATGAGGACACACTACTTCAAGTTCACATAATTCCGTATTTGTTGGGATTGTTTTTGTCAAGGTTGTAGGTATGGGAAAACCTGAATTCTTAGCACCATCCAAATCACCTAGAAAAAGGTGATAAGATGGGCCTTTTGTGTTAAACCCAAACCGTATGACGTGCTGGTCAATGTATGAAGAGCACAGTTATACTTTGAAGAACGCCCCAATTTTGCAAACCATTGTAGGTTTTCTTCCAAAACAAATGATTGCCCTTTGGCATGTTTAATAGAAGCTTACTTCTCAAGTGCACACTTAAGCTTGTTAGTCTTGTTTCCTGACAAGCAATTAACAAGAAATATACATTTGTAAGGCAGTTCTAAGGCTGTTTCTTAGAGGGCTACCCTACCACGTGTACTTATTAATCATAACTTTTCTTGAGCACCTAACATCATGGGTATACTTTATTGGCCTACTTAGAGACCGAAGAACCTGCTAAATACTAGATCACTATTCCCCCACTTTACAGATCAAGAAACTGAGGTTCAAATGATTTTAGTAACTTGCCCATTTTGGCAGAGATAGTGGTTGAGGCAGGACTGGCCCAGTGCTTAGCCATCACATTCTGACTGCCCGCCAAAAACTCTTGGAGGATTACGTCATCTGAAAAACAACATTCTGCATTATGATAACAGACCGGCTTCATTACCAAAATCAAAGAATTATCTAGGGAATTTCGAACAAAACCATTTTCCCTGACCCCTTAGGGTCTCCTTCCTGGCATACAGGATGTCTTAGGGTAGGGGTGAAGGGGGAGAGGCAGGGGAAAGAAGAAAGTGGGGAAGTTCATGGACCAGCTTTGCCCTTCATTTTGCCTATTCAGAGTTATCGGATTCAATCACTGGGCAGTATTTATTTGCTTATTTTTTAATTTTTTGAGGTACGCGGGCCTCTTACTGCCGTGGCCTCTCCGCTGCGGAGCACAGGCTCCGGACGCGCAGGCTCAGCGGCCACGGCTCACGGGCCCAGCCGCTCCGCGGCATGTGGGATCTTCCCGGACCGGGGCACGAACTCGTGTCCCCTGCATCGGCAGGCGGACTCTCAACCTCTGTGCCACCGGGGAAGCCCCGGCAGTATTTATTTGAATGAAATGTATTCCTTATGAAAACTGCCCCCTAAAGCCAGAGAGATGGTCTGTGCTCCCTCTCCACGCCCATGGACTGTATCCTCAGTGGCTGGTCACCCTGCGAGTGGCAGACCGGAGAACCTGATGCGTGGTGCCAGCTCCCCTCCCCTTCCGCCAGACCTCCTCTCACAGTGGGTGGGCACATGAACAAGCTGGAGGAAGAAGACTCCTGACCTTGACTCTGAGCTTGATGTGTGTTTCAGATTGCTGGGCCGATCGGTCTCCACTTCATGAAGCGGCAGCTCAGGGGCGCCTACTGGCCCTGAAAACGTTAATTGCACAGGTGAGTAAACGAAAGACTCGATCCTTGGTGCCTGTGCTATAATCAAGCAGCATTCTCGATCAGCTTTGACGGCAGCAGGGGTCTTGCTGGCCCCATCTGGTTCCCAGCACAGCCATTCTACATGGATGCATCCTCTCCCAGGTATTTGTTCCTCCTGCCTCTCCCTCCTTGGGGAGCTGGCTGGTTTTCTGCCCAATTCCAACCTCCCCCTTCTAGGTTTCCCTTTGCTTCATAAAAAGTTTCCCTGTGAGGCCGATGGGGGATGCCCTCAAACCTGTGTTGCACTAACTCACCTTGCTCTCTCCCAGTGTGCCTTAGTAACAGCAGCCCTGAAGTTGCATAAGTCAGCTATTGCTCTGTAACAAATTACCTTGAAACACAGTGGCTGAAGACAACAAACACTTAGAGTCTCATGGTTTCTGTAGGCCAAGGAGCAGCTTAGCTGGGTGGTTCTCGCTCCGAGTCTCTTGCAGGCTTCAAAGTACCAGCCAGGGCTGCAGTCATCTTACAGCTTGAGCAGGGGAAGGATCTGCTTCTAATCTCACTCATGAGGTTGTTGGCCATTTTCAATGCCTTGATGCCTGGGCCTCTCCATAGGGCTGTGTCACAAGATGGTAGCTGGCTTCCTCCACAGACAGCATGAGGAAGGGTCTAAGAAGGAAGTCTCAGTACATAACCTGTCTCCAAAGTGACATCTGATTGCTTCTGCCGTATTTTATTAATTAGATGGGAGTCAGTAAATCCCGCCCATGCCCAAGGGGAGGGGATTACACCAGTGAGCCAATACCAGGAGTCAGGATCCATCTTGATCCCTGGGAACCATCTTAGAGGCTGCCTACCCTGATGATCCACTGTTTCAAAAGCAAACATTGAAATAGGTTGACAAATGGGTAAATCTTACTCCTTTGGGAAGATTTCTTCAAGTCTTAGTTATTAAAGCTAATTTATTTTTACTTATGACTGTATCCCTAGCACCATGAATAATGACTAGAGGCCTAGTAAATATTTGTGAGATGAATGAAAGTGTACACGGTGCATTTACTTTGTTTTAGAGTCTGTGTGTGTGTACAGAGGAGGTAAGTCATTAGATCTTTTTTCCACAGCCTAGCTACTACCAAACCTGGCTTCCTTATTTTAAATTTAAACAGCTGGACACACTGCTCTTTTTCTCTCTCTGTGTGTATGTGTGTGCCTTTTCTTGCTTTCTCCTTTATGAGTTGTGTTACTTCTTAAAAAAGTGGAGGCAAAAGGAAAACAGTACTGCCAGTAATAATCAAATGGACTTTGCACTTGATTTTATCACTTGCTTATTTATTTGTAAGCACTTAAAATTTTACTTGGTTTGATTTTTGTCCTTCCAGTTTTATTGAGATATAATTGGCCTACGGCACTGTATAAGTTTAAGGTGTACAGCATAATGATTTGACTTACATACATCATGGAAGGATTATCGCAATATAGTGGCCATCCATTGTCTCGTATAGATTTAACAGTAAGGAAATAGAAAAAAGGTTTTTCCTTGTGATTAGAACTTTCAGGATTTACTCTCTTAACTTTCATAATATAACATACAGCCGTGTTAATTGTATCTATCATGCTGTATCATGCTGTGTTACATCCCTAGTATCTTCTACTGGAATTTTTTACCTTTTGACTCCCTCCATCCAATTCCTTCTCCCCACTGCGCCCCCCACCCCCGACCTCTGGTAACCACAAATCTGATCTCTTTTTCTATGAGTTTGCTTTTCAAGTATAATTGACCTACAACACTATGTTAGTTCCTGTTATACAACATAGTGATTCGGTATTTCTATACATTTCCAAATAATCACCATGATAGGTCTAGTTACTGTCACTAAAGAGATTACATAGTTATTGACTATATTCCCCACACTGTATATTTCATGCCGGCTAGTTACTGTCACCAAAGAGATTACATAGTTATTGACTATATTCCCCACACTGTATATTTCATGCCCGTTACTCATTTGTTTTGCAACGGAAAGTTTGTACCTCTTAATCTCCCTCATCTATTTCCCTCCTCCTCCGACCTCCTCCTCCTCTGTCTTGAAGCACTTAAACTGTTATTTGATTTGATTATTTTTAATATGTGACATATTCACATAGTTTCCAAATTAAAATGATAGAAAAAGGTACACAGTGAAAAGTCTTGCTTTCAGCTCCTTCTTCTTGGCCCCCAACCTCAATACTTTTATTAGTATTTTAAATTTTTAATTTTAGAATACTTTTAAAGGAGAGTTGCAAAGATAATACACAGAGTTCCAGCATACCCTTCACCCAACCTCCCCTTGTGTTAATATCATACATAACCATGGTACTTTAGTCAAAAATAAGAAATTAACATTGGTACAACACCGTTAACTAAACTACAGACTACTGAGACGACACCAATCTTCCCACTAGGGTCCTTTTTCTCTTCCAGGATCCAGTCCAGGATATCACATTGCTTTTAGCACTTCCTTTATTTTTAACTGTATTTTGTAAGCATGTTGGTTTCTATAGTGTCCTTCAACGTGTAAAGAGCATTCTTCATGGAGAATTTTTCAGCCTTTTCTTAGTACCTCCCCACTTTTTTACCCTTACACACTGGTAAAAAATGGATTATTCTCCTTTATTTTCTACTCTATTTTACGTGTAGACAGTGTGGTGTGCTGTGAGCAAAACATTAAACCAAGGGTCAGGAGCTTCTGCCGATCACACTGGCTGTCACCGACAGCAGGGGAACCTCAAATCTTAGTAATTTGAACTCTCTGCTCCCCCATGTTCTCACCCGCAATGGCAGTGAGTCACTCTAGCTGATCTTTCAGGCCTGTCCCGCATTACATTTGTACAGTTCCAGGGATTCTTGAGAGTTTGCATCGGATCAATGTTTTTCTTTAGCACACTGCTGCCACCTTGTGGACCTTTTTCTTTTTGGCCACGCCGCGGGGCTTGCAGGATCTTAGTTCCCGGACCAGGGATTGAACCCCGGGCCCTCGGCAGTGAGAGCGCCAAGTCCGAACCACTGGACCGCCAGGGAGTTCCTTGTGGACTATTTTTTAAAATGCTCTTATTTTTTCTTTATTTTCTTAAAATGAAATTATAAATGGGAAGAGGAAAAGAAACCTCCTTGTATTAGATATCCAATTGTAAATATACAGCACGGCTCTGGAGTAATGACGTCATATTCAGGACATAAACATGGACAGGACCAAGGAGGCACAAACAGGCCCTAAGATGACGATGGGACTGGCAATAGTGGGCAGTCCCAGCTGCCGGCCACAGGAGGGATGCAGCCAGCACCATGGAGGTCTGGTGGGAGGGGTTGGGAACTTAGGTTGGGGTTTGGGGTCCAGGGTCTTGCACTAGGTTTTGGAGCGTTTCAGCAGGTAGTTACGAGGCAGAGAATCAAAAGCAGAACTCGGCTGGGTCCTGGCAGAACCTAAATCCTTTCACAGATAGAAAGTGGTGATCATGGGGGCAAGCGGTAAGGGCAAAGTAGAGTCAGGGCATGAAGTTGGCCGGCAGCTAGGCTGAGCCTGGCGTCTGTCAAATGGACTCCAAGGCGAGGAAGGTGGAGCACGGCACGATGGGGAGGGCAAGTGTGCTAGGACTGGGCGGAGACGCTCGGATCTGGGGAAGGAGAGGAGCGATAGGGGAAGCCCCCGGCTCCAGCCTCTGCTCCTGCGGAGAGCTCGGCAGGCAGTGGAGGTCTGGCAGTCAGCATCACGGCTACTCAGGCACAGGAACCCCAGGAGCATCATCTATTTTACTTTCTACTCTTTGGGGTTTTTTTTGTTTGTTTTTTTTCCGGTACGCGGGCCTCTCACTGTTGTGGCCTCTCCCGCCGCGGAGCACAGGCTCCGGACGCGCAGGCTCAGCGGCCGGGGCTCACGGGCCCAGCCGCTCCGCGGCACGTGGGATCTTCCCGCACTGGGGCACGAACCCGCGTCCCCTGCGTCGACAGGCGGACTCTCAGGTTACTGCGCCACCAGGGAAGCCCTTTACTTTCTACTCTTGAGCCTGGGCGTCATCCTTCTGTGCCACATCCACTTCTAACACCCCCAACCCTGGACTCTGTCACCCGCTCCCCGTACCCACTGCTGTTCACACCTACATCAGCCAGTGCCTGACTCATCGCCATGTCTTCATGACGCTCCTTTCTCCAGGGTCACATCCCTACCTCTCCGAGCACCCCTCCTTGGTGCTACCAGTGTGCTTTTCCGAAAACGTCCTATGTATTAGCTCCAGACCTTCTACGGACTAACAGACTTGAAAGGCGCCTCATTCCCTATAACACATGCACCCCACCTCCACCCCCGTTCGGAAACCAAGGCCTTTCACGATCTGTCTCTAGCCTACCGTCCCCTTTCATCTTCCCCCTCCCCCCACTTCCCCTTTTTTCTTCCTCCTCTGTCACGTGTGGGCTCTTTCTGATCCAGAGATTTGGCAACTATGCACCTCGTGCCCTGACTCGCCCTCCTCTGCGTCCCACATTTGCATATCCTGTTCCCTCCTAAGGGAATGCCTTTTTTTTTTTTTTTTTTGCCTTCCTAGTTTTTTTTTAACATCTGTATTGGAGTATAATTGCTTTACAATGGTGTGTTAGTTTCTGCTTTATAACAAAGTGAATCAGCTATACATATACATATATCCCTATATCTCCTCCCTCTTGCGTCTCCCTCCCACCCTCCCTATCCCACCCCTCTAGGTGGTCACAAAGCACCGAGCTGATCTCCCTGTGCTCTGCGGCCTAGTTTGAAATTTTTTATGCTTCAAGCCGTAGCTAAATACTAGCTCATTTGCAAAGTTTTCTCTTACTCCCCAAGGCAGATTCAAGGATACCCTATGTCCCCAATTAAAATGTGAACATGCTTCCAGTATGGCAGTATTCTGGCTGGGTTCCTCCCCACCGTACCCCACCCCACTTCCCGCCACCATTTCTGTCTCCCCACTAAGCTCTTAGAGGAGAGAGACCCATGTCATAAGCTTTGAAGCCCCAGGTGCTGGCACATGGCCTGGCCCAGGATACTGAATGAGCTTTTGCTGAATCAGTGAAGCCGAGGCTCCCAGCTGTGTTTGGATTCCCCTAGTCATGGCCTCTACTCCTCTCTAGGTGGTGCCCGCAGGCTACGAACACTTCACAAACACGTCCGACAACCTTGCCGTTTATTCTTATTGCTGATGCAGCCTTTAATCTACTTCTCTCCAAATTGTAGGGCGTCAACGTGAACCTGGTAACAATTAACCGGGTCTCTTCTCTCCATGAGGCGTGCCTGGGAGGCCACGTGGCCTGCGCTAAGGCCCTATTGGAGAACGGCGCCCACGTGAGTACCATCCCCGCCCGCGGGTCTGGCTGCCCAGGTGCAACCGCTAACATGTAAAGACCCATCACCTTCCAGAACCCTTACCCGCGGTGGGGTGCGCAGGCCTGGCCCCATCGGCGCCCATATTCTTGGATGGTCGGGAAGACACTGCTGGTTACCCCTCTCTTCAGCCTCTATGTCTCTGTGCCAACGTTCAGATAAGGTAATTTACGGAATTCGTTCAGAACTGTGATACTAACTTGAAAAAAAACAGCTTGAGCTAAAGTAATTTGAACACTGACTTTGGAAATTTTATTTTAAAACATTTAGAAGAACACATTTAAAAAGAACAACAGGGCGGGCTTCCCTGGTGGCGCAGTGGTTGAGAGTCCGCCTGCCGATGCAGGGGACGCGGGTTCGTGCCCCGGTCTGGGAGGATCCCGCATGCCGCGGAGAGGCTGGGCCCGTGGGCCATGGCCGCTGGGCCTGCGCGTCCGGAGCCTATGCTCCGCAGCGGGAGAGGCCACAGCAGTGAGAGGCCCACGTACCGCAAAAAAAAAAAAAAAAGAAAAGAACAACAGGGGACTTCCCTGGTGGACTAGTGGTTAAGACTCGGCGCATCCACTGAAGGGGACATGGGTTCCATCCCTGGGCGGGGAAGATCCTGCGTGCCGTGCAACGCGGCCCAAAAAATTTAATTAAATTTTAAAAACTATGAAAAAAAAATAAAAAGAATAGCAGTCAAAAAACCACTCTTAATTCAACACGCTACACCCACAACGATTTTTGTTGAGCAAAATTATCAAGCTAAATGAGCTTGTAATAAATAATACATTGGAAAAACACTACGCAATGAACTTTATCTTATTTTTAAATTCTCTCCTTTTCAAGGAGTGACTGAGCTGCTGTATGTCGTACAGATATCAGCATAGAATTCTGAAATTAATACTTTTGAAAATCTCAAGGACTTTTATTTAGTCACCAGATATTGTTGTGATGTTACTTTCGTTTTTTAAAAATTTTTTTAAGGGAAGTCCTTTATTTTTATTATTTATTTTTGGCTGTGTCGGGTCTTCGTTTCTGTGCAAGGGCTTTCTCTAGTTGCGGCAAGCGGGGGCCACTCTTCATCGCGGTGCGCGGGCCTCTCACTATCGCGGCCTCTCCCGTTGCGGAGCAACAGGCTCCGGACGCGCAGGCTCAGCGGCCATGGCTCACGGGCCCAGCCGCTCCGCGGCATGTGCGATCTTCCCGGACCAGGGCTACGAACTCGTGTCCCACGGCATCGGCAGGCGGACTCCCAACCACTGCGCCACCAGGGAAGCCCATTACTTTCGTTTTTGAACTCAGTCCTTGTATTCTTTGTTTCACGAGCTATAATGTTTTTAAGTGCCTGACGAAGATTTTTCTTTGCATTTTATATGGAAGTTGGGTTTCTGTGTGTAGCACAGGTGGGAGATAGAGGAGCCTCTGGGAGGTTCTGTGGGGGACAGAGAGTACGACGTGGTCCCTTGTCTTTGGTAATCTTATGAGGGAACAGTCACTAAATATTGTACTATTTAACATTCAAATCAGAGGGAGAGAAGGAATAAGAGAAAGTTGATCAATCAGTAGAAAATTCCTCAAGATTGGCAGTCCCGTGGGTGCTTCGAACTCAGTGCATCTGAAACTGCTTATCGTGTTCTTTCCCCTGGGAGCGGCTCCTCTCTTGGATTCCCAGCCTCAGAGACCAGGTGAAACATTCCTGGTTTCCCCAGCCTGGAATCATCCTGTCTCTTCCATCTCCCCATCTAATTAATCACAACCTCCTAGAAATCCTTAGAGTTTATGAATTTACACATATTTGTCCCTGTCCGTCTCTGCCATCTTAGCATCTCATCTTTAACTTTCCAGTTGAATGGGGGCTATCCTGGCATTGTGGAGAAAGATCTTGTTTCTGAAACAAGAAAATTTAGTATCCTGGTGGTCACAAGCGTATGTCCTTAGTTGTTGAGGCAGAATGGCTTGACATCAAACCTTCGTTGTCCTACATGTCCTGCCAGAGCCTCCCCACCAGAATGCCTTGGTTCCAGGATTGTCTTTTCAATCTGGTGCTAATACTCAAAGATGCCTCCCAGCTGTGCTGGTTCTCCCCTGCCCCTCAGATCCCTAGAAGGCACTGAGGGTGGTTAGAGACACCATGTTGATGACTATTTTCTTTGTGTATTTCACCTGGTCATGATCTCTTTGGGATTCCCTTTTGGCATATGCAGTTTCTGTGGATGGTACTGGACCAGAAAGGAAATCTGTGGCTAGATGGTTTCTCCAATACTTTTTGCTCCTGACATGTTTGTTCATGATTGGCATGGGGAGTCGGCTCCATATGAATGGAAAATGGAGATCATGGAGATAATTGTTGCAAATGTCTTTTTTTTTTTTTTTTTTGCGGTACGCGGGCCTCTCACTGTGGCCTCTACTGTTGCGGAGCACAGGCTCTGGACGCGCAGGCTCAGCGGCCACGGCTCACGGGCCCAGCCGCTCCGCGGCATGTGGGATCTTCCCGGACCGGGGCACGAACCCGTGTCCCCTGCATCGGCAGGCGGACTCTCAACCACTGCGCCACCAGGGAAGCCCCTGCAAATGTCTCTTGAATGCTTACTGGGCAGCAGGCAACGTTCTAGGTGTTTACCATATAGTAACTCACCTCATCCGCCCAATAACCTCCTGAGGGCGATTCTTTTATGATCCTCATTTTACAGATAAGGAAACCCAGGCACAGAAAGTTAGTATCCCATCCAGATCTCTGAGCACATAAAGGAGAGAGAGCTGGGATTTGAACGCAAGCTAATTGTTCCAGAGACCTGTTCTGATCCACCATACAGGACCACTCCTCACAACTAGGGGGCTCCTAGGAAGCTCTAGAATACCCCTGAGTACATCTTAAAAACTGTCCCATTTGGCCTCATTTCTGCTACTATTGATATTTATAGGTGAGAGTTGATAGGCTACTGGTACCTAAAAGAACCCCACAATACTGTAAGGATGCGGGGTTCCCTCGTTCATTCACTGGCGTGGGAAGTTTCTCCAGGCAGGTACATAGGAATGCACACTTGGAGATGGTGAGAAAGAGATAGCAAACCCTTTGGTTCTCTCTTTGCCCATCGTTAGGTCAACGGGGTGACAGTTCACGGAGCCACGCCCCTCTTCAATGCTTGCTGCAGTGGCAGCGCTGCGTGTGTCAACGTGCTGCTGGAGTTTGGAGCCAAGGCCCAGCTTGAGGTGCACCTGGCTTCACCCATCCACGAGGCAGTGAAGAGAGGTAAACGAGGCATTGCGTCGCACACAGAACATTGGTGCGCTCCCTCCTATCTGCGTGAATCAGTCATAGAAGGTTTTCTTTGCAAGGATCGCCCAAATCTTTTTCACCAGTAGACTAGCTGTGGCTTAGAAATCCCACGGCAGTAACTTGAATATACCTAAATCTTTAGGAAATACCACTGGGGCATGACACAGCTCTTCTTAGAACCAGGGAATGGCTGTCTGCCTCAGATGTCCTCTTTCCTGGGCTCAGTCTCCCAACAGGCCTTGCTTGAGGTTCCTTGCTGGTGTTTGGGCAGCAGCTGGTGGAGTCAGGAGTGCAGGGGTAACTTCCATGAGCTGTACTGTGTTTATGTCTCTGTTCTTACTAGAAAAGCACAGTTCATGCCCCAAAGCCCATAAAACATCAACCACCGCCATAAAATAAGTGGTGAAAGTGTTTGAAAGCCCAGACCGTAGTGTCTCTAATGGAGGATTAAAGGTAACTGTGTGCAACGAGCAATATACTGTAGATGAGCTGATAGCTCTCAAGGTCATTAGTTATGGAAAAAAAGTTGCAACTGTAAAAACCGTGGCATTGGAAACCTTGAGGTGAATTCTAGATTTCTGTGTTCTCAGTTGCTTTTGAAATAATGGAAAAGAGTAAAATTAAGGAATTTTAAAACTGTATGCCTAGACTAGACATGAACAAGAAGAGCCATTGAAAGGCCAACGCCGTTTGTCAAAGGTCATACCCAAAGAGCAACATTTTCTGTGTTACCCAGCGGTGGAGTTATTCTCTTATATTGAGATCAGAAATACAGTGGAGAGAGTTCCCTGGTGGTCTGGTGGTTAGGATTCAGTGCTTTCACTGCTGTGGCCCGGGTTCAATCCCTGGTCGGGGAACTGAGATCCTGCAAGCTGCATAGCACGGCCAAAACAGAAAAAAAAATTTTTTTAATTAAAAAAATAGAAATACCGTGGAGAAGTTAGAACACTGTAGAACAGTGATCTTCGCTGGTATAATGAGAATTAAAGTCTTTATTTCAAAAGGCAATAGTGAAAGTTTTGTCCCAGGTTGTTAAACATGTCACTTGGTAATTTTTTTTTTTTTTGCAGTGGATTACTATAAATGATACAAAACCCCCAAATCTCTGTGTATCTATGGTTTTGATGTCCTGTACATATTTAACAAACATTTATTAATTAATAATTGATGCTGATTATTTCCCAAACTTCAAGTAAGTCCTTTAAGTTGTAGGGAAATAGTCTACTTTGGAAATGGTATAAAAGTGTTTAAAATTTTTAAAATATTGATTTAAAGTAAAAATCTATTATCTGTATTTCCATCCAAATGCTTAAAAATGGATGAACGTTGGTAATGATTTGAATTAAATAATTCTGCAGTGCTTGGATGGTTATATATGGAGTGTTTGGTATCTATGTACCTCCGGTATATACATGCTTATCATAAACAGATGAATTCATGTGTCTCTACATATTTTTTTCTGTATCATAAAAACATGTGAGGGACCAGTGTCCACAGAGTGGAAGGATGAATAGCAAATTCATTATTTTAGATACTATTAGTGCCAATCATTTGACTTTTATATATTCATTTTTTTAAAACTTCCTGAGAACACTTAAATTTAACTCAAGCTAGGCTCAGTTTCTTTTGGAAAAAAAAAAAAACACAGGAATTATGCTTTTTTTTTTTTTTATGGTGCTCGGGCCTCTCACTGTTGTGGCCTCTCCCGTTGCAGAGCACAGGTTCCGGACACGCAGGCTCAGCGGCCATGGCTCACGGGCCCAGCTGCTCTGTGGCATGTGGGATCTTCCCGGACCGGGGCACGAACCCGTGTCCCCTGCATCAGCAGGCGGACTCTCAACCACTGCGCCACCAGGGAAGCCCAGGAATTATGCTTTTAAATGTTTATTAGATACACTGAATTTACCAGGCAGTTTTAGGTCCTGATTAGATATTTCTGGATTCTTACAGCTTTAAACCTCTAGGAACAAGAGGGGTCAGTCTGAGTCAATACTTTGACAGATTAATGCTATAATATAAAATTTACTTATGTGAACAGTAGTAAAGTAGTTGGAATTCACGGAAGCCTTACTTGTAGATTCTAATGCATAATTGTGCTTAATTCAGAATTTGTGGTGAATCAAGCAGGCTGAGATGAAGCTTATTTTGGTGTCATCTCTAAAGAAAAGGTTGGTTAAGCTAATCAGTGATGATAAGATTTTGTTTTTTTTTAGGAAACATTTCAACCTTCAAAAAAAACCCAACTCTTTATAAAACTCCCATCAATACCTCAGAAGCATTTGCTCCCAAACAAATCATTCATATGCTGCAAATTAATCACGTCTGTCTCTTCACTGGGTGAACTCTCCAAGGAGAATGCTTACTTATCTAGTTCTTGTTGGCCACTAAACTTGAAAGTGCATTTAAATAGATTCTATACTTGAGGCTTTTTATTAATTCTCACAGGAGTCTTACAAGTTGACCAAAATAAGGAGGTGCATGGCGTGACCATCCACCCAATCTTACATGCATGGGTGAGGAAGAGAAGGAGAGATTTGTAATGGAGATGGATGGATCAGGGCTGGGCCTTGGATTTGAGCACTGGCTTTTCAGGGTAATAATAGCACGAGTCATTTATTCCCCTGGGTCTTGTAACCTCTGCCTGTAATCCGGTGACTTACTATAGAGAGTGATTTCAGCCGTGTTCCTTGGAACCCTTAGTTTGGTTGGAGGTACCTCAAGGCTGCAGGGAAGAATCTCAGTGGGGCAGGGGGTGGTGCGTGGGCATGCTCTTCTTTCTAATCTTTTTATTTTGGAGATTTCTAAGATTTCCCCCACCTCCCAAATTTTTTTCCTGCTGAAAAAAAAAATCTAGGTTGTTTCTAGAGCCCATTCCAGATAAGCAATCTTATAATTCTGTGAATCGTTAATATTTCCCTTACTTGAGTGAGGTTGTCTTGTGTTCCACCAGGTAATAGAGAGTGCATGGAGATTCTGCTGGCAAATAACGTTAACATTGACCAGGAAGTGCCTCACCTTGGAACTCCCCTGTATGTGGCTTGCACCTATCAGAGGCTAGACTGTGTGAAGAAGCTTCTAGAATTAGGTAACTTCCAGAAGTCTTTTCATGAGAAGAACCAGTTAACCTCGTTGGTTTTCCATGGCTTCGGAGGCGAAGTTCTTGTCAGACTGGACAAAATTCTGACAGCATTTGATATCTAAATGGTTAAAACAACTTCAGAGATGAGTGTCTGTAGTTCTCAGTTCTGTTTCTTTTGATATTGGCTCCATTTACCTGGTATGGTTCTCCTTGGTGGTCTGAAGAGAGAGCAAGAGTCTCTTTCCCATAAATCCTAGGGGAAAACAACCAATTGTATTTCACTGGCTCTTTTTAAGTCACATGCCCATTTCTGAACCAATCATGGTGGCCAAGGGAATACAATATGCAGACTGGCTTAGGCCTAGATTTCAGTGTACCCTGCAGTGGTTGGGCTTCACTGGAAGCACATGAGCTGGGAATCACGGGAGATGGTTCCCCAGAGGGAAATCTAGGTGTGGTTACCAGGAAGATGCTGGCTAGTAAAAAGAGCAGACATTTGTCATAGAGTACTTTAGATCAACCCTGCAAAATTAGTTGCTTAATTCTCAAAAGCATGTACAGAAACTGAGAGTCCAGGGAAAAGTAAAAGGTCTTGAAAGTATTATTTGGTTAAAGATTCCCCAAACTTAGCCACTGACGTAAAGGTCGAGATTGTATTAAGAAACTTTAAATAAGAATTTTTGTCTCTAAGATTTTTTTTGTCTTTTTTTTATCCCCTATCATTTACCACTCCCTATAGTAATTCAGAAAACTTTTTTTTCGAGCCCAGAATAATGTAAATACCCAATAAACCTAGCTGTGTCCTTTGCCAAAAAACAAAATAACTATGTAAAAGGAGCTGCAAAGATTTAATTTTCTCTGTCACACAGTTCCTGTGGGAGGGCAAGTGAAGCACTTAAAATAACTAAAAATATCTTTATTCGATACTTTTCTCATCAGAGTGTTTGGAAACAGTAGGCATTGCTGGGGGTCTGAGCTTCAGTCATATATTTTCAAAGATTTGTCACATATGTCATGACGTTTAAGATGTCTTTATCGATGGCTAGCACATCTCAGGCTCGTAGTGTTTCTCCATTAACCTTGGGTGTTGACTTGTGGTCATCTGCTTTGTTAAGGAGCCAATGTTGACCACGGCCAGTGGCTGGACACCCCCCTCCATGCCGCTGCGAAGCAGAACAGTGTGGAAATCATCCACCTGCTGATAGACTACGGGGCTAGCCTCAAGTGCAAAAACGCTCAGGGCAAGAGTGCACTTGATCTGGCAGCTCCGAAAAGCGGCGTGCAGCAGGCGCTTCTGCTCCGGGAAGGTAAGGAAGGGCTGGGCGTCCGTTTCTCTTCCACAGGCACATTCGCCCTCTCTCCTTCCAGTCTCCCCTCTAGACTCTCTTACCCTTTCCTTTGCGTCTTTTTAATTGGGAGTGGCACGTGGGAGGGGGCAAGTCCTAGCATCTCAGAGATGGGATTTTTGTCTGCTGGGCGTATTCACTTATAACAAAGGGACATTTACAGACCACTGGTATGTTGCTTTGTATTTGCATTAACAAGAAAATAATCAGAGAACTTTGGTGAAAGGGCTGGGCTGTCTTATGCATCCTGGCATAAGCACGTGAGTGAGCAGACCAAAACTCTGCTTTGTAATGTTTGGAGGCAGTTCAGGGAAAATGAGAAATACTTGAGTAGAGATGGTCGGGTGGACACACAGTGTGTCTTTCAGAAACTGGACTAAGCGGTGAAGTTGTTTGCCTGTTCTCCAGCTCAGGGAGTAGGTGGGTTTGCGCTCCGCATTGCCCCACGCCCATGTCCACATGGGCTAACGCATCTCTAGACGCTAGAGGAGGGAAGGTGGCATCTACAAGGCTTCATATCCCAGATTCTAAAGAGAACCGTGCTGTGTCCCTACAGAAAGAGAACACTATCTGAGCCTCTTCTGAGCGTTTGTATGCTCGGGAGACTATTAAAGTAATAATAATTATTCAGCTTTCCACGTGTCAGACGCTGAGCTAGGTCTGAAACATAGATTCATCTCACTGAATTCTCAAGACTTTAAAGCCATGAGAACTTTATAGTAACTGGTGCTATCCCAGCTGCAAGCGGGAAATGAGGGGCATGAAGAGATGGGCTTTCAGAAGGTTACACGGCTACTAAAAAGTAGGTCTAGGATGCTAACCAAGGAATAGGATTCCAACTTGCACTCTCTTTTTTATTATTGGAGTATACTTGATTTATAATGTCGTGTTGCAGGTATACAGCACAGTGATTCAGCTATATATGTGTGTGTATGTATATATAAGTATTATGTGTGTGTGCATATATATATCCTTTTTCAGATTCTTTTCCCTTATAGGTTATTACAAAATATTGAGTGTAGGCCCCTGTGCTATACAGTAGGTCCTTGTAGTTTATCTATTTTATATATAGTAGTGTGTATCTGTTAACCCCACAGTCCTAATTTATCCCTCCTTTTCTTCCCCTTTGGTAACCATAAGTTTCCAACGTGCACTCTTTTTTGTTTTGTTTTGTTTTGTTTTATTTTGTTGTTTTTTTGAGGTACGCGGGCCTCTCACTGTTGTGGCCTCTCCCGTTGCGGAGCACAGGCTCCAGACGCGCAGGCTCAGCGGCCATGGCTCACGGGCCCAGCCGCTCCGCGGCATGTGGGATCTTCCCGGACCGGGGCACGAACCCGCGTCCCCCGCATCGGTAGGCGGACTCTCAACCACTGCGCCACCAGGGAAGCCCCAATGTGCACTCTTAATGTTTCGATGCCCCAATCCTGAATCTTCTGAAACAGTTTCTAATGAGGAAGAGTTTAATTTCACTCACCAGTTCCATTTTGTGAAAGTGCCCCCATGTCTTGTATACCTTCCAAGTGGGATGCTTGGTTCAATAGTTTTAGGAATACTCTCCAGACAAGTGCTTCTTAAGCTTCAACGTGTATATGAATCACCTGGGGATCTCCTTAAAATGCAGATTCTGATTCAGGAGCTCTGGGGTGGGGTCCCAGACGCTGCACGGCCACCAGGCTCTCAGGTGAAGCTGATGCCGCCAGTCTGAGGTCACTTTGAGGAAGATGGGTATAGATTATTTCCAAGAGTCTGTGTCATTAATGATTGTTCTTTGATTTGAACGTCTACTGGAAGAATTAGGACCTTCCTTACCGGCTCCCAGTTTGGAAATATGGGACACTTAACAACGATTAGCCGAGAATATGGTTTATAGCAGTTGTCACGTTTCCTGTTTGCTTCCATCAAAAATGTTTCCAGGTCCAGGATTCATATTTCTTCTAAACAAGTTCCTCTGTCTCTGTCTTCATAAATACAGCTGCTTGCTCTAGAAGGATGAACAGCAGCTGTGTCAGAGGTCACTCTGTTGTGTGACAGGAGAGACACTTTGCATTCTCGCTTCCCAAGATTTTAAGGAAGGGCGATGGTCTGCTCCTCCAGGTGGCGTTCTGTCACATGGATGCTCCTTGGCAATATCAATCCAGGTGTCATGCAGCTACTTATTTGCCTGTGTAGTCACCGTTTCTCATGGGGTGCTAGACGCTGTGACGATAGGATTTTCTTGCAAAGGAAAACTTTGTCTAGTCCAGTAATCACATGGATCTACTTGCATCCATCTTTATTGATACAGTCAGGTAAGGAAATAATGGGGCATTATTACAAATGCCCCTGTGTGACACGGATCCCAGCCAAATGCTCAGTCAGCCTATTCACCCATATTTTGGACACTGGTTAGTTTGCTCTCCTTCGGGACTCAAAGCCTTGGTTGGGCACGATGACTCCATGAGACTCCGTGAGACTGAGGTTCAGGGTATGATGGGGTCTAAGTGAGTTGGATCCTTTCTCCAGATCCTCTGCTGAGCTGGGATCCTTGCGAGAATGGAGGTCCCCGCCGAGTGTGAGTGGGGACCCAGCCAGCACCGCCGCATGGGCAGCTAGAGCCAGGAGGTCCCTGTGGCCTGACTGTCAGGCCCCAGCACATCTCCTGACACCGCCTCTGTGACCGCGCGTTTTAATTCCTCCCTCAGGCCCGCCTGCTCTTTCCCAGCTGTGCCGCCTGTGTGTCCGGAAGTGCTTGGGTCGCACCTGTCATCAGACCATCCACAAACTGTATCTGCCGGAGCCACTGGAAAAATTCCTCCTATACCAGTAGTCCCAACTGTCCACGGGAAGATACTTGGAAATAAACAGGTTGTTGCCTGCTGTACCCAGGGTACCTAGTGTAGACACCCAACAGCTAGACTCCCTAGTGTAACACCCAACAGCTAGACTCTCAAATGAGCTAAGCTAGTTAGAGCACATCCCTGATGGACTGGCACACGTGGGGAATGAAAACTCCTGGTTAGTTTAATGTTCTCTTTAACCAAGGGGCAATCAGAAACTTTTCTGTTTTTAGCTCTTGTTGTTAAGAAACTTTAAAAAATTGTGAAGTAGGGTGAAATTAATAGGCTGTTTTTTAAGATTCATGATCTTTGATTAAGGATCACCATTCTGAATAGCGTGTAGACACATATAAATCTGGGTGGATAAGATTAGGATGAATATAAGTATTCGAAGATGGGTTCCTGATTTAGTTCTTCCCTTCTTCCCCCTTTCTTTCTTTCCTTCCATGAATAAATCTCTGCTAAAATTTTATTTTCTTGTGTTTTATTTTATATATAAAAAAGCCAAATACTTTAAACCATCACAGTTAATTGAGACTTGCACTTACTGAGGTCCTGGTTGATGTTGATTACACATGGAAACGATAATATTTTGAATATATTAGGTACATTTCATTATTAAAATTAATTTCACTTCTTTTTACTTTTTAAGTGTGACTACAATCCAATTTTCAATTACACATGTAGCTAGCATTATATTTCTGTTAATACTGTTCAGGACCTTTTCTGATTTTCACAACTCTGGAATATCACATAAGTTAATCTTAATCAGTTAACTATTTGGGGATAAAGATTAAATTCTTATTTCACATAATCATCTAAAAACGAATCTTGGTTTTTGGAAAATGTTAAAACATTTTAAACGATAGTATAAAATACTGGAATAAAATTTTCGTGAATGTACATGAAAGGGAAGCTCTTTTCTAATCAAAATATCAAAGGCAGAAACTTTAAAGGAAAATACTGATAAATTAAAATACATATGATCGAATATGCAGGAATTGGAGGCTTTGTATCTTCAAAGTGTTCTCAGGAGTGCATTTTTTGGTCAACCTGCATCTTGCTGAATGTCTGAAGTCTGCGTTAAGCCCCAGGATGTCCTAGGGTGTTCAGTCTGTCTAGAAGCCTGCTGTTGCATCCACTTTCTGAAATGTCGGACCATGGATTTCATGAATCGTTTGTACGAACCTCCGAACTCTGGTAGGGGTGTGTGCGTGTGTGAATCACTCACCAGAACCGATCCTTCTGGATCCAGAATGGATGCAGAACAAGTCCAGATCCCTGCATCTTGGGGTTGTGATGTTTTAGCATTTATGATTGGGCATGAGATAGTCTTTAGATTCCCTTTGAGCCTTCCAGTCCATCAAGCTAGAATTAGACCCTCAGATGAATCATCTAGTTTAGATGAGATTATATGGCTTGCTTTTGGGGGTTCTGAGCACTAATATAGATTATTTCATATTTTTTCACAGGATGTGGAATGTTTTATTCCCCAAGTGGTGTGATTTCTCACAATTTCAGTCATATTTGAAGTGCTTTAGGGTAACTTCTCAATTCATTCATTCAATACATTTTTACTCAGCATCTGTTATGTGCCAGACACGGTTTGAGGCTGTGAAAAAGACAAGGTCCTTGCCCTCGAAAAGCTTATGTGTTAGTGGAGGCAACAAGGAATGAGCATACACGTGTCATCATGTCAGGAAATAAGAAGAAAAATGAAGGAGATTAGGGTAAAGAGTGATGGTGAGAGCCACTATTTTAGATGAGTTGATTAGGCAAGGTCCCTGGCTGGGTGACAGGATTTTAAAAGAACTATTCATGTGTGTATCTAACATTTATTATTTAATTTTTACTATTAAGGTTTTAGTGACTTTTTTCAGTGTATTTTCAGTACATCATGATGGTTTTTCGTTTGTTTCTTTGCCTGATTTAATATAGCGATCCTGGACTTCCCTGGTGGCGCAGTGGTTGAGAGTCCGCCTGCCGATGCAGGGGACACGGGTTCGTGCCCCGGTCCGGGAGGATCCCACATGCTGCGGAGCGGCTGGGCCCGTGAGCCGTGGCCGCTGAGCTTGTGCGTCCGGAGCCTGTGCTCCACAATGGGAGAGGCCACAACAGTGAGAGGCCTGCGTACCGCAAAAAAAAAAAAAAAAAAAAAAAAAAATATATATATATATACATATATATATATAGCAATCCTATTACAAAAGTATTTTTTTTAATTGAAGTATAGTTGATTTACACTGTTGTGTTTGTTTCTGGTATACAGCAAAGTGATCCAGTGATACATACATATGTCTATTCTTTTCCATATTCTTTTCCATTATGGTTCATTACAGGATATTGAATATAATTCCCTGGGCTATACAGTGGGTCCTTGTTTATTATCTATTTTATATATAGTAGTGTGTATC
Source organism: Phocoena phocoena (assembly GCF_963924675.1). Classification (NCBI taxonomy): domain Eukaryota; kingdom Metazoa; phylum Chordata; class Mammalia; order Artiodactyla; family Phocoenidae; genus Phocoena; species Phocoena phocoena. The sequence goes on along the minus strand of NC_089240.1, from coordinate 12,242,136 downwards.
TGCTAATCCCAAACTCCTACTTTATCCCTCCCCCACACCCTTTCCCCTTTGGTAACTGTAAGTTTGTTTTCTGTGTCTGAGTCTGTTTCTGTTTCGTAAGTTCATTTGTGTCATATTTTAGATTCCACATACAAGTGATATCATATGGTATTTGTCTTTCTTTGTCTTTCTTCACTTAGTATGATCATCTCTAGGTCCATCCATGTGGCTGCAAATGGCATTATTTCATTCTTTTTTATGGCTGAGTAATATTCCATTGTATATACATACCACATCTTTATCCATTCATCTGTCGATGGACATTTAGGTTGCTTCCATGTCTTGGCTGTTGTAAATAGTGCTGCAGTGAACACTGGGTTGCATGTATCTTCTTAAATCAGAGTTTTCTCCAGATATATGCCCAGGAGTGGGATTACTGGATCATACGGCAACTCTAGTTTTAGTTTTTTAAGGAACCTACATACTATTCTCCATAGTGGCTGTACCAATTTACATTCCCACCGACAGTGTTAGGACTGTTCCCTTTTTCCACATCCTCTCCAGCATTTATTGTTTGTAGACATTTTGGTGATGGCTCTTCTGACTAGTGTGAGGTGATATCTCATTGTAGTTTTGATTTGCATTTCTCTAATAATTAGTGATGTTGGGCTTCTTTTCACCTGTCTATTGGCCATCTGTATGTCTTCTTTAGAGAAATGTCTATTGAGGTCTTCTGCCCATTTTTTGATTGGGTTGTTTGTTTTTTTGTTATTGAGTTGTATGAGCTGTTTGTATATTTTGGAAATTAAGCACTTGTCGGTTGCATCATTTGCAAATATTTTCTCCCATCCTGTAGATTGTCTTTTCGTTTTGTTTCCTTTGCTGTGCAAAAGCTTATAAGTTTGACTGGGTCTCATTTGTTTATTTTTCCTATAAAAGTATTTTTTGATTCCTGCTTTCCCCACCAAGTATGTTGTAATGATTTTCTAAGTTTCAAACCCTTTGAAACTACCCTTTAAAATTTCTTAGCTATTTCCATATTGTTGGATACTTAGATTATTTCTAATCTCTTGCTATTTTAAATAATACTAGTGTGAACTTCATTTTTTTTTTTTTTGCGGTACGTGGGCCTCTCACTGTTCTGGCCTCTCACTTTGCGGAGCACAGGCTCCGGACATGCAAGCTCAGCGGCCATGGCTCACAGGCCCAGCCGCTCCAAGGCACGTGGGATCTTCCCGGACCAGGGCACGAACCCGTGTCCCCTGCATCGGCAGGCGGACTCTCAACCATTGCGCCACCAGGGAAGCCCTGAACTTCGTTTTTTATAAATCTTTTAAAATGTTTTTTTGTTTTTTGTTTTTGCGGTACGCGGGCCTCTCACTGTTGTGGCCTTTCCAGTTGTGGAGCACAGGCTCCGGACGCGCAGGCTCAGCGGCCATGGCTCACGAGCCCATGCCGCTCTGTGGCATGTGGTATCTTCCCAGACCGGGGCACGAACCTGTGTCCTTTGCATCGGCAGGCGGACTCTCAACCGCTGCGCCACCAGGGAAGCCCTGAACTTCATTTTTTATAAATCTTTTAAAATGTTTGAATTATTTATTAGATGTTCAGAAGTGATATTTACTGATTAAGAAAACTATTTCAAACAATAGTATAAAATAATTTTAAATATATATATAATGAATCATTTTAAGGGAAAAGTATTTGCATAGCCAAATACCACATATTATCTGTTCATATGCCATCTGTCTCTCTATACAGACATCTAATATATCTACCTACATACCATGTGTCTGTCTGTCGTCTGTCTGTCCATCCATCATTTATCTAACTGTATCCATCATCTGCCTTGACCCATTATTTAATATTTAAAAAAAATAAGCTTGCCTGTGTCACTTGAAGATGTAAACTTCAACTCTTTGAAAAGGCCATAAATTATTTAAAAGGTTGGGTACGTCATTCAACATCTCTAAGTTTTTGTTCATATTTTATTAAGGAACCATTTCTCCCAAAGTAATCCTCCTCCCTGATATTTCTAATATTGCCATGTCAAACAAACCTGAGGTTTACAGGTAATACTTTTTTCAGTAACAACGCTCATTGCTGAGACAATTTTATGCACTTAACACAAAGAGGAGAGCTGACGCTTCAGAGACATTGCCTGAGGGATGAATCCTTGTCAGGGAAGGGCGCTCTCGAGGGGCGGAGGACCTCACGTTTCCTCCCATCACAAATGCTCGCCAGGGGCCGCTCCTGCATGGACGTTTGCATGTGAAATACATCATCTCCTTCCTTTAGCAGAGTCAGTACCAGGACAAGACCCAGGTCACGCTCAAAATAGCAGCTTCATTTTTCAACATGAGTTTAACCTATAAAAAAAATGTATATCAGGTTTTTATTTTCATTTATTGATTTCTTCCCCAGCCATTGTTATATCTTGAAAATCTTTCCGCTTACAGAAAAATTGCAAGAATAATACAATGAATATTTGTACATCCGTCACTTCAGTTCGTCAGTTGATAGGATTTTGCCACATTTGCTTATGTCTTTGTATGTGTGTGTACGTATGTATGTGTGCAGGTGTGTACACACACCTATATAATGTATATGTATATAAGTAAGCCCATGTATAATGAATACCTATACACATATATTTTTTTAATGAATCATTTGTGAGTAAACTGTCGACATCGTCATTCTTCACCAGGGCTAGGATTAGGAGGAAGTGAGTGAGGCAAAAAATTTAAGGGGGCACCAAAAAATGTAATCATTGGGAGAAAAATTTTAGTGCAATATCAAAAAATACAAATGTTAAGGGAAAAAAATCCCCTGATGACCAAAATATCAAAAAGTTTGATAAAGACAGGCTGCGGTTTGTTTTAGGACCCTGCATAATTGTGCAATGAGAACAGTGTTCCCCATCAGCCCAAGGTCCTGGGACATGGGGCTGCTGGGTTTATGAGGAATGACATCTTGTGAGCAGAGTGGGCAATGTGGGCTTTATATATACTCAAGCTTTTTGACAGTAGGGCTTGTGTTAACTTCTTCTATGTGGTGCAAAACGTGTACATAGGGGAACGCATTTCTCCCCCTGCGTCACGCTCCCGCGCGGCTCCGTACTGACCACTTCAGCGAGCATCTCCTAAGGACACAGCTTCTTTGACATAACTGCGGGTGATGCAGTGATCACACACAGGAAATTTGACATTGATGCACTATGAGTATCCGATATACGTCTGTATTTAAATTTCCATGGTTGTGGCTTTGATGTCTTTTATGTCTTGTCCTCCGCAATCAGGACCCAGTCAAGGATCATCACATTTAACGATCAAGTGTCTTCATTCTCCTTTCATCTTGGAAACCCCCTCCACCACTTTTGTCTTTTACCCCACCCCACTGGCATTTTTGAAGAGTTCAGACTTACTGTTATGGAGACTCTCTCAATTTCGATTTGCCCAGTTGTTTCCTTGTTAGACCCAAACGGTCTACGAAGGATTCCAACTCGCCCAAGAACCGCCAAGAGTCGAGAGCCGTTGCAACACGCAAGAGGTTTATTAGGAGCCGATGCACCGGGGTTCCCTGAACCTCACGCAGGAGGCCGATGGGGAACCCCTAAAAGCGGAATCACATACTTTTTATAGGTTTATTTACTCATAGGGCGGGTATATTCTCACAATGATTGGGTAAATGTGGTGACTTTTGAATTCATTGGCTTAGGAACTTTTGTCCCACCTTCTGGCCGTTATAGTTGTCTGTTCATTGTGGCGGTTAGGGCGTATACCTGTTATGGGCAACTGGAAAATTACCCGCTGTCTGGCAAGTCCCCGTCAACTGAAAAACTCCAATAATTGGTTTCGATAGGGAGAAGGAGTGGTGCACGATAGGGAGAAGAATTGGTTTCGATAGGGAGAAGGAGTGGCGCACGATAGGGAGAAGAATTGGTTTACGGGAACAAGTGAGGGGGTGGAAAGTCCCTAAAGGCCCCACATCCTCAAGAATACTGCATTATGCCAGATTTTTTAAAAACACACCCTTGTTTGAATCTTACTGCGCTGGTCGATGGAGTAAGAATGAGTGACAGCTTTCTAAAGTCACGACATCAGCCAGCTCAGCATACGCAGAGCCAGTTAGGCGAGCACGACTCAGATAGGAGTTTCGCAGCAAAAGCAGATCATTCCAAATGACCAGAGGAGATGTGCACCTTTAGGTTTTTAAAGGTTTTGTGCTAGAAAGATTGCCAGCTGGATTGACAAGAGGTTTCAGCTCCTGGGCCAACTTCGACTGATTGGAGGTGACTGTCAAGGCTCCCCAAGGCCTCGGGAGGAAAGTCTTATAATCCATGAATGATGTCAGCCATGGACATCTAGGGGTGGGGCAGTGGCTAGTGTTAAGTCTGCACCTGATAAAGAAGACTATGGCCTTACTGCTGCTACAGGCCAGAATTCTTTTTTCTTACCTAACCTGGGCCGAGTTTCCTGAACATGCAGACACACACAGAGACTGACTCGAAGCTGGTAAGATTGTTCTGCTCTTGTGGCTTTTTGTAAGCCAACCTATTTCTCTATAATCCCAGCTCAGATACATGTAATTCAACTTTATCCCCATGTAGATCCTTAAAAATGCATGAACTTCCCTTGTAATGGTTTTCTAATTCCTGACTAGAGCTGCTGTTAAATTGTTAAAAAAAATCAGTTCCCATCCTCCAATGTCCACGGGTGTTGATCAACATTATAAATATAATGAGAAGATAAAATGGTGATTAATTCCCTCCCAGGTACTAAGGCAACAACCTGGAAATCTTCTTTATTGTCATTTTGGGCAATCAAGTTAAATTTGAATATGCAAAAACCTTATCTTCTTGGAATTTAATGAAAAGTAAATAAAGAATCTCTACTATGAAGATTTTGCTCAGAAAGAATGGAATGGTATCTAGCTTTCCCACTGCACCCCTCTGTTTAACTCCTTGTCAGCAGTCTACATTGGGAGTAAATTTCTCCCTCTCTGCCAAATACAAGTTGCATTGTTCTTCAAATCTTTCCTGACGCAGTAGTGAACAATGTATACGCTTATGGCCTTCTCGGTTAATTCTGCAAATAATAGAGCCGGAGGGCAGTTTGGCAGTGTTTCAATTTTAAGTGAACAGCTTAATTAATAATTGTAGATTCACATGCAGTTGCAAGAAATAATACAGAAAGATCTCCTATAGCTTTGCCCAGTTTCCCCCAATGATAACTTTGTGCAAAACTGTAGTACAGGACTTCCCTGGTTGCACAGTGGTTAAGAATCCTTCTGCCAATGCAGAGGACACGGGTTCAAGCCCTAGTGCGGGAAGATCCCACATGCCTCGGAGCAGCTAAGCCTGTGTGCCACAGCTACTGAGCCTGTGCTCTAGAGCCTGTGAGCCACAACTACTGAAGACTGCGTGCCTAGAGCCCGTGCTCCACAACAAGAGAAACCACTGCAATGAGAAGCCTGTGCACTGCAACGAAGAGTAGCCCCTGCTCTCTGCAACTAGAGGAAGCCTGTGCTCAGCAACGAAGACCCAACAAGCCAAAAATAAATTAAAAAAAACAAAAAAACTGTAGTACGATATCACAACCAGGAAATCAACATTGAGACCATCCATTGATCTCATTTGGGATTCTCGTTTGACTTGTACCCACTCTTTTTTTTTTTTTTTTTTTTTTTGCGGTACGCGGGCCTCTCACTGTTGTGGCCTCTCCCGTTGCGGAGCACAGGCTCCGGACGCGCAGGCTCAGCGGCCATGGCTCACGGGCCCAGCCGCTCTGCGGCATGTGGGACCTTCCCGGACCGGGGCACGAACCCGTGTCCCCTGCATCGGCAGGCGGACTCTCAACCACTGCGCCACCAGGGAATCCCTGTACCCACTCTTGTGTGTGTCTTTAGTTCCATAGAAATGATCAAGTGTGTATGAGCACAACTTGGACCCAGCATGTCCACTCTTAGGAATCTCGCGTCCAGAAATATTTGCGTATTGTCACTGAACCAAATTTGGGTCCACTCGCCTGTACAGTAAAGCCAATCTACTGACACCAGGTTGTGGTGAAGGAAAGTATAGCGTTTATTGTGGGGCACCAAGCAAGGAGAACGGGTAGCTCATGCTCAAATGACCCAAACTCTCCAATGGCCTTCAGGGGAGGGGTTTTAAAGGCGGTGTGAGGGAGGGCGCTGCAGGTTGCCTGATGAGCTCGTGCACAATTCTTGGATTGGTTGGCATCAAGGTGAAGTTTCGAGCATCATCAACCTTCAGGTTTTGACCAGTCTAGGGTCTACACGCTTGCAGTCAGCAGTTTTCATCTGGTGCAGGTCTGCTTCCTGTAAAAACAGCTTAGGCATGTGTGTCAGACCTTTAGCTGTATCTTTTAGGGAGCTGGGAGTTCAGTGATTCTGCTGGGTAGCTGGTTTATTGTCTAAAGTGTCACCAGTTTCCCCACCCAACATTATAATATTCTTTGTTTCTACATCTTCACATTTCCCAATCATTAACTGTTGAGACAGTCTTTTGAGACTCAGGGAGGCCTGGGAGACTAAAGCAAAAGCCTTTTACTTCAAAGGACAGGGACACAGGGGCTTGTACATGGCTTGAATCCCCCTTGTCTTTGACACCCCTCAGTCTGAGGGGAACAGGTTCAGGACAAGAAAGGGAATAAAATTTTGGACAGAGGTTAATCATAAACTTGGTGGAGGAACTCAGTTTTAGGGGGACTTGGTTTCAATATGTGCACGAAGCCATATGGAGAGATCTATGGACTGCAGTATTTTTGTAGTAGTAAAAGAAAATGGTAACATTCTGCCTCCATCGTTAGGGGAATAATGAAATCCTTTTGGCATGAAATATTTATGGAATGCTATGCAGTAGTAAATAAAGGGACAGAGCTATTCTGCTGAAATGGAAAGATCTTCAAGACAAGTGTAAAAAGCATATAGGATACTCTAATTACAATTATGTGGGAAATGTAAAGGAATAAATGTGTATCCACATACATGTGTGCATGGAGATGCATTTTAAGATATGAAGGACATTCCTCAAACTGTAAACAGTGGCTACCACGTGGGTCAACTGAGGCTTCATAAATCCAAAACAGTAAGGCTGTATCTTTGGCGTTAAAAATAATCTGTAATTATTTCATAGCCAGGCTATGCTTGAGAAGAACTCAGAGACTTCCTGAATAGGGAAGAAAAATCCCTTTCTACCTGGAAGAGAGGAGCTGGGTGCGGGGAGGAGGGGGGTAGTCCGGGGGTGGCCATCAGCCTGAACCAGCACCAAGTGGTGCGGGGAAACAGGGTTTATCTGAAAACACACAGACAAAACCCCAAATGTTCTGTAAAGGCAAATAGGCGGAACCTTCACAAAGTAAAACCTTTTATAACGAATCATTGAAAGATAGCAGCTCTCCTCCAGCGCTCCCTGCCACCCGGCAATCCATTTTTGTTTTTGCGATAGCAACCCCGAATTATTTTGGAGGAGGGTGAGGGGGACATTTAGCGCAACCCTGGCAGTCAGAGGAAGAAAATAGAAGTTCTTTCCAAACGTGCATTTCTGTAACATATAGAGACCTTTTCCTATAAGCAACTCCCGGAACAATTGAAACCACATGTGCGGATGGCCAGGGCGTGCTCTGTAAGTTGCTGTGCAAGCAGTTCGGCAGGGCTGCAGCAAAACCAGCTTTCTCAGCTCCTGGGTTCCGGGGCTTGTCTCAACAGCAAGAAACCCCCAAACAACAACCGGATCCCAGCAGGGGGAACAACGTTGCAGCAGACCAGTGCTTTCCTCCCCGCCCCCGCACACCCCAACCCTGGGCTCTCCCAAAGTTACATACTGTGTTTCCTTCCTGAGGAACCTCAAGGCTTCCTCCCTGATTGGTCTCAGTTTTGGAAAGGACGTGACATCAGCAACTTTGCAGACTTGGGGCTGGGGGGCTGCTGTGGGCTTTGGGCAGCCTCTAGCCAGTTAGGTGGAGAGAGAGCGTGTGTGTACGTGTGTGTGTCTGACCACAGGTAGTATTCAGATCACCCTGCCCTGTTCTGTTCTCTGCCATCTGACCAGGACGGTGCTGCCCAGCCAGTCAAAGCCCTGGAATTTCCCAGGAGCTGGGGGAGCATGGAATTTGGACTTTTCCTGAACAACTGAAGCGGAGCTTGCCCAGCCCAGGAGAGCACCATGGATGGTGAACCGCGGGGCAGCAACGGCAGCAAGCCCCCGAGGCTGGGAGACTCTCCGGACGTCAGGCTCCTTTCCAACCCATTGATGGGGGGTGAGTCTAGGGGCTGGGGAGTCAGCCTGCTGGGGAGGTCGGTTAACGTGCTTAGGAGAGAGGAGAGAAAAGGGTGGGGCAATTTCAGTGACTCCATCTGAGACATGGCCACGGGGCAGTAACTGGACAGATGTCCACGGCTTGCTGGGATCTGTCTTTCACACGGTTGTTCAAAAATGTGTACACCTCTTTCCGCAGGGTCCTGTGGACCATACCAAGTCAATGATCACCATTTACTCTCCAGGAAAAACTTCAGCTCCAAAGAATTATTCTTTGTGGGTCAAATGTATCATTTACATTACAGTTATTTCTAAATAGGAACATCTTTATTGCTAAAACATTTATTAGAAGGTCTTAGGTATTTGGCATTTAGGTGGGGCTGGGTTTATAAATGATGTTCGAACATTGAGCACTGATTGATTCACTTTAAAAGGAGCCTTTTAAACTTCGGGGAAGTGTCGAACAGGTATGATTCTCACCTGTCTCCTGGTATCTTTGCTAATGTATAGAGCCTCACGCCTCCGGGAAACTGTCATTTCCTCTGAGCACTTAGCAGGTACCTGCTGACTGAAAGGATTGTGAAAAAATGGGTCTAGGCATTAGAGGAGAGATGATTACAGTCAGCGGTCAAAGGGACAAAAAGCAGGGACTCTGCAGTCAGCTAGGACTTACTACTCTCCTACTGTTTAGGTGTTGAAGGGGGAAAAGACAGAAGAAATAAAATACAAAATGCCTTCTCTCGGGTTTCCCTGGTGGCGCAGTGGTCGAGATTGTGCCTGCCGATGCGGGGGACGCGGGTTGGTGCCCCGGTCCGGGAGGATCCCACACGCCGCGGAGCGGCTGGGCCCGTGAGCCATGGCCGCTGAGCCTGCGCGTCCGGAGCCTGTGCTCCGCAACGGGAGAGGCCACAACAGTGAGAGCCCCGCGTACCGGCAGAACAAAAACAAAAACAAAATGCCTTCTCTCTGGCTCACGGAGCAGACAAGACTGCTCATTTATTCCTTCGTTTATCCACTTTGGCTCGTAAAATGAGCAGAGTCCTCAACAGCGAGTAGGATTTGGATCTCCAGAGGCAGACCTGGAGTCATCAGAGATATTGAGCGTGAACTTGGAGCAGCAGAAGGCAGAGTGGCACCAAATTTAACTTTAAAAAAGGGATTTGATAAATACATTTTTAAAGCAGCAAACCAATCAATACGGGGAAGAATCAGTAATGTGGTTGACTTCTCCATGATTATTTTAGTGCAGAGTAGTTTTATGTTTATTTTTATTTTGGCCTGAGAGAGGGGCGCCAGCCGCTTTTCACCGTTTACGGCTTCGAAAGGTCCTAATCCAACCCTGGTTAGGGCTGGGTGGGTGGGCGGCGGCAGCCGGGCATATATTGGGGTGGCCATAAAGTTCGTTCGGGCCTTTCCATACGATCTTATGGAAAAACCTAAACGAACAGTTTGGCCAACCCAGTATATAGCGGACAGTCACAACTGGAGTGCAGTGTCTTGGCCAGTCTAGTGAGAACAAGTTGGGAGAGATGGAACCCGAAAATGAAGCTTCAGAAGCTAAGTGGAGGAGTTTAGCCTTCATGAGCCAGGCAGTTGGGAGCCACTGTTGGTTCTGGAGCGGAGACTTGGCCATAATGAAGACTGTAAGTAGTTAATCTGGTAGCCACATTCAGGATGGATTACGGAGGATTTACGAGATATTCTTGCACTAATCCACTGCTTCTCCAACTCGGATACATCAGCATCACCTGGATGGATTGTTAAACTGCAGCTGGCTGAGCCCCACCCCTTCTGATGCTAGGTCTGGGCGAGGCCTGGGAATCTGTATAACACGCTCCCGGGTGATGCGGATGGTGCCGGTTGGGGACCACACTTTGAGAACCACTGCATGAAGCTGACATCTGGATCAAGCCTCAGAAATGACAGAGAAAGGGAAAATATGGGTGATAATTTCAAAGGAAAGAGAAATCAAGCTATGTTGCTTGATTAAATATTGGGGCTAAAGGAGAGAAGGTGGCCCAATGTGCAAAGTTTTCAAATGTCAGATCAGAGGGCTACACGAGAGAGAAGTTGGGAAGGGGAGCTGGCTTGCGGGCAGAGTGAGGGAGAGAGGAGGAGGACTTCTGTTTTGAACATGAAAGTGCCCAGGGCCCAGCATGATGGGTGGGACACCGGCTGGGGAATGAATACGGGTTGGGAATCACACCTCGGGCTGTTCTGCAGAGGGGCTGGGCTGAAATCCTGGAGAAGGAGACATTGTCTGATGGCTGATTTATGAGAGCCAAGGATGGAGCCCTGGGACAGGCCTCCAGTTGAGGACGTAGGACCAGTAAGTTGGACAGAGAAGCAAGAAGAGACTCAGATGCTGTCATTTCACAGGGACTAAAGGAAGAGAAGTTTTCCAAGAAGCAGGAGTCACAAGGGTGGGTGCCAGGACCCTACCGCTCTCCCAAGTCCTTCTTCTCTACATCTGACCCGCAAACTCCTGCATCCTTCCTTCCACCTGGCCAAGCCGCTGCCCCCATAGAGCCCTCCCAGGCTTCCTGCCCCTCCTTACCCAAGTGGAGGCTCTCTCTCCCTACTGTGTGTCAGTCCTGCCCCTTGGGCAGAACCTCACTGATAGCTGGATTGCCTTTGTTTATGCTTTAGGAGGCTCGCCCTCGGTGAAGTGTGGAATGTGAAACACTCAGAGTGTTTCTGGATGGCGCTGACAGGAAACTCAGTTCAGGTGAAGCATATGCCCTGGCACAGGGCCAGGGCCAGGGGCAAGCCAGGGCCCAGGTGTGGTTGCTCTTGGGGAACTTTGCTGCTCCCACCCGCACTTGCAGGCTTTTCTTTGCCTCCCTCTTCGGAGGAAGGGTGGAAAGGGTATGACAATGGCAACCAACTCTTTATAAACTGTAATTTTTTTTTTTTTTTTTTTGCGGTATGCGGGCCTCTCACTGTTGTGGCCTCTCCCATTGCGGAGCACAGGCTCCGGATGCGCAGGCTCAGCGGCCATGGCTCACGGGCCCAGCCGCTCCGTGGCATGTGGGATCTTCCCGGACCGGGGCACGAACCCGTGTCCCTTGCATCGGCAGGCGGACTCTCAACCACTGCGCCACGAGGGAAGCCCCCAACTCTTTATAGAGATTTAATTCTTGACTCTTCTGCCCAAGGAGCAGGAAAAGAATGTCTTTGTTTTCCTGAAAATACCTTGTTATGGATTGAATTGTGTCCCCCCACCACCACCAAAAGACAGGCTGAAGTCCTAACCCCCAGTACCTCAGGGTGCCACCTGATTGGAAATAGAGTCATTGCAGGTGTAATTAGTTAAGATGAGGCCCTAGTGGAGTAGGAGGGTCCCTTAATCCAATGACCGGTCCTTATAAGAAGAGGAGAAGAGGCACACAGGGAGAATGCCATGCGATGACAGAGGCAGAGATTGGAAGGATGCATCTGATAAGCCAAGAAACAGCAAAGATGGACACCCACCACCAGCAGAGGTTAGGAAGGATTCGTCCCTAGAGGCTTTGGAAAGAGCCTGGCCCCGATGACACCTCCATTTCAGACTTCTAGCCTTCAGAACTGTGAGACAATGAATTTCTACTGTTTTCAGCCACCCGGGTTGTGGTACCTTGTTATGGCAGCCCTAGGAAACTAATTCACACCTAGTCAGAGAAACTTTGGGAAATACATTGAAGGATAAACTCACAATCTCCCGTAATCACACTGAGTTCTTGTTTTTAGTGTCTCTCCTTCAGGTTTTTGCCTGCAGGCTCACACCCGTAGGGAGATCTTCTTCACAAAATTGAGCCCACCCTGTAGGGAGTATTCACATTTAAACAGAAGACGGGCAAGAACAGGCATGGAAAGGAAATCATTTCATTCTCTTAGGGTGGATTTTTAGAAGTGGAGAAAGCATTGCAGTAGACAGGACCAATGTGCCCAACAGTTTCCTCAATGGACCTTTCTATTTATCTGTTTGCGACTGTGAGCCTCTGTTTCTCTTCCTCCTTTTTACATTTGTCCTGGAATCCAACCAACACTATAATTGTTCACACAGTACCCAGATCCTCTTTCCGATGTTGGAGAGGATCTCCACTGAACCCACCCCATCACGTCCCAAAGACTGAAAGCAACTGTTCCAACACTCTCAGAGCAACCCAACCTCTCTTCTCCCCTCCTTGACCTTGCAAAATGTTTCCCAGCATCCACTGCAGGCTCTTGGAGCTTCGTGAATAGCTCTTTGCAGAATGTACCGATTAGTGCCTTTAAAATCTCTTCTGAAATAATGGACATTTAAAAAGTCATTCCAGAAATTTCAATAAAAATGAAACGGCACCCTTCCTAACGTGCTGCACGGTTTGATGGAGACTCAGTTTAAAAGAAATGTAAGTTGAATGGCACTGATTGGAGGACTTGTGGGGTCGTTTCCTTAGGAGAGCTCCCTGCCCCATGTTAACCATGAGCTACACTAATGGATCTGTGGCACTGCCCATGACCCCCATTTGGCATCTGTTTCTCGGCAGTAAAACCAATGGATCTTGGTTCAAAAAGTACTGCGGAAGAATCCTTAACATGTACCAAGCGCTTGGATGATGTGTTGTATAGATATAATGGCCCTTGAGTTTCAAAGACTTCATTGGGGTCAGTGGAAAAGGGCATGTGACCTTGAGTTTTCCCTTCATCCATAGCCTCCTTCTATGAGCAGCGTCCATGTTCTGGCAGGAGCAGGTCCCCTTTTCTGCTTATTCTGTTCCCTCCAGTTGTCAGCAGGAAGGCAGACAAAGCTGCTTTGGGGTTTAATTGCTCATGTGTTGAGCTTGTAGCTCACTGCCTGCTTGTGATGTGGGCTCTGGAAACCCTTGGAGAAACATCTCCTGGATATCTCGTCAGTGTTTTCAAGAGCCAAAGAGAGTGTGTGGATTAATCCATGTTGCAAATTATGGCGTTCGCTAAATGAGCTATATATAAAGTTCACGCTCTCCGTGCTAGAAAAATGTCAACCTTTCACAGTTTAAAGTCTTTAGATAATCACTCAAGTGTTCAGAGACCAGCTGAGGCTCAAGTCTTTGTATAAATTTGAGATGACTTTTGGCTTTAGAAGCACCTAAGCTTTTCTTCTGGCCTGGAGTATTGGCAAGCTATGATATATTCACCAAATCCTAGCCTGAAAGGGCTTTCAATTAGGAAAGGAAGTCTCGTACTGCTGATGGAATATAAAGTGGTACAGCTGCTTTGGAAATAGTCTGGCGGTTTCTCAAAAGGCTAAACACTGGGTTACCATGTCGTACAGCAATTCCACTCCTAGGTGTCTACCCAAGAGAACTGAAGACATACAGCCACTCAAACTTGTACACGCAAATCAGAGCAGCATTATTAATAACAGCCAAGAAGTGGAAACACCGCAAATGTCTATGAACTTTTTGGTCTATCTGTACAAATATTTGGCCATAAAAAGGAATGAAATACTGATACGTACTGCAGTGTGGTGAACCTTGAAGCATTACACTCAGTGAAAGGAGCCAGTCACAAAGGACCACATATTGTATGATTCCATTTGTGTGAAAAGGCCAGAATAGGCAAATCCATAGGGATGGAAGGTAGATCAATGGTTGCCAGGGGTTGGGGGAAGTGGAAATGGGGGGGGGGGTGACAGCTGGCGGGCAAGGGGTTTCTTTCTGGGATGATGAAAATGTTCTAAAATTGATTGTGATGATGGATGTACAACTGTGAAATCTACTGAAAACCATTGAGTTGTACACTTGAAGGAGGCGAATTGTGTAGTATGTGAATGATAAATCATTAAAGCTGGTAGCCACCCACCACGTGTCCCAGGACAATATCCTATGCTTCTCGAAGACACAGGCCATCTCTGCTTTGTAAATACCATGTCCTCATGCATGAGTGCAAAAACCTCAGGTAGTCTTTTTTTTCTCTCTCTCTTGGAGAAGTACATAATTCTTTATTTACTCTAAATAGAAGGAGTCATGTTTCCATGATGAATGCATGGAAAGCAAAGCCCATTTTGGTCTACACTTGATAAGATAATTGCATCGCTTTTATGAAATCTAAACAGAGTTAACAACTTAGGGCCCGAATTACCTGCCCGGCTGTCATCTCTAATTATCTGAGGTAGCTTTCACGAAGGTTGAGTGCGGCAGCGATACTTCTTAACAGCTGAGCACTTGGCTGGAAAAAATGGCTTAATCATCACACACATGATTTTCAAGCCCTTTCCCAGCGTTTGGTTCTTCTCACTCAGGATTTCTTCGTGTGGATGGTAGTGTGCCTTAACACCAACACGGTAGAATCAGTTGTCCTTTTCATTCTAATTTGGAGATCAATCTTCCATAGCTGCTGTTTGGATTGTAGGCTCCAAGCCCTAGAAGCAGCAGTATTTTTCCTGAAAGCACTAGGGCCCTCAGAGAATACTGTGAGGACACTAATTTTCTATTGAGCATCAGGTTTTGGAGGTTAGAAGAAGCCATTTCACTGAAGGCACCTCGAGCATGTTGGTGAGCCCAGGAGGGAAGCCTTGGAAGGGCAGCGTGTAGGCAGGCTCGTTCAGCTTGTTCTTCTCTACTGAATGCCTCATGAATCCATCTGGAAGGATGGTAATCTGCTCACTGGGACAGGTTTTCTGGGACACTGATAGCTCCAGGTGGCAGGCCCACGTCGGCCAACACGTGTTAAGTCCAAAGCATTCTAGCGTCCTCCTTGATGGGCTGGCGTTGGCCAGGCTTTAGAAACTTACCCTGGTTCTCCAGGTCTTCTGGGCTTTTAGGAGATACCAGTTCGTCTACGAGGCATGACTGGTATCGGACCATCCTGCCTCGTTTGTGTGTAGTGTGTTTACTTGAGCAGAGGCAGAGCTGGAGCTGCAGCTCAGACCAGCCTCCTCACGTTCTGACTTCCTGCCTTTGTTTGTTCTAGAAACCAGACGCAGCTGGAGATGAGAAAAATTCAGGTCTGCGCCGCAGTCAGTTGACATCCAGTCAGTTAGAAAGAGAGGAGAGCATTTAACGTGTTGGGATGGGTTTTACAAGCTTCCTTCCTAAGAAAGTGTATTCTTTCCAAATGGTTGGAGAAGACGTTTGCTGTTTTTTAAATAACAATGACTGGGGGGTCTAATCAAGACTCTCTGGTTATCGTTAGGTCAGGATAATAATAGTAGCTAATAGGGGTTGAGCCATAGGTAAGAATATTGCTGTCCTGACTTTACAGGGAAGGAAACTGAAGCTCGGGGTCTGCCCAGGGACCCACAGCTCAGAAGAAGTCAAGCGGTTCTGAATTCACAGCTTTCTCTTAATCACATTGGCGCATTGCCTTTGGGAGTAAATCACGTCCCTGTTACAAGGTCAGACTGAGCCCTGATTTGTGCTTGATATGGGGACGGGAGGTAATCCATAAATATGGTTTTGTTTAGATTTGATTCCAAACCTAATGGCGTATGTAATGACACGATTACTACTATTAGTATATGGCACTGTTTGCTGAGATGCCAGAGTCTGTATTTCGCACAGGCAACTAGACTGGCAACCACCGCTTAACGCACTAATGCTGGTAATTACCGAAGCTCTCGTTTAACTAAATGGACCATTTGCCTTTGAAACCAGCGTCTAAATGGAAGTACAGTAATCTGTCATCCCAGTCCACCACTTTGTCCTCAGTTTGGACACTGGCTGTAGTTATTTCTTTAACTAGCTAGACATTTCAAATAAACGGTGTTCAAAAAACATCTATAGAGGGGAGAAATTCTGAAGTCCTGGTGGAGTTTTGGTTGATTGACTCCAATGTCTCCCTCCAGTAAGACCGGTTAGACTCTACTGATGGGCAAGGATGAGCCTCTGGGTCTAAAGTGCGTTAGCAGGATGTCACCTCCTCCTCCCTTTTCCGTACAGATACTGTGTCTGATTGGTCTCCTGTGCATGAAGCAGCCATTCATGGACGTCTGCTGTCTTTGAGGAACCTCATCAGCCAGGTAAGTTAGTTTTTTGGGAAAAAAAGATGAATACTGGGCTTCCCTGGTGGCGCAGTGGCTGAGAGTCCACCTGCCAATGCAGGGGATGCGGGTTCGTTCCCCTGTCCGGGAAGATCCCACATGCCGCGGAGCAGCTGGGCCCGTGAGCCATGGCCGCTGAGCCTGCGCGTCCGGAGCCTGTGCTCCGCAACGGGAGAGGCCGCAACAGTGAGAGGCCCGCGTGCCGCAAAAAAAAAAAAAAAAAGATGAATACTAAGCACGTTCTATTGCTCACCACATTGAGAAAAAGACATCACAGTCAGGTATTAGGATATAAATTTCCTCTTTAGCAGAAGGAGATGAATCGTGTCCTTCTTTATTTGCAGGCTGACATAATACTAGAGTTTGGTACAATTCTACGCACAGAATAGATTCTATACTAAATATCTATTGAATGAATAGCGGGCAAATTAGTGCATTCAAGTTGCTGTCACTTTATTCAATAGACTATGTTCTTGAAAAATTATCATGTAAAACAGTGGTTTTCAGCTGGGGCAGTTTTGCCCCAAAGGGGACATTTGACAATGTCTGGAGACATTTTGGGTTGTCACGACTGGAAGCAGGAGCAGGGATGAGGCGGGGTGGTGGTGATACTGGCATCTAGTAGCTAGAGACTAAGGAAGTAATTAAACATCTGACACTGCACAGGGCCGCTCTCCACATTAAAAAATTTTCCAGCCCTGAACGTCAGTAGTGCTGAAAGAGGTTGAAAACCTCTCATGTAAAATAAATGCTTGAAAATGTCTTTTAAAATATGACGTCGGGCTTCCCTGGTGGCGCAGTGGTTGAGAGTCCGCCTGCCGATGCAGGGGACGCGGGTTAGTGCCCCGTTCCGGGAAGATCCCACATGCCGCGGAGCGGCTGGGCCCGTGAGCCATGGCCGCTGAGCCTGCGCGTCCGGAGCCTGTGCTCCGCAAAGGGAGAGGCCACAACAGTGAGAGGCCCGCGTACTGCAAAAAAAAAAAAACAAAAACAAAAAACAAAAAAAACGACATCGTATAATTTCAAAGACTTGTTCAGTTCTGTTGAATCTCCAGTAGAAATGGCTCTGCCCAGTTTCATATTAGTGTCTCTGCTTCTAGGGTGTCATTTCAAGTACACATTAATTTGAGTTTTGATGGTTTGGAATTATTGGGAACTTAAGCAAAGGCGCTTTTAAGAAAGCGGTTTCAATCGCCATTCAAAATTCCAGTAAAGTTTTTATTCATAGTGTTTTGTTCTCTGAAGAGACAATATGGACCTTTTAGGTTAGAAGCTCTTGGCCCTTTCATGGACCCCTTTGATAGTCTGGCAAAGTCTATGGACCCCTTCTCAGACTAATGTTTTAAATGCATAAAACACAATATAGAGGAACTCTATAAACAAATGTGTGACATTGTAATATATGAACTTCTTTATTAATGCATTCCATAAGAAGATTTAGTGGTGATTCTAATTGCTACTATAATTTCTAAGTAGGATGAATGTATATTTTGAGATATTTTAGATATCTGCAATATTCATACTGCAATTAAAAATATCTGAGATTCCTCTCTGTGATAGCCCTATATACTGCTGTTACTACTGTGGTTTGTGATCTAAATTCACAATCACAAGACATGATAAAGTTCAGGTGGTAGTTCGTGGAAATGTGCTTTGAAAAAATTCCAATTTCACGGACCTATATAGACTAAGAAATCCTCCCATGAGAAAACAGTTTCTAAAGACGATTTTCAGACTACTCTAAGCCACTATCTTAAGCTGTTTTTGGTAGCAGCAGCCTCTTATAAATAGAAATACAGATAGTAACACGTAACTCTAGCTAAATGAAGTTAAGCTGCTTCTCAGATAAAATGAAACATTTACCTTTTTTTGATACGGTGAAAAATGATCATTGCAGCTTTTATATATGACTTATTAAATTGGACTGATATTCATTTATGTTTAGTATTTACGTGTTTACTGGATATCAGCTGGAATCATGTCTTTATCTAAGCTCTTTTGCATTATTTAAGCAAGTTATTTTCTTGGAACCTCAATTTCTGCCTTTATAAAATGAGTGTTCCAATACCTACCTGTATTAGTCAGATCTTGCTGTGTAACAAAACACCCCAAACTCAGTGGCATAATACAATTAACATTTATTTCTTGCTAATGAGACTTTGGATCAGCTGATCTGGACTGAGCTTGGCTCCAAGCTGTGGGTTGGGTACAGCTCTGCTGCCCACGCCTCCCATCCTTTTTTCACCAGTAGCTACCTGAGGAATTTTCTCCTCGTGGCAAAAGGCTGACGCGTAGCAGGGCAAGCTCAACCATGAAAGAATACTTCCAGTCTGCTTATGTCACATCTGCTAACACTCCATTGGTCAGAGCAAGTCAGATGACCAGGTCCAAATTCAAGGATCAAGGAAGTATTGATACATTTTGTCAACTATGAGGTCATGGCAAGGGTGAGAATGTATTACACTGCTACAGGAGAGTGAAGAATTGAGACCAAAAATTCAATCTATTATGTTACCTTGTATGAGTTTGAGAGAATTAACTAAGGTGACATTGTGTAAATTACCTGCTCCAGTTACTCCTCATAAATGAGGAGTATCTATTTTCTTATTACAATCTACATAGCGCTTCAGGTAATCAAAGCATACTCAAAAACGCTCCTGCTAAACTAAACAAACATATTTTAGTAAGGCGAGTAAGACCAAGCATTCAAACGGCTATAACAAAGAGAAAAGAAAATTACAAAAAATAATTCTCACTTGGTCCAAGAAGGGAGAAACTGAAACTGTAGCTAATTATTCTTTACCGAGACTTCACACTAAAATAATGTGAGATTTTTAAAAAAATAACAGTGCCTGGGCTTCACTGTAGGTATTCTGATTTAGCCTAGGGCAGGCTTCATGCATTGGTATTTTTTAAGCTCCTGTAGGACCAGTACATTCAGGGATTTTTTAAAAAATAAATTTACTTGTTTTACTTATTTCTAGCTGCATTGCATCTTCATTGCTGTGCACAGGCTTTCTCTAGTTGCGGCGAGCGGGGGCTACTCTTCGTTGCGGTGCGTGGGCTTCTCCTTGCGGTGGCTTCTCTTGTTGCGGAGCACGGGCTCCAGGCACGCAGGCTCAGTAGTTGTGGCGCACGGGCTTAGTTGCTCTGCAGCATGTGGGATCTTCCCAGACCAGGGCTTCAGCCCGTGTCCCCTGCAATGGCAGACAGATTCTTAACCACTGCGCCACCAGGGAAGCCGAGGAATTTTTTTAAAAAGGCCATTGAGAATCTGCCTGCCGATGCAGGGGACACGGGTTCGAGCCCCGGTCCAGGAAGATCCCACATGCCGCGGGGTGACTAGACCCGTGAGCCACAACTACTGAGCCTGCGCGTCTGGAGCCTGTGCTCCGCAACAAGAGAGGCCGCGATAGTGACGGGCCCGCGCACCGCGATGAAGAGTGGCCCCCACTTGCCACAACTAGAGAAAGCCCTCGCACAGAAATGAAGACCCAACACAGCAAAAATAAATAAATTAATTAATAAACTCCTACCCCCAACATCTTCTTAAAAAAAAAAAGAGTATGTGGAAAGGAACAAAAAGACTGATAGGTTGGATTTGATTAAAGTTAAGGACTTGTTCATCAAAGGTAGTATTTTTGAAAGCAATGAGTCAAGCCACACATGAGAAAATATTTGTGCTATATATATATATCTCACAAAGAACTCATATTCTTAGCCTAAAATCAATACAAAAAAGATTGGCAACCTAACAGAAAAATCAGCAAAAGACTTGGACTGGTACTTCATAAAAGGGGATATTCAGATGTTCAGTAAATATATCAACCTGTGCTAATAGTAATTGGAGTAATTTAAATTATGAATAAGAAATTATATTACCAGTTCCTCCCATGAGAAGGATTAAATTTGGAAAGACAGAAAGCAGCAAGTGTCAGCAAGAGTGTGGAGCAACTGGAACTATCATACATTGCTGGTGGGAGTATAAATTTGTATAAACCACTTTGGGAAATTGTTAAGGAATATCTACTAAAGCTAAAAATATCTCTATGCTACAACCCCGCAGTTTCATTTCTAGGTTTATATGCAACAGATATGTATACACGTGTTCATCAAAAGACACGTACAGGTATATTCATAGCAGCCTTATTCATAACAGCAAAAAAAAAAACCTTGAAAACAACCTAAGTGTCCATCAAAAGTAAGATGGATACATATATTTTGGTATATTACTCAGTGGAACCCTATACAGCAATGAAAATGGATGAATCTGAAAAAACAGGTAAGTGAAGGTAGCTGAGCAAACGCAAAAATACATACTTCATGGTTCAATTAATATAACGTTCAAAACCAAGGAAAACGATTCTATGATGTTAGTATTCTATATGCCTTTGCCGATGAGAGGTGGGTAGTAATTTGGGTAGGACATACATAGGTTTCTGGTAAGTTTTTTCCCTTTCTCCCTTTACCTGTACGGTGATTACGCAGATAGATTTTCTTTGTGATGATTCACTGAGGTTTACATTAAGGATTTATGCACCTTTCTTTATATCTGTTGCACTTCAATAGTAATTTATTTTTTAAAAAGCAATGACAATTTGTTAGGCCAGCAGGAAGCAATTAAGGCATCCTTTGGGCATTTTGTGACCTTAATTTGGTACACATTAGGATCCCCTTGGGCTGGGATTGGGTAGGGGTTCCTAAAAATGCTGATGCCTGAATTCAACTACCTTTTTTTAAAAAAATGAATCTCAAAGACATTCTTCATTCTAAGTGAAGCAAGCCATACTCAAATTTTATACACTATATGATTCCATTTGTATGTCATTCTGGAAGGGACAAAAAATATAAGAACTTACTAAAATCAAGACCAGGTGATAATGAAGGTAAGATAGATGAATGAAACAGAATAGAGAGGCCAGAAAAAAAAACCACACATGGCCAAGGTCACAAATGTTTTCTTCTAAAAGTTTTCTAATTTTACATTTTACATTTATGTCTATAATCCATTTTGTTAAATTTTGTACAAGGTGTGAGGTGTTGGTCAAGATTCATGTTTTTGTTGTATATTGATGTCCCTTTGTTCTGGCACCATTGCTAAAAACTCTAACCTTTTTCTATTTAATTGCCTTTGCATCTCTGTCAACTACCTTGCCGTTGCTCTGAGACGCAGCCTGGGTATCTGGCCTTTTGTTTTTTAAAGCTCCCCTGGAGATTTGAATGCACAACCCTATAAGCCTTCCCAGTAGAGTCCCACTGCATGCAGGGGGTAAGGACTGGCTTTTCTGTTTCTTGAATAAAACGTTTTATGCTGCTCCCTGCAATCTTTAAAGAGCTAAGCCACTCTCAGGGTGTGGATACTAGGAAAGACCCTGAGCATTCTGAAACGTCAGACCTTTAGGATGTGGCAGCTCATTGAAGGCTAAGTAATAAAGAATAAAAAGAAATCTCAGATAATAACTGCCTAGAAGTTACCGAGTGCTAAGCGTTTTGCTTACATCATTTTTTAGTCTTCATAACAATCTGTAGGGTAGGTGAAATTGTCCCCATTTTACAGAAGGAAATTGAGGCTTCAAGAGGGAAGTAGCTGGCGCAAGGTCACACTGCTTGTTAGGTGATGGTGCCAGCATTTGAACTCGGGAATCACTCTGCTATCCTCTCTCTGAGGTCTTAATCCTAGGTATGAAACGAAGATAGTGGTGCCATTTAGAGAATCAGGTCTGGCAAGACAAGGAGCTCCTTTCAGGGGAGCTTGGTTGGCAAAGGCTGAATTTATGTGGTGAGCTGGGTCTCTGGGTGGTTATGTCTTAGCAGGGAATTAGAAACATGTACTGGGGATGGAGATTTGGATTTTTTATTTTTTAGAATAAATTTATTTATTTATGGCCGCATTGGGTCTTTGTTGCAGTGCATGGGCTTCTCATCGTGGTGGCTTCTCTTGTTGCAGAACGTGGGCTCTAGGTGCGCGGGCTTCAGTAGTTGTGGCACACAGGATTAGTTGCTCCGCAGCATGTGGGATCTTCCCAGACCAGGGCTCGAACCCGTGTCCCCTGCATTGGCAGGCGGATTCTTTTTTTTTTGTTTTTGTTTTTGTTTCTGTTTTTTTTGCGGTATGTGGGCCTCTCACTGCTGTGGCCTCTCCCGTTGCGGAGCACAGGCTCCGGACGCGCAGGCTCAGCGGCCATGGCTCACGGGCCCAGCCGCTCCGCGGCATGTGGGATCCTCCCGCACCTGGGCACGAACCCGTGTCCCCTGCATTGGCAGGCGGACTCTCAACCACTGCGCCACCAGGGAAGCCCTGCAGGCGGATTCTTAACCACTGCGCCACCAGGGAAGTCCCGAGATTTAAATTTGAAAGCCATGTATAATATATGAGAGAAAAAGAAAAGGATTTGAGGGCAAATCCTGGAGGAAATGCCTACATTAGGAGATGTAAGGATGAAAAGGACAGAGTTAGTGAAAGAGACAGAAAAAAAGGCAGTCAGAGGTCGGAGATAATTCCAGGTAGAACTCTGTTTTAGAAGCCAGGGCAGAGGTTTCACGAGGTCAGGATGAACATGTGGCAAATTTAGAGGTGGAAGGAGGCGGGGGACAGAGCAGTGCAAACTGGTTTCCGGAAGTCACAGGTGGTCTTTAAAAGCAGTATCAGCAGGGTTGTGTTGGTGGAAAATGAGAGAAGGGGTAAAAGTAGAGACGATGGGGATAGACTATTTTCAAAAAAAAAAAAAAAGAAAAAGGAGGGGGCAGCAAAGGGAAGAAGCACATGGATGGATGCTTGGCAGAGGGTCAGGACTGAGGGATGGGGAGACTTTGAAAGCAAAAAGAAAGTGTATCTCGAGAGAGCAGGGGACGCATGTGAGAAGGTGGATGAAGGAATGTCACGGGTGTGGCGGGAGCTGGGGGGGCCCGGGTGCAGTCATGGGCTATTGCACTCATATATTTCTTCTTCAAAGAAAGGAGCAGTGGGAGAAAAGAAGACTGGAGGAATGCAGAGAGATTTTAGGTGTGGGGAGAAAGGGAATGCAGGAAGTTCTCACATCAGATGGCTTTGAGCTTGGTAAAGTTGGAAGGAAGTGATGTGTTCTGATGAACGTGAGTACCATAGGTGTTCATGATTTTCTTTTCTGCTGAGTGTAGAGAAGGAAGTGATAACTGTGGGAAGGACAAAGGATAAAGCCTCAGCTTCTTGTAGTCAGTTGGTTCAGCCTGGGTAGGCATATGCTTTGGGGCTGGGACAGAAAGTTGCCAGGTACTAAGCACTGTGTCACCCATGGGTGCCCTGATATTATACAACCCCAAGGACCCATCAGAAAGAGCTTCTGAATATAGGCTGAGACTAGGGGACAGACAAATGATGATAGAACAATTAAAGATAAGCTATTCATTTTTTTAACTGAGAACCCACTGTAGACTGGACCCTCTCTGAAGTAATGGGTTAGAATTTACCTTATAATAGTATATGATTCAGCCTTGTCAATAATTCAAACAAAATGCCACAGTTCATTTAAAGTCATACTTGTACCTATAAATACAGTCCGCAGTTTGCAAAGGGAAACTTAATTTAAAGGAACTTCGTTGTAGTGTGAATATGTAATGAGTGGTGAACACTTCTGTACTGTGAATAATTCCTTTTTTACATTTTCATTTACCTGGATTTATGTATAAGCACCTAGATGATGATTTAGAAATGGCAGCGGTGACTGCGGTTAACAGAACACAATAAAGAATTCCTTTAAAGGACAGTCTTCTTTCAGCTCAGGATCTGTCGCACAGAGAAAAATGCAGTTAACATTTTGCTGTGAATTTCTTGTGTACTTAGCAGTGTGTGGGGAAGAGATTGGACAAATATAGAACATTGAGAGTGGGGAAAAAAAGGGTTTGAGAACAGATCTTTGAGGGGATGCCTCTAATAAAATAATAATGACAATAATAAAACAGCAGATGCCACACTGTGAAGTCCATGGGCAGTGCTTGTGAAGGGAATAAATGCTATAATTCAAATTCTTCTCGAGTCAGAGGGTCAGTAAGCATTTATTGAATACAGATGGAATTTGAGGTTATGAAGGAAGGGAAGATACAGTCCTACCCCTCCCTGCAAACAGCAGAGCTGGGATGACAAAGTAGTATAAAGGATATTGGAATTTTTATTTTTAAGCAGATGATTTTGAGTCTCCCAGAACCCCTTTGCAGACCCACCTAAAAAGGCTCTGCGTTTGAGATCCTGTAGACTCAGGTGTATATCAAAATGCATGAGCTTGCCAGTCAGAGGGTAGAAGTCCAAAGGACAGCATGACTAGGGGGCTGACTTGTACATGCCCACAGAAGTAGAAGAATGTATGTTAGGAATGATGGTGAGTGAAGTAATTTATTGGAATGATTTTAGGCAAATTTAAACTCTTCTGGGAAGAAAACGTATAATATATTACCAAGATGTTAATTAAACTATCCATGCTCTTAATTGACATGCCCTAAGGAAAAGAACTTTTATTGTACCTGATTTCTTCCTGTTAGGGATAGAAGATATGTTCCAAGATCAGGGGGCATCTCTGGAGCCTCTCCTGGAGCTCTTTGATGTTTGGCTTGGGTTGGGCTCGTGATCCATCTCCTGGAGAGCACATTTTCCCGGAGGATGAAGAATCCCAGGGCCTTTCAGACACTTTCTTGCTTCTTCAGCCCTAGCGTGCTAGAGTGAGAAGGTAATTGCTCCTCAGCCTCGGGACTTTCTGCCTCTCTGTCTGTGGAGGTTCACCTAATGCTTTGGCCTGTATTAGTCCAGGGCTATTGGAGTGCGCTCATATATACCTGTACGTATATAAGAAATCCCGAACTTAGCGGCTTAATGTAACAGACATGTATTGGTTCCCAGTGTCTATGGGTCAGGAATCTAGACACAGTTTAGCTGGGTCAGGGACTCTTATGAATCTGCAGTTACAAGAGTGTGGACCAGAACTTCAGGCATCTTGAGGCTTGACTAAGGATGGACCCCAGTGCAAATTCTCTTACATGGCTGTTGGCAAGATTCAGTTCCTTCTGGGTTTTTTTTTTTTAACACACGCTAGAAACTGCCCTTTTTCTTTTTTCTTTTTTTTTTTTTAAATTTATTTCATTTATTTATTTATTTTTGGCTGTGTTGGGTCTTCGGTGCTGTGCGTGGGCTTTCTCTAGTTGTGGCGAGCGGGGGCTACTCTTTGTTGTGGTGCGTGGGCTTCTCATTGCGGTGTCTTCTCTCATTGTGGAGCACGGGCTCTAGGTGTGCGGGCTTCAGTAGTTGCGGCACGTGGGCTTAAGTAGTTGCGGCACGCGGGCTCAGTAGTTGTGGCTCACGGGCTCTAGAGCACAGGCTCGGTAGTTGTGGCACACGAGCTTAGTTGCTCCATGGCATGTGGGATCTTCCTGGACCAGGGATCGAACCCGTGTCCCCTGCATTGGCAGGCATATTCTCAACCACTGCGCCACCGGGGAAGCCCCCTTCTGGGTTTTTTGACTGAAATCTTCAATTCCTGGCTGGCTGTTGCCTGGAGACTGCCCTAAGTTCCTTGTCATGGTCCTCATCAGAACAATGAGCCAGTAAGTGAGAGGACAAGAGAGAGTGAGAGCAAGTTGAAAGTCAGTCTTGAGTGTGTACACCTAAGAGTCACATGGCTAGGTCATAGGTATGTGTGTTATCAACTCTGATAGATACTGTCGAGCTGTTATCCTGAGTGGTTGTATTATTTTACACTCCCGCCAGCAGTATGATGGTTCCTTTTTTTGTTTCTTTTTTTACATCATTGTCAACACCTTAGTGTACTGTCAGATTTTGAGCCAGGTTAACTTTTTTTTTTAAGTTGTTGGGTTTTTATTTTTATTTTATTTTTTAATTGAAGTATAGTTGATTTACAGCATTGTGTTAATTTCTGCTATACAGCAGAGTGATTCAGTTACACATATGTATACATTCTTTTATATGTTCTTTTCCATTATGCTTTATCATAGGATATTGAATATAGTTCCCTGTGCTCTACAGTGGAACCTTGTTGTTTATCCATCCTATATATAATAGTTTGCATCTATTAGTCCCAAACTCCCAATCCATCCCTTCCTCAGTCCCCTCCCCCTTGGCAGCCACAAGTCTGTAATAGTTCTCTGAGTCTGTTTCTGTTTTGTAGATAAGTCCATTTGTATCATATTTTATATTCCATATATAAGTGGTATCATATGGTGTTTCTTTCTCTGTCTGACTTACTTTGCTTAGTATGCTAATCTCTGGGTCCATCCATGTTGCTGCAAATGGCATTATTTCATTCTTTTTTATGAGCCAGATTAACTATTTTTGTAAATTTTTAAATTGATGTATAATTGATTTATAATGTTGTGTTTGTTAATTTCTGCTGTACAGCAAAGTGATTCAGTTATATATATAAATATTAATATATATATATACATTCTTTTTTTAATATTCTTTCCCATTATGGTTTATCATAGGTGAGCCAGGTCAACTTTTAAAAGAATTGTCTTGTACTGAATTCATGACTGAAACCCAACCCTACAGAACTGTTGCTTTGCATCCCTTACTCTGCCCATTTCCCCTCCTCCAGGGGTGGCTTGTGAACCTCGTCACGGCAGATCGTGTGTCCCCGCTCCATGAAGCCTGTCTCGGAGGTCATCCCTCCTGTGCAAACATTTTATTAAAGCATGGAGCTCAGGTAAGTGCAGCTCAAATCACACCTTAGGCACCATGACTGAAAGATGACGGTTTCTATCCCTTCTGAATACTTCCCAGCGTTTTTGATTAGCCTGATTTGAAATATGAAGGTTTTTCTTTTTCAAAAGTATCATGTCTATTAAGCTTATTTACTTTAGTGGTAGATGAAATACTGCATTTTTAGCTAGAAAGTCATGGTCTGACTATCTATCGTTTTCTTTGACTGTCACTATTAATAAATAGCTGTTAGATTTCTGCCTTCATTTCTGTGGCTGGAAGGTAGTGACATATTGTAGAAAACACATAACATTTGTCTCCATAAGACCTGAATAATGGTTCCAGACCATCTCTACCATTTACTAACATTGGAAACTTGGACAGGTTACTTAGCCTGTAAGCTTTAGAGTCTATATGTGAGAAAAAAAAAAACAAACAGGGAAAATACCAAAAAAAATTATGTAGCATATTTTGTGGTATTGTGAGGATTGAGAGGGATAAGGCATGTGATTATTATTTGGAGAATGGGAATCGGGATGACATAATGAGATTCTAGAGAAGGAAGATACGAAATCATTGCATTTGAAAGCAGGGACCAGTACATCTTCCATTAACTTAAGTACCCTCTTGGTCAGGAGTGATGGGGAAATCTGATCATGAAATTCTGTATGGGTTTCTCATCTTTTCTCAACCAGTCTGTACTGAGCATTTATTATGTGCCTAACTCTAGATAAAGATTTTCAGGAACTTCTAAACTAAATGAGGAGACGACCAGATAAACAGGTAAATGGCGGCATGTAACACTAACTGCTTCAAAAGATAAACCCTGAAATCTCAGTAGCCTCATACAATAAAAGTTTATTTCTTGTTCAACTCAGAATCCAGTGTGGGTGTTCCCAGTTGGGTGGCTATTTTCCAAGGGTGATTCAAGGACGCAGGCTCCTTTCATCCTGTTGCTCCCATGTGTGCTCCATTCCAGATGGCTAGAAGGGGAAAAGACACGGAGGATTGTGAATGGAAGCTTTTTAAGGGCCAGTCTTGGCAGTGACATATGTCACTTTTGCTCATATCCCATTGGCCAGAATTCAGGCCATGTCTAACTGCCAGGGAGGTGGGCAAGTGTAGTATGCCTCTGCACCCAAGAGAGAGGAAATGAGTTTGTTTAACGCATAGTATCTCAGCCACAGCAGGCAATTACAAAACGCTGTTTTTATCTGTTAGTTTCTTCTGTGTAACAAACCACACTGACTTAATGACTTAAGACAGTAGCCATTTATCTCACAGTTCCTTGTGTTGTCTGGACAGCTCGTCTGGTCTGGCTGCTTCAGCTAACCTCAGCTGGGCTTACTGAGGCATTTCAGGTTAGCTGATAGATGGGCTGGGGCGGGCTACTTCATGATGACCTTGGCTGGGGTGGCTGGGAGGTCTGGGGAGACAGAAGAGCTCTACGTGGTCTCCCATCCTTTAGCAGGCGACCCGGGCCTGTTCACATGGTAGCAGGGATTCCAAGAGCAGCAAAATAGGGCAAGCTCTGTGCCTGCATCACACTTGTTAACTGTCCCATTGACCAAAGCAATTCATGTGGGCAAGCCCAGATTCAAGGATTGAAAAGATATAGTCTCCGTCTTGGGATGGGAGGAGTTACTAAGCCACTCTGCAAAGGGATATGCATCCCGGGCAGAGAATCTGTGGCCATATTTTGCAAACCACTACAATGTAATAAGTATTAATAGTAAGGGGATTGTTGGGAACACGTAGAAGTGTTCCTAACCCATTTATTTCTGGTGGAGAGGGGGAGTCAAAAGATGCTTCCTACAGGAAATGATGTTACAGTTGAAACCTAAAGGACCTGTTGGAGTTAGTCAGTTCAACGGGGGGTTGGGGGAAATGATGGACTTCCCACCCCCTGGGAACAACAAACGCAAAGGCCTAGAAGTGAAAGTGGGGGCTTCAAATCGTTCCTTCAAATCATTCCTTAGAGACCTCCCTGGTGGTGCAGTGGTTAAGAATCCGCCTGCCAATGCAGGGGACACGGGTTCGAGCCCTGGTCCGGGAAGATCGCACACGCCGCGGAGCAACTAAGCCCATGCGCACAACTACTGAGCCTGCGCTCTAGAGCCCGCGAGCCACAACTACTGAGCCCGTGCGCGTATAGCCCGTGCTCCGCAACTAGAGAAGCCACCTCAGTGAGAAGCCTGTGCACCGCAACGAAGAGTAGCCCCCGCTCGCCACAACTAGAGAAAGCCCGCGTGCAGCAACGAAGACCCAACACAGCCAAAAATATATAGAATAAATAAATTTTTAAAAAACTGAAAAAAATAATTCCTTATAGCAGCAGAGTAGAGCAGGTGAGAGGGGTCAGAACACAAACAAACTTGCCGACCACGCCAAGAAAATGGGCTTTGCCCTGAGAGCAGCCGAGAGCCATAGATGAGTGCATCAAGAGGTTTATATTTTGGTTAAGAAAACTTACCCCAAACTTGGAAGCAGGCCCAGGACTAAGCAGAGGCGAGAAAGGAGCCTGGGGTGCAAACTCTAAACTCTGCTCACTCGCAGGGTGAGTTCAGCACTTTTGTAACCCTGGGAGTGAGTGTCTTCTCCTTAAACTTTGCACCCTGGACATCTTTCACGCATCACTAGTTCTGGCCTTGCGTGGAAATAGGGCATGAGAATGACGTCCCTGTCTTCACAGTATCATCGTTTAACAGGTTCACCAAAGAATTCCTTGATAGAGGAAAATGCATCTGCATTTGGCTTTGCTCTTTGCCATTCAATTATAGCCCAAACACTGTGAAGTTAGATGTTAGCTTGTAAGTTTCGGTCTGATTTCCAGTGTTAGAAAAGATAGCCCCAACGATTATAGTTTTATGGCCCTATAGGATATTAACCAGTTTTGTATCTATTAGCAAATTTATTTCAGCATTGCATTGACTGACTATGTAAATTCTCCTTTTAGCCATCCCTGCCATTTTACTGGTTCCCTCATTAATGAATGAGCTGAATAAACTCTTTGGCTTGTGTTCACTCTATATTTGGATGAAAGTGATGTTTTTAAATTTATTTATTAATTTATTTTTGGGTGTGTTGGGTCTTCGTTGCTGTGTATGGGCTTTCTCTAGTTGTGGCGAGCGGGGGCTACTCTTTGTTGCGGTGCGCGGGCTTCTCATTGTGGTGGCTTCTCTTGTTGCGGAGCACGGGCTCTAGGCGCGTGGACTTCAGTAGTTGTGCCATGCGGGCTCAGTAGTTGTGGCTTGCGGGCTCTAGAGTGCAGGCTCAGTAGCTGTGGCGCATGGGCTTAGTTGCTCCGCGGCATGTGAGATCTTCCCGGACCAGGGATCGAACCCGTGTCCCCTGCATCGGCAGGTGGACCCCCAACCACTGTGTCACCGGGGAAGTCCCGAAAGTGACATTTTTAAATTAAAAAAAATAAAACATTAACAATTTTAAAAGGCTACTCTATCTTCTGTGGGGAAATTGGATTGGTGTGGGATGGGTCTAGGATGGCATGTTTAAAATAAGGTGATTAGTGGGAATTTCCTGGCCGTCCAGTGGTTAGGACTGCGCACTCCCGCTGCAGGGGGCACGGGTTCAATCCCTGGTCTGGGAACGTTCTTGGTGCATTACATTCTATACCTCATCCGGTTTTTCACAACAACTTTGGGGAATCTGTTATTTTTTGTCCCCATTTTGTAGCTGTGGAATTTAAGGCTCAGACAAGTGAAATAATAGCTTGAAAATGGTGGAGCTTAGGTCTGAATCCAGGATACCCCACTGCCCGCCTTCATGCTGGAGCTTTTCTTTCTAGGTGAATGGTGTCACTACAGACTGGCATACTCCCTTGTTTAATGCTTGTGTCAGCGGCAGCCTGGACTGTGTGAATTTGCTTCTGCAGCATGGAGCCAGTCCCCACCCTGAGAGTGATCTGGCGTCCCCCATGCACGAAGCTGCTAAGAGAGGTAAATCTGTTGAGAATTTAAGTTTTCCACCCCCTCCTTCAAGGGACATCTTATTGTTGAAGGGAAGAGGGAAAAGGAGGTACGTGGAGCAGTTGTTCTCAATGTGTGGATCCTGGGACCAGAAGCGTCAGCCTGACCTGGCATGCAAATGCAGATTCTTGGGCCCCATTCCAGACCCAGTGAATCAGTAACTTTGGGGGTGGGGTCCAGCCATCTGTGCTTTGTTTAACAAGCCCTCCAGGTGATTTCTGATGCACAGTAGGTTTGAGAAGAGCCCTTTTAGAACATTTGGAATACTGCTCACTGCTGTGTCTCCGGAACAGGGCCTGGCATATAGTAGACTATCCATCAGAATGTGTGGAATGACCCCATAAAGTCAAGTTATTTTATAAAACAAATTATAGTCTTCTGTTTTAAGGCCTTAAAGAATATTGTCTCAGGGCCACCTAAGTTTGCTAAGTGAAACAAACTTTCAATTTTTGGAAATATAAGATGTTATATACAGTTTGGGGTAAGTCTCCCCATCCCCATGTTTGTTGAGGTATAATTGACAAATAAGATTGTATATATTTAAGGTGTACAGTGTGATAACTTGATATACGTATACATTGTGAAAGGATAACCGTGATCAAGTTAATTAACACATCCATTGCCTCATATAGTTACCTTTTTTTTGTGGTGAGAACATTTAAGATCTATTCCCGTAGCAAATTTAAAGTACAGTGTATATATTATTATTTTTATTTTAATTTTTTTTAGTGTACGCGGGCCTCTCACTGTTGTGGCCTCTCCCGTTGCGGAGCACAGGCTCCGGTCGCGCAGGCTCAGCGGCCATGGCTCACGGGCCCAGCCGCTCCGCGGCACGTGGGATCTTCCCGGACCGGGGCACGAACCCGCGTCCCCTGCATCGGCAGGCGGACTCTCAACCACTGCGCCACCAGGGAAGCCCAGTATATATATATATATATATTTTTTTTTTTCCAGTATATATATTATTAACTGTTGTCACCATGCTGTACATTAGATCCCCAGAACTTATTCATCTGGGATTATTCTTTTTGTAAAGTCACAGTTTTCCTGCTATTCTTAACTCTGAGACAAAAAATAAAATTGTAAGTTTTGCTTTTCTCTGATATTTCTCCTCCTCCTTGACATCATGATGACCGTACCTTGCCCCGAGGGCTATTTCCGCAGTGGCTTCACAAAATAGCTTCCCCTCATCTTTACAGCAGCCCCATTTGACTGGATCCACCCGTTTTATAATTATCTCCCAAAGCACTGGCATTTCTTGATGAGGAGACATGTTATCATTTTCACTGGACACATAGAGCTAAAATGGTATAACAAGATAAATGCAAAGGAGCAATGTTTCAAGTATGATGTCCTAGACCAAGGAAGAGTGATTCCGCTTTCACCAAACCTAGTTGGCCACACTGGGCCTCACTCATGCTGGATTTGGCACCTTTTTCTAAGCCTTGCCTGTGCCCACCGTGGCCTGTTTGTCCCAGGGCCTGCCCTTGGTAAGGTTGTAACTTTCCTTCCCTGTTCCACGGTCCGCTCTGTGCCCTTTCTTCTACAGGTCCACCTTTAGTCCCTGTTGTTCCATATCTCTCCTCAGCGCTCACTTTGATTTCGGTGATCAGACTGATTACAGAGCCACCGACATTTGAAAAACGTGGCTGGCTGCTCGTTGCTTACCGTGGCTGGTAAACTCAAGTGGAGTTCCACCCAGAGCTACAGATGCCATGTTATAGTCAACCCATTAACTGGTGACAGTGTTGAAGGTCATTCCCTATTCTAAATAGAGGGAATAGCTTTTGGTCGCTGGAGAAGTTGTTGGAGAATTTAAACCCACAAAACATGGGCGAGGTGGTGTTTCCCTAGCTAAGAGAATTTGTGCTGTAACTGTTTTCTCCCACTTTGGGCTGCAGGCCACGTGGAGTGCATTGAGTCTCTTGTGGCTCATGGGGGCGACGTTGACCGTAACATCAGCCACCTGGGCACACCGTTATATTTGGCTTGTGAAAATCTGCAGGTGGCCTGTGCCAAGAAGCTTCTGGAATCAGGTAAAACCAAAAGCAAAACATAACAAGGAAAGTAAATGAAAAGTAAATTAAAGGTATCTGAAAGCTCTTTCTGTTGTAGCAGAGGAAAGAGCGCGGGCAATGGAGTCGCACAGGATCAGAGTTCATATTGACTGTGTTTCCGTGGGGAATTAGTTTAAACTGTTTCAACTTTAGTTCTCTCACTTGTACTGAGAATAGTGATAATGATAATGATGATGACATCTCCCAGGATGGTCCTCAGTGATTATTAGTTTCTCCTCCCTCCCTCTGACCATTGGTATTATTAGGCCCTGAGTAACTTGCACAGCTGCTGGATTAGGGCTGAATCTTCAGATTTGGGGCCGCCTTCACAGTTCTCTTTGATTTGGAAATAGAACTTGCCCCATTTTTACTCCATTGTGAATATTATATTTTCGAAAAGTCGTAGGTCGCATCATTCTTTCTCACCTTCCTGCTGTTATCCAGCCCCTTCTTCTACACTTGGGATACCACTTCATCACCTCTTTAATTATTTGAGTCCTGGTTATTCTTTAAAAACCCAGTAATCTTGCCCTGCACTGAATGCTCTTACGGTTCCCATTGCCTTCTACTCACTTGGCAGCCATTACCATGAATTAGGAGATGGGTTCTCTCTCTCCTTCTCTCCCTCTCTTTCTTCTATTACCCTAGGTGGATTTTAAGCTCCTAGTCAGGAAAGGGCCATGTTTGGCACCCCTCACAAAGCCAAGACCAATACAGTTAACATTTGTTGACTGGACATAGATTCCCATTTTACTAGAGGGACAGCAGCCCAGGCAAAGTCATATGTCCCCACACATCACAGCAGGAGCCAGCATCTGGACTGGGGTAGGGATTTTCTGAGAGTGTAAGGATGGAACTGGGTGGGGGTGGTCCTCGAATTCTACCTTATCCCCGAAGAGGAGGGCTTTGCCCCCTTCCCCGTGATCTTGGGATTGGCCACCCCAGTCTAGACAATGCTGCCATAATTGATTGCCCTTCACAGTCCAAATCACATGGTCCCAAGTCTCTGGTTTAAACCTCACGGCAGTTGCTCGACGTGTAAATGTGGATAATTGCCATAGGTGAGATTTCACCATCTAGCCTCACTTCCGGCCTGTACTGGCTAATATTTGGGCTCCGTTAATAGTGAATGTGCAGCTTTCATGCCACCAGGATTCTTCTTGCATGTGTCACACCTGTGTGGAGTGCTCAAAGGCAAGCTTTTCAACCTCATACGTCACAGAGCTCCCGTGGTACCTTCGGTCACATTGTCAAGTGGCATTTTCCCCATATTATTAAATGGAATCAAGTCGTCTCCTGTTTTCTCAGGAGAACTACTGTGCCTGCTATGGACGCCCTTTTGTTAGGGAATTTTGAGGTGCAGTGCTTTGAGAAGGGGGCTCTTGCACTCTGCTGACTCTGACTCTGTTGTTCTCGTGACTGTTTAGGAGCGAGCGTGAACCAAGGCCGGGGGCTGGATTCCCCTCTGCACGCGGTGGCCAGGGCGTCCAGTGGGGAGCTGGCCTGCCTGCTCATGGACTTTGGAGCAGACACCCAGGCCAGGGATGCTGAAGGCCACCGTCCCTTGGAGCTGGTGCCGCCAGAGAGCCCCCTGAGCCAGCTCTTCTTGCAGAGAGAAGGTGCTTCTCCTTTGCCTGAATCTAAGCCCTAATCCATAGACTCCTGTGGGCTCTAGCAGGAGGCAGGTACTTACCGAATTCTGACTTCGGGTCTTATGAAAAAGATTGTTCTCTGCCTTCACGAAACGTGGGGAGCTGAGATAGTTTAGTATTCGGCAAGGTACAGTACTGGTTATATAATAAATAACCATCCTGCTCTTTGGCATGTTGGAGACAGGCTGTTTGGATGATCTAATGCTCATATGTGGGATAGGCCAGCTTTCAAAGAATTAAGATATTGTTTTAAAATGTTAAAGTTACCTAAGACGTGCTGTATTTAAAAAAAAAATGTATTGGGGTATAGTTGGTTTACAATGTTGTGTTAGTTTCAGGTGTACGACATGCTTTATTTTTTTTTTACATTTATTTTATTGAAGTATAGCTGATTTTATAATGTTACGTTTATTTCTGCTGTACAGCAAAGTGATTCACTTATACATATACATTCTTTTTCGTATTCTTTTCCGTTATGGTTTATCACAGGATACTGAATATAGTTCCCTGTGCTCTACAGTAGGACCTTGTTTATCCATTCTATATATACTAGTTTGCATCTGCTAACCCCAAACTCCCAATCCATCCCTCCCCCACCCCCCTCCCCCTTGGCAACCACAAGGCTGTTCTCTATGCCTGTGAGTCTGTTTCTGTTTTGTAGATAAGTTCACTTGTGTCATATTTTAGATTCCACATATAAGTGATATAATAGGGTATTTGTAAGCCATGCTTTAGAGAGATGCAGCAGAAGGGTCTTTGGGGTGCCCCAAAGACATGCCCCAGGATGTCTTACTGCAGTACAGATGGGCTGAACTACTGGGCATTTGGCTTCTGGGATGGTGGGTAAGAATGCAACTCATTGAGTATTACACGGTATTACTTTCATGATGCACAGCAATCGGGAGACATTTACTATCGGCTTGGCCAAAAAGTTCGTTCGGGTTTTCCGTGACATCTTATGGAAAAATCCGGACGAACTTTTTGGCCAATCCAATATAATAAGTTAATCAACACTGAGTCCACACTCCAATATAAATAAAAACTGACACTCCTGACCCAAACCACTAAACACTGGGGTTGAGCAGTGTCCAAGGGGATGGGGCACTTCCCTGGGCTGCGAGGTCACGGGTGGGCTGGGGTGGGGAGCAGAGACCCCTCAGATTGCATTCTTGATCGTCCCTAGAGGTGGAGAGCAGCCAGCTCAGGACCTGCTTTTTTTTACCGGAGTGTCGACTTTGTTGAGTCTTAGGGGTTGTGGGAGTTTGAAGCAGGCTTCCCTACCAGAAGGATTCTTTTTTATTTTTTATTTAATTTAATTTATTTATTTTTGGCTGCGTTGGGTCTTCGTTGCTGCACGCGGGCTTTCTCTAGTTGCGGGGAGCGGGGGCTACTCTTCGTTGCGGTGCGCGGGCTTCTCATTGCGGTGGCTTCTCTTGTTGTGGAGCACGGGCTCAGGTGCGCAGGCTCAGTAGTTGTGGCGCACGGGCTTAGTTAGTTACTCTGTGGCATGTGGGATCTTCCCAGACCAGGGCTCGAACCCGTATCCCCTGCACTGGCAGACGGATTCTTAACCACTGTACCACCAGGGAAGTCCCAGAAGGATTCTGATGTCATGTAATCTGGTTATTTTCTCCCCACATGCTGAGAATTAGGGCTCTGGGCAGAATTGTAAAGTGGCCCCTGAATCCTTCTTCCTGCTACACCCACTGCCGCAGCGTACTTGTGGCCACAGCCTGCCTTGGGGCCCCCCAAACAAGGCCTGTGCTCCCCAAGCCGAGGCACAAGGAACAGTCCAATAGAAACCCCTTTATGAGAAGCAGTGGGGTCACCCCCAGGCAACTCTGCCCGTACTTTGACAATTTCTTGTTTTCAAAAAATTGTATCTCTATAGACGGGGCTGATTTCTCCAGCAGGCACAGATGGCACAATGCGTGGGGTCCACCATGTTTTTAGGGGCCCGCAGAAATGTTTTAATTTCTTTTAAAATCAGAAGGAAAAACAATGAATAAAACTCAACCTGGGTTATATTCATCTTTATACTGGCACTTGTCCCTGACATTGTATCTAGCACATGTGATTAGTAACTTCCTTCAAAGTGCTTTAGTGAGAGGAGATTGAGTTCAGTTGCCCCACACTATGCCTTTTGCAGCTCGTTAATAAATGCTTTGAGCACAGTGGGAAATCCTTCATTAATATACGCCTTGAGCACACTGAACATATCTGGAAGGTGCCCTAAATTTCAACAGGGACCTTGTGAATGTGCTCTGAGGACCTGATTGAAAATATTTCCTTTCTTTCTTTCCTTGTGTATATGTCTGTTTCTACCTCTCCTTGTTTTCCATCACCCGAGAAGTATGCAACCCAGTTTATCCTGTAGCTTGCGGTGATGCTATAGGATATTGAAGCCAAATCCGGCCTCTGTACCCTGACACTGAATTAAATCTCAGAGACAGAATTTTGGGTGAAGTAGAAAAGAATAGCTTTATTACTTTGCCAGGCAAAGGGGGCCACGGCGGGCTAATGCCCTCAAAACTGTGTGTCCCCACCTGGAGGGGGTAGTCAGGAGTTTGATAGTAATGGTTCAAGGAGGGCGTGATCAGCTCGTGGACGTTCTTCTGATTGGTTGGTGGTGAAGTTGGAACCTTCTGGTTCCAGCTGGTCTGGGGTCTACGTGCTTGTGGGCAGCATGCAGTTAACTTCTCCCACCTGGCGGGGGCTTCAGCATCTGCTGAACAGCTCAAAGATATTGTTATGTGTGTCCCTTGAGGGGAACCAGGACCCTGCCCCAAGGCGGCACTGTTGTTTCTCTTGACTGTTCCTCCCTTGTCTCCGCATCCCCTCCATTCCCTAATTAGCATCGGTTTGAACCTGCTTCTTGGAACTCAGGGAAGGTCAGGGAGGCTGAATGAAGCCTATTTCCAGTAATCAAGAAATGGGGGGGCTTCCCTGGTGGCACAGTGGTTGAGAGTCCGCCTGCCGATGCAGGGGACACGGGTTTGTGCCCCGGTCCGGGAAGATCCCACATGCCACGGAGCGGCTGGGCCCGTGAGCCATGGCCGCTGAGCCTGCACGTCCGGAGCCTGTGCTCCACAATGGGAGAGGCCACAACAGTGAGAGGCCCGCGTACCGGAAAAGAAAAAAGGGGGGGACACGGAAGGGCTTTTGTGCCCTGGAGTCCCACAGGGTCCTGCTTGGTATCAAAGTTAGAGGCCACTGTACCCTTTTGGTTGCATTTTCAACCCTGGCCACACAATACAGTGACCTGGGACACGTGCCTTTACAAAAACCAGATGCACAGGCCCCACCCAACAGTAACTGAAGCAACATGCCTGGGGTGGAGTTTAAAGCCCTCCCTGCCCCGCCCCCAGCCAGGCTTGAGGGCTACTGCTTTATGGGATTCTTGAAGGTATACAGCTTTGCCTTTTAAAAAGTTTTTAATAACCAAAAGGGAATTCCCATTACAATTTAGTGCAGGGGCTGGGGATGGGAAATCATTTCCCATCTTTTTACCCTATGACAGGGTTTTTCAAGCTCATTTTGGGCCAGATGGGGGCCATCCTGTCCTGTGCACTGTAGGATGTTTAGCAGCATCCCTGTCATCCACCCACTAGATGGTAGTAGCAACACCGCCCCCACAAGTTGTGACAAAAAAAATTAGCTCCAGATATTGCCAAGTGTCCCTAGGGAGCAAAATACTCCCTCCCCCCCTTGAGAATCGCTGTCTTAAGATGTAAACACTTGGCTGGATCCCTATGCAAGGTTTGTGCTAGTTCACTTTTCACCTGTGAGTTGAAGCACTGGGACAACTCTGAATGCAGAATATAAAAACAAATATGAAAAGACCTGTATGCACAAAACTATGACACTGATGAAAGAAATTAAAGATGATACAAACAGATGGAGAGATATACCATGTTCTTGGAATAGAAGAATCAACATTGTGAAAACGACTATACTACCCAAAGCAATCTACAGATTCAGTGCAATCCCTATCAAACTACCAATGGCATTCTTCACAAAACTAGAACAAAAAATTTCACGATTTATATGGAAACACAAAAGACCCTGAATAGCCAAAGCAATCTTGAGAAAGAAAAACAGAGCTGGAGGAATCAGGCTCCCGGACTTCAGACTATACTACAAAGCTACAGCTATCAAGACAGTATGGTACTGGCAGAAAAACAGAAATATAGATCAATGGGACAGGATAGAAAGCCCAGAGATAAACCCACGCACATATGGGCACCTAATTTATGACAAAGGAGGCAAGAACATACAATGGAGAAAGGACAGCCTCTTCAATAAGTGGTGCTGGGAAAACTGGACAGCTACATGTAAAAGAATGAAATTAGAACACTCCCTAACACCATACACAAAAATAAACTCAAAATGGATTAAAGACCTAAATGTAAGGCCAGATACTATCAAACTCTTAGAGGAAAACATAGGCAGAACACTCTATGACATAAATCACAGCAAGGTCCTTTTTGACCCACCTCCTAGAGAAATGCAAATAAAAACAAAAATAAACAAATGGGACCAAATGAAACTTAAAAGCTTTTGCACAGCAAAGGAAACCATAAACAAGACGAAAAGACAGCCCTCAGAATGGGAGAAAATATTTGCAAATGAAGCAACTGACAAAGGATTAATCTCCAAAATTTACAAGCAGCTCATGCAGCTCAATATCAAAAAACAGACAGCCCAATCCAAAAATGGGCAGAAGACCTAAATAGACATTTCTCCAAAGATATACAGATTGCCAACAGACACATGAAAGGATGCTCAACATCACTAACAATTAGAGAAATGCAAATCAAAACTACAATGAGGTATCACCTCACACCAGTCAGAATGGCCATCATCAAAAAATCTAGAAACAATAAATGCTGGAGAGGGTGTGGAGAAAAGGGAACCCTCTTGCACTGTTTGTGGGAATGTAAATTGATATAGCCACTATGGAGAACAGTATGGAGGTTCCTTAAAAAACTAAAAATAGAACTACCATATGACCCAGCAATCCCACTACTGGGCATATACCCTGAGAAAACCATAATTCAAAAAGAGTCATGTACCACAGTGTTCACTGCAGCTCTATTTACAATAGCCGGGACATGGAAGCAACCTAAGTGCCCATCGACAGATGAATGGATAAAGAAGGTGTGGCACATGTACACAATGGAATATTGCTCAGCCATAAAAAGAAACGAAATTGAGTTATTTGTAGTGAGGTGGATGGACCTAGAGTCTGTCATACAGAGTGAAGTAAGTCAGAAAGAGAAAAACAAATACCGTATGATAACACATATATATGGAATCTAAATAAAACAAGAAAAAATGGTTCTGAAGCACCTAGGGGCAGGACAGGAATAAAGATGCAGACCTAGCGAATGGACTTGAGGACATGGGGAGGGGGAAGGGTAAGCTGGGACGAAGTGAGAGAGTGGCATGGACATATATACTCTACCAAATGTAAAATAGATAGCTAGTGGGAAGCAGCTGCATAGCACAGGGAGATCAGCTCGGTGCCTTGTGACCACCTAGAGGGGTGGAATAGGGAGAGTGGGAGGGAGACTCAAGAGGGAGGGGATATGGGGATATGTGAATATGTATAGCTGATTCACTTTGTTATAAAGCAGAAACTAACACACCATTGTAAACTCCAATTAAACTCCAATAAAGATGTTAAAAACAAAAAAATATGACTTCAGGTAACATTTATGCTTCACTGATAGCTTCTTATATTTGAATATCTTAAAACTGCTAAATTATAAAAGTATTTGCATCCAGAAATATGACCTTATTTTTTTTTAAAGGTAAAGACAAGAAAGGCATTAAACATGGATTTTCTTGTCATTGCTGGGATTTCCATACTTTTGTAATTCCAAAATTAGCTCCCATAAGCCTCCATTGGTGAGACTGAGCTTTGAAGGTCTTTGTTCTAAATCAAAACCTAGCAAACTCATTTCAATGAGATACTAGAAAAGAGAGAACATGGCCTAAAAATGCCTCCTACAAAAAGCAGAACATGGTCTTAAGCTGCACCATATTATTTCCTTATAATAGTGTCATAGCTTGTATGCTTTCAACGAAGGAAGGGAAAAGTCTTAGATCAGTGAAACCCATGGGTGACTTGTCTTATCATCTTTCTCCAGGGCCCCCTTCTTTGATGCAGTTATGCCGCCTTAGAATTTGGAAGTGCTTTGGGATCAAGCAGTATCATAAGATCACCGGACTCAGCCTCCCTGAGGAGCTGAAATGGTTTCTCCTCCACATTTAAATGTGTCAAGGGAATGGCATCACAAACGACAGACAAACGTTATCGAGTGTTGAGGCCACTGGGATTTTAAAATAAAGTCAGGTTTATTAGAGTTTGGCTAGTTTTTTTTTTTTTCAAGGAGATTTTTATTTGTAAAGGAACATACTGAGTACTTTTGTGTTATTGGTTGGAGGGCATGAAAAATTCCACCACACCCCTCCGCCCCCTGCCGCCTGCAAGAGGGTGGCTAAGATAACAACTACGGTGTTGATCGTGCCAAGCCCTGAGCTGGGAACGCTTTACGCTTCACCCAATTTAGCTCTCACAGCAACCCCACCAGGTGGGTACTATGCTCTCCCCTTCTCCAGGTGAGACCCTGAGACTCAGGGAAGTCAGTTTGTCCCATAACCCCCAGTGAGGACAGGCAACCAGACGAACACCAACAGCATAGCACTTGCTAGTTCAGTTAATTTCATTAGTTCATTTGTTCAGGACACATCATGCATCTTCTAGAACTGTGCTGTTCAGTGCAATAGCTACTAGCCCAGTGGTTCTCAAGCAGGGGCGATTTTTCCCCTTAGGGGGTATTTGTCAATGTCTGGAGACTTTTATGATTGTCACAACTGAGGGCGAGGGTATGCCTGGCCAGTGGGTAGAGGCCAGGGCTGTTGCTAAGTACCCTACAGTGCACAAGACAAGCCACCACAGCAAAGCATGATCCAGCCCAAAATGTCAATAGTGCCAAGGTTGAGAAACCCTACACTAGCCGTATGTGGCTATTTAAAAAATGTAAATTAATTAAAATTAGATACAATTAAAAATCCAGTTCCTAAGAGTCATTAGCCACATTTCAGTTTAATAACCACACGTGGCCAGTGACTACTGTATCGGACATCACAGACACGTATAGATCATCGCAGAAAGTTCTGTTGTTCCATGGTTGCAGGAATTCCTATTCGACAGCACTGTTCAGATGCTTGACAAGTGGATTTTAACTGCCTTTCAGTGTCTGGTTTATATGAGACCTGTGATATAATTTAGTAATGATGGCTGTAGTTTGTCTTCTCTCTGAGACATGAATTTGGTGCTTCGTTGGATCAAGAGAAAGTAAGAAAAATGTTGTACCCACTTAAGGCAAATCGTTACCTGTAAGA
The DNA here is from genome assembly GCF_963924675.1 of Phocoena phocoena. Classification (NCBI taxonomy): domain Eukaryota; kingdom Metazoa; phylum Chordata; class Mammalia; order Artiodactyla; family Phocoenidae; genus Phocoena; species Phocoena phocoena. Next base: position 12,200,106 of record NC_089240.1, on the reverse strand, counting down.
TGACATATGGCCTAGATGACCTGTAAAGATATTTCCTATGTAATTTTTTGTGATTCTAAATTCAGTTTGCTATATGAAAAAGAAGACTCCAGAATTTTGTTCCAAAATGCCCAACTAGTTACCCAGAAGATGGCGCTGCTGGCACACAATCATTTAAGCGAAACAGTTCCTCCTCATAAATGACCCATTGTAAGATGGTTTACAACATAGGCTCTGGAAATTTCCATGCAGGGATGAAAACTTCGCAGTGGTAAATTCCATTGACACTGGGTTTTCTTCTCTTCCAGTGTGCTCAGAAATTCAAATGTGAATTTATATCACCTCCCTGCTTTTTTTTTTTTCTTTCTTGGTCTGATCATGTTTACATTTTTAACTGCTCAGAATTTAGACATAAAATGAACACCAACAGCATACCACTTGCTAGTTCAGTTAATTTCATTAGTTCATTTGTTCAGGACATATTTAGTGAGTGCCAGGCACTATTCTAGGCACCAGGGTAGCCACAGTGAAGGAGATGTGGGCAAAGGTTCTGACTTTCTGGAATTCACACTCTAGTCGGGAGAATCATTTAAAAAAAATTTTTTTTTTTTTAATTTTGGCTGCACTGGGTCTCCGTTGAGATGCATGGGCTTCTCATTGAGGTGGCTTCTCTTGCTGTGGTATGCAGGCTTCAGTAGTTGTGGCATACGAGCTCAGTAGTTGGGGCTCAGCAGGCTCAGTAGTTGTGGCCCACAAGCTTAGTTGCTCCGCGGCATGTGGGATCTTCCCAGACCAGGGTTCGAACCCGTGTCCCCTGCATTGCAAGGCGGACTCTCAACCACTGCGCCACCAGAGAAGCCCCGGGAGAATTATTTGCTAAGGAGTAAGGAGCTTAGGCATTTTGCTGTAGTTTTCTTTTTGAAAACACTAGGTTTGTTTTTGTTTGTTTTTTAAATAGCCTGGTTTCTCATAGAAAATATATCGGACAGAATGTTGCTTATGTTAATCCACGCTTGGCCAAATTCTCTGAGTTTAACCCAGGACTGTACAAAAGTACTAGAACAGCATTTTTCTTCTCAGATCTTCCAGCCAGTTAACCAATTTGCACATCCATATAATAGATGGTCATCTGCACAAATGGGAAAAATACCACCCCCACCTGCCTCATTGCAACTTAGGAAAATTTCAAATTACTTCACTTAGTAGTGCTCAGAAAGAAGATGCTATTTAAATAGGAAGTCTATTTTTATGAGTCTAGATGTGGTTATATTTATAAGTGATATACACCTTTGAACGCTTTATCATCACGATCTGGCACAGCCTCATAAATTCCATCATCAAAGCTGGTTCGGTGACATTTAATAGAACCCCACCTTTTTGAATGAGGGATGTAAATTTTTAGCATCGTGAAACCATCTTTTATAAATGCTAATTACTTTGTTTTAAGAGTGCAAACTTCCCACACATTTCTTGTAGCCCAGTCTCATATTGTAAGTTTACTACATTCTCTTGGTTTTATCCGGTAGAAACACCACTTGGTACAAAAAGAAGGCAAGAGGAGGCCGGCGAAGGATGATTGTTTTCTTCTGCGTTTATATTGGGGCTAATCGACATGGTTTGATACTCCATGTTCCAGGCTGGAGTAGTTAATCATTAAGCAGTCACTCGGGCTCAGAAACAATGGAACGAGATGTGCTCTGCTGTCTGATCTGGGGCACGGGGTGCGGGGGGGGGGGGTGGGGGTGGGGGTGGACATTTACAATCTGATGAAAGCCCAGCATTAGGGCTCGTGTAGAAGACCTGATCAGCAACAAAATCAGCTAAACAACAGCTCGCGTTTTGGAGGGCTTGCTAAGGGCTAGACCCCTCGCACCAGTGTTTTAGAAGCCTTACCTTCCAACCTTCACAACTCTGGTATCCCCATTTTACAGATGGGGGTGCACAGGGGGAAAGGAATTTGCAAAAAGTCACAGGTGGTGAAGGAAGTTTTTTTTTTTTTTTTTTTTGCGGTACGCGGGCCTCTCACTGTTGTGGCCTCTCCCGTTGTGGAGCACAGGCTCCGGACGCGCAGGCTCAGCGGCCATGGCTCACGGGCGCAGCCGCTCCGTGGCACGTGGGATCCTCCCGGACCCGGGCACGGACCCGCGCCCCCCACATCAGCAGGCGGACTCTCAACCACTGCGCCACCAGGGAAGCCTGAAGCCAGACTTTAATGCAGAAGCCAGAGCTCTTACCCATTATACGCCCTGCCTTCTATTTTCTTCAGGAAATCCCAGAGCTCTGGTTCCTGGGTCCTAAAGCCCCTGCTTAGTTTCCCAGAAGGCCTTGGAAGTGGAGGCGGAGCCACGTCCTTAGGTCAAAGGTCTCGGCAGAGGTCAGGAGGCTGTGTCGGGTTTAGCTCGAACATCGCCCGACTCTTACCCCAGCCACGGGAACCAGCCTGGGAGCCCCCAGACTTGCTGCGTCTTGAAGCAGGTGGGTCAGCCTTGCCCTGCCAGTGATGCTGGCGAACAATGCCTTCCCGGGGGACCAAGCCCCACGTGGCAAAGGAAATTTTTTTCGAACTGAGAGTATTTGGTACTGATTTCGTCAGTGAAAAGTCGTTATCTGTAATGGGCAGGGTGGAGGGGAAGCTGTCTGGGCTTTGAACAACATCGTCTGGCTGTGCATTTGCGAGTTGTGCATGTTTTTTTTTTCTTGCTGTACTAGTGTTCTATTGCCGCATAACAAAGTATCACAAACTTAGTGGCTTAAAGCAACATGAATTTATTATCTCATAGTTTCTGTAGGTCAGAGGTCCAGGCATGGCGTGACTGCATTCTCTGCTCAGGGACTCACAGGGCTGAAATCAAGGTGCTGGCTAAGGCCACAGTTCTCATCCAGGGCTCAGGGGTCTTCCTCCAAGATGACTGGTTGTTGGTAGAATTCAGTATCTTGCACCCGTGGAACTCAGGTCCCTGTTTTCACGCCTGCTAGCTGTCAGCTGAGGACTGCTCTCAGTATCTAGAGACCACCCACAGTTCCCTGCCATGTGGTCCCCTCCGTAGGAAGTTCACAACATGGATTCTGGCTTTTTTCCTGGCCGTGGAGTGCATCTCCCTGCATTCCTATGCTGTGAGCAGCTGGAGGAAATTCTCTGCTTCTAAAGGGCCCACCTGATGAGGTCAGGCCTACCTGGATAATCTCCTGATTTGGGACCTTAATTACACCTGAAAAATCCCTTCAAATGAGCACCTAGATTAGTGTTTAATTTAATAACTAGCAGAAGGAGTGTGTACACCAGGGGCCCAGAATCTTGGGGGCCATTTCAGAATTCTGCCTACCATACCTACTAATGGCTAATAACCATCAACGTTGTGTCAATTTATCTGAGGTCCGATATATAATAACATGATAATGATTGTTTTTGTTATATAATCAAACATGTATATAGTGCTTACTCTATATCAGGCGTGGCTCTAAGAATTTCACAAACATCAAGTCATTTAATACTTACAGTAATCCTGTGATATACATTTTACAGCTAAGGAGACAGCCACAGGGAGGTCAGGTAACTTCCCCCAGGTCATACAGAACTGTCAGGGACCACATAATTCCTTTAATCACATCAAGCCTAGATCAACAAGGTTGGCAATGATGAAGGAAGGGCTAGGTGGGGCCAAGAAGTGGGACTTCTCAGCCTTGCCTCCATTCCCTCTGGAGCCTGCTCACTAAGTACAAGGTCACTGGCTTGCCTGCCTGTGGGTGAGTGCGGCTCTCCCTCGTACTGGCTGTCACGATGCTTCTATAAATCTCAGTATGTTGTGGACTGTGTCCCACTAAAATTCGTATGTTGAAATCCTGACCCCCAATGTGATGGTATTTGAGGTGGTGTCTTTGGGAGGTGATTAGGTCATAAAGATGGGGCCCTCATGATTGGATTAGTGCCCTTATAATGGAGACCCCAGAGCATTCTATTGCCTCTTCCACCATGTGAGGACACAGTGAGAAGATGGCCATCTAAGAGCCAAAAGCTGGTCCTCACCAGACACAACATCTACTGCCGCCTTGATCTTAGACTTCCCAGCCTCCAGAAGTGTGAGGAATAAATACTTGTTGTTTAAGCCGCCCAGGCTATGGTGTTTTTGTGATGGCAGCTCGAATGGGACCAAGACAAGGAAGGACAGTTGCAACTAGGCAGATGTTTTACAGGAGACTTCACTACCGTTTATAAAAACGAGAAGGGAAACCAAGTAACATGCTTATAACATGCAGCTATGTTTGCTACTGGTCCACCTCCTGGCCCCTGGCCAACTTCCCTTGCATACTCTAGTTTCCTGTCTGATTCCTTGGGGATGTCACAGGAAGTCTCTTCTATCAGATGGCCTGGCAGCCCCCAAATGCCAGAGGCACTCACCATCAGAGGCAGGATAAGGGGGACTTCTGTTGGATGTAACCTGGAGGCTTGTTTTGGTGAGTCGGGAACAGGAGCTTCCAGGTCTTCCTGTGTCTTTCTCTGGTCCCACCCTTCAGAGTGTGTGGGCTGAGGAAGTTGCGCTCCGGTTTGGCTTCCACCACGGACTTGTCTTGACGAGGAATGCGGCAGGCATTCTTGGCACGCCCTCCTCAGTACAGAAAAGGGCCCAACCTTCACGCCGTATCCCCCATGATGTGCTGGAGGAGAACGTCCTCCTGTCTAATACACCCTACGAGACCTTTGGACTCCGTCAAGTGTATAAATTCTCACTGATTTGCCAAGATTGATTTTCTACCCTTTACTTCACAAAATCCACTGTGAGGCCGAAGCAAGTAAAATTGATTTCCACTCACTTTCCTCCCCACCCAAGGTCTCTTTGCTCACTCCAGGCGATATGAGATTTTTTTTCAACTTTCTATGCCCTTTTGAAAAGCTTTTTCATTTTTAAAGTACAGTGAAATCAGGTGGTTCTACAGGCCTGTGTGGGAATTTTTATGTGATGTTTTAAGTGTTTAAGCTTCATTGGCTTAGAAGATACCTCTGTTGGAAGATACTTCTGTTAGAAGATAACTGCTGGATGCCTGAGTATTTACGTTGTAAACATTGGGCTAGGACCATGAAAACTGGGGATGGTAGCATCCTGCTTTTTGATCAATTCACATGTTGTGTGTTTGACTTAAGAATGCACTTCAGAAAGCCTCAGGTGGAAATTTCTTCCTCTGAGTTGCATTGTACAGACTCAAATGTAGTGGGTCTGCGTTTTACCCTTCTACATAGGATATAAGAAATGTCCCATTTCTTTTAATTCTCAAGTGAATTGGTTCCGAACCACTATCATCCTGGCTGGAAATTCAGCATCAGTCATAATATGGACCCCACTGAAGGGTTAAGCAGAGATGTCAAGCATCTTATGGTACCCGGAACATGCACGGTGGGCCTCCTGGTCTTAGGTGGAGGTGGGCGCTGATGATGTTTGTTGTCCAGTCCCACGTGGTTTCTTGGATGCAGGAGGCTCTGTGGCAACCACGTGACCTAATGCTCAGATGGAGGCTGGGAGCCCTGGTGCCTGAGAGCCAGCCTCCCTCGAGACACCCTGTAGCAATTCTCTCTTAATGCTGTGCCACTTCACCAAGCTGTTGTGTGGGAAGAGGGCGTGAGCACACACTTGTGGCACCCACCCCCAGACCACGGTCCCCTTTCAGGCTCGGGGGAATTAATGTCTCCCCATGTTAACAGATTCCACCCTAGGTCTCCAAGTGTTCTCTGCCTTCAAGCTCTGGGAAAACTTAACATGATCCCCTCAGTGAGTTTCAGAAATGCAAGCCAGGAAAGTGGGCACTTAACACAAAAGGTGGCTGCCTTTAGGGAATCCCAGCCTCCAGTCCTGAATCATAAATGTTCGTGAGCCCAGGGAAGTCCAGGCTCAGGTAGTTTCTATTATTCCAATGAAACAGGAAGAGTGAGTAGGAGAAGGCGACTTTGTAGGTCAGAGGGTGGAAAAGATGTGAAGTGATTGTCTCCAAGAGTGGAAAAGTTAACTGCACCAGAGAACCATGGTAGGATAGCTGGGTATGCAGACTACCCACCTGAGATCTGTCGTCATGATTGTGTTTCTCTTCCAGCTACACTCAGCGCTCAGGTGCAGCCCTGGCATGGGTGACGTGCTGGGAAAGGGGGACAAGGGAGTTAAGAGGAGTACACACACAATGTTCACTGCAGCTCTATTTACAATAGCCAGGATGTGGAAGCAACCTAAGTGTCCATCGGCAGATGAATGGATAAAGAAGATGTGGCACATATACACGATGGAATATTACTCAGCCATAAAAAGAAACGAAATTGAGTTATTTATAGTGAGGTGGATGGACCTAGAGTCTGTCATACAGAGTGAAGTAAGTCAGAAAGAGAAAAACAAATACCGTATGCTGTTTAGATTCCACATATATGTGGAATCTAAAAAAAAAATGGTTCTGAAGAACCTAGGGGCAGGACAGGAATAAAGATGCAGACGTAGAGAATGGACTTGAAGACACGGGGAGGGGGAAGGGTAAGCTGGGACAAAGTGAGAGAGTGGCATGGACATACATACACTACCAAATATAAAATAGTGAGAAGCAGCCACATAGCACAGGGAGATCAGCTTGGTGCTTTGTGACCACCTAGAGGGGTGGGATAGGGAAGGTGGGAGGGAGACACAAGAGGGAGGGAATATGGAGATATGTGTATACGTATAGCTGATTCACTTTGGTATACAGCAGCAACTAACCCAACATTGTAAAGCAATTATACTCCAATAAAGATGTTAAAAAAAAAAAAGGAGTACACAGTGGTATGGTTGCTGTGTAAACTGGGCAAGGAGGGATAGGACAGGGCTGGTAGACAGTAAAAAAGTGGTACGGCCAGTGGGTTGGAAGTCCCAGTGACCTCAGTGAGTCAAAGAGCTATTGGTATCTAGAGCAAGAGGGATTGATTGTTAGTGAGAGGCTGGAAAAAGAGATTTTGGAGGTAGTTTAGTTATTGGAGATGACAGACCTATGAAGAAGTGAGCGCATTAAGTGGGTGGGTTAAGGAAAAAATCATTGGCACTGAAGGCTGCAAGGAACAGAGAAGTGAGAACATAGGGTGAATTACCTTCTCCATGAGCGGGAAAATCGCCAAGAGCAACGACAAGCATAAAAGATTCAGAGGGAGACAGAGAGCTAGGTCTAAACACCAGACATTTGTTGATGACCGTAGCAAGGAGGGGTGGGGGCTTGTATCCTCTGGCGATATTCCTTTAAAAGGAGTTAGAGGTTTGAGGGAGGAGGAATAGGAATGATCTAGAACAGAGGCTGGCAAAGAATGATTAGCAGACCCAATCCATCTTGCCTCCTGTTTTTGCAAATAAAGTTTTCTTGGAACAGAGTGACACCCATTCATTTACATATCCTCAATGTCTGCTTTGGCACTATGTCAAAGTTGAGTAGTTGTGACAGAGACCATAAGGCCTGCAAAGCCTAAATCACTTACTGTCGGGTCCTTCACAGAAAAAAGTTTGCCGACCCCTGAACTAGAATTAGCAGTGAAGAATATTAACCTCACAGTGAAAAGAAAGCACAAGTAATATCACAATAACTTATCTTGCCATACACACGTCAAATCTTTCTGTTCCTTTCAGTTTGGGTCTGCTCTCGGTCACCAGATCAAACATTTTGACTCAATAGATATTTTTTTTTCCACAGTGAAATCAACCCATTGGATGGTTGAAATGACAGAACGACTGGCCACTTTAACTTTGCACCGGAGCCAGCATACATGATTATAGTGTGTGAAATGTACTGAGGTAAATTTCATCAGGTTGCAAATCCAGGTTGCCCATTACTCAAACATAAACCGCAGGCTATAGCACTACCCTGTGGCTTGTTAGGGTACTGAGCAAAGATGCTAGTGGACCTGACTTCCACAACCAATTTCCTGTTCTAGCTTACCTTGTTCCTTGCTATTAGTCTTAAGAATGGGAAACTGGCCTACATGGCTTTGCCCGGTGTAATGAGACAGGCAAACATAGCATTCCTAGAATAGTCGATCTGAGGTTTGCCAGGGGTCACTCACATTCCTTCTCTGGAAAGTTTGAATCAAGCAAAACAAAGACTCAGAGAATGGTCATCTGTGTCAAGTGAATGGTGGGGCACTGGACTAAATAAACATTCATGTGTGCCTCTTGTTAAGCTTCTTGAAATTATCCTTTTTATTCCTTCTCTTTCTGGAACCTGAAATCTGTACGGCTTCTTCTTCCATGAGATTTTTGTCCTTTCACTTAAACTAGCTTGAGTAGATTCTATTCCTTAGAACCAAATGATTACTGAAACAGTCTTGAGTGCCAGACTCTTGGTCATAAGGGGGTCCATTGTCTTGTCTCTTTTAGGATTAAGATGTGTTCCCCAGGCCAGTCGTCCTTTGTACCCTTTGTCATAAGGAGAAAACAATATGGAGGGAGCAGCTCAAATGCAAATCAGTCTTTACCCTTGGGATGACGGTCAACAAACAGCACTAAGGCGAGTCAGTAGGTACACTTACTGTAACAGATACACTTTTCTCGTCTTACTAGGAAGGAATGACACTTGAATAGCAAGAGCCCCTGGGGTTATTTGCCACCCAAAGATAGCCTAGGGATACTCGCAGACAGAGCTAAGAGTGATCGTTTGAGGTGCACGTGGTTTCCTCGGAAGGGTTTTATTAACTGGAACATCACCTTGGTCGTTTTCCTCCCTACGTTTTCCAGAACTGACATTAACCGTGGTGTTTGTAGAAACGTATTTCAAATGTGGTTGTATCAGTTATGCTCTGAACCTGTCAAACTGCAGTGATGGAAAAAAGTTAAGAAAAATAATTCCTCCAGAGCCCCTAGCTGCTGGCAGTTACTGATGGAGACAGGCCCTGTTGTGCCCTTTGGCTTATTAATAAGTTCTTCTGATCCAATCACTTCCTATGTTAATTGGGTTTAGTGAAAATGTATTCTGCTGTTTGGGGATTTAGCAGCAGAAGAAAGGAAGAACAAAGCATGTGTACTAGTACCAGCTACTATGAAAACACTACCCCAGAGTTGTGGAAAGCTTTTGATCAGTGAAAACCCTGATGTTCCAGATCCCAAGGCTCTAGGCGGACTCTCTTTTCCACGCCTGATCAGTGATGACTCCTTTCCCTCTGATGAATGAATAAGCAGCTCTCTGTCTTTAGTTCAATAAACGGTGGATGGAAGGCAGCCATTCTACTAGGCATCCCCCACCATGGTAGTGATGCCAAATTGGTTGTTCAGTGAGGCTGGTAGATAGTTTCCTGATGCTGTGGGTTTCTGTGTCTCATGGGATTTCCACTCTAGGTCCGGATTGGAGATAGCTACCTTATTTTTATTTATTTGTTTATTTTTTAGCATCATGGATTTTATATTTCCTAAGTTTTTTATTTTTATTTTAAAAAATTGTATTGAAGTATAGTTGATTCACAATATTGTGTTAGTTTCAGGCGTACAGCAAAGTGAGTCAGTTATACATATGCATATGTCCACCTTTTTTAGATTCTTTTCCCATATAGGTCATTACAGAGTATTGAGTAGAGTTCCCTGTGCTATACAGTAGGTCCTTATCAGTTATCTATTTTATATATAGTAGTGTGGATATGTCAATCCCAATCTCCCAGTTTATCCCTCCCCTCTCCCCTCTGGTAACCATAAGCCTGTTTTCTACATCGGTGGAGACAGCTACTTTAGAAGGGAGAAAAACCTTAGTTTGATGTGAGACTTCCAACTCTAGCATGCTCGAAGAACTCATCCAAACAGATGACTTTCCCTGTAAACTTTCATCATCTTAGGTTTGTCACAGTGAGCAAAGGTCTGTCTTTAAGTGGAGAGTCGTGGCATAATGAGCTTCTCTGAATAAGCTGGTTAGTCATGAAAAGAATGACTCAGAAATTAGTTCGGAAGCTTGTTTTCATCTGATGTGGACTAACAGGACAGTATTGGACGTTTGGCTGCTCTCAGTTTAGAGGAGCCTTTCAGCAAATGCTTTACCTGACCTAGTGGAGGCCACATAATGACAATAGCTTATTTTTTAATATATATTTTTTGCGGTACGCGGACCTCTCACTGTTGTGGCCTCTCCCGTTGCGGAGTACAGGCTCCGGAAGCGCAGGCTCAGCGGCCATGGCTCACGGGCCCAGCCGCCCTGCGGCATGTGGGATCCTCCCGGACCGGGGCAAGAACCAGCGTCCCCTGCATCGGCAGGCGGACTCCCAACCACTGCGCCACCAGGGAAGCTCATTATTTTTTTAAAAAAAATTTATTTGGTTGAAGTAGAGTAGATTTACAATGTTGTGTTAGTTTCTGCTGTACAGCAAAGTGATTCAGTTATACATATGTACGCATTCTTTTTTATGTTCCTTTCCATTATGGTTTACCATAGGATATTGAATATAGTTCCCTGTGCTATAGAGTAAGACCTTGTTGTTTATCCATTCTCTATATAATAGTTTGCATGTGCTAACCCCAAACTCCCAATCCATCCCTCCCCCACGCCCTTCCCCTTTGGTAACCATTAGTTTGTTCTGTGTCTGTGAGCTTGTTTCTCTTTTGTGAATAAATTCATTTGTACTATTTTTTTAGATTCCACATATAAGTGATATCATATGGTATTTGTCTTTCTCTGTCTGACTTACTTCACTTAGTATGATAATCTGTAGGTTCATCCATGTTGCTGCAAATGGCATTATTTCATTCTTTTTTACGGTTGAGGAGTATTCCATTCTGTATATATATACAATGGAATATTGTAGATATGGTAGAGAAGATATGGTATATAGATATATCTTATTTTTTTAAAAATTATTTTATTTAATTTTATTTATTTATAATTTTTGGCTGCGTTGGGTCTTCGTTGCTGCGTGCGGGCTTTCTCTAGTTGCGGTGACCGGCGTCTACTCTTTATCACAGTGAGCGGGCTTCTCATTGCAGTGGCTTCTCTTGTTGCGGAGCACGGGCTCTAGGTGCGCGGGCTTCAGTAGTTGTGGCTCACAGGCTCTAGAGCGCAGGCTCAGTAGTTGTGGCGCACGGGCTTAGTTGCTTCATGGCATGTGGGATCTTCCCAGACCAGGGCTTGCTTGAACCCGTGTCCCCTGCATTGGCAGGCGGATTCTTAACCACTGCGCCACCAGGGAAGTCCCCTTCAGTTCATTCTTTTATTCATCAAATAATAAATACAGTTGCTGTGCTATGGTCCAGAGATACTGCAGTAAAAAAAAAAAAAGGACCAGAAACTCTACCCTCATGGAATTCCCCAGCAAGAGGACTGTAAAAAATAATACTAAAGGAACAGTCAATGAATATATTAATGTGATAAACAGTCAATAAGTAAAATATATAGTATGTCAGATGACGCTAAGTGCCATGAAGACCGGAAAACCAGACAAGCAGGAGGGAGAGTCGTGGTCAGAATTGCGCACTAATGGTGACAGTTCAACAGGGTTTGATTGCTGAAGAAGACCCGTAGGAACTTCAGTGAAATGCTTACAAATCTGGAGTTTATTACAGGAGAAGAATAGCCACTAGAGAAAAGAGCATTCATAGGGATCTATCGTCCTCTGTCTGTAAGGGCTGTGGCACGATGCACTCTTGCTTTCTGATCAGGAGCCACAGATGTGTACATGGCACCCCTGGGAATCAGGGAACCCCAAACGGAGTCTTGGCTGGAGTTATTCATATTTTTCTGGTTCCCTATGCATATTTCTGCTGTGTAACCAGCTTTAACAACAGAGACTTCTGAGGGTCTCACCCTGACCAGACGCAGATCATTCATCTGTCTATTGTCAATAAACAGTGCTGACAAGCTGGTACAAACCTTCCCAAAGTCCTCAAACCCATGGTCACACAGCAGCATGATTAATTAATAGGTTTTATGCCTTGGCCAGAGGTCAGTGCCATACAGATGCATTTCTTATTTCAAAAGAACAGCTTAGGCTAGTTATAGGCATGCTGCAATTAACTCCCATAGCACAGATTGCAATTCTTTTTTTAAATTGAACTCTAGTTGATTTTATAGTATTGTGTTAGTTTCAGGTGTACAGCAAAGTGATTCAGATCTATCTATCTATCTATATGTCTATATCCATATATATATTCTTTTTCACATTCTTTTCCATCATAGGTTATTACAAAAGGGATAAATTAGGAGTTTAAGATTAACAGATACACACTACTATATATATAGTAAAGACTGTATAGCACAGGGAACTATATAACTATATTCAATATCTTGTAATAACCTATAACAGACTGCAATTCTAAATATTAAGTCAGGGAGAGCTTATCTGAGAGCGTGACATTTAAGCCAAAATCTCAGGGTGGTGACAGAAGCAGCTATGTAGAAATCTGAAGGCAGCTCCCCGCACCACCCCTGGCAGGGAGATCAGCAAATGCCAAGGCCCTGGGGCAGGATTGTATTCAGGGGGAACACAAGGGGGGTCTCTGAGGTCAAGGCTGAATAAATGATGGGGAAAAACTTAGTAGATGATCTCAAAGAGGTAAGGAGCAGATACCAGGTGGAAATCTGAATCACGTTGCCTTTGAAATGTTTCTGGACTTTGCTTTGTTTTTCCCTTCATGTTGCAATGGACTCTGTCAGTCCATTAGAACAGGAATTCTTTTTTTTTTTTTTAGAGTTTTTTGCTGTGAACCATTTTTAAAGTCTTTATTGAATTTGTTACAACATTGCTTCTGTTCTGTGTTTTGGTTTTTTGGCCCTGAGGCATGTGGGCTTTTAGCTCCCGGACCAGGGATCGAAACCGCACTCCCTGCGTTGGAAGGCAAAGTCTTAACCACTGGGCCACCAGGGAAGTCCCCAGAACAGGAATTCTTAACCTAGGAGTCTCTGGATAGAATTCAAGAGGCCTGTAAATTTGAATTTTAAAAAAATCTATATTTTCATTAACCTCTAACTGAAGTTGAGCATTTCTTTCAATTAAGGATTCAGGCATATATGTATATGTATAACTGAATCACTTTGCTATACACCTGAAACTAACACAACATTGTAAATCAACGATACTCTAATATAAAAGAAAATAAAATGTCAAGTAAAAGGTCAGCACTGAATGAAAAAAAAAAACCAAACAAACCAGGCAACCAGAGTAGTATTTGCAGTACTTGTTAACACTGCTATCCATAGATCTCACAGATGTTTTTGTATCACACTGTAGTTCTTGCAAATATTCTGAAATACCTTTTCTGTTCCTCACTTTTCTGAAATTCCTGTAGTTATTAACCTGCTGCTAGATTGTGCATGACCACGATCTTCCTGTCTGTTGATTATTTTCTTAACTGGAGTTGAACTCAGAAAGTTCTAAGGGAGTAGATTTGAAAGTTGCTAAGAGAGCAGATCTCAAAAGTTCTCACCACAAGAAAAATTCTGTAACTATGTATGATGATGAGTGTTAACTAGATTTATAGTGGTGATCATTTTGCAATATATACAAATATGGAATCGTTATGTTGTACACTGGAAACTAATATAAGGTTATATGTCAAGTACACCTCAATTAAAAAAAAACAACCCAGCAGCACCACCACCAAAACAAAGCCAAACAAACAAACAGCTCTGGAGAATTCTGATGTCTTTGAGAGAAGATTATCTGCGCCTTGTAAAATGAGCTGTGGAAGTTTAATTCCATTTGTAACAATGTGCCTCTATGGATTGACTTTTCAACACTGGTAACCATTAAAACAAACGAAAAGGATGTGTGTCATGTTGATTAGATATCCAAAAAGATGGGCCCCCAGCCTTATCAAAGACTACTCCACAGTCCAGTGTTTTCTTTTTTTGAAACCAAGCAACAATAGCCTTCACACAAAAACGTCTTCCAAAAAATCCTGTAACTTGCATGTATGTGCTGTAGTGTTATTGTATTTGTTGTTATTTAGGGTGATGACAGAGAAGCACTTAACTTACACGTCATAAATTGATTCATTTTCTTTATTTTGTAAGATTCATTGAGGTAGACTTTACGTATAATTGATAGAACTTTACTGGCTGCAAAAAATAAAAAATGAGCTCAGCAAGAACATTTGCTATTAGCTGTTCCAAACAGATATGCGAGGTCTCCAGGATAACAGCTGGTATCTTGAGAAACTGAATTTTCCAGTGCCAGGTAAGGCTGATGAGGTATTATCTCCTGAATGGAATATATCATATAAGATTTGACAAGCTTGAATTAATACCTAATGTTCTCGAAAGGGGTGGGAAATGATTGGAGAGCAATCAGGGAGCGTTCCCAAAGAGGCTACAGACAACGTGAAGGCAGAAAAATCTGAAAATGCACCCCATGAGCAGGTCACAAATGGACTGGCATTGGGCACATTATTGCTGAGGGTAAAATGAAAGCTTAAGGAGATGCGTGAACACAGCAGGAAACCAGCACCTCTGCTGATTTTCGCTTCTCAGGTAACCAGAGATTTGTTTATAGGGCTCGTCTATTCAGAAATGCTTTTGGCTGAAGCCTCCACTTAAAGAAAGAGAAAAGGGCTTCCCTGGTGGCGCAGTGGTTGAGAGTCCACCTGCCGATGCGGGGGGTGCGGGTTCGTGCCCCGGTCCGGGAGGATCCCACGTGCCGCGGAGCGGCTGGGCCCGTGAGCCATGGCCGCTGAGCCTGCGCGTCCGGAGCCTGTGCTCCGCAGCGGGAGAGGCCACAACAGTGAGAGGCCCGCGTACCGCAAAAAAAAAAAAAGAAAGAAAGAGAAAAGCCCTGCTCAGCCGTACCCTCTAGGCTGAGAAATATGCACCCCTCAGGTTCTGTTTCAGTTATTGATCTGGGTTCTAACCGCATCTGGCAATCATCTAAGTTCAGTGCTGACATCCAACGTCTAATCCAGCAGCCTTTCCTCCATCCTTTGCAATGCCGTAGAATCTTCTGGAGTCCTCTTGGGTTCGCTGACGACTTGGGCCTGTGGGTGTCCTCCATTGGCGGGTATTTAGGCCCTTCCCAGGGGACGTTTGGCAATGTCTGGAGATACTTACTGCAGTCTGGTGGGTAGAGGCTGATGATACTGCTAAACATTCGATGGTGTTCAGGACAGCACTCACCACAAGGAACCCTGGCCTAGACCGTGAGCAGCCAACAGTGTGAAACCCTGGCATAGAGAAGGGTGCACAGAACTGCCTGGTAGCGTCAGGCTTGCAGAGACGAGGGTCTCAAAGGAGGACCAAAGTGGCCAGGGAAAGAAGGGAAGGAAAGGTATACCATTTTGTCTGTTCTGACACATTTTCCAAACACGACTCTGCTTTGGACTTAAGATTGCTTCATGGAAGCTACTGGCTTCTCTCCTGTTTTCATCGTTCCTGTGCATAAAAAGGGGCAGCCAGGATCAGGGAAGGCTAGCAAGGCTCTGGCACCACCCAGGAAAGCGTCCACACTTGGAACTCCTTTGTTGAGTTATCTTATGCTAAAATATTGATGTACTATCACCGAATATTGATCTGTCATATATCAATCATAATATATTGTGCATATGTCATCCTCCTATTTAATATTATTTTTAGCTCTTATCCAAATAAAGAACTTGAATGCAGTCATAACTCACACGGTAGAGCGACTGGGTGATAAATGTTTTTTTTTCTTTTAACATCTTTATTGCACTATAATTGCTTTACAATGATGTGCTAGTTTCTGCTTTATAATAAAGCGAATCAGCCATACATATACAAACATCCCCGTATCTCCTCCCTCTTACGTCTCCCTCCCACCCTCCCTATCCCACCCCTCTGGGTGGTCACAAAGCACTGAGCTGATCTCACTGTGCTATGCAGCTGCTTCCCACTAGCTATCTATTTTACATTTGGTAGTGTATATATGTCCATGCCACTCTCTCACTTCGTCCCAGCTTACCCTTCCCCTTCCCCGTGTCCTCAAGTCCATTCTCTACATCTGCGTCTTTATTCCTGTCCTGCCCCTAGATTCTTCAGAACCAAGTTTTTTTTTTTTTTAGATTCCATATATATGTGTTAGCATACGGTATTTGTTTTTCTCTTTCTCACTTACTTCACTCTGTATGACAGACTCTAGGTCCATCCACTTCACTACAAATAACTCAATTTCGTTTCTTTCTGTGGCTGACTAATATTCCACCGTGTGTATGTGCGACATCTTCTTTAACCATTCATCTGTCAGTGGACACTTAGGTTGCTTCTATGTCCTGGCTGTTGTAAATAGAGCTGCAGTGAACATTGTGGTACATGACTCTTTATGGTTTTCTCAGGGTATATGCCCAGTAGTGGGATTGCTGGGTCATATGGTAGTTCTATTTTTAGTTTCTAAGGAACCTCCATATGGTTCTCCATAGTGTCTGTATCAATTTACATTCCCACAAACAGTGCAAGAGGGTTCCCTTTTCTCCACATCCTCTCCAGCATTTATTGTTTCTAGATTTTTTGATGATGGCCATTCTGACTGGTGTGAGATGATATCTCACTGTAGTTTTGATTGCATTTCTCGAATGATTAGTGATGTTGAGCATCCTTTCATGTGTCTGTTGGCAATCTGTATATCTTCTTTGGAGAAATGTCTATTTAGGTCTTCTGCCCATTTTTGGATTGGGTTGTTTGGTTTTTTGATATTGAGCTGCTTGTAAATTTTGGAGATTAATCCTTTGTCAGTTGCTTCATTTGCAAATGTTTTCTCCCATTCTGAGGGCTATCTTTTTGTATTGTTTATGGTTTCCTTTGCTGTGCAAAAGCTTTTAAGTTTAAGTTTAATTAAGTCCCATTTGTTTATTTTTGTTTTTATTTCTGTTACTCTAGGAGGTGGGTCAAAAAAGACCTGGCTATGGTTTATGTCAAACAGTGGTTTTCCTCTAAAAGTTTTATAGTGTGCGGTCTTATATTTAAGTCTGTAATCCACTTGGAGTTTATTTTTGTGTATGGTGTTAGGGAGTGTTCTAATTTCATTCTTTTACATGTAGCTGTCCAGTTTTCCCAGCACCACTTTTTGAAGAGGCTGTCTTTTCTCCATTGTATATTCTTGCCTCCTTTATCAAAAATAAGGTGACCATATGTGTGTGGGATTATCTCTGGGCTTTCTATCCTGTTCTATTGATATATATTTCTGTTTTTGTGCCAGTACCATACTGTCTTGATTACTGTAGCTTTGTAGTATAGTCTGAAGTCCGGGAGCCTGATTCCTCCAGCTCCATTTTTCTTTCTCAAGATTGCTTTGGCTATTCGGGGTCTTTTGTGTTTCCATACAAATTGTGAATTTTTTTGCTGTAATTCTGTGAAAAATGCCATTGGTAGTTTGATAGGGATTGCATTGAATCTGTAGATTGCTTTGGGTAGTATAGTCATTTTCACAATGTTAATTCTTCCAATCCAAAAACATGGTATATCTCTCTGTCTGTTTGTATCATCTTTTTTTTAAAAAAAATATTGTATTCAATTTTTTTTTTTAAATTAATTAATTAATTATTTATTTATGGCTGTGTTGAGACTTCGTTTCTGTGTGAGGGCTTTCTCTAGTTGCGGCAAGCGGGGGCCACTCTTCATCACGGTGCGCAGGCCTCTCACTATCGAGGCCTCTCTTGTTGCAGAGCACGGGCTCCAGACACGCAGGCTCAGTGGTTGTGGCTCATGGGCCTAGTTGCTCCGTGGCATGTGGGATCTTCCCAGACCAGGGCTTGAACCCGTGTCCCCTGCATTGGCAGGCAGATTCTTAACCATTACGCCACCAGGGAAGGCCCTGTTTGTATCATCTTTAATTTCTTTCATCAGTGTCTTATAGTTTTATGCATACAGGTCTTTTGTCTCCTTAGGTAGGTCTATTCCTAGGTATTTTATTCTTTTTGTTGCAGTGGTAAATGGGAGTTTTTCCTTAATTTCTCTTTCAGATTTTTCAGCATTAGTGTATAGGAATGCAAGAGACTTCTGTGAATTAATTTTGTATCCTGCTACTTTACCAAATTCATTGATTACCTCTAGTAGTTTTCTGGTAGCATCTTTAGGATTCTCTATGTATAGTATCATGTCATCTGCAAACAGTGACAGCTTTACTTCTTGTTTTCCGATTTGGATTCCTTTCTTTTTTTCTTTCTTCTCTGATTGCTGTGGCTAAAACTTCCAAAACTATGTTGAATAATAGTGGTGAGAGTGGACAGCATTTCTTGTTCCTGATCTTAGAGGAAATGGTTTCAGTTTTTCATCATTGAGAATAGTGTTGGCTGTGGGTTTGTCATATATGGCCTTTATTATGTTGAGGTAAGTTCTCTCTATGCCTACTTTGTGGGTTTTTTTTTTAATCATAGGTAGGTGTTGAATTTTGTGGAAAGCTTTTTCTGTATCTATTGAGATGATCATATGGTTCTTCTCCTTCAATTTGTTAATATGATGTATCACATTGATTGGCGTATATTGAAGAATCCTTGCATTCCTGGGGTAAACCCTACTTGATCATGGTGTATGATTCTTTTAAAGTGCTGTTGGATTCTTTTTGCTAGTATTTTGTTGAGGATTTTTGCATCTATGTTCATCAGTGATATTGGCCTGTAGCTTCCTTTCTTTGTGACATCCTTGTCTGATTTTGGTATCAGGGTGATGGTGGCCTGGTAGAATGAGTTTGGGAGTGTTCCTCCCTCTGCTATATTTTGGAAGAGTTTGAGAAGGATAGGTGTTAGCTCTTCTGTAAATGTTTGATAGAATTCGCCTTTGAAGCCATCTGGTCCTGGGCTTTTGTTTGTTGGAAGATTTTTAATCACAGTCTCAATTTCAGAGACGTGATGCTTGTGATTGGTCTGTTTATATTTTCTATTTCTTCCTGGTTCAGTCTCGGAAGGTTGTGCTTTTCTAAGAATTTGTCCATTTCTTCCAGGTTGTCCATTTTATTGGCATATATTTGTAGTAATCTCTCATGATCCTTTGTATTTCTGCAGTGTCAGTTGTTACTTCTCCGTTTTCGTTTCTAATTCTGTTGATTTGAGTCTTCTCCCTTTTTTCTTGATGCGTCTGGCTAATGGTTTATCAATTTTGTTTATCTTCTCAAAGAACCAGCATTCAGTTTTATTGATCTTTGCTGTTGTTTCCTTCATTTCATTTTCATTTATTTGTGATCTGATCTTTATGATATTTTTCCTTCTGCTAACTTTGGGGTATTTTTGTTCTTCTTTCTCTAATTGCTTTAGGTGTAAGGTTAGGTTGTTTATTTGAGATGTTTCTTGAGGTAGGATTGTATTGTTATAAGCTTCCCTCTTAGAACTGCTTTTGCTGCATACCATAGGTTTTGGGTTGTCGTGTTTTCATTGTCATTTGTTTCTAGGTATTTTTTGATTTCCTCTGATTTCTTCAGTGATCTCTTGGTTATTAAGTAGTATATTGTTTAGCCTCCATGTGTTTGTATTTTCTCCAGATTTTTTCCTGTAATTGATATCTAGTCTCATAGTGTTGTGGTCGGAAAAGATACTTGGTATGATTTCAGTTTTCTTAAATTTACCAAGGCTTGATTTGTGACCCAAGATATGATCTATCCTGGAGAATGTTCCACGAGCACTTGAGCAGAAAGTGTATTCTGTTGTTTTTGGATGGAATGTCCTATGAATATCAATTAAGTCCATCTGTTTAATGTATCATTTAAAGCTTGTGTTACCTTATTTATTTTCATATTGGATGATGTGTCCATTGGTGAAAGTGGGGTGTTAAAGTCCCCTACTATGATTGTGTTACTGTCGATTTCCCCTTTTATGGCTGTTAGCGTTTGCCTTACGTATTGAGGTGCTCCTGTGTTGGGTGCATAAATATTTACAACTGTTATATCTTCTTCTTGGATTGATCCCTTGATCATTATGTAGTGTCCTTCTTTGTCTCTTGTAATAGTCTTTAGTTTAAAGTCTATTTTGTCTGATATGAGAATTGCTACTCCAGCTTTCTTTTGATTTCCATTTGCATGGAATATCTTTTTCCATCCCCTTACTTTCAGTCTGTATTTGTCCCTAGGTCTGAAGTGGGTCTCTTGTAGACAGCATATATACGGGTCTTGTTTTTGTAACCATTCAGCCAGTCTACGTCTTTTGGTGGGATTATTTAATCCATTTACATGTAAGATAGTTGTCGATATGTATGTTCCTATTACCATTTTCTTAATTGTTTGGGGTTTGGTTTTGGAGGTCTTTTCCTTCTCTTGTGTTTCCTGCCTAGAGAAGTTCCTTTAGCATTTGTTGTAAAGCTGGTTTGGTGGTGCTGAATTCTCTTCGCTTTTGCTTATCTGTAAAGGTTTTAACTTCTCTGTCAAATCTGAATGAGATCCTTGCTGGATAGCTATCTTGGTTGTAGGTTTTTCTCTTTCATCACTTTAAGTATGTCCTGCCACTCCCTTCTGGCTTGCAGAGTTTCTGCTGAGAGATCAGCTGTAAATCTTATGGGGATTCCCTTGTATGTTATTTGTTGCTTTCCCCTTGCGCTTTTAGTATTTTTTTCTTTGTATTTAATTTGTGATAGTTTGATTAATACGTGTCTTGGAATGTTTCTTCTTGGATTTATCCTGTACGGGACTCTCTGCACTTCCTGGACTTGATTGACTGTTTCCTTTCCCATATTAGGGAGGTTTTCAACTAGAATCTCTTCAAATATTTTCTCAGTCCCTTTCTTTTTCCTGTCTTCTTCTGGAACCCCTGTAATGCAAATGTTGGTGCGTTTAATGTTGTCCCAGAGGTCTCTGAGACTGTCCTCAGTTCTTTTCATTCTTTTTCCTTTATTCTGCTCTGCAGTAGCTATTTCCACTATTTTATCTTCCAGGTCACTTACCCGTTCTTCTCCCTCAGTTATTCGGCTATGGATCCCTTCTAGAGAATTTTTAATTTCATTTATTGTGCTGTTCATCATTGTTATTTGCTGTTTAGTTCTTCTAGGTCCTTGTTAAATGTTTCTTGTATTTTCTCCATTCTATTTCCAAGATTTTGGATCATCTTTACTATCATTACTGTGAATTGTTTTTCTGGTAGACTGCCTATTTCCTCTTCATTTGTTAGGTCTGGTGGGTTTTTACCTTGCTCTTTCATCTGCTGTATGTTTCTCTGTCTTCTCATTTTGCTTAACTTACTGTGTTTAGGGTCTCCTTTTCGCAGGCTGCAGGTTCGTAGTTCCCGTTGTTTTTGGTGTCTGTCCCCAGTGGCTAAGGTTGGTTCAGTGGGTTGTGTGGGCTTCCTGGTGGAGGGGACTAGTGCCTGTGTTCTGGTGGATGAGACTAGATCTTGTCTTTCTGGTGGGCAGGACCACGTCCGATGGTGTGTTTTGGGGTGTCTGTGACCTTATTATGATTTTAAGCAGCCTCTCTGCTAATGGGTGAGGTTGTATTCCTATCTTGCTAGTTGTTTGGCATAGGGTGTCCAGCACTGTAGCTTGCTGGTTGTTGAGTGGAGCTGGGTCTTAATGTTGAGATGGATATGTCTGGGAGAGCTTTCTGCATTTGATAGTATGTGGAGCTGGGAGGATTCTGGTGGACCAGTGTCCTGAACTCTCCCACTTCAGAGGCACAGGCCTGACACCTGGCCGGAGCACCAAGACCCTGTCAGCCACACGGCCAGGTACGTGGGGAGTTTCTTGCCTTTTGGGAAGTCTGAGGTCTTCTGCCAGCATACAGTAAGTGTTCTGTAGGAGTTGTTCCACATGTAGATGTATTTCTGATGTATTTGTGGGGAGGAAGGTGATCTCCACGTCTTACTCCTCTGCCATCTTGAAGGTCTCTCTGTTTTCACATGAATTTAAGTCAGACAGTAGAAATGAGTTTTTCAAATTCTTCATTTGTCTTAAAACATTCACATCATTAGTTTTAAAAGCAGATCTTAAGTTCTGTTATCTTTGATGAGTTCATAGTTACTGATGGGCCTAAAAGCTCTTTACTTGCCTAATGAAAACATCAACAATAAAGTCTTAACTGTGGGGCGAGGGCGGCTGCAGGAACCTGCGCAGTGGTGGCGGATTCTCAGGGCTTGGGCTCAGCTCGATAAATGGGTCTTCAAACAATATTCCAACTCTGACCTATATTGCCTTGTGGAAAGGAAAGGCCATGTTGGGACAATGATAATGATGGGAGAGGAGTAAGGGAGCGCATTTTCACAGCGTTGTGGGAGATGGTACTGGGACTCCGACCAGACCTACGGCAGATTGTGAAGTAGGGCAAACTTGTAATGAGTGGCGCTCCTTAATCACCTCTTGTGGTCCCTTTTTCCACCATAGAAACCGTGATCCGTTTATGCAACCATCTTGGAGTCTACTGGCTGCTAACTGTTCGTGCTCGGATGTTTGTTCATGAAAGCCCAAGGTACCCTCTAGCAAAGTATTTGGAGATTCTGGGAAACAGAAGAGTCCTCAGAACACAAAAGAATAGCTTCCAATGTCATTCTTCTGTAGGTTGGAAGAACAGACGTTGAAGCTCAGAGGGACATTCAGAGAATCCCATCAATCACCACCTAGGGTGTCCACTGTCTCTGTCCTCTTAAGCAAAATGGCACCACACTCCTAATGATCCATAAAGCTACAGGTGGCCTTACCCAGCCTCATGGCTGTAAATGCCATCTTTATACCAACAACTCCCAAACATAAGAACTGAGAAGTGACCATCTGATATGGCAGTCATCAATACGACAATCAAACAGTAACTTGGCTTAATCGAGTTTGAAATTTGATCATGGAGGTTGGAAACATATGGTAGGTGAGGAAGTGGAGATGGCCACTCTTTCAGGAAGAAACCAGTGAAGGGAAGGGGAAGCTTTGGGTTGATCTCTTAAGGAAGATGCCTCTGGAACCTGTGTCATGTTCCTTGGGCTACCACTGATTTCAGCTGCAGCCAAGTTGGACAGTTCTTGAAAATCTAGACTTAGCTTGCTATTCCAAGGCCCCACCTCAAGCACACACCTTTCTGCATTCTGCTTCAAGATCTCTTCTGACACCTTGGAAATTCAATAGGCTCTTGTACGAGCATAGGCCAGAAATATGAGGGAAGTACCCTCAGGATCTACCCTCACTATGACACAAGGAAGCTAATGTATAAATGCTCCAACCCCCCATCTTTAGGGTGGTCACTTTTTTCTGCTTTTGTTGTAAAATGGTGCCCTCGTTTCTCACAGCAGTGACTTTGAAAAGGTACTCTGATATTGGCTTTTCCTCCTTCCCTGTCCCACTCTTCCCACTCATTCATTCCTGATTATTATTGCCAAATGCTTTTGCTTAGATCTTGTCATTACCAGCACTGAGCGAACTCTTGGCTCTGCAGTCTTGGCACTTCATTGTTTTACTGCACGTGTTCACGTAGTGTATCAAATATCCTCTGTGGATACTGAGTAGGATCTCAGGCCTTCTGAGCTCTCCCCTCTCCTGTAGTTTAGAAACTACATCTCCCAGATGCCTTGCCATGAGGGTTCCAGTTTCATTCTGTTAACGAGAGCACAGTTTGGAAAGCCATTATCTTTCTGTGGTTGTTGGAAGCAGGTGACAAGAGTTGTAGATGAGCTCCTGAAAACTGCCCACTTTAAGACTGCAGGCATCTGAGGTCATTGGTGGCAGTTCCTGTGACTTTTGTACTTCCTGATCAGTTTCCCTGACTTTCATTCCTACGACCCTTCCAGGAGCTGTGTAAGCCTCTAATTCCCTATGGCAAATCCCTTCTTGCTCATAAAGATACATGCACCCCAGTGTTCACTGCAGCACTATTTACAACCGCCAGGTCACTGAAGCAACCTAAATGCCCATCGACAGACGAATGGATAAAGAAGACGTGGTACATATATACAATGGAATATTACTCAGCCATAGAAAGGAACGAAATTGTGTCATTTGTAGAGATGTGAGTGGACCTAGAGACTGTCATACAGAGTGAAATAAGTCAGAAAAAGAAAACAAATATCGTATATTAACGCATATATGTGGAATCTAGAAAAATGGTACAGATGAGCCAGTTTGCAGGGCCGAAATTGAGACACAGATGTAGAGAACAAACGTATGGACACCAAGGGGGGCAAGTGGTCGGGGGGCGGTGGTGGTGGGATGAATTGGGAGATTGGGGTTGACATATGTACAGCAATATGTATAAAATAGATAACTAATAAGAACCTGCTGTATAAAAATAAAATTCAAAGAAAAAATCCCTTCCTGTTCAAAATACCTAAAGTGGTTTCTGTTTTTGTGGCCAAACCCTGACTGATACACATATAATCTAATTTTATTGAGAGAAAAGATCTAAGAATTTGTTTTGCCATTGCTGATGGTTAATAGGTGAGAGGAAGGTAACAAGATCCATCTCAGACAGCAAAGCAACTGTATTTTTAGAGATGTTAGAACAGTGAAGCAGATAATTTACATTAGAAGTCAAGGTGAAAATCATTCCAAGAGGGCTTCCCTGGTGGCGCAGTGGTTGGGAGTCCGCCTGCCGATGCAGGGGACGCGGGTTCGTGCCCCGGTCTGGGAAGATCCCACATGCCGCGGAGCGGCTGGGCCCGTGAGCCATGGCCGCTGGGCCTGCGCGTCCAGAGCCTGTGTTCTACCACGGGAGAGGCCACAACAGTGAGAGGCCCGCATACCGCAAAAAAAAAAAAATCATTCCAAGAGAAAGGGGATCATTTATTTATTTATTTACTTACGCATTTATGCACGCATGCGTGCTGTGCGGGGTCTTAGTTGTGGCATGTGGGACCTAGTTCCCTGGCCAGGCATTGAACCCGGGCCCCCTGCATTGGGAGTGTGGAGTCTTACCCATTGGACCACCAGGGAAGTCCTGAAAAGGGATCCTTGATGATGAATATCCTCTTGTCTCCCGAGAGATGCCAGCCTGTATCAAGCCGGCGGACATAAAACAATGCAGTTTTTAAAGTCATGGAATTGAAACCCTCTGTAAGTCAGTGCAAGTAAATAAAGAAGGAAGGATGAGCCAACCGTAAATACCTCATTAACATGCATGCGGTGGCTGTGTTGTCTGAATTCTCACAGGCGCCGATGCAGTGATGCTGGGAATTGTGTACTGTGTGGTGCTGTGAAGTGGAAAGTACAATTTACTGAAAAAATTAAGAATTATAGGTGACACTGCAGCTCATAATCTGTCGTATAATGCTTCCTTAATGGATCAGGAAGGTGACATTTTTAAAGATGTTTTTCGGGTTTCGGGGTTTTTTTTTGGGTTTGGTTTGTAGCTCTTTGGCATGCTGGAGAATACGGTGAAGTTTTGGGGAGTAAAGTAGTGCTCTACTCATGAGTCCAAAATGCCTGAGTCATATAAGAAATGAATACTTAAGTGAATGTGTCTCCAGGGTTAACATTTTCTATATATAGCATTTTTGCACTGTTTGCCTAGAGATTTGGGACAGAATTTTTTTAGCCAGCGATCTCAATTTATAGTCCATGATTTTGGTAAAATATTGGTGGTAGACTTAAATTTTAAAAAGACTCCAATAAAAAGCTATGTGGATTAGTCAGGGTTCTCCAGAGAAACAGAACCAATAGGATGTGTATGTACACATGTATTTCAAGAAATTGGCTCACTTGGTTGTATAGGCAAGCCAGAGGCCCAGGAGAGCTGATATTGTAGTTCTAGTCTGAGTTTGAAAACTTGAGAACCAAGAGAGTTGATAGTGTAGTTCCGGTCCAGAGACCTGCAGACTTGAGGCCCAGGAAGAGCCAGTGTCTTAATTCAAGTCTGAAGGCAGGAAATAACCAATGTTCCAGCTTAAAGGGAGCCAGATAGGAGAAGTTTTGTCTGGCTTGCAAGAGAGTCAGCCTTTTTGTTGTATTATGTCTTCAACTGATTGGATGAGGCCCACTCACGTTATAGAGGGCAATCTGCTTAACTCAGTTTCCCCATTCAAATGTTAATCTCATCCAGAAACACTCTCACAGACATACCCAGGATAATGTTTACTCAAATGCCTGGGCATCCTACCTGTGGCCCAGTCAAGTCAATACATAAAATTATCCATCGCACTGCTGTGAAAGGGAACACATGATTTCTGGCTAAGAACACCCAGAGCAGAGATTATCTATCTATCTATCTAATCTAATCTATCTATGTATCTATCTATCTAATCTATCTGTCTATCTATCTATCTATCTGTCTATCTGTCTATCTATCTAACAAATATTTCCAGGTCCAAACTCAGGAAGAGCTCCTGTTTTAGTTGCTAGAGATACAGAGACAATGACCCTATTTTCAAGGATCCCCTAGTCCACTTTGGGGAGCAGACAAGGTCTGGAAAACTGTGCATTGCAGTGCGATAGACAGAGGTATGTACCGGATGTGGAGGGAGCTCCAGCAAGGTGCCTGGAGGGAGCTGGAGATGGGTTCTTGGAAGAGATATCTGATCTGTGTCTTAAAGGACGAGCAACGTTTATAGGCAGAGGGGAGGTTGAAAAGGAAATGTTAAATGACAGAGACAAGAAAGAGAACAGCACATTCAGGAAATTACAAACAGTTATCATGTGGATGAAATGAAATAACCCTTTAAGCACCAATGAAATAACAGCTCTAAGAACCAATATCTGATACTTGAGTAAATGTTAACCCTTGTCTGCTTTCCCTCTTTCCCTTATTGTTGCCATTTATTCTTTAGGGGGACGCTAAGATTTTCAAATGTCGGACAGGATTTGTATAAGTACTTCCATGTAATTCACTACACTTAGAGAAATCATTGCCTCCTTGTAGAAGCTGCACCTTAACAGATGTTTCTGGGTGAATTTATTCATCATATCGAGCATAGCCTTGCAACGTGGGATGCTTTTCAAAAGCCCCTTTTAGGTGAACAGATTGTGTTGCTGCTAAGGGATTTCACAGGAATGAAGCAATCACTGTAATTCAAATAATTTCTCCTCCTTTAAGAGCACCGCTGTGTGTATTAGCACTGAAATGATCCATTTATGAAGCATCTTAGCACAGTTGCCTGAAATTTTTGGCTGTCAAATTTTTGGCTGTCAAAGAACTGAGCTGGGGACGTCCAACTGAGTCGGCACACTGGTTAAGAATCCACCTGCCAATGCAGGGGACACAAGTTCAAGCCCTGGTCTGGGAAGATCCCACGTGCCGCGGAGCTACTAAGCCCATGCGCCACAACTACTGAGCCCACGTGCCACAACTACTGAAGCCTGCGCTCCTAGAGCCCATGCTCCGCAACAAGAGAAGTCACCGCAGTGAGAAGCCCGCGCACCGCAACAAAGAGTAGCCCCCGCTCGCCGCAACTAGAGGAAGCCCACGCGCAGCAATGAAGACCCAACGCAGCCAAAAATAAATTAATTTAACAAAAAAAAAAAAAAGGAAGATGCCTCTGGAAACTGTGTCATATTCCTTGACCTACCACTGATTTCAGCTGCAGTTGAGTTGGGCAGTTCCTTGCAAATCTAGACTCAGCTTGCCCTTACAAGGCCTCACCTCAAGCACACACCTTTCTACATACTGCTTCAATGTCTCTTCTGACACCTTGGAAGCTGAATAAGCCCTTGTACAAGCACAGCCCAGAAATATGAGGGAAGTACCCCCAGGGACTACCAGTAGTATGAGGGAAGGAAGCTAATGTATAAATCCTCTAACCTCTTCCTCTTCAGGGTGGTCATTTTCTCTGATTTGGGGTGGAATGGAGCCCCCATTCCTCACAGCAGTGACTTTGATAAGACACCCCAATATTGGCTTTTCCTCCTTCCATGTCTCACTCTTCCCATTCACTCATTCATGCTTCCTGATATCGCCACTCAAATAAGCTGTCTCAGTTCCTGATTTCATGGGGTCCCAACTGAGACATCCCCTCCTGAGTCCTGACAGCTCTGGGATTTCCTGAACTTCATCCTATCAAAGCCAGACATCCGTGTTTCATCTCTTAACCACATGGTTCATTTGTCCAGTTGGAAAGGGGTGGTGAGTAATTTCAGGGAACATCTGAGCATCTGCCCATTGACCAGTAAAGGAGCTCATTCTTTTTCAGAAGAGAAGAGTCAGGACTAGTTAGTACTAGATCCTGGCATCATAGCCCTTCCTCCTGAAAACCCTCACCCTGCAGTGACACCTTGTGGGAAATAGGACCAGTCCCAAGAGTTCCTATTCCTAGGAAGTGCCATCAGGGAGCTTCATCTGCTATTTCGGGGAATCTACTTCAGGATGCAACAATATTGTTCATTCCTAGTTAATATTAACCAGTTTTAGTAGTTTTTGGAGTAAAAGGCATTAATTTCCACAAATACCACATATTCCCTAGATCGTTTTTCTTAGTGGTATTCCTAAGGAAGGAAAGTGAAGAGAGTTGACAATTTAAATTTACTTTTGGTATTCTTTAGGTCAGCTAAGAGTTAAATCTAATAAATAGTCATTCATTCCATCCTGTTTTTGAGAAATACCTATCATTTCTTTTCTGTGTAAGACACAGTGCTGGCTATAAAAAGATGAACAGAACATAGTCCCTGCTTCAAGGAGCTCATAGCCTCATGGGTGTGTTTGAAATTTTACACAAAGCATGAGTGAGTCCTCATGATGTTTACAGACTGGTAAATGGGAAAAAACCAAGTATGTAGGTTTTGTTTTAAACTCACTATTTATGTATCAAAATAAAAGCACCTAGTGTTTATCGAGGGCTTTCTATACCAAATGCTATTCTGAGCACTTTACATGAATGAATTCAATTAATCCAAATCATAATATTAGAGGAGGATATTACTAGTCCCATTATACAGATGAGGAAACCAAGGACTTGAGTGGTTGAGTAACTAGACCAAGGTCACATAGCAAGTAAATAAAAGAGCTGAAATTGGAACTCACGGTGACTCCAGAGCCCACATATTTAACTGTAATATTACGCTACCTATCTTTCTACCTTTCCATAGCTCTTTCTCTTCTATCTGTCCTACCCATTCCTCCATCGACCTGCCCCTCCATCCATCCATTCATTCAAAAATCCATCCATCTATTCAATCATCCATTATCATATTCCAATAAAAGCGTTAAAGGTACAAAGAAATAAGCAGGTAGCCATATAATATCAAAAGCTCCATGGGAAATAATTAGGTTGAATGGATCAGGGAAGTTTTAATGGAAGTTTAAATAGGGATATGATTTTGAAAGTTTGGCGTGAAGTGGAGAATAAGAAGGGGCATTTCCAGCAAAGATTATCAAGGACAAATGTATGTGTGAAATGGAGGCGTTGTTGTGGATTATAGTGGTGCTGGTGATACAGAAGATGAAGATAAAACTTTACTTCTCACCTCTTCCGATTTTGTTCTTACAACCACCCTGCTAAGTAAAATGATAATGCTGTAAAAACAGTGGCGTTCTTTGTAAATGTAAGGTATTGTTACAGAGAAGGGTCCAAGGTCACCTTCTTTGTCTCATACATCTCTACGGCCAAGGACTCTTAGGTCTTGAACCATAGGTTGACCAAGAAATTGAGTAGCTGGCGATGCTGATTTACGTGTGTCTGAGGCTTTAATTATATTTTGCTGTTTCTGCATTTCTGGCAAAATGTAGCTGTGGAGCATGGTTTGTTAATCTTTATACATGTGGACCACATCTGAGGTTTCAATAAAGCCCATTTCCCCCTGTTTCTTGCCAAAATGGAGCCGTAGCATCTTTTTGAGTCCAGTGAAAATGTAAAGAGACTCCTCCCAGAAGACGCTAGTCTGTAATGTCATCAAACAGCCGCACCCTGGTGCCTTTCTCATTGTTTCCACGTGCCCATCTCATGATGAAAAGTCATCCAGAGCAGGTTTCTTTCTTTCCTTGAAATCACAGTGTCCCAAGGTCTCACGTCTCTCCCAGTCCTTTTACAGCCCCAGAGTGAAGGGGCTCAGATAATGAGGTTTGATTGTTCTGTTACTATATCTGCTCATTTTATCACAGCCTTCAAGGCGCTAGGCTTTGCATTTGCTCTGGAATCTCTATCAGTGTGACAGACAGACTCTTGATTGTACGCGTTTGGTGACCAGGCCTCGCCGGAATACTCCTGTCTGTCAAGAATATTCTATCCTAACCTATCGATTAACTATGGTCAGATTTCCAGCTGGTCACTTTTTTCAAGCCACCTGACATGTCTGATCCTGAGCTTTACCTTAAGACTGCACCTCACCTTTAGGCCCCAGCATGGTCCCAGTAACCTGCAGGAGGTTGAGGTAGAGAGAGAATGGATTGAATCGATGGATTCCTTTCTCTTCTTTGGCAAGGATACTGCCGGTGTCAGCAGTTACCGCCCATTTTGATGAAGTTCTCAAGTCTTTGCGTAGCTCCTTCCGCTTGGCAGGCTTATGGCAATCGCCAACTGGTGCTGAAAAGAACTTCTGTTTTGACATGAGCTGGATGAAGTAGAGACTGATAACTTTTCTTCAAAATCTCCTGCTCTCTGTGCACGTGGTCAGACCACTTCCCAGTGTTCCTGGGAAATGCCACGTCTGGCCTGGCTCAGGAAAAGCCCCACTGTGGTCCTCCATACTCCTCCTTTAGCGGGTTGCAATGGAGGGTACCCCGTGGAGGGCACTTTGGGAGCTGTACCTGGAAGACAGTGCAGCCACAAGATGGAAGGGGTCTGAGCCCTGAATCACCCCTTTGAGAAAAGCCACATGACTGGTTATAGTACATTGAAATGTTGTCTGAGTGAGAAGTAAACTATTACTGTGTTAAGCCACAAAATTTAGGGATGTATCTGTTAGAGCAGCTAGTATTCCCCCGTCTCATTTATGGTGTGAGGGACTGGGTGTTATGGAGACTTGATTGATGCTGGGAGGGATTCTGCTATAGGAGAAAGGAATTCCATGGCTAGAGAGTTCCACGTGAATGGTTTACCCACTTGCCCGTGTGTCGCAGTGCTACCTGGAAGTCTGGTCACAAATTCAAGTCCCTGAGCTCTGCACATTCAGCAGAGCTTGGAAGAGGCCTAGGAATATGCACTTTGATTATTAGCTTCTGTGATTTTTTTTTTTTTTTTGGTACGCGGGCCTCTCACTGTTGTGGCCTCTCCCGTTGCGGAGCACAGGCTCCGGACGCGCAGGCTCAGCGGCCATGGCTCACGGGCCCATCCTCTCTGTGGCATGTGGGATCTTCCCGGATCGGGGCACGAACCTGTGTCCCCTGCATCGGCAGGCGGACTCTCAACCACTGCGCCACCAGGGAAGCCCAGCTTCCGTGATTTTGATGCGGGTACACCAAGAAGGCTGTTTTGAGAAATGGGGAGAACAAGGTCTCTCCGTGCAAAGGAGATATTTGTCAAATGAATAATTAAATGAACAAGGGGCGGGAGAAGAGAGAACAAAAGTGAGATTACACGTGGGGAGATGTGAAAGGGAAGTAAACAGCTGCGAGAGCCTAGCCCTGAGGCACATTAGAAGGTAGGGACGTTGGG
Source organism: Phocoena phocoena (assembly GCF_963924675.1). Lineage (NCBI taxonomy): Eukaryota > Metazoa > Chordata > Mammalia > Artiodactyla > Phocoenidae > Phocoena > Phocoena phocoena. The sequence goes on along the minus strand of NC_089240.1, from coordinate 12,168,826 downwards.
TCACAGGTGGCTGCAGCAGGCGATGGTAGCAGAGGCAGATGGAGTGTACTCCTGAGCGTGCCAGCCCTAATTTCCCGGGGGAAGCCCTCTGTTTTGAGGAGCCTGCTTTTTATCAGGCGTTTTATGTACATCCTGCTGTCACTGTCCCCTAACAAGCTGCTCCACTGCTAGAGACATTTTCATGGCTAGTGGCATTGACTTTTCTTTCGGAGCTTCTGGGGGCAACAGAAAAACACCGGGTAGATAGAGAGATTGAAGTCAGTTGCCACATGCCAGCTTCTGCTCATTTGCTGTACAGATTTAACTTAAGCCAGAGGGGTGAGATCTCTCTGGTTCTGCAGCGCCTTCATCTTGCTTTCCGCATGCCCAGGTAATAAGAAACCTTCCTCTGATTTGCCGAAATAAATACCATTTTGTCGATAAGGAGGCCGAAGGGAAATCCACCCAGGACTCATATGGCGCTAATGGCGAACCAGGGTCAGAGCAAACGGGTTCAGCTGGCATCAGGAGCTAAGGGGTCAGGATGAAATGTACCTTGAGCGATGTGAGCAGATGCCACTCAGAGACTAGAAGAGATAGAGACAAATGACAGGTTGTGAGGATGGAGAATGTGGACAGGGTGTGCCAGGTGCGCTGACCACTCCAGCTGCTGCTCTGGCCACCCAGGCATTGTGCTATATGCATCGTCCCAGTCAGGCCGTCTTAAAGGTCTCATGTGTCAGGTACCAATGTCCTAATAAGTTCCTTTCAAAAGAAATGAAATGCCTTTATATCCAAAGGTCGCCAGTTGATGATTAATATTGTATCTCTAAGAGTTTGAGGTATGCTGGTGTGTGACGTCAGTATTCCTCCAGGAACATCAATTAGAATTAATCTTTGCTTCTTAAGACATTATGAAGGAAATATTATCATTATAACATCCCATGCATCCATTATAACAAGAGCTTTGATTTATGGAACTCTCAGTGTGGTTCATATTGTGGAAGTACTTTACATATGTTGCCTTATTCAGTTCTAATGACAACCTTGTGAGGCCAAGACCTTGACCGTCAGGTTAGAGTCCAGGAGACTGAGTCTTAGAGAAGTAAGAAACATGTCCAAGGTCTCCAACCTACTAAGCAGTAGAGCCAGCATTTGAACGTAAGCCTGAAGCTAATTGTTTTCGCATCAACATATTTTTAAAAAAAATTACATCACGCTAAGTGAAATTAGCCAGACAGAGAAGGACGAATACTGTGTATCTCTTATATGTGGAGTCTAAAGAAAAAAGCCAGTCGTAGAAATAGAGAGTAGAATGCTGGCTACCAGGGACTGAGGGGTGAGGGGAGATCGGGAGATGCTGGTCAAAGGGAACAAGGCTTCAGTTACAAGATGAGTAAGTGTGGAGCTCTAATGTACAGCGTTGTGACTCTGGTTAATAACACTGTGTCATGTACTTGAGATCAGCTAGAGAGTACACCTTAAGCATTCTCACCACACACACATGATAATTATGTGAGGTGATGGATGTGTTAATTAACTTGATTGTGGTGATCCTTTCACCAAGTATATGGATGTCAAATCATCACATTGTACACTTTAAATATATATAATTTCATCTGTCAGTTACACCTCACTAAAGGTGAAAAAAAGAAAATGTAAGCGCTTTAAAAGATAGTTTTCAGCTTACTTTTATTGGGGGAAGATATAATGAACCTTTATACATATATCACATCCTTTAATCTTCCCAACAGCCCCATGGAGTAGGCATTCTGGTCCTCAGATTGAGATGAAGGAAGTAAGGGGTAGAGACACTGGGTGACTTGCCAGAGATCATACAACTCTTAAGGAAGACAGAGCTGTCATCTGTTGATCCCAAGGGTTTCTGGCTGGGCTTTTCCCAGCTCTTCTCTGCCCGCTGACATGTAAGTCAGGCTGCATTTTGGAGCTCTCAAATGCTGAGATCCAGTCTCCACTGTCCCAGCCTGTCAACCTGTTATAGGCACCATCGAGGGAAGGTATCCTTTATTATTTAAAACTCCAGTTTCTAAGTTGTTGATACTCTGGACTTAGGAGGCTCTGGGGAGCTCGTGTGAGGGGCCTGGGAGATTAATTTTGGTGGAGATGCTGGCAGACAGACGTGAAATGGTGGATGCTTCGGAGATTTAAAATAAATTGCTCTGTGTGTGTTAATTCCTTCTCATATCACTGTTGGGGGTTGGCTAAAGGAAAGCTATCAAATGTTCACCCCAGCCCCAGTGCTGGCCCAGGGGCGATAAAAAGCCTTGCCTGAACTGGGGCCAGGTACTTGCCTGAGAAAGGAAGTTAGGCGTGTGTAGAAATACACACACAGCTGGCATCAGATGGGGAACTGTTTAATCTGTCTTTTGAATGGATTAACAGTTGGCTTCAAGAAGGCGCTTCTGACTTTTGGCTGCATAGACCAGGAGGAGAGGCTGTGCTACATGGTGAGGATGAGAACCAAGGGGGAATTAGCGGTGTATCTGCAATCAGCAGAACAAAAAACAAAAAAGCCATAAAATGATTTCCATGGAGACCCAGACTTCCACATGTCAAAATGGGATGGAAAAAAAATCACCCACATGGGATCCTTTCTATCAGTGTTGGAAAGTATTTGCTTCCAGAAGCAGCATGGGGTAGAGCTGGGCTGTCCAATTCAGTGCCTATTAGCCCCATGTTGCCAGGGAGCGTGTGAAATGTGGCCAGTTCAAATTGAGATGTGCTGTAAGGGTAAAAGACATACCAGATTTCAAAGACTGAGTAGGAAGAAGGAAAGCCAGATAGCATCTTGATCCGTTTTTTACACTGATTACATGCCAACGTGATAATATTTTGGACATATTACACTAAATAAAATGTGTTCTTAAAATGAATTCCACCTTTTTACATTTTAGAATTTGACCACTAGAAAATTTGAAATTACATATGTGGCTCGCATTATATTTCTATTGGAAGGCAGTCATCTAGACTCTGAGCACGGGCTTTGGGGTCCAACAACATTGGACTAAAAGTATCTCTGCCACTCACTTGCTGGGTAACTCTGGCAGGAGAACACCTTTCTGAGCTTCAGTTTCTACTTATGTGAAGTGGCCAACTACTACCTCTACTTTAGGGTTATTATGATGGTAACGTAATGAGCATATTGAAAGTGGCTGGCGGAACAGCCCACGCTAGATAAATATTCATTTTCTTCTTCCCTTCCCTCTTGCCACATATATTTTAAACTTGAGGGATATGATTTTGAATTTTGAATTCTATATTCTGGCAGACTACCATTCAAGTGTAAAGAAAAATAAAGACTTTTTGGATATTCAGAGACTCATAGAGGCAGTTTGAAAGCGTTACTTAAAGATGTCATCAGGGCTTCCCTGGTGGTGCAGTGGTTGAGAGTCCGCCTGCCAATGCGGGGGACACGGGTTTGTGCCCTGGCCTGGGAAGATCCCACGTGCCACGGAGCGGCTGGGCCCGTGAGCCATGGCCGCTGAGCCTGTGCGTCCGGAGCCTGTGCTCCGCAATGGGAGGGGCCGCAGCAGTGAGAGGCCCATGTACCGCAAAAAAAAAAAAAAAAAAAAAAAAAGATGTCAACAGAATGAAAATGTAAGCAGAGAGAGAGAGAGAGAACGTATGAGAGTAACAGTGGTAAGCACAAAACCCAGAAAAAACTATTGATAATTGCACATGATTATAGAATCAAAACTAAAATGATAATAATAATACTAATAATATAATCCAGGATCTAAAATCCTAAATATAAAAGGGAGATAAAAGGGAGAGAAGGAAGTGAGATTTCTGCTTTGTTCAGGAGGAGGATTTAGATACTGATTGCCTTTCAATACAACTGAAATACTATAAAACATACTTACGTTAAGAATTTAAGACTATCGAGTAGCAAGATAGAAAAATGATGACTAGTTTCAGATTACTAGAGGAAAATTAAGTGGAACAAAAAACAGTCAATCAACACAGTAGGCAGGAAGTAAAGAGAATGAATGAGGAAAAGTCATGGCAAACAGAAAAAAATGAAATTAGATGGCATGAATAAATTCAAGAATATTAATAATCACATTAAATATAAATAGGTTATTATACCTTTAAAAATAGAAAAGGAAAAACTTAGATTGGTTGAACAATTTAAAATATCCAGCCATATTTTGTTTTACAAGAACTAACCTTAAAATGAAATAACATAGAAAAATTGAAAAGAAAGGGCAGAAATATTAATATTGTTAAAATAAAAGTGAAAGTCAAAAGTAGTAAAAGAGAAAAAGAGTTCATATTGACAATAAAGACATTTCTTTAAGAAGATATAACAGCTATGAACAACAGAATTTTGAAATATGTGAAGGAGAATAGACAAATTTCCAAACACATTAGTAGAATTTAATACTTCTCAGAGACCGATATCAAAAATACAAAGGTGCCAAAAATAAATAAATAAATCTATAAAAAAATTATAAAAAAACCCGCAAAAGCATTGGTGTGTAGAGCTTTTAACTGCACGTTTATGAAGCTTAGCTTTATATATTTTTATGACCAACAGACTGAAGATAATATTCTTTCCAAACACGTATCATAACAGATCCTCCAAAGCAGAAATCGCAGGCCATGTTTTTCTAATCACAATGCAGTAAGATTAGAAATTAATGACAAAATAAAAGCCAAAATAACCCAAATTACTCTTGCAATGAAGACAAAAAGAAAGAAAATGATAAGGTCAAAGTCAATGAGAGCCCTACAAAAAACAAAATGTGGGGTACAGCCAGAAACATGCTTGAAGAAAAATATATAGTTATAGATATATTTCCTAGAGGAGCAGAGAAAATGAAATGAGCAGTGAAATGTAAAATGCAATAAAAGAACAACAGAAAACCCCCCCAAAAAGTAGAAATAAATGTAATGGTAAAGGAGATGTTAATGGTATTTTTCTAAAAATTGCTCGAGAACACAAACCCGATTCTTTTAAAAGATCCCCCGAATAGTCTATCCTTTGATAAGTTTGATGTCAAGAAAAATAAAGAAGACATAAATAATTTTACACACAGCTGCCATTTTTTGAGTAATTTCTCCAAAATTCTCAAGCTCAGATACCTTCCATGCTTTGTAAACTATTGCAGATTGTATAACAATTTGAAAAGCTTCCAAGCTCACGTTTTTGAGGCGAGTATACTGATAGAAAAATCAGAAAGCTATCGCCCCCTACACACACACCATTTGGCCAGTCTCGCCTTTGAGCTCATATGCAGAAGTCCTAAGTAAATTTAGCATCTGAGATCCAGCAGTGTATTAAATCAGTATTTCATAATGATCATTTAAGGTTTATCCAAGGAATGCAAGAATGGTTTAGCATTTGGATATTTATATATGTTATTTATGACAGCAACAGATTAAAGGGGTCAAATTTATTAATCATCTCATGCATGCTGAAAAAAATCACTTGATAATTAAATTTAAGACTGATTTCTCCTGTGCTTACTAGAGAAATGTAAGAAGCATTTTTATGAAATCCAGGAAGAATACAAAATGCTCATTTGGAAGTACTGCTGTACTTCCAAAGCGGGAGGACAGGGAAAAGACACTAGAGGCATAAATATTGGAAAGAAGAGAGAAAAGTATCTTTTCCTGAAGATAATACTGATTATCTGCTTTGAAAATCCAAAAGATTTCTCTGAAAAATGATTAAAACTGTTAATAATGTTCATATAATTAAGGAGATATTAAAAAATACAAACATTAAGTCTTCTTACATTAGCAACGTATTTGAAAATGGAATTTTAAAAAGATTATATTCACGTTATCAACAACAATAGCAAATACACATTAAAAAAACAAGACTAGGGCTTCCCTGGTGGCGCAGTGGTTGGGGTCCGCCTGCCGATGCAGGGGACACGGGTTCGTGTCCCGGTCCGGGAGGATCCCGCGTGCCGCGGAGCGGCTGGGTCCGTGAGCCATGGCCGCTAGGCCTGCGCGTCTGGAGCCTGTGCTCTGCAATGGGAGAGGCCACAGTGGTGAGAGGCCCACGTACCGTAAAAAAAAAAAAAAAAAAAAAAAAAAAAATATATATATATATATATATATATATGTATGCTAAGAATGGTTACTTCTAGAAGCCACTTAAATGTCCAGCAGGAGAAAAATAGGTAAATAAATTATGAAAATTCCTTAAAAGCAATATTATTCAGCCATGAAATAAGAATTAAGGGTATCTACATTTACTTACATGGAATGACCTCTAGGATGTTTTGTTAGTTGAATTAAAAAGGCAAGTCACCAAGCAATATGTATATGTATATATGTATATGTGTTTATATTTATAATTAAAACCATAGAAAAAGTAATATAAGATAGAAGAAGGACTGGAATGATATATATAGCAATTCGTCAGGAGTGACGACCTTTAGGGAGGTGGTGGTGAAGGGGTATAGGCAGTGATTTGGGTATTTTGCTAGTTTATGCTTTTTTTTAAATGGAAGTATAGTTGATTTACAATATTGTGTTAGTTTCAGGTGTACAGCGAAGTGACTCAGCTATGTATATGTATTATGTGTATATATAAATACTTTTTCAGATTATTTTCCATTATAGGTTATTATAAGATATTGTATATTGTTCCCAGCGTTATACAGTAAATCCTTGTTGTTTATTCTATACACAGCCCTGTGTTTCTGTTAATCCCATACTCCTAATTTATCCCTGTTTCCCCCTTTTCCCTTTTGTAATTGTAAGTTTGTTTTCTTTATCTGTGAGTCTGTTTCTATTTCTTTTATTTATTTATTTATAATTTATTTATTTTTGGCTGCGTTGGGTCTTTGTTGCTGCATGCGGGCTTTCTCTAGTTGCGGCGAGCGGGGGCTACTCTTTGTTGCTGTGTGCGGGCTTCCTTTAGCTGCGGTGAGCAGGGGCTATTCTTCCTTGTGGTGTGCAGGCTTTTCATTGCAGCAGCTTCTCTTGTTGCGGAGCACGGGCTCTAGGCGCGGGGGCTTCAGTAGTTGTGGCACACAGACTCAGTAGTTGTGGCTCGTGGGCTCTAGAGTGCAGGCTCAGTAGTTGTGGTGCACGGGCTTAGTTGCTCCGAGGCACGTGGGATCTTCCTGGACCAGGGCTCAAACCCGTGTGCCCTGCATCGGCAGGCGGATTCCTAACCACTGCGCCGCCAGGGAAGCCCTTCTGTTTCTGTTTTGTAAATAGATTGATTTATATTATTCTTTAGATTCCCCGCATAAGTGATATCATATGATATTTATCTTTCTCTGCCTGACTTCAGTTAGTCAGGCAGAGATAATCTCTAGGTCCGTCCATGTTGCTGCAAATGGCATTATTGCATTCTTTTTTTATGGCTGAGTAATGTTGCATTATATATACATACCACATCTTCTTTATCCATTCATCTGTGGACAGGCACTTAGGTGCTTCCATGTCTTGGCTGTTGTGAATAGTGCTGCTGTGAACATAGGGGTGTATGTATTTTGCTGGTTAACTCTTCAGTGCTGTCCAATCTAACTTTCCGTGATGAGGGAAAGGTCCTGTGTCTGTGCTATCCTTTTCAGTAGCCATTAGTGATATGTAGCTGTCAAGCACTTGAAATATGGCTAGTGTGACTGAGGAAATGAATCTTTAATTTTGCTTAATTTTTAATTTAAATAGCCAGGGAACTTCCCTGGTGGCACAGTGGTTAAGAATCCACCTCCCAATGTAGGGGACATGGGTTCAAGCCCTGGTTGGGGGAAGATCCCACATGCCACAGAGCAGCTAAGCCCGTGCGCCACAACTACTGAGCCTGCGAGCCACAATTACTGAGCCCACGTGCCACAACTACTGAAGCCCGTGTGCCTAGAGCCCATGCTCCGCAACAGGATAAGCCACCGCAACGAGAAGCCCGCGCACCGCAACAAAGCCCGCGAAGAGCCCCCACTCGCCAGAACTAGAGCCCGCGTGCAGCAATGAAGACCCAACGCAGCCAAAAATCAATCAATAAATAATAAGTAAATAAATAATTTAAATAGCCACATATGACTAGTGGCTACTGTGTCGGACAGTGCAGCTTTATATACTTTTGTATTGTTTGGAAAAAAACTTGTTTGTTTAACAATAAAAATGCCTACCTCTATTATGGTTTAGGTCACGCTGTGATGACAAACTGCCCTAAAACAAATCTGTGATTTAACAAATGCTTATTTCTTCCTCATATTGCACATGTTCATCATGAGTTGGCTGGTGGGCTCTGCTCCATGTCTTGCCATCCTAGGACCCAGGCTGACGAAGCTTACACCTGAGCTTCACTGGTGACCATGGCAAGAGGAAAGAGAGATACAGGGTCTCACGGTAGCAATATAAAGGCTTTCTCCAGGAAAGAATTAACACATATCCCTTTTTGAATTTCATTGGCCAAAGCGAGTCTCATGGCCACCCGGAGTCCAAGGGGGCGGGGAAATACAAACAGAGCATGTGTCCAGAGAGAGGAGAATTTGCATACATACAGCCCAATATCTACCACATTTGCATAATTTTCTTTTTAATGAAGGCAGGACAAAGGAAAAGTCAAATGAGAAAACTGGAGCTCAGACCTCATCAAAGCTTAATCAATATTCAACAGTTATTCAGCTACCCTGTCCCTCATTTGAGTAAAAAACGTGCCTCTTCATTTATAGAACTGGAGAACTTACAATACACTGAAAAAAAGTAGGTTGTTGCTTCTACAGCTGTTTTGGCTGAATACCTGGGGAAATATTTCAGTAGGATTTAACATTTGTTATCCGGTAAGGTATTCAGGCTGACACTGAATACATCTATTTTTTGCCAAATTATAATTTATTTCAAGAAAGTATACCAATTACTGATAATACTGTGATTAATGGTATTTTTACAGTGGTGTGCATGTGTCTTCTAGTAATATGATAGTGTATGATTTTGATGGCATCTGGAAAATTGGTACAAGTGAGAATTTACTGCTCATTTCCACTATTCAGTGACTGCAAACGAAAGCAGTGTCATATAAGACAGTTTAAAATACTCATTGGAAAAAATGTGAAGGTAAATGAGGCAGGAATTCGAGCTGCACTAACTCTAAAGAATGAATCTCTGGATCCCTGTAAGAAATAGTTTTGCTTAGTCCGTGCAGGTTTGAGTCTGATAAAGAGCTAATGTGGGTGAGGGGGACCCATTTTATCCTACAGAACCTCACTTTTTCTTGTTGGAGTCTAGGCACTAATGGGAGAATAAATTCAGTTGCTCTGAATACATTACTCCCCTATTCAGAAGTTGTAGAAAAGGAACATTGTACTTTATCAGTGACCGCTTCCTGCATCTGTCTAGAACCTAGCTCGTTGCCTAGCTTGGGTAAATCCTAAATTCACCTGGTGATATCATTTAAGGCTCCTTAATGCTGCTTAGCTGGGCTTGAAATTCAGTGTGTTCCAAACCCATGTCAGAGCACTTACCCTTTTGAATAGGAATGAGCTAGCAAAAGGAGTGAGATGAAGCCCCAAGAATAGACCTGTATTCAGCCAAAGTTAGTTTTATTGAGATTGTTGCCACAAGAAATACCGTCTCTCAGAAGACCATGGACATCTCAGTAAGAGGGATCTGGGGGGGCCTCCTTACAGGGCGTAGGCTTGAGTTAAATCCTCTAAGGAGGATTTAAGAAATCAGTGCCTCTTCTAACTTGCCTGTTATCACTGAGCTGGAACAATTTGGTGATTGGGTGTCTTAATAATATTTATCTAGGAGGCAGGAGGGTTAAAGGCAGGCTTGAGTGGTCGTTGGTAAAGAAGCAGCAGGACTCATGCTGATCATAAGATAAGGGTGTTTCATCATTTTTGTGGTTGTGGATTGGCCTCGTTCCAGACATGGCCACAGGGTGGCCTTGTCAGAGCATAGTTCATTTTCGTTCAGCCTTGCTTCTGGTCAGTTGAGAAGAGCAGGGTTGGTTCCAATAGGGCTGCTTTTCATTTTCTCAGGCACATGGCTGCCTCCTTGCTCAGGATGGCTTTAGGACTTGTCCCTAGCTTCCTGTATTTAATTACTCCATTAGATTGAATTTCAGTAGAATTTCAAAGGAAGAAGGAGCTGTTGAGGTCTTTGGAGGAAAGAAGAACTTTACCAGCTCTTCCTAGGGTGTTGTAGGGTGTGATAGAACTTCAGGTGGAGAACAAGCATAGACAAGGAACCCGGAAGAGACAGCTATTCAAGTCTAGAAATGAGTTGACCATGCAGGTGAGCACTGGCCCATACCTAATCATCACCTGTGCACGCATGGAAGAGGAATGTGGTGATTGCTTTCTCGGCCCCAATTCTTCCCCCTTCCCTACATCCATACTCATGCCTTGGCCTTATCATAGTATATGTCCTCCCATTTTGACTTGAGACTTGGCCATATGACTTGCTTTGACTGATGGAATTTTTAGCAGATGTAATATAAGCAGAAAAGACCTCTTTGAGGAAAAGAATCAAAACCAAGATCTAAAAGATGAGAAAGGGTTACCTAAACAAAGGAAGGGGGCAGGCTTGGGGAGGAGCTTTCCAGGAAGACGGAAGAGTACTAAAGAGATCCAGCAGAGGGGAGCACAGAATTTGATGGAGAAGGGAGTGCATTAAGACTGGTGAGAAAGGCAGGGACTGAAAAATACTCAGCCCCACAGGCTGTACGGCAGATTTGGGAATTTATCCTAACGGTAATGGAAAGCTACGAAAGAAGTTTAAGCTGGGACTGACATGATCTAATTTACTTTTCGAAAGCTCACTTTGGTTGCAGACTTGTTATTATAATTGGGGATAGAATTTGGGGCAAATGAGTCCTAGCATTTTTCCATCTTTGTCAGTGTACCACACAATACAAATTGGCTGTCTCATTTGTTCCATTAAAATCAATGACTTTGTTCAGGCATAGTGGCTCCTGGACATCATCCCAGAGAGAGGTTAGAAGGGCTCTTCATAAAATTCTAAATTTACTAAATGAAAATTAGAGAGTAGCCGAGAGGATTGATTTTGGGGCAAGCCAACAGTCCTTGGTGGCACTGGGCCAAGGCAAAGAAGGGCCATTAGGCTGGGTTTAGAAGACTGTGGCCATGAGTAGCTAAGGGGGGTGCCATTTTTTTCAATGGTGACTCATTGTGGGAATGAGATTGATAAGAATAAATAGAATTTTTCTGTATGAAAACTAAAAAGACACAACCCTTTCCAGCATAGCCTCTCTCTAATTACTCAGATTTGGATCTCATCTGGAGGTGTACTTTGAGGCTATGTCATATGTCAGAACATTGGATTCTCTCGTGTAGAAGTTCAAGAGGGCTGATATCATGTAGCCTTTCATAGGAAAACAAAATTAAGGCAAAAGTGAGATCAGATTGACACTGGGTCTTAGAATCTTGAAATTCTGAGGACAGGAAATTAAGTTACAAGAAGAAATTTGCCTTGCTTTTAAACTTGGCTTTTTTTTTTCTTTTTTTTTTTTTGTGGTACGTGGGCCTCTCACTGTTGTGGCCTTTCCCATTGCAGAGCACAGGCTCCGGACGCTCAGGCTCAGTGGCCATGGCTCATAGGCCCAGCCGCTCCGCGGCACGTGGGATCTTCCCCGACCAGGGCACGAACCCACGTCCCCCGCATCGGCAGGCGGACTCTCAACCACTGCGCCACCAGGGAAGCCCGTAAACACTGTTTGTGAAAGTGACTATTGGACAGATTTTTAACTGTTTCTTACTTTAAAAATTGTGCCCAATTAGAAGATAGGCTATTTATAAATCGGTTCAGAGCTCCACACCAGCCCAATAGGAAGACTTTTGGATACGTTATCCTGTGGTTTCCATCATGGCTGAAGCTGTGAGTGAATACTGGGGTGAGATGTCAGAGGTGTTAGTTGAGTTTTAGGAAATCATTCACTGGTCTCTGATGAGGGTGAAAGAGTTTAAAAGGTGTGTGTGTGTGTCTGTGTGTTTGTGTGTTAGAGAGAGAACGAGAACATGAGGGAGAGCCTCAAGATCTAGTTTTGGAAGAGCTTGGAAACGTCTCAGAATTCAATGTATTTTATGCATGTGACAGAGCATGAAAAAATAAATATTCATTGAATGAAATATTCATTAAAGACAAGTTTGCTTTTTCTATTTACCTTTAGCTATTAGAACAGGGATTGAGAAATGCTGTGGATTACCAGGATGAAGGGCTGCTGACTTAGGTCACGTGGTTGTGTTTAAGAACACGTAGGAAGGGCCAAATAACATTTGTGACCACAAACAAGTGATAAAGGAAATTGAGAGGATGGTTTTAGAAATGACTTTCATTTAAAGAATTACTGGGATATGAAATGAGGAACTAGGCTCCCTAGAGAAATAGCTGAAGTCACCAAGCATCAAGTAATTTGAAATAGGGAGACTCACAGCCTGTCTTAGGAGAGTTTGTCTAGCCTTGAAATACTGATGGGAAGATTAGTCCAGGAAATTAATGAGATAAATGTACATGTTGCCAAATTACCAAAGACAACTAAAGATGAAAATGGAGAATACAAATAAGCCATTCTCTAGAGAAGAATGGAACACCCACGCACACATCACCCTGCAGAGTGCTAACATGGAATCATACTTTCATGGCTGGAAGGGCCCTATAGGGGTTGAGGGTGTGAGCTCTTGAAACAGACTGGCTGGGATCGAATCCCAGCTCTACCCCTTATTAGCTATGTAGCCTTGAGTGCAATACTTACTTTCTCTGTGCCTCAGTGTCTTCATTTGTAAAATGGGAAGAATAATAGCGATACCTACCTTGCAGGACTGTTGTGGGGATTAAGTAAGTTAAACCATTGCAGAGGAGTTACAACTTGTTTCTTCTATTTAGAAAATGTTAGCTTTAATCTCCATAGGAAATGTTAACTATTATTATTAATCAAGGCTCAAGGGGACCATGACTTGCCCATAGTCATCGATCTAGCCAGGTACAGAGCTAGGCCTTGGACTCTCAGTTCACATCATTTACTTTTTTTTTTTTTTTTTAACATCTTTATTGGAGTATAATTGCTTTACAATGGTGTGTTAATTTCTGCTTTATAACAAAGTGAATCAGTTATACATACACATATGTTCCCATGTCTCTTCCCTCTTGCGTCTCCCTCCCTCCCACTCTCCCTATCGCACCCCTCTAGGTGGTCACAAAGCACCGAGCTGACCTCCTGGTGCTATGCGGCTGCTTCCCACTAGCTATCTACCTTACGTTTGGTAGTGTATATATGTCCATGCCTCTCTCTCACTTTGTCACATTAATCATTAGAGAAATGCAAATCAAAGCTACAATGAGATATCATCTCACACCGGTCAGAATGGCCATCATCAAAAAATCTAGAAACAATAAATGCTGGAGAGGGTGTGGAGAAAAGGGAACCCTCTTGCACTGTTGGTGGGAATGTAAATTGATACAGCCACTATGGAGAACAGTATGGAGGTTCCTTAAGAAACTAAAAATAGAACTACCCTACGACCCAGCAATCCCACTACTGGGCATATACCCTGAGAAAACCGTAATTCAAAAAGAGTCATGTACCAAAATGTTCATTGCAGCTCTATTTACAATAGCCAGGACATGGAAGCAACCTAAGTGTCCCTCAACAGATGAATGGATAAAGCAGATGTGGCACATATATACAATGGAATATTACTCAGCCACAAAAAGAAACGAAATTGAGTTATTTGTAGTGAGGTGGATGGACCTAGAGTCTGTCGTACAGAGTGAAGTAAGTCAGAAAGAGAAAAACAAATACCGTATGCTAACACGTATATATGGAATCTAAGAAAAAAAAAAAAGGTCATGAAGAACCTAGGGACAAGACAGGGAAGGGTAAGCTGTGACATCATTTACTTTTACGTCAAGCTGTTCTCTTCCATGTAATGCATCTCTGTACATGTATGAACTGGGGGAGGTAAGAGAGGAACATGAAAGCAATAATAGTAAAACACAATTGTTTATGATTTTTATATCACTTTTATAGCACTATCATATTTGAATCTCAAAACAACTTTATGGTATAAGGTTAAAATTTTTCCATTTTATAGATAGACAGTAGAAAAGTTAAGCAATAAGGTTTAGATGGCAGAGCTGATGAGTAGAACTGCAATTCAAAACCAGGGATTCTGACTCCCGATCTGTGACTCTTTCTTTGCACTCCACTCACCACCTATGGCTGAAGCTGAATGCGGGAGGAAGGATGGTGGAAGCATAAGTGGGGTTCTGGGAAGCACAGTGGAAGGAGGCCTGTTGTCTTACAGGCAGGGGCCATCAGGGAGGGCCTGTTGGAAGAGAGGACTCCAGTCTAAGTCCTTTTCTATTCCTTCTCCAAAGAGTTTTGGAATCCATTCATTTAATTCCAACCCCCGCTTCCATGTCCTCCATCATCTCTTACCTGGACTCCTATCTTCTGACTGGTCAATACACGCTCTACATGCACTCATAATGATTAGTCTAAGAAACAAATCTGATCATATCCCTCCCATCCCCTCTTCCACCCTCATCCCTTCCCTGACTCTTCATCCCCTCCAGATCAAGCCAACCTCCTCCACAGCAGTTACACTCCTTAAGTTCTGGCCTGTGCTCCTTTATCAAGACCCGCCTCTCTCTACTACCCCTATGTTCCGTCCTTGCTGAAACATATTTTCAGCCAAAACAGACTCGGCATCGCATCTCATTAGGGAAATGTGAATTAAAACAGCAATGAGATACCACTGTCTACCTATCAAAATGGCCAAAATCCAAAACGCTGACATCACCAAAAGCTGACAAGGAGGTAGAGCAATGACAGGAACTCTCATTCATTGCTGGTGGGAATGCAAAATGGTGCAGCCACTTTGGAAGACACCGCTTAGGCAGTTCCTTACAAAACTAAACATACTCTTACCATATGATTAAGCGATTGTGATTCCTGGTCTTCACCCAAAGGAGTTAAATACCTGTGTCCGTACAGAAAGCTGTACGTGGGTGTTTATAACAGCTTTACTTGTAATTGCCAAAACTTGGAAGTACGCAAGATGTCCTTCAGTAGGTGAATGGATAAATAAACTGTGGTACATCCAGACAATGGAATATTATTCAGTGATGAAAAGAAGTGAGCTATCAATCTGTGAAAAGACATGGAAGAAACTTAAATGGGATATTACTGAGTGAAAGCAAGCAATCTGAAAAGGCTCTATACTGTATGATTCCAACTATATGACATTCTGGAAAAGGCAGATCTGTGGAGACAGTAAAGAGATCAGTGGTTGCCAGGGGTTAGGTGTAGGGAGGGATGAACAGGCAGAGCACAGAGGATTTTTAGGGCAGTGAAACTACTCTGTATGATGCTATAGTAATGGATACATGTCATTATACATTTGTCCAAACCCACAGAAGTTCCATCACCAAGAGTGAACCCTAATGTAAACTATGGACTTGGGTGATAATGACGTGTCAGTGTAGGTTCATCAGTTGTCACAAATGTACCACTTGGGTGGGGATGTTGATAATGGGGGAGGCTGGGCATGTGTGGGGGAGGGGATATATGGGAAATCTCTGTACCTTCTGCTCAGTTTTTCTGTGGACCTAAAACTGCTCTGAAAAAAGAGTCTATTAGAAATCACAATACAAGTTATAGCAACTTATATTATAAAATAATCCATAATAAAATGTATATGTATATTTTAACCTTCTCTAAAGCATCATGGTCTCTTTTCTTCCTGCCCTCTTCATGTAACCTTGAGGCATTCAACACGTATTTTAATTGTCTCTGTGGACTTTGAGAAATGGGTAGCTTCATCAGGCAATGAAACTTGGGCAGAAGTCCTTGGCGAAATCAGACATTATTAATATTTAACATGTATTAAACATTATTGCTCTGGGTAGATGCTATAACTCGGCCTTGCAAGAGTTATAGTTTCTGCCAGTGGAGTACGTTTAAATTTTAACCTTGGAGCCAACATTTCAGAAAGGATCTTTCACCCTTTGTGAATTGGAAAACCAGAAAGCTCTTCAAAGACATGTCTGCTCTCTCCAGCTTCTTCATCCTCTTCCCAACATGAGGGCGTCTCTGACTCTCAGAGAAGGTACATCTGGGGGTATTTGCAGTCTGGGCGCCTGTCCTCTGGCAAGTCTGTGAACGCAGCCAAACAGTATGGAATCCATGCCTTTCCATGGCCTTTCGTCCCGCATTTCTCAAGAGTGGGAACCGAGAGGAGCTGGAGTTGCTGGCTTCACCCATAAGCCGAGGCTTGTGCTCCCCGTCCCAGCACCCTTCAGTCCTGGCTTCCTCCCAGGCATGCTCGAGCTTGCTCCTCAAACTAAGGCCCTGCCTTTCCTACTGCCTAGGGTTAATTTGTATCTTTGTGATCGATAGGAATGGCCAAAGAGTTCATGAATGGGGCATGTAATTACATTGGCTACGGCTTATCCGGACACATCTTACAATCATAAAATATTCAATCAGTTTGACCTAGAAAAGAAAGATTTATCTGGGAGACTCAATTTAGGTCCTTCAGATCAACTCAAGTGTGGGAGGGAATAAACTGACAGAAGGAATTCTAACTACAGATGTCCCGGATCTTCAGGGCGGTTTAATAATATAAACCAAACTAAGGTTTTGATTTAAAATATTTATTTATTTTATTTTTGGCTGTGTTGGGTCCTCGTTGCTGCGTGCAGGCTTTCTTTAGTTGCGGCGAGCGGGGCTACTCTTCCTTGCGGTGCGCGGGCTTCTCGTTGCTGTGGCTTCTCTTGTTGTGGAGCACGGGCTCGAGGCACACGGTCTCAGTAGTTGTGGCTCACGGGCTCAGTAGTTGTGGCTCACGGGCTCTAGAGCGTAGGCTCAGTAGTTGTGGTGCATGGGCTTAGTCGCCCCACGGCATGGGGGATCTTCCCGGACCAGGGCTCAAACCCATGTCCCCTGCATTGGCAGGTGGATTCCCAACCACTGCACCACCAGGGAAGAGGTTTTGGGCTTTCTTAAAAGGAAAAAGTTTGGTGGTTATAGAAATATCCCATAATTATATGGAAATTGCTGTTCAAATCATAATTGTTTTCTCCATTAAATTTCAGGTCCATGGTGACATCTGGAAGAACCTAATTTAGTCCAGTAAGCATCATAAGTGATTATAGTTTCTTTTTAATATAAATGAGAGTAGATTAAAATGGAAAAGAGGCTTTTACTTCAGTTTGTATATTGAGACAATGTTCACCTATAAATAACTTAGTAAACGTAAGTATTGGTAGAAATCTTATTCCCAAGCATAGCTAGAAATATCTCCACTCATATTCTCAAATATAAAATGATCTAGAATATAAACTTCATACTTGTTTTAAGTTTTTGTTGCCTTTATACTTTTTTTTTGGCAGGTTATCTCATTTTACTAAGGCTTGAAGGCTTACCTATACTTGTCTAACTTACCTCTATGACTCTAACTTCCAGATAATAGGGGGTCTTTCTTTCCATTCTCTGTATCCAGGCTTATATCTAGCAGGACCTTCAGTTAGTATGATAGGAGGCAAAGGAGAATGATTCAAAATATAAGGCTCTAGATCAGTGGTTCTCCGCCAGGCGTGATTTTGCCCCCCTGCCCCCAGGGGATATGTGTAATGTCTAAAGATATTTTTGGCTGTCACAGCTAGGGAGGTAGGGTGTTACTGGCTCTAGTGGGTAGAGATCAGAGATACTGCTAAACGTCCTACAGTGTACAGGGCAGGTCCCACAGTGAAGAGTTATTTAGCCCAAAACGTCAGTAGTGCCAAGGTGCAAAACCTCTGATCTAGGATCATGGTTATAGGCTTTTTACATGCAAAAAATTAAGATTACATTACTGTCTCACAGTACATATGATCCAGGTACACAGAAAATGTAAATGTGGAAAGTAAAACTTTGGAACTACTGAAAGAAAATATTGTTATGGCACATAGAAAATGGAAGAGGAAGCCCCAGTAAAGACTCTTACAGAAATACCAACTTGATATGCGATTAAGGGAGAATTACAAATTAAGTGGAAAGAAGAGACTATATGTAGCAATTATTTTTTTCCATTTTACGAACAAGAAAATTGAGGCTTACAGAATTTAAGTGACTTATTTTGGCTCAACAGATTATAAGTAACAGTGTGAGGTTTTGAAGCAAGACATCTTAAACCAGGTACAAAAAGCACAAACCAGAAAGAAAACATGGATAATTTTGACCATAATAAAGTCTAAAACTTCCATCTAAAAAATACCCCTTAACCAAAGTTAAGAGACCAATAACAGACTGAAAAAGACATTTGCGATACATACAGTAGACAAAGCATTAATATCAGTAATGCACACAGAATGCCTATAAATAAATGAGAATAAGTGAAGTGTCCCACTAGAAAAATGGGCAGAGGACATTGTGATAAGCAGGATAGTGGCTCACTCAAAACTGTCAATGTCCTAATCCCTTCCGTCTGTAAATATGTTACTTTACATGGCAAAAGGGGCTTTGCAGATGTGATTGAGTTAGGCATCCTGAGATGCGGAGAGGATCCTGAGTGATCTGGGTGGGCTCAATGAAATCACAGGTGTCTTGTGTCTTAGAGGGAAGCAGAAGGATCAGAATCAGGGATGGAGACGTGAGGATGGAAGGAGACAGCAGAGTGATGCAGTTGCTGGCTTGGGAAATGGAAGGGCGCCAGAAGCCATGGATTGCAGGCAGCTTCTGAACCAGTGGTTCTCAGCCAGGGGTAATTTGGCCCGCGGGGTACATGCGCAATGTCTGAAGACGTTTTTGGTTGTCACAGCTGGTGGGGGGGTGGCTCTAGTTGCTTTCACTCTAGTGGATAGAGGCCAAGGATGTTGCTAAACATCCCGCAATATACAGAACAACGAGGAACTCGATTCTTCCCTAAAGCTTCCATAAGTGCAGCCCTGCTCTCACCTTGATTTTAACCTAGTGAGAACCATTTTGCATTTCTGACCTCCAAAACTGCAAGATAATAAATTTGTGTTGTTTTAAGCCACTAAGTTTGTGGTGATTTGATACCGTAGCATTAGGAAAATAATACGTATAGGAACAGGCAATTTACAGAACAGGAAACGGGCTGGGCCCGTGAGCCATGGCCGCTGAGCCTGCGTGTCCGGAGCCTGTGCTCCCCAGCGGGAGAGGCCAAAACAGTGAGAGGCCCGCGTACCGCAAAAAAAAAAAAAAAAAAAGTCCAGGACCAGATGGCTTCACAGGTGAATTCTACCAAACACACAAAGAACTTACACCGATCCTTCTAAACTCTTCCAAAAGATTGAAGAGGAGGGAACACTCCCTCTTTGGGAGGGAACACTCCCAAAGACATTCTATGAAGCCACCATCACCCTGATACCAAAACCAGACTAAGACACCACCAAAAAAGAAAATTACAGGCCAATATCTTTGATAAATATAGATGCCGAAATTCTCAACAAAATATTAGCAAACTGAATCCAACAACACATAAAACAGATCATACAGCATGACCAAGTGGGATGCATCCCACGTTCACAAGGATGGTTCAACATATGCAAATCAATCAATGTGATACACCACATCAACAAGAGACAAAAACCACATGGTCATCTCAAAAGATGCAGAAAAGGCATTTGACAAAATTAAGTGTATCGTCTCCACAATCTTTTTGAGACACATAGCCACACTCATGATGTTTGTAAGGCCTAGGGGGAGTCTCTATTGCTTCAATGCTCCTTGCTGGAGGGGCTACCAGAACTGGATGAGTAGATTCTTGCCTCCCCTTATTAGGCCAGTGTTAGGGAGAAGGATGGACAGAGAATGATTCTATTTCTCTCACCTAGTTCAGCATCTCTTCCAAAATAAGAATTTCCTTTTAAGCATCACTGAAAATCATTCATCCAGTTTGTGCTTGAACTCCTCTGAGGCGGCCCATTCCTTTTTTTTCCCTTTTTTGACAGATCTGTATTTTAGAAGTTCCATATTCTTAGCTGAGAACGGGCATCACTGTATTAGTTCCTCACTTTGGTTTGACTAATTTTTTTTTCATTCCTCTTCTACTTGGAAATCAGATGGCTTGGAGATCAAAAAGTTAAAGGCAGGTATCACTTCCCCTAAGTTTTCTCTTTTCGCGGTGAAATATGACTGGTTCCTTTAACAATTCCAAATTTAACATGATTTCTATACTTTATTTATTACCTTAATAATCGTTGCTTGTTTCTCTTTTACCAGTATCCGTCTTCATATTGCTTGCCTGGGACTTTACCCAATAAAGTTGAAACATTACAAGTCCCTCCTGTGATGTGAATACTGTACTAGATATTAACCCAGAATAAGAATCATTTGCTTGTTTGTATGTTTGCTTGCGTGTTTAAGCAGCAAGTTCACAGCACAGACTTGTATGGCATTTGGGTCAACTAGAACATCTAGGGTTTTTTGTTTTTTTACAGGAACAGCTATTACATCAGCCATTTCTCATCCCAGGAGGTAGTTGGTCTAATACAAAAAGCATGGTACTTCGAACCAGAAAACATGCGTAAGTGGCAGGAATAACAACCTCTTGTTCTTGCCACTTGCCAACCGTGAACAACTCACTGTCCTCTCTAGGCCTCCATTTTTTGACCTGGAAAACAGGACTGTTCAAAAGATATGCCTCACCCAGCTGACAGGTTTCTTTAAAAAACTCAGCTAAAAGACAGTATATGTTGGACAGTTTTTTGTTTTTTTTTTGCGGTACGCGGGCCTCTCACTGTTGTGGCCTCTCCCGTTGCGGGACACAGGCTCCGGACGCGCAGGCTCAGGGGCCATGGCTCACGGGCCCAGCCGCTCCGCAGCACGTGGGATCTTCCCGGACCGGGGCACGAACCCGTGTCCCCTGCATCGGCAGGCGGACTCTCAACCACTGCACCACCAGGGAAGCCCTGGTCCTGGACTTTTGACTGTAGGGATTTTTTTTTTATTACAGATTCTATTTCACTTCTAGTGATCAGTCTGTTCAAATTATCTATTTCCTTTTGATTCAGTTTCAGTGGGCTATATGTTTCTAGAAAGTTGTCCATTTCTTCTAGGTTGTCAGATTTGTTGGCATATAATTGTTCATAGTATTCTCTTTTTTTTGTATTTCTGAGGTATCAGTTGAGATTTCTTTTTTTCATCTCTTATTTTATTTGGATTCTCTCTCTTTTCTTCTTGGTGAGCCTGGCCAGAGGTTCGTCAATTTCATTTACCCTTTCAAAGAACCAGCTCTTGGTTTTATTGATTTTTTTCTATTGTTTTTTAAATTTCCTCCCTGATCTTTATTATTTCCTTCCTTCTGCTGACTAGGTTTTGTGAGACAGTACACTTCAGACCTTGGAGAGGGGTGTGCCTTCTGGCTTTGTCATCCAAACCTACTCTTGTGGGGTCTTCAAGGCTGAGGTCAAGTATGTCACTAAGAATGTCACATGAGAAGACAGAGGAACAGATGGGTATCATCTTTCATGGGAGCTCCAGGGCTTGGCAGGTACATACATACATAAGCAAGTTGACAACTGCAATGAATTGAGGCTACAGGGCCGACTGGGAAACTGTGCAGAATCTGGCATGTAGGTTGTCTAGTTGCAGTATCATGAATCAGTATATTACTTAATATGAGATCCAGAGTTGAGAAGTGCAAGAGGGAAATAAGTCAAAGCAACTTGGATACCTGAGGTCATCTGACATCTGGAGGCTTGTGTGGGAAGAATAGTGGGCTGGGCTAAGTCTTGTGGATAACAGAGAGCAGATCCAGTACCTCCATTTCAGTCCTCCATCTTCTCTAGGAGTACAATACAAAATTGCAACACAATCTCCCTAGAAGGCTTAGTTTTCTTCTCCCACTCTTGTCCTAGAGGTCCACCATCTCTCGTCCTAGAGGTCCACCATTTCCCTCTCGTCCTAGCGGTCCACCACCTCTCCATGCCCTCCTGAAGGCCTTCTTGCTCTTGCTGGCATTGTCATAATCCTTTCTGAGGACTTACGATATCAGAATCTGTCCTTTAACAAGATCATGGTCATTTGTATGCATTGCCTTAAGGATTTATAATCTTGGCCCAAATCAGGACTGCATTTGTGAATTAGCTTAACTATACAGCAACCAACCAGTAAGCAGATGTTATTCTGAACCCAAACTTTTCCAAAGTTATAAAATCTAGTTATGTACCTGAACAGAGTGGACCATGGTGGTAAAGATGGAAGATGTGTTGCTGGACACCAGAGTGGAGAGAAAGCTTAGGAACTGTGCAGTAGTTTTAAGAAGATACTACTCCTTCGTTTTTGCAAATTTCGAACCGAGAGAGAGAGAGAATGAGATCAGAGAACCTACCAAGGGGTTTTCTTAAGGGGCTACTTCTCAGGGCATGGCCTATTGTGTCACAAAAATCTTTGGGACTACAGAAAATGATGGAAGGGTAGGTACTCTCACTTTAGTGTTGATGATTTTCAGTGCATTAAAGGAAACTGACTTTGCTAAATTAAATCGTACTTCCTGAGACTGAATTTTTCAGAGAGGGCTTCCTTGATGTCCTAAGAAGGTTTAATATTGAACTAAAAAGTACTATGGTATGGTGTCTCTTGTGCTTAATTCTCCACAATCCACTCCACTCCAGCCAGTGAGTCTCCAAGGCAATCATAGAAATTCCATCTCTCTTGCCAGTAATTTAGTTCAGGGCTGGGCAGGCCTAAGCTAGTTTGGACCAAAGAGAGATGCTAGGGGAGGCTTGCTGAGGGCATCTGGGAAAGAAGCCTCCTCAGTGTTAGGAGAGGCCTCCCCTCACTTGATAGACATGAACAAGGGTGGATGGGGTGCAAGTTACTACCTCTAGCTATCCTGTAACTACAAGGGGAGCATGTCTTAGGATGAAGCCAACCCTACAGACTTGAGAAGATACTATTTCTTATTTTTTGCAAATTTAAAATCCTCAGAGGGGAGAAACAGAAAGAACTCAAAGTCTCTAATGTCACTATGGAATCCCTGAAGCTAACCCTACTTCTCGACTTCCTGTTGCACGTGTTATTACATTACCTCCCTGCGTAAGTCGGTTTGATGCGAGCTTCATTGCTGCCCACAGCCATAAACATCCTTGCTGATACAAGTCATCGGTAAGAGTCCTCTCTTTATGGCAAGCACAGCACAATGGCATAATCAGCGTGGATTCACAAGCGTCATTTCTGAAGCGATGCTACTTAAAATCACAGGCACTTATCCCAGGTGACAGAATACAATTTTTACCAACTAATGATATTCAACAATCACAGCAGAGTAATTTTGAAAACAGATGTCGTGATACTCCCATCTTGTGCAAAGCTTATTTTAGTATTTTTATTGGCAGTTCTTCACAAGGTGCTCAGGGCTGCTGTCGCTGTAACTGATAAGACTGATTGCATCATGAAGAACATTAACATGCTAATTGCATTTCAACTTTTAGACCGTATGTATTGAGTCGACTCTGTGGGAAGGCTCTCACCGTTTTCACCTGAAAAGCTCAAAACTGGTCTCAGTTTTCCATTTTATTATCTCTACCTTTAACCAGTACCCCATGTCTCAACATGTCTGGAATTTGCATCTCAGGGAAGAAGGTGAGTTTTAGAGGTGTCTTGGCAAGCTGGTAACTGATTAGATCTGTTAGGGATGGAAATGAAAGTCTGCAGCCATTATTCCTAAAAAAAAAAAAAAAGCCAGTGCATCACAGTTTTGAAGTCAATACATAAGCCACTTGTCAAATATTAATGTGCATAATTCCCCATATATTAGTTCTCTTCCCTCAGATAGCCCTTCCTTATTTTCTCTGCTAATTCAAATCTTAACTATCCCCTGAATTTTTTTTAAAGACAGTAATTTTATTTGTTTTATTTTAATTTTTATTTATTCATTTTTTTGGCTGCCTTTGGCTTCATTGCTGTGCACAGGCTTTCTGTAGCTGCGGCGAGAGGGGCTACTCCTCGTTGTGGCGCGCGGGCTTCTCATTGCAGTGGCTTCTGTTGTTGTGGAGCACGGGCTCTAGGCGCACAGGCTCAGTAGTTGCAGCACGCGGGCCGTAGAAGCCCACAGCGCGTGGGGATCGAACCCGTGTCCCCTGCATTGGCAGGCGGATTCTTAACCACTGTGCCACCAGGGAAGTCCCTCCCTGGATTTTTAAGACTTAGTTCAAGTAAATTCCTTCTTTAAACCTTCTCTAAGTTATGCCATGGATTGGAGGATAAGCAGGTGCCATATTGACCAAGCTGGGTCTTTAAGTTCCAGCAGATCATTTCAGCACTCAGCAGTGGAGAGAGATTAGACAGTCAGTATTGCATAACCCTACTTCTGAGTTCTAGGTCTGTCCTGGCGTCTGAGTCTTAGTATTCTCATCTGAAAAATGGGGCAATTGAAAGCATATAACTCAAAAAGTTGTTATAAGGATGAAATGAGATAATCCAAATAATGCCCTAATCCAGTGCCTAACGCATGGAGAATGTTCAATAAAAGTTGTTATAATTATAGTTTGCATATAAGATCTCAGTGGGCAGAGATAAATAGACTTTGGTGGTGCAGAATTCTACTTTTTATTTATACATTGCCGTAATTTTGCTTATTAAAAAAGAAATTCTGTGTTTTATTCCCTTAACTCAGGCTCTGAGTTTCATATATAATGATGGAAACTTTTCCTTAATCAAATCATTTGATATCTTCCCAGTAAAAAGGCTATTTTCCTGATGTGGGCATCTTACGTATATGTATGCATGCAGAATCAAGATTCATAAGTGACAACCAACCGCTGGATTTCCTTTGAGATTTTGAGTAGCAGTAAGAGTCTATTCAACAAATGGACAAGTAGATACCAAGCATCTGTTGCTTAAAGGGTATGGTGTGACCCCTTGACAACTGTGGAAAGGAGGAAGAGGACATGGAAAAAAACAGCAAATTTTTATAAATAAATGCTTCATGGGTTGTATAGGCAAAGTAGTTTATATTACAGGCAGAAGCTATCGTCTTTCAAGGTAAATCAGAAGCAGTAACACCCCAAATTTACTTTCACTGTATAGTTGCCTCACGTTAATATCCTCTCTCATATCTGAATTATTCTTTCGGGAAAACACAGCATAGTGGCTGCAGTCCAAACTGTGAATTTTAGGTATGAATTCTAGCTCCGCCACTTACTCCCTGGGTGACCTTGAGCAACTCATTTAACTTCTGACTAACTTCTCATTTTTTCTCAGCAGCATTTTTTCAGCAAAAGGGACCACATTATCTCTTCCATTATCCAGTATTATACGTTAAGGGGCTAAACAAGCTTGACTTGTAGCTTCTCCCATTAAAAACTGTTTTTGCTTTTGTTTCAGAAAGACTTTTTAGGTAACCAATTCCATTGAATGCCTTACTCAATTAACCACTGTTGGAGATTCTATTAATATTCGGAGAAAATACCCCTACTCACCAATTCTTTCAATTACTCTCAGTGACATCACGGAATGTAATAAGGGAAAATAGAGACCATCCAGGAAGTTATCCAGTATTTCTAAAAGTTATTTGACCAGAGTGTTCGTTTCCTGTGGAACACATCTGAGATGAATTCAGGGGGAAACACATGATATAGTATATTAATAGTGTTTACCAGGCAAGTGGTCGCAACAAAGATGAAAGATGTGAGTGGAGTTACTTACCCGACTCCTGCTACTCTTTTTTGTTACAAATGAGATAACATATGCAGACGGCATACGATAATCAGTTTTGCTCCGAGTTAAGAAAATGAAAATAAAACAACAGTCCGTCACCGTTTTTCATCTGTTATGTTGGCACACAACATGGTATGCAGTTTTGGTGTGTGTGGTATGGGGAAGCAGATATACGCTTGGACAATCTCTTTGGAAGACAATTTGTTAGTTTCTGTCAAAATTACAAAGTCCTATGCCATTTAACCCAACAATCCCTTGCATAGGAATCCGTCTTACATATACATTTGCATATATGTACAAAGCCATATATTTGAGACTATTGTAGCATAGTTTATAACAGTAAGAAGCTGAAAAAAAGCCTCACCATCCATCACTGGGGACTGGATAAAATACATTATGGGACACCGGTACAATGGCAAACTATGCAGGCAAGAAAAAATAGGTCACTGGAATGATCTCTATGAGGCATTATTAATAAGAAACAGCATATAGATTGGATGGGGCTAAGGGACATTTCAGCCAAATGCAATGTGTGGACCTTGTTTGCAACCTTACAGCAAATCAACTTTAAAAGTGCATTTATGGGCTTCCCTGGTGGCGCAGTGGTTGAGAGTCCGCCTGCCTATGCAGGGGACACGGGTTCGTGCCCCGGTCCGGGAAGATCCCACATGCCGTGGAGCGGCTGGGCCCGTGAGCCATGGCCGCTGAGCCTGCGCGTCCGGAGCCTGTGCTCCGCAATGGGAGAGGCCACGACAGTGAGAGGCCCGCGTACCGCAAAAAAAAAAAAAAAAAAAAAAAAGTGCATTTATGAGCCATTTGGGGAAATTTGAACACTGGCTATTTTGATGATACTAAATAGTTATTGTATGTTTTTAGGTTTGATAATGATGTTGAAGTTTTATTTAAAGAAGAGCCGTTATATTACAAAGATACATAATGGAACATTCTGGGTGAAATGATACGGTGTTTGGGATTTGCTTCATAATAATCTATGGATTATGAAGATTACCAGTCTGTTAATCTGTGGGAAGGAAGGAGAGTATGGATAAGACAAGATTGGCCCTGTAGATGAGTGATGGAAACACAGAGTTTAACGAAAAGAATCGTATAGCGATACTATTCTTTCACTACACCAGTGTGTGAAATTTCCCCTAAGAAAAAGTCAAAACTGAAAGTTAAAAACTGAAGCTAGAAACGTTCAGTTAAAAAGTTAAAAACTAAATAGAGCAAACATGAAAATGTAAGGTGGATAATTATAAGTGTAGTAATCTAACAATGAATCTGCATAGAAAAATTCTGGAAAAAAAACCTTGCTGAGGCTGCAACGGTGAGAGGCCTGCGTACCCCCCCACCGCAAAAAAAAACCTTGCTGATGATTTTTTTCCTTCTTGGGAGGGCTAATGGGGGCCTAAGATAGAAGGAATACTTACTTTTCAGTGTTTTGATAATGTTTTAAAACAAAGCGATAAAAACGAAGTGCTGTACAAATATTCAATCTCCTATTAGAAACAATGCATGCCACAGTTAAATCCAAATGAGGTAAGGCTTCAGCAGGCCTGTCCAATTAGCACATTTATTAATTCAGGTCCTGCTTAGACTTCTACTAATATGTTAATTGTTTTAATTAAACTCTTCAGTTCTCTGGCAGTCATTTAGTACTTGGTAGAATAGGGTAATATAGTAAACACTATCCTTTCATATTTATTTATATATAATTAAATATAATATAAATATAATTAAAATATATTTAATATATGCAGGCATACTTCAGAGATATTGTGGGTTTGGTTCCAGACCGTTGCAATAAAGCGAGTCACATGAATTTTTTGGTTCCCCGGTGCATATAAAAGTTATGTTTACACTATACTGTAGTTTACTAAGTGTGGAATAGAATTATGTCTAAAAAAGCAATGTAGGGACTTCCCTGGCTGTCCAGTGGTTGAGACTCCACACTTCCACTGCAGGGGGCATGGGTTTGATCCCTGGTCGGGGAACTAAGATCCTGCATGCCGTGGATGTGGTAAAAAAAAAAAAAAAAAAAAAGCAATGTACATGCCTTAATTTAAACATAACGGCTGTCAGAAAAATGGCGCCGATAGACTTGCTCGATGCAGAGTTCAGTTTGTAAAAAAACAACATCTGTGATAAAACGAGGTATGCCTGTATTGGATGTATATTTAATTAAAACATATAACTAAATCTGCAGGTTTGGTTTAATTCATTCAACATTTATTGGAATGCATATCAGCTTTTCAAATAAATAGAAATAAATGGACATCCATTGTCTAGATTTTCCCATATTTGCTTCATCTATTTTGTCTGAAGTATTGTAAAGTAACGTACAGACATCGTGATAATTCACCCCTAAATAGCGCAGTATGCATCTCTCAGCTGTGTTCAGTCTACTAATAAGCCCATCAGAGGCTTTCTTCATTTCTGCCGTGGTGGTTTTGACCGCTAGCATTTGTTTTTGGTTCTCTTTAGCATTACCATCTCTCAGCTTCCACTGCCAATCTATTCTTACATGCTGCCTACTTTATCCATGAGAGCCCTTAGCATATTAATCATGATTGTTTTAAATGAGCTGCTAATTCCAAAATTCCTGCTATGTCTGGTTCTGATGCTTGCTCTGTCTCTTCAAATTGTGGGGTTTTTTTTGCCTTTTAGTATACCTTGTTATTTTTCCTTGACAGCCAGACGGGGATGTATGGGGTAAAAGTTACTGCTATAAATAGGCCTTTGGCAATGTGGTGATAAGGCGTTTTGGGGAGGGGGTAGAGAGTTAACCTTCAGTTAACCTAATGCAACTTGTCCCCTTCTCAGCAGGACCACCTGCTTTGCCTCCCCTGCGATGGAAGTGGCGTGTATTTAGGGCGGTGGGAGGAGAAAATTCCCCAGGTGGATGGGGAAGGGTCTGGTCCAGGCTCTTCCCACCCCCATCCACTTTCCACCCACTGGGGGAGCCGTGACCATCTCCCCCCACCCCACGCCTCGACGCCAAGGGCGTTCTCACCAGCTGTTTCAGATGACAAATGAGGCTGATGCACAAAATCTGCAGCGTCCTTTTTGCCTGCACGTTTTTAAATAAGAATATGTTGTAATACTAAAAAATATTAAATCCGTACCACCCCACCTAAAAAAAAAAAGGTCTCAGTTTTCATGGAGCCTATGCCTCTGGGTTGTGAATTTCACAGCCGCCCCTCAGTTTCCCTCTCCCCTCTCAGGTGGAACAGGACGGCTAGAGTGGGCTGGGGCAGCGTGTTTCCCTTCCTCCACGGCACTTAGGCTCTGCTTAAATCGTTTCTCCTGGGGGTCCACCTTGTTAAGGAAAAGCGTGCTCTGCTGTCTCTCAAAATGGCTCCTCTATCCCCACCTCCGTCAGCAGCACGAGGGGATTTGTCTCCGGTACTTCCTGAGATCCTGGTGGAGCTCCTGAAGTTAAAACTCACAGAAGTGTGGAGGCCCTTCTATGACCCGGTCCACCTGGAGCCCGAGGCTTGTCCAGTTTGAGCCCAGAGCAATTCCTCCATTACAGTTCTGGCTCCCCCGGAGGCTGCAGCTCTTCCACTTCTGCTCTGGTAAGCCGCGATTCTCTGTGTTTGCCTGTCAGTCTGTCTCTCCAGTTTGGGGGTAGCAGTTTGCCTTGTGACCTCACTTCTCTTAGGGATCTAAGGAGAGTTATTGATTTTTCAGTTTGTTCCGTTTCGTACTTGTTTTCAGGATAGATTGATGACTTCCAAGCTCCTCAAACACAGAACCAGAAACTGGAAGTCCCATTCTCGCCCAACACCCACGGCCCCGATATTGACTTGTTGAAGTCCCCATAGGGGATTATCCCTGTAAGGAGACAAGTAGAATTGTCCACTGAATGGCACTTGTTGGTTCTCTCCAGGTTTCTTACTACCCAGGATGGGTGGCTCTCCCTCCCCCCACCCCAGCAAGTATTGCTGGACATAGCCCCACCTTCCCACAAGACTGCCAGGTGTTATCCGCAGAGGCATCCAACTACACAATAGTTGTTTACCACTTTCCTGAGTCCAGGATTGCCCTGTTTGCAAAGTCACTTGTGAAAGTCTATCTTGAGTAATATCCCCCATGATGCTTTCTGCAGAAAGCGTGTATCCTACTGTAGAAACTTCTGCCTATGAGTTCCGGCCTACACTATGCAGAGATTGTTGGTGTTTGTTCAAAGCCTTTGACAATCAGTGGGACCCAACATGAAGCTCTGCTTCAAACCGTAACTCCATAACTGTTCCACTTCCTGGACTTGTTCAAGTGTTACCTTGTGGGGTCATTTTCTTCTCCTGATATGCCCTGAATTTTCCGTGAACTGGAAGACAGATCTCCAGGCTCACTTTAGTTCACATTAAACATTCCTTGGAAGGAGTACTTCATCACTATGGTGTGTCTTTCCTACCATATCACCTCAGGGGCCTCATAAGGTCTGATTGTTCCATTAGTAGCGAAAATGCTGATTGATCACTGAGTTAAAGTGGTGACAGCCTGATCTCGCTCTTATAAAGTTAGATTTTCCCCCTGGCACGCAGTGCGTAATCTCTGGAGGTGGTTCTTTGATATCATGTGATTATCCAAGTCCGCGTCAACAATTTACCTAATGATTTCTTTTTAATTTAAAAAAATTTTTAAATGTTTTGGCTGCGTTGGGTCTTTGTTGCTGCACGAGGGCTTTCTCTAATTGAAGCGAGCGGGGGCTACTCTTCATTGCGGTGTGCGGGCTTCTCATTGCAGTGGCTTCTCATTGGGGAAAACAGGCTCTAGGTGTGCGGGCTTCAGTAGTTGTGACTCGCGGGCTCTAGAGCACAGGCTCAGTAGTTGTGGCTCAGAGGCTTAGTTGCTCTATGGCATGTGGGATCTTCCCGGACCAGGGCTCGAACCTGTGTCCCCTGCATTGGCAGGCGGATTCTTTACCACTGTGCCACCAGGGAAGGCGTACCTAATGTTTTTAACATCTGTGGATAATCCTTGCCCTAATGAAGGACTATGTAAGAGGCTACTGATTGGTGGTTTTCTAATTCGATCATTTGTTCTATTTTTATCAGCTGTCATTCTACTTTGAGAAAGAGCCTTCCCATCAGCTGCGTCAATTCAGTTACTCTGAATTATAATTCCGTTTGCAAACCAGGATAAATGTTTCTTTTTCTTCAGTACATATTCTAGGGTAAAGAGTAGGTGTAATAATCTCCTCCACTGATGGCAAATGAGTATTTTGTTGTTGTTTTCTTCTTAGTTAATGAATTTCAGTTAACAGAGATTTATAAACTTGCCAGCTAATTTTGATTGGAATATTATGAAAATTAGTTTGCATTCTTTAAGTATAATCCTTTATTGTACTGTTTGATTCTTAAATAGCCCCAAATTTGGACAGTGGGAACTCCTTTGAGCTAGCTTCTTTTGGCTGAATCCCAATAGTCTTTGTGTCCTTCCTTGCTTCCTGGTTCATCAGGTTGTCCCATGTTCACCTAGCATTTTCCATATCCCATATCTAATAACAGCTGTTTCTCCAAAGACCCCTGCTTTTTTTTTAGTAGTTAATGGCACTTAGGAATCAGTTTCTGGCATGTCATTGTTTCCAGGTGCCATAGGCAGACAGGCTTAGAACACACACACACACACAATGACTTTATATTGATTTTGTACAGCATTCTCACTTATTTGGTTTTATACTTACGGCTCTTTTCTCTTACCCTGCAAAGTCTTGGCCTGTATCATTTACTTACTTTATTCTTTAATATATAAAAATGGTTTCAAAATGACAATACAGTATTACCACTAACCATAAAACTACTGAATACAACTTAAAGGGGTTTTTTTTTTTGCATTTCTTTTTTCCTTGTAATGTTTGCTCTAAGGATGCAAAGTTAACATGCTGTGTTTTAGAGACAACTGAAATAATAATTTTCTCTGGTTATATTGCCAATTTGATACATAATTAGGTTCATTTGTTTCAGTTTGTTTTCAATCAGGAAATTTTTTTTCTTTGACAATCTGAAATTTTTCTTATTTTAATTGCAGAGGAACCCATTAGTTTTCATGGCCATGAGTCCTTAGCCAACTCTTAAATAGCTAATCTCCCCTAATGGACCACTACACAGAGCTTGTAATCCTTGAATTTTTCAACTGGTTCTCCAGTCTCTAGGTAATAGCCTCTGTGTAAACTTTTATAATAATTATACACGTACAGATCTTCAGTTGTAGATACTTTTTGAATTTGGATAATTGTGTGAAACTATTTCCTCTCTTTCCATCCTTTTAATTTCTTCCCCACAAATTCCAGTTATTTTTCTTTATATTTGCTTAGGGAGTTTAAAACTGATGGTAGAATACCAACTGGAAGAAGAATCATAGGATGTAAAGAAAGAGAAAGGAGCTAAAGGCCTCTGGATGTGTCTCATTTTATGAGAGAAGTCTTCTCATTGGCGGGACCCTTTGTTCAGCTGCAGCACGCCCACGTGGCTGGAAACATTACTTACAGCTGGCATCCATCTTGATCGGTTGGTCCCCATGCCTGACCAGTCATGAAATATTTTTACTATCATTCCTGTTTGAAGGCATAGGATTTCATTTCCCAAGTCAATCCCTGTTCATGTTGGAATCCCTTTCAAATAAAGATAAGCAGGAACAAACTTCTTACGTGATTAAAAACTTCACAAGGAGTCTTCTGAGCAAATATGAACTGATTGACTTTAGTTCACATAATTTTATCCGAGAAGATTAAATATAGTTGTTTTCTAGCGCAAGCTAATTAGCTTCTCCCTTGTGTCCACTGATGGAACACATTTTGCTTTCATAAAGACTAACTACACAGTTTTCATGGTAATATGCCTCCGGCTCTGGAAAAGAATAAGAAAAGTTGCTGTTGAAAAATTGATTGCTTTCTGTTCCCTCTTTAGATTAAAAAATAAAATACTGAAGGTTTTCTTGCAGCATGCAATTTGGATGTACTTTACCTTTGAAGAGCGAAGGTGGAAAAGACCAAAGAAAGAAATCAATGAATCATTAAAATCCCTATAGAAAATATGGGCACTAGAAATAAAAACATCAGAAAACAAGAAATACAAATGGCAAATATGTACATTATTAGTGGTTAAGTGCTAGAAATGAAATTTATGCAATAATGAGGAAGTTTTTGCCTATCTAAAAATGTGATTTTTTTGTTCCCCTAACACACAGTACTTGTTAGGGGTAAGGGTGTGGTTAAATAATCACTTAACGAAATAGACGTTGGGAGTCCAAATTCGTCAACCTTTCTGGAGGACAGATTGGAAATGCGCATCACAAAGCTAGATACTCAATTCCCAAGGATATATCCTAAGGACATAATTGGGATGTGAGCACAGATTTATGGGAAATAATATTCACTGTAGCACTGTTTATTATGACAAAGAATTAGAAATAAAAGAGAGCTTTAAAGACAAACTGGTTATATGAATTATGGTCATCTATATAATAAAATCCTATGTAGCTTTTAAAAATTTTGAAATATATGGCACAGGAAATTTTCAATTGAATTAAGTGAAAAAAAGGAAGATATAAATTATGATCACAGTTTTGTAAAGAAAAACAAATAGCAAAAACCAAACACTCCATCCCCCCTCCTTCCCTCACATTTACACACGCATATATGAATTACTGGAAGGAAATATACTAACGTGCAAAAATAATTTGATATTCTTTTGTATGACTTTAGTAGTTCCCAAATTTTTAACAATAAAGATACATTACTCTATAAAAAATAAACTGAGTTTGATGTCAAGAACATGCATTAGGATAAGCATGTATACCTCCACCTTCCAATCAATACCTACCGAAATGTACCCAGAGAACAAAATTTTAATTCAAAACCTTACAAGGAGGACTTCCCTGGTGGTGCAGTGGTTAAGAATCTGCCTGCCAGTGCAGGGGACACAGGTTCAATCCCTGTCCCGGGAAGATTCCCACATGCCGCATAGCAGCTAAGCCTGTGTGCCACAACTACTGAGCCCACGTGCCACAGTACTGAGCCCGCGTGGCACAACTACTGAAGCCCGCACGGCTAGAGCCCGTGGTCTGCAACGAGAGAAGCCACCGCAATGAGAAGCCCGCGCACCGCAGCTAGAGAAAAGCCCGTGTGTGGCAACGAAGACCCAACGCAGCCTAAATAAATAAATAAATAAATTTATATTTTTTAAAAAAAGCTTACAAGGAAGCTAGGAAAGACTCTCACTTTTTACCAAGTGTCTGGAAAACAATGATCAGGCACAATAAAATTAGTCAAAGTTGAGAGAGGACTTTGCAGCTCACAGCAACTTTTCTGCATGTGAGGCAGGTGCAAAGTTCCTGGAGGTGAGCGAGAGAGGTTCGGAGGACCAGGGCAGGGCCAAGGTGTGAGTGGGCTTTTGCAAGGATGACTGATGAGCATAATTTGTTTAAGCCATTATTTGGGAGTCTGTAGTTGCAGCTGAATCCAAACTTACCTGATACAGTGATATAAACAAACAAGTTTAATATGTAATTGGATTAAAAATCACAGACACGGTCACAGAACTGGGAGATGAGGAAAGTCAGAATTTTCTCTCATCTGCCATACAATTGTTAGTAGATATTGTTCCATTTCCACTTAAAAACTTTTAAATTAATATATTTTAAATAGGTGATAAGTGTTTATGCTAATCAAAATTACAATTTAGAATAAGGTACACAATTATAAATTTACCAGAGAGGAGCTGAGAGTTGATGAAACATTTGTGTAAAAAAGAAAAAATAAACCTCACAAAAGCATTTAAAAAATAAATACTATGGAAAGATTATTCATAATCAAGCATCTGTTTTATTATTAAATGGAAAAGGGTAAATTTATACATTAAAAGACAAAGCTCTAAGATAGGTATTTCAAAAACAAAAGTGCATGCTCTGTTCAAAAAAGCAATGATACAAATATATGCTGAAAATAAGAGAAGAACTTAGAATGGTTAAAAATAAAATAATATGGGAAATATATTAGGCAAATAAAAACAAATAAGGGCTTAATTAGAGATTAAAAAGCATCAAGTAGGACAGAAAGTGTCACAGTAAAACAGTGAAGGGTAAAATCCACAACAAAGATGTAACTGTCAGAAGCCATTAAATCCCAATGAACATAATAAGAAATACGACAAAAAACGTTTTGCAAGAAATGGAGCAATAGTGTCCCATACATCTCTGTCTCTGACAGATAAAGTACATAAAAAGAAATTAAGGGCAGCCATCTGTTGGTGCCTAGTCTGCTATCTTTCTTAGTAACAGAACCCTCTTCTTATTCGGAGCACCAATGTGCCCAGACTCTCAAGGAAATTGTATTTTCAGTGTTCCTTGAAGATGAGGAAGACTTAATGAGAGATAAGCAGAAATTGTTGGGTCAGATTTCCTGGAAAGTTTAAAAAGATATTTTTTAAATTTTATTGTGGTAAGACCACTTAACGTGAGATGTATCCTCTTAACGTATTTTAAGTGTACAATACATTACTGTTGGCTCTAGGTACAATGTTGTATAGCAGATCTCTAGAGCTTATTTATGTTACTTAAACTTTATGCCTGTTGGTCAATAACTCCCCATTCCCCCCTCACTCCAACCCCTGGCAACCACCATTCCAGTCTTTGATTTTATGAATTTGACGATTTTAATTATCCCATGTAAATGGAATCATGCAGTATTTGTCTTTCTGTATCTGGCTTAGTGTCCTCAAGGTCCACCCACGCTGTCACATATTTGCAGAATTTCTTGTTAAAAGATAAACTGAGGCACAATAAAATTTTGAAGACTTATTTGAGCAAACACTGATTTGAAGCAGGCAGTGTCACCGTGAAAGTGGTCCGGGCACTCCACCAGCAGGAGCCAAGGGAAAGGCTTTTATAGAGCAGACGTGGAAACAAAGCAAGGAAATTATTTGATTGGCTTTAGCTTAAGCAGTTGCCTTATTTGGGAAAGCCTAGTTGGCTATTTGTGATTGATGGTTCTTAAGTTTTGAGTTCTTAACCTTGAAGCATTTGCAGGCATTAACTCTGGTGTAGGTTTCAGTCTGCTTATGTAGGCTGCCAAGTCTGCCTCTTTATTTAATTACTGTAACCAGGCTGAATAGTATTCCCTTGTATGTGCATACCGGATTTTCTTTATCCAATAATCTGTGATGGACATGTGTGTTGTTTCTACATCTTAGCTATTATGAAGAGTGCTACAGTGAACATGAGAGTGCGAATCTCTCTTTGAGATCCTGATTTTAATTCTTTTGGATAAATACCCAGAAGTGGGATTGCTGGGCATATGGTGGTTCTATTTTTAATTATTTGAGGAACCTCCATACTGTTTTCATAGTGGCTGCACCAATTTACATTCCCACCAACAGTGTGCATGGGTCCCAGTTTCCCAGGAAAGTTATTATTTTTTTTAAAGGGAATTGACTCAGATAGGAGG
This sequence comes from Phocoena phocoena, assembly GCF_963924675.1. Lineage (NCBI taxonomy): Eukaryota > Metazoa > Chordata > Mammalia > Artiodactyla > Phocoenidae > Phocoena > Phocoena phocoena. Next base: position 12,132,779 of record NC_089240.1, on the reverse strand, counting down.
CCAGTGCCCTTTTCTTGTCCTGTTTTTCTCCTCCTTCTTGACCTAATAGGTATTTTTCTTCTTTGACTTATCAATAAGATAATTGTAACATAATTGTTGATATCCAAATATTGAAAAAACAAATTTCTAGAATGAATGAAACTGGTTAAGATGGCATATTTCTAGACATACTGGTAGATTTCTTGAGGACACTTTATTTAATATTTTTACATTGGTATTTGAAGAGGTTTAGCCATGGTCTTACAGTGCTTTCTTTTTCAGCTTTTGGTATCATTATTTTATCTTTATCTGGTAAGCGCAGTATGATCTTATCTTGGCAAACTCCCTTCCCCCATGCCATAAGATTCTAGAAGGGCTCTCTACCATGGTTCTCCATCCTTTTCTTCCACCTCAGTGAGAAAGAGACTCAGGGTAATCAATCATATTAATCTATTCTTCTGACCACCGTGATTATAGGCCAATATATGACCCCAAATAAGCCAATCGTCATCTTCCTAAGGTTCAACATATTGGCACTGCTTTGTTAGCAACGTGGGAGAAGAGATAATAAGTCCAGGAAGCAGAGAGAAGCAGAGATGAGTAGAAGTGAGAGATGGATAGAGGTCAATCCTTGGTGATGGTTCAACTGAGGATCCAGTCATTCTTGATCTAGCCATTACATTTTCAGTTATATTATCCAACAGATTCTCCATTTTGCATAAACTAATTTGAATTTGGTTTTGTCACTTGTGGCCAAAAGAATCCTGATATACAGCCTCGATGTACATTGACTGGAACTGATTAAAACTGTTATGGCAGACAGGTGCAATAGAGAATTGTTCAGCTTTTAGAAAGTATATTATAGATTTATGTTTATTGATATGGAAAGATGTTAATGACACGTTATTGAGTGAAAATAATCAGTATTTGTAGCATGATTCCATTGAACTAAAATAACATATATACATAGATTTATATGTATATGGAGCCATCCTGAGGACCATAGGGGCATAATACGGTTGGTCCTCCAAGTCCCTGGGTTTCGAATCCATGGATTCAACCAACTGCAGATGGACATTTCAGTTCCCCGGTTGATTGAGTCTACGATCGTGAAACCTGCAAATTCAGAGGGCTCACTGTATATTTACTGGAAAAAAAACCCATTTATAAATGGACCCGTATAGTTCAAAGCCATGTTCAAGGGTCAACTGTGTATGTGTATATATACAGGTATAATTTTTAATTACCAGTGAGAAGGTGTTTAAAAAAACAACTCACTTGAGAAGTCGGGTGAAGCAGGCCAGAAATGGATTGTTGAGTTTTGTTCTTCCATACGATGTTATTTAAGACTGAGTAATGGGAATGTTGGGAATTGAACTTACGTGATAAATTGTAAAAGAAAAACATCAAAGTAGTCTGGGAACTGACTTTTTTGTTTGCGTATAAAAAGAAAGCTGTGTCACTCAGGTGTGAGTTCAGTGCATCTCTCTGAACAGAAATGAGAAGGGTGCGACACAGGGCAAAAAGGAATATGTACACCACGTTGGGCAAGTCATGAGTAGAGTTCTCTGGCTGACGCAGGAGGAGGCTCCTTGTGATAAGTTGTCTTTAAGTTTTGTGTCACTGATGCCAGGAAGCTGGTTTCACACAAGTTTGCGATGGGTTGTTTAAGATTCTAACGGGCCCAGGGTCAATCAGAGGATGCGCTGTTATTCTCACACTCAGTGCCTAATAAACTGTTCCATTACTAGTTGTCATCTGACCTCTGCGGAGGCCATAAGACTGGACCACATCTTTGTAGTTGAATAAGCGTTTGTACCTAGACAGCTTGTCATCGTTCTCCCTCTTGATCGCCCTGTGAAGAAGTTAGTTTGGCATGTGAAATGCGGGCTGGTAAGGTGGCCACTATAATGGAGAAAGGAATTCTTCTCTTTCTGGAACTCAGAGTCAGGATGACAGGAAGCCCAGTGAGTGCTTAAGAGTGGGAGCTAGTCTGCCACGAGGAGCCTGGGAGCAAGGCTGAGAAATCCTCTTCCGAGGGACCCTAAAGGTGGGTCTTCATTTGGGTCTTGTTATCAGACCATCCTGTTTTTATTTTTGTTTTTTTTTAACATCTTTATTGGAGTATAATTGCTTTACAGTGGTGTGTTAGTTTCTTTTTTTTAAAACATCTTTATTGGAGTATAATTGCTTTACAATGGTGTGTTAGTTTCTGCTTTATAACAAAGTGAATCAGTTATACATATACATATGTTCCCATAGCTCTTCCCTCTTGCGTCTCCCTCCCTCCCACCCTCCCTCTCCCACCCCTCTAGGTGGTCACAAAGCACCGAGCTGATCTCCCTGTGCTATGTGGCTGCTTCCCACTAGCTATTTTACGTTTGGTAGTGTATATATGTCCATGCCACTGTCTCACTTTGTCACAGCTTATCCTTCCCCCTCCCCATATCCTCACGTCCATTCTCTAGTAGGTCTGCATCTTTATTCCCGTATTTGCCCCTAGGTTTTTCATGACCATTTCTTTTTTTTTCCCTTAGATTCCATATATATGTGTTAGCATATGGTATTTGTTTTTCTCTTTCTGACTTACTTCACTCTGTATGACAGTCTCTAGATCCATCCACCTGACTACAAATAACTCAATTTCGTTTCTTTTTATGGCTGAGTAATATTCCATTGTATATATGTGCCACATCTTCTTTATCCATTCATCTGTTGACGGATGCTTAGGTTGCTTCCATGTCCTGGCTATTGTAAATAGAGCTGCAGTGAACATTTTGGTACGTGACTGGTTTTGAATTATGGTTTTTTCAGGGTATATGTCCAGTAGTGGGATTGCTGGGTCATATGGTATTTTTTTTTTATTTAAAAAAAATTATTATCACCAGCTTCACAGGAAAGTCTTGTAAAAAGGCGTACCCTGGTTTGTGTTATGCTGATGAGAGATATGGAAGAGGGTATATCCCTCACTTGTGATGAAGACAGTGATGGGATAGTAGTGCCCCTTGTGAGAAGGTAGAGGGACGTAGCAGCAGCAGTCACCTGGCAGGGATAGCAGTGTCCTGCAGCAGAGCCGGGACCCAGTGCACAGTGCTCTGTTGCAGGGGGTCGGGGTGGAGGCGGCGGGTTGGCCGTGTAACAGGTCTGCTGGAGTGGAGTGTGCTCCCCAGCATGTGTGAGGTGCTCCGTAGAACCTCTCGTAAGACTGGTGGAGAGCTGTTGACGATAAAGATACATAGGCGTGTGATCCCAGTAATTCCACATGGGGTGTGTGTGTGTGTGTGTGTGTGTGTGTGTGTGTGTGGACCGTGAGAGACAAAGTAGAGGAGAAATTGACAGCAAGCAGTTTGGAAGGATGTTTAAATGTTCCAAATAATTAACTGTGGTGTGACTTCAGCTGATTTTTCGTTTCTTCTTTGTGCTTTTCTGATTCTTTGACTTTTCTTTTTAAATAATGAAAATACGTTGTTAAAATATTTTTACACGGGCTGAAAAAGGAGCCAGGTTCCCTGATGTATAGCAGCACTTAGCAGGAATTCCATTTGCTATTTCATGTTTAATTTTGGAATGGACTTCACCTTTGGAAAATATTCCTCACCACGTAGCAAAATCCATGAGCTCTTTTACGAGACAAGGGTTCAGGTTTTTTTTTCCTTCCTATTCAACAACTATGTGACCTCAGATGAGTTTCTTTACCTCTTGAAACTATTTCCTTATCAGTGAAAGACAGAGGTAATTTCCACCCTGTGGAGTGGTAGTGAGGTATAATTGGATTGTGTGCACATGCTACGAGTTTTGAAACCTTCAGCTTTTATTAGCGTTATCCTTGTTATTTGTACTTCCATCATGATGATGTCAAGCTTTAGGGAAATAATTTGCTTTCCCAACTGGATATCTGGTTGCTAAAAATGATGAAAAGGCTTAATACAGACTGTCAAAAGAAAGCAAATAAAACTTGGGTCAAAAAAGAGGAACTGGATTTGTGAACTGGAATTTAACGTGAAATGCGTGACATGCCTTACAGAGATGACTTAGAGCACTCCATGAAGGGCTGTTGGTTGGTTGATTTGCTTTAGAACAGCAAAATCCGTGAGAATAAACACTGACCCATCTACCCAGGAAGGGCTTTGCAAATCCACTAGCTTTTGGTCAACAGGCTTGATGACAATATGAGAAATTCAGTTTACTCCACATCTGCTTTCATATGTTGGATTGGAATATTCTGGCTTTTCGTGTGCATGAGCAGAGAAAGCTTAGGAATATGATGTGGGGTATAAATGGTATACCTGGGTGAGGCCTTAATGAAATGCTGTGAGCCCAAATACATCTATTCTGGTCAAATGTTCTAAGAACTATTTTTAAGGCTCTCTTTAAAGTATGGAAGGCTCCAGACCTCCTATAGCCTAGTAAAAAGACACAGAGCTCAGTAAAATGTGGGCAAAGGACTTGAACAGACATTTCAATGAGGGTGATATATGAGGGGTCAATAAGCACATGCGAAAGTTTTCAACATCATTCGTCAACAAGAAAATGCAAATTATATACAAGTTTTAAACGTGTGAGTTGCTTTCTGGAACCTCTGAGATGGTTCCGGGAAACACTGCTGCCCACCGAACACTTAAAATTAAAAACACTGACCATACATACCATGTGTTGGCAAGGAGGTGGAAGCACTGAATTCTCTCGTACATTACTGGTGGAAATGTGAAATGCTATGAACACTTGGGAAAAGTTTCCGTTTCTTAAACGGTTGAGCACACACCTACTTTTGTCCCAGCAATTCTGCTTCTAGGTATTTACCCACAAGGAATGAAAATGTATATTCAGCAAAGTGGAGTTGAACCAACTGTGACTCAGAGCTATGCCTCAGCCTTGACTCTCTGGGGGTTTCAGTGGGTTCTGTCATCCTTCTGAGCGCCACCTTTCTCATTTTACAAGGATTGGTGAGATTAGGTGGTTTCTCAGTTTCCTTAAAAGCGCTACTTATAAGAGTCTATGAAATACTCCCCTGTGATATGGTTCTTACCTTCAGAGCCGTGAAGGCCCTGCCACCCTGGTGCCGGCATGTGTATGGGCTCAGATGGCACGTAGTCCAAAAGGTTTGATAGCTCTTCAGGAATTGTCCCCTTTTCAGAGCAAGACTCTTCCCCATCTCCTCCCCATCAGGGCTCAAAGGGAACAGAGACAGAGGTGTGTTGGCATATTTTAAAGTTGCTCTGATCTTGTGTCTGACATGGACCCCCCCCCCCCCCTTTAAGAGAGGGGGACTTTTTTTTTTTTTTTTTTTGCGGTACGCGGGCCTCTCACTGTTGTGGCCTCTCCCGTTGCGGAGCACAGGCTCCGGACGCGCAGGCTCAGCGGCCATGGCTCACGGGCCCAACCGCTCCACGGCACGTGGGATCTTCCCGGACCGGGGCACGAACCCGTGTCCCCCGCATCGGCAGGCGGACTCTCAACCACTGCGCCACCAGGGAAGCCCTGATCTTGTGTCTGAATACATTAAGAAATCCATTCACCAACAAGTATTTATTAAACACCTGCTGCATATAAGGCGTTGTGCTAAGAATTGGCTTTGAGGGAATACACAGCCATGGATAAAACACATTTTTCTGTCCTCACAGAGATGATCATGTGGTTAGAATATAGACAAAAATATGATGACTTTGACCTATATGACACAGGTGAGACATACAAAAAAGGCCAGAACCAGAAGGATGTGAGTGATTTTTTGTGACTAGGGGAAGAGTCTTAAAGGAATTTCTCATGGAGAACATGGCACAGGAGCTGTACCTTAGGACATGGATGGGTTTTACCGTGTAGAACCGCTTAAGAGCAGGGAGAGGAAGATGCATGGTAATATGCCAGTCTGTGGTATATTCTGGAATGACGAAAAACTGGATACCCCTGGATGGAAGTTGGCTGGAGCATGGTAGTGGGAGAAGAGGTTAAGGTCAGGTAACAAAAGCCTTGGTATGCTAGAGTAAGATGTTTGGATTTTATTTTGTGGACATTTAGGACCCCTGTTGATATTGACAACATTCCAAAGGACAATTTACCTAGATTGGGATCAGCAAACATAGCCCTTGGGACAAATCCGGCCTGTGGCCTATCTTTATACAGCCTGTAAGCTAAGAATGATTTTTTACATTTTCCAATGGTTGAAAAAAATCAAAAGAAGAATAGTGTCTCATGGCAAGTGAAAATTATTTGGAATTCACATTTCAGTATCCATAAATACCTTTCTATTGGAACACATTTCAGTGACCATAAATACAACCACACTATTTAGTTACGCATTGTGTCTGGTTGTTTCATGCTACAACAGCAGAGCTGAATAGTTGTGGCAGAGGCAGTGTGGCCCGCAAAACCTGAAACATTTACTATCTGGCTCTTTACCGAAGCAGTTTGCCAGCCCCTGGCCTAGATAATCAAAATCTGAAACCTGTTTAAGAACTTCATTTGTTTTTATTGATCACTTAACCTGAAAAAAACCCCGACAGCTCTTCAGCTGTCAGGCCCTTTTTATTTTCTACTCATTAACATTTCATGAGAACCCAGTACGCTGTATTAAAAATTCTTTACAGCCAAAATCATAACGCTCCATGGCAAGGTTTTCCTAAGATGAAAATTTCAAAAAGAAGGCCCTAAAACTAATCCACACTGCAGACAAATGCTGGAGTAGCTATAATACATGGCATTATAATCTGTGACTCCCAGTCATAAAACGTATAGGCTGCATGACAGTGAACGTGTATGTGCGCACAGTGAATTCATCCAAGGACAGAGCAGGTGAAGTGTGCTGTGGAGTGCTTTCCTCCCGGCATTTGAGCACAGACTCTCTCTTTCCTAGTCAATGCCTGCAAAACTTAGTGGCAGCCAGGTGCAGAGCGTTACTTGAGAAGGTTATTTTGCTCCTGGGAAATGAAGAGTTTGGAATAATGAGAGGTTGCGGGCCCATCATTTAAATGACTCTGTTATAAAATAAGTGAATAAGTCTGCCACTTCTCCTGGCTTCCTACAACATCCTAAGAAAAACTGGACGGCGTTGCTTATCTTCTGGATTGGAAAAAATCAGAGAAAAACCAAAGTATCACAAAAAGGCCCTCAGGGTTAGGAATTCTCCTTTCTTCTTTCCCCCTCCTGTGGTACCTTGCAACAACGACAGTGTCACCATCATCATTGTCATCATTACCGGCATTATAGCCATTATTTTTTTGAGCAGAATAGAAGCTTTACATCGATGATGACCTTTAGTCTGATCAACGGTGTTACAAGCTGAGTGTATATATCATAGATGAGGGAGCTGAAGCTTAGAACCTCAACTTGCCTGACACAGCAGAACTGGTAAAGGGCAGGGCTGGATTTGAACCTTGGTCCACCAATGTCACAATCCATGTTGTCTTCTCACTACAGCACACTGCCTCTTCAGCCTCTGTGACAACATACGTAAAGAGTAGTGAATATTTTAAAAATTAATTTAAAAGCTTGCGGTAGAACACACACAAGTGGCCGTCTTAACAGTTTTTAAGTGTACAATTCGGCGGTGTTAGCTTTACTCACATTGTCGGGTAACAGATCTCTAGAACTTTTTCATCTTGTAAGATGGAAACTCTACACCCACTAGACACCAGCTCCCCCTTTCCTGCCTGCCTCCTGCCAGCCCCTGGCAACCACTATTCTGTTTCTATGAGTTTGACTGCTTTAGGTACCTCGTATAAGTCGAATCGTACAGTATTTGTATTCTTGTGAGTTGCTTATTTCATTTAGCATAATGTCCTCAAAGTTCATCTATGATGTAGCACATGACAAGATTTCTTTCTTTTAAAAGGCTGAATAATATTCCATTGTATGTATCTAAAGTAGTCAAACTCATCGAAACAGAAAGTAGAATAGTGACGAGAGAACGGTTAACAATACTGAACTGTATACTTAAAAATGGTTAAGCCTATAACTTCTGTGTGTGTTCTACCACAATTTAAAATGTTAGTGAAAAAAAATACTTCCTAATCTTTACATATGTCATCACGAAGGCTGAAGAGGCAGTGTGCTATAGTGGACAGACAACGTGGTAGACCAAGGTTCACATCCAGCCCTTGGTTCATTTCCAGCTCTGCTGTGTCAGGCAAGGTAAGGTTCTAAGCTTCAGCTCCCTCATCTATGATATACTCACTTTGTAAGACTATTGATACTACATTTTCTTTATCCATTTATCCATCGATGGGCTACTTCCGCCTTTTGGCTATTGTGAATAATGCTGCTATGAACATGGGTATGGAAATATCTCTGAGATTCTGCTTTCAGTTCTTTTGGATACGTGTTCGGAAGTGGGAGTGCTGGATCATATGGTAATTCCACTTTTAATTTTTGAGGAATCTCCATAGCAGCTGCACCATTTTACATTCCCTCTTGGTGAGCATTTTTGAATGAATATAAGCCTAAATGTTTTCATTGCTCTGGGTAGATCAATGATACAGCGATTCTAAAAGTCCCAGTCAACACTAATCTGGATTAATTAAAAGGAAAGTCCCATCAGAACCATTAGAACATATGAATTATAGGATATTTTAAAATAAATGCCTTTTGTTTCATACAGATATCTAGAAACAAAATAAAACAAATCAGCTTGCTATGTCAGCCAGTGAAGACTCTTCAGGGTTCTATTTTAAGGAACAGAGAAAAATGGCGTCAAACTAGAAATAAGTCTATAAGTATGAATCAAGTCCATAAGAAGTATCTAATATTAATTGTCTCCAGCCTATGTAGAGTTTATTCGGAAGAGGCAAACTTTGGCCCAAGTCTTAAATCATTCACCAATGACGTTAAGTCAATGCAATCTGAAATTGAGACGGTTACGCATTTAAATGTCCTCTAAATAAAATTCAAGCAGTTGTGTCTAAAACCGATCCTTGACCTACCATAGCGTGGCCATCTTATCCTTGAGTTATGTTAGCCGGAGTCATTTTTTTTCATTTCTGAATCAATATTTTTCATTCGTTTTTAAGTAACCGTTCTTTAAGCTGATCTTGCCGACACGGTCGCTGGATCTTTAATGTCATCTAGATTTGTAGGCCTTTAAAGAGCCCTCCACAAATGATGTCAGCTGCTCCATCCTCCACCGACAGTGCATTTTGGCCCTTATTACTCGCTGTATTGTTAATAGGTATCTGGACTCTTTGGGGGTATATAAGTAGCTATTATTTTTTCCTGTGTAAGTAAGCGTTGAAAATCTTCTAGGTGGATGGTAGGGAATAAGAGGGGGGCAGAATATTTGGAATAATGTGGCTTTTGGTTTGATTGAGAACCATAAAGCCCTCCTCATAACCCAGCCACTTTGCATGAAAGTGCAAAGTGGCTGGGTTATGGGTTATGAAAGTGCATGAACGAGAGAAGGTTTTCTTATAGCCATTTAGCCTGGAAGTGAGAATCTTCATTAAATAATTGAGAAAGGGCAGCCCAGCCTGGAGCAACAGCCTCGGCCCAGGTTACATCAGACACAGGATTAGGGGTTCAAAAGCTGAAGGGCTCTATTCTCTACCTTGAACAGAAAATCACTTGGCTTGTGATCATCTAACCTGCTGAGCAGACAAAAGGGCTCAAAGCTATAGCTGTAGCTTTGCGGGAAACTCTTAAGGTGTGGAGTCATTAACACAGACCGTGAACTTTGTACCGTATCAGGAAACATCACTGGACTAGGGATCAGGAAACGTGGGTGTGTATCCTGGCTCTTCCCCTAACTGGCTAGATGACACTGAACAGCGCTGTTCTCTGAGTCTCCTTACCTATCTGGAAAATGAGGACAAGCTTGGAATTTAGAGCCTTGCTTCTCAAACTGTATGTGTGAAGGATCAGGTGTTTTATTTCCATTGCATCATCAATTGATGCTTTTGTTAAGTACAATAAGAATGAATTGTTGAAAATAATCGTGTGCTTGGGTATCGACAACGTCTAACAGCAGTATGGGTTTCGAAATGCTCACTGTCGATTTCTCTACCTATCTCATTGTGGACTCGTGGCAAACATGCGCTTTGGCTGGGCGTTGGGTGTCAGACCGTATTTTAAGTATCACTGGTTTAGAGCAGGTATGGCTGTGTACCATTTGCTTACATATTGTCTATGGCTGCTTTCAGGGCCACAGTGGCAGAGCTGAGTTGTTGTGACAAAGACCATGTAGCATCCAAAGAATGTACTGTCTGGCCCTTTATGAAAAAAATTGTACATCCTGGTTTAGAGGGAACACAAAATAAGAGAGCTGGATTAATTTGCTAAGGCTCTTTCGAGCACAAAGAAATAATAATTCTGCCAAGATGCTTGGTAACAGGGAAGATTGGCTGTCTGACCCTGAAAGAGAAATAACCAGAGAACGCTGTCCCTTCTGGTAAATTAGATCAGTATGTTCTATAAAGACATTCTGTTCCGATGGGAAATATTTCAATTTTTTCATCCCTTATAGTTCTAATATTCCAGGGTATTGCACCTATGCACTCTGATTACATATATAGTTGTATGTTTGGTCAGTTGAGGTCATTCAGAGTCAAAACTCTGTCCAGACTTCTGGCTTATCCCTTTGTTAAATTCCTGGAAATGTGTGCTCTCTTATTTCATTTCCAAAACCTAGTCTACTCCTAAGTCATTGTTAAGTCTCTCTGTTTACCACAAAGGCCTTTCTGGAATGAGCTGCAGTTTGTGGGCAGGACTTTGGTGGTTCTTCTTTACTATCTGGGCTCTAAAATCACAAGGAAAGCCAGCATTTAGGATATTGGGAAATGTGATATATATTTGTGGACAAGTGGGTTTCTTAACACTGATCTCCAGAATCAATCAGACTTACTGTATCAGGTCACCAGCATCCGGAGAAAACCGCTAAGCCTCTTATACAAGGGGAGGGCTGAGAGAAAGCAAAAGCCTATACTCTGCAGGTAGGCTGACTTGAGAGAGGAGGGGGAGGGAAGGACAGAGTTATGGAAGCCTGTTTTATAGTCCCATACCAAATAGGTAAGTCATTCTCAGAGGGGTATCTTTCCATGTGGAAGGAAACATGAGACACAGTCAGGACTGGATACTCCCAACCCCAGTATCATTTAGTATGAAACCTCTTCATTAATTCATCTTAACTGCCTACTTTGCTGCAGAAAAGGCAGCTGACTTAGTTTCCCACTTACTTTCCTGGGTTGAGAATGCTGTTGCCACAAGGAATTACAGAAGTCTGGAATGACCTCATGATGGTAAGAGAGTTGCCTCTCCAAACACTGTGGAAACTAGAAAGCTAGCTGATTCCTTATCTTCAACCAGGTATTGGGTATCACCGATCTCTTTATTTTCCTTTAACAAAAGGAAACCAAACCATATTACTACCTGGCCCCATATTACTGCCTCAGTGATTAACTCAATTATCTATCCAGACTTCCATGCTTGCAGTATCAAGTTCATTCAGGATTTTTCTATTTGACTAGTCACGACCCTGGTCATTTCTACCTCCGATGTCTCTCGAAACCTTACTCCCTCCTTCTTCCCACCACAGCTGCCTCAATTCAGGCCATGAACAAAAAGCCTTTGAAGTATATTTTCCGTAACAGACAGCTTTTTGTCCCATGTCACATGCCTCTGATTTCAGCACCTCTGAGGCAGACAGTTATCCAACCTCGAAGACAAACAGAATTGCTTTTCTTTTCTGCCCTAGGGCCCCAGAGGCCCTCTTAGCTTCTGGACAGGCGCAGCTGGAAGTGCTAGGGGATTCACATCTGGTGGCAGCCACCAACAAGTGGAGAGCCTCTGGTTGAATGCTTCAGCCACTGCCCTTCTTCTCTTCTTTCAGAGAAACAACTCGGAGGATAATTCTCTGTGGATGCTCAGAGAGTCCCCGGTGGGCTTGAGTTCAAGTTACTTACGGTGGTAACAAGCTCATTCCTGAAGTTTTTAATTATGTTTTTCTCCTCCCCTGTCTCTTGCTTCCTGCTCTCTCACCCCTGCTTTCTGGGACTACCTTCCCAGGAAACCACCTACTCTCTAGTTCTTGTCTTGGGCTGTGCTTTAGGGGGAACACAAACTAATATATTTACTCATTATTTATGAAGTTAGAAGGTTTTATTACTATTGCTTTAAAGATGCGAAAGCTGAAGCATGGATGGGTGAAGTAGCATGTTGAAAGTTTTATTTCTAGGATGTGTCCTAGCTAGGAATACATCCCAGTCCACTGTGTCCACAACACCAGTGTCTCCTTTCCACCTAAGATCCAAAGCATTTTCCTTGTAATACCTTAATTATTTGTGTAAAAATTCAGTGGCATAGTTAGGCATAGGGCGTTTTACAACCCGTTTGTAGAAAGTGGCCCCTTTGCAGCTAGTCAAAATGGTAAACATTCTTCAGATGACCTTTGTTCAAGTGCGAGGACCCATTTACAGTGAGTCAAAGAATGGAGACTTTATTAGCTCTTTGTTTTCTGAACCATTCATATTACTAGTAGTTTGCCATATTGCATTTCTTGAAATACAGCCAAATGAAGCACTTTATAAACAAAATAGGCCGCTCAAATGATTTATTATCATTCGTAAATTAATGGAAATGCTCCAAAGCTGAACAGTTAAACTTTCAAATATAACTACTCAAGGTCGGCTTCCTCGTTTAAAAAAAATTCAAATTCGCTTTAAAGTTTTAGCTCTCATTTCTACTAAGCAGAAAAGAAAATCCCTGTCCAATTGTGAGCTATTTTCATTTTGCCTTTCTCAGTCTTTTAAGACATCAGAAGTACGAAGGCAGAAAAAAAGACTGGTGGAAGAAATTTGCCTAGTATCTGGAATAGTCATAAATAACAGGCAGGAGCCAGAGATATCCTAGGAATGCTTTCTCAGCTTCTCTAGCTTTGTAATCACACAAGTGAAATGGGAAATTGGCCAAGGAAAATGAGTATATAGGTCAGAGGCCCAGAAGAAAACAGGATACTCAGCTGGGAGTTTTGAAGAGATCTTTTTAGTGAAGGAACTATTTAGAGGCACAGGTAGAGTTAAGGGAACCGTTAAGGGACATTGCAGCACCAGAGTAGAACATCAGGCCTGATGAGGCGAGAGAAGAAACAGAGCTACCAGGTACAGTGATAGTTGGAACGCTGGAAGAGCCACCCCCGCTTCTGCCCCCCCACAGGAAATGTCATCACAGAATTGTGTGGAGCTAAGACAAAGCAGGGGGAATAATTACTTGCACCTTTTTTCAAATCTCCTGCGCTGTGATCACTCTCCAGGTGACCCCCATTAGCTAAACGCAACCAGAAGCCAGTGGTCCAGAGGTCCGAGTAATGCAGTCCGTAGAAGTCAGCCTCCTGGGGCACATAGAGGGACAGAGAGAGATGTAGGAGAGATCTAAGGGCTGCTAAAGGACGAGGGAGGTCCTCACTTTGCTTACTCACTCGTGAATCATTTCTGAAATATACACAAGCAAAATCAGTTTCAAGGGAGCTTTAGCTCCCCAAAAGATGGGACTTGGACCCCGCACTTACAGTTGAGGAACACTTAAAGTAGCTTTTAGCCTAAAGTTTAGATTATCCACTAGTGTTTATATGAAAGTCTGTACACATTTGGGTACATATTTAAGCTCTTCAAATTGGACAAAAATATTTTTTCACATATTCTTTTCGGGAAAATGGAGAGGTCACCAGATCAGCCTCCGGGGAATGTTTTTGCCCTAGGGGCATTAGCTTTTATTGGAGTATGGCCCCGTGCTCGTGAGTTTGCTCACGTTTGTTCATCCATTTATTCAATGAACACCTGTTGGGCATCTAGCAGTGTACGCTAGTTTAGCAGATAGATAAGAAATGAGTAAATTCTTTAATAAAATATGTGCAGAGCTCTATTTACAATAGCCCGGAGATGGAAAGAACCTAAGCGCCCATCATTGGATGAATGGATAAAGAAGATGTGGCACATATACACAATGGAATATTACTCAGCCTTAAAAAGAAATGAAATTGAGCTATTTGTAATGAGATGGATAGACCTAGAGTCTGTCATACAGAGTGAAGTAAGTCAGAAAGAAAAAGACAAATACCGTATGCTAACACATATATATGGAATTTAAGGGGAAAAAATGTCATGAAGAACCTAGGGATAAGACAGGAATAGAGGCGCAGACCTACTGGAGAACGGACTTGAGGATATGGGCAGGGGGAAGGGTGAGTTTTGACAGGGCGAGAGAGAGTCATGGACATATACACACTAACAAACGTAGTAAGGTAGATAGCTAGGGGGAAGCAGCCGCAAGGCACAGGGATATTAGCTCGGGGCTTTGGGACAGCCTGGAGGGGTGGGATGGGGAGAGTGGGAGGGAGACGCAAGAGGGAAGACACATGGGAGCATATGTATATGTATAGCTGATTCACTTTGTTATAAAGCAGAAACTAACACACCATTGTAAAGCAATCATACCCCAATAAAGATGTTAAAAATAAATAAATAAATGACTTGAAAAAAAAAATATGTGCAGATTATGATCCGCACTCTACAGGAAATGAAAACAGTGAGGGGCTGAAATATAACTACAGATAAACAGTCTCGAGCAGATGGGGTGGTCAGGGAAGATCCTTTTGAGAAGAGAACATGAAAATCAAGACCTGAGTGATGGGGCGGTATAACCCAGGCAGAGGGAAGAGCAAATGCAAAGGCCAAGTGGAAGGAAAGGGCCTGATTCTTATGACAGTGTGTCTCCGTCTTCCTTTAGGATAAGATGACCTAGGGGTACTTCAAAAAGTGTGAATTTCTGGGGTGGGATCTAGAGAGGACAGTCCTGGGAAACAGGTAAATGCTATCATTAGAAACTTTTGGGAAATGCTGCCCATAAAGAACTAACAGTGGTCTTTGGACCATAGAGTGGTGAAGGAGATGGGGGCTGAGTGTAAAGGGTGCTGTGTAATTTTGTTGGTTTTTCCACCATTCCTCATTTCAGCGGTGTCAGCCTCTCAGAAGCCATGATCAAAGTTAGCAAGCTCAAATGTACCAGACACAGTCTACTCTCTGGGCCCCGAGGCTGCCATCTGCTTTAGGTATATAAGTCATGAAATTTGGTAGGCAGAATTCCAAAGATGTGCGCCCAGGATTCCCATCCCCTGGTTATTCAATGAAGTACTAATCTAGATATTGCAGTGAAGGGATTTTCCCGATCTAATTCTGGTTACTGAACCTTAGAATAGGGATATTAACCTGGATCACTCTGATGGGTCCAATCTAATCACATGAGCCCTTACAAATAAAGAAATTTCTCTGACCAGAATCAGAAGAGAGATGTGACAGAAGAGGACGGCAGAAGAGACAGTCAGAGAGATGCAGCAGAAACACGGTTGTAGATATTTGAGGCATGAGAAGGACTTGACCTACTGGTGGGAGTCGGGGGAGGCACACAGAAAGCGTAAGAAAGAATGTGGGCAGCCTCTAGGAGCAAAGATAGCCAGTAAGGAAATGAGAACTGCAGTCCTATAACCCCAAGGAACTGAATTCAGCCAACAACTTCAATATGCTTGAAAACCGACTTTTCCTAGAGTCCCCCAAAAAGCACCCAGTGAGCCAACGCATTGATTTTGGTCTTGTGAAACATGAAGCTGGGAAACCAGCGAAGCCCGCCAGGACTTCTGACCTACAGAATCGTGAGATAATAAGTTTGTGCTGTCTTAAGCCACTAGGTTGGCAGTGATTTGTTATGGCAGCAATGGAAAACGAATACAGGAGGTAACAGTCAAACATAGCCGTTCCCAACCTTAAGGCCACTCTTTACACCGTCATCATTAGGATTCCCACCAATGGTTTGGTGAATCGAACTACGTACTGGTTACCTTTATCTGAGACTTACATTCCTGATCTGTAAAATAGAGGTGAAATTATCCGTATCTCACAAAGTAGATTTGAGACTCTAATGAGATGGAAGCACTACTGGATCTTCTTTTTTTTTTGGCCGTGCTGCACGGCACTGGAAGCGCAGAGTCTTAACCACTGGACTGCCAGCGAAGTCCCACTATTGGATCTTTGAAACACCACACAAACATCTAGATGTTGTTCCCATAGATTTGGAGGTTTTAAGATGCACTTTGGCAAGGCGCTTGCTCTTAAGCACTTTCCATTTGCTCCAAGTTGGGTTGCCTAGGAAGCGGACTTGGAGATGGTACTTAGAGTTAAGATTTGAGGCATTTATTAGAAAGTGTTTGGGGTTAGCAGCTATGGAAGGGAGGGGAAAGAAGCATGATTGGGCTAGGGAGAAGTTGAGCTGGGTTGCTTGCCAGAAGAAAAAAAAGGCCTCAGCAGATCCCATGGGGACTTTGGAGCTAGGATGGCCCTTCAGACTTGTCCAGGGATGTCCCAGGGTCTAGGCCCTTATGCCACTTGTATTGCTAACGATTGGATGAGGCTGACCGGGCAAGAGAACATAGCTTGATCCAGTCTGCTAGATTCAACTGAGGCATTCCCTGGTGAACACTCCCAGCAGCTGGAGGTGTAAGCCCTTCATCCCTGAAGGGGTATCTGGGCAGTCCATGATAGTGTTCACCAATATTCCTGACCTTTGTGGATCTACAATAAGAAGTTTTTCCATCACACAAAGGAAACCATGTCTTCCTTTTTGACTTCTAAATCTTTCTTGTGGGTCAGCAGTTCTGTCTCACGCAAGATAGATGGTGTTCTGCTCTCAGTATCGTACTGCTAACTCTCAACGGTCTCTTGAATCAACCCGTTCTCTAGGTCCTCCTAATACCCACTGATTCCTTGGCCAGATCGGAGCCTGCTTTACCTCTCTAGCATATATGTCTGACCAGACTGTGTCAAAGAAATAACAGTGGGAAGGAACTAAGGAGAATCCCTCAGGAACCATCTGAAAATGCCTGTGGGCTAAATGCTTAAATGCACTCAACAGCCCCTGGGGTCCCCAAGGCTCCAATTTCCTGTGCTAAGAGGGAACATTTTGTTCAGTGGCAGCCACAGGATTCCAAGAGAGTTTCAGGAGACGCGTTTTAATATTTCATTTTCTCAAGCCTCTTCTCTCTTTCAAGTGGCACAATCAACTGGAAACGTCTTCTGATCTCGGAAGTGTTTTTATACCATACTCCAAGCCTTACAAGTTACCCTGGCTTGTGAGAGCCGAGATGTTTTTGGTAATGTGTGATTAAGAAGGAAGAAACTAGGGAAAGAAAGGAAAAGGACGGAAGAGATACGCTTTTTAAACATCTTGTTCAGTTCTACTTCCCAGCTGCTAGTTTTGTCCCTTTGGAATCAGAATTAATTTTTCCCTACCTATCATGAATGTTATTGTTTGGTTATTCTGGGAAGTGGAAGATGTTAACCTGTACTGAGACCTTTGGTATAACTGAGAAAACATATTTTTGAGTCGTGAGATTTTTGGTAAATATTCTTCCCTCAGATAATTTCTCAAGTGAATATTTTCCTCCAAAACACTACAAATAAGACATACTCCTAATTCTTAGAGAATTATAGGTTAAAAGGAGAGGAAAAGCTTCTGAGTAGAGAGTATGTAATTTGATCTCTACCTAGATGTCCCACAGGCAGAACATTTGTCCAAAATTGATTTCTTCTATATCTGCTTCTCCTTCTGTATTCCATGTTCTGGTAAGTAACCCAAATATCCTCTCGGTCACCTAAATCAGAAACTTAGGAATTAAAGAAATTGAGGATGGGGAAAATGGAGAGCAGGAAGTTTTTTAAACCTGACACTAGGGACATTCTCTTCTGAAAGCCACGGGAAGAAAATGTATTATAATAAAGCAGACATTTATTGAGGAGTAACTATGTATAGTCACTATATATATATATTTTTTTTTTTTTTTTTTCTTTTTTGCGGTACGCGGGCCTCTCACTGTTGTGGCCTCTCCCGTTGCGGAGCACAGGCTCCGGACACGCAGGCTCAGCGGCCGTGGCTCACGGGCCCAGCCGCTCCGCGGCATGTGGGATCTTCCCGGACCGGGGCACGAACCCGTGTCCCCTGCATCGGCAGGCGGACTCTCAACCACTGCGCCACCAGGGAAGCCCAACTATATATATATTTTAAAATTTATTTTCTTGAAGTAAAGTTGATTTACAGTGTTGTGTTAATTTCTGCTATACAGCAAAGTGATTCAGTTACACGCACATATATACACACACACATTCTTTTTCATATCCTTTTCCATTATGGTTTATCACAGGATATTGAATACAGTTCCCTGTGCTATACGGTATGACCTTGTTGTTTATCCATTCTACATATAATAGTTTGCATCCACTAATCCCAAACTCCCAATCCATCCCTCCCCCTGCCCCTTGGCAACCACAAGTGTCTGTAGGCACTATATATTTTACATATACTAATTCACTTAAGTATTCATACCAAACCTATGAGGTAGATAAAATTATTATTCCATATTTTTCAGATGATGTAATGAAAGCACAGTGAAATTGCTTATCCAGGGTTACACAGATAGTACAAGCAGACTGGGATTTCAACTGTCTCTGGCAGTCTGCCTCCAGAGAACATTGTTCGGTTCTAGGGAGAACAATGTTTGGTCAGACCTATGTTAACTAAGCTTATAGGTTTTTAGCCTTTAGGATTAATCTGTAGACAAATCACGAGAGACTGGACTATGGTTACAAGTCAGGATATACATGTTGTCATGCAAAGAAAGACATAATTGACAGTAGCTGGGAGATTGAAGGGGGGGAGGAGACATAGAAAGAAGGATGGGGGGACTTCCCTGGCGGTCCAGTGGTCAAGACTCCGTGCTTCCGCCCCAGGGGTCACAGGTTCGGTCCCTGGTCAGAGAACTAAAGATCCCACATGCTGTGTGGCCCCGCCCTGAAAAAAAAAGAAGATTAAAAAAGAAAGAAAGATGGGTTAGTACTATCCTTGACTAACACAATGAGAGAAAGAGAGCCTATGTTTGATAGTTGTAGACATGGAGATTTAAAATGCTGTTTCATGTTGCAGAGGTGATCACTCTTGTCAGTTTATTGGCTGGAATATAGAGGAGAAGTGAAGAGTAGATAAGTGGGTTAAGTCTACATCTAAATATCGAGACATTGATGCAAAATGCTTAAGGTTGATACACAAATGAAATATCAGTATAAGTAAATTATTGAGAAAGCAGTGCCTCTCACAGAAACATAATTAGAAATAATGGTTTCTCCCAAGGTAGGCAGCTGCAGTTTTTCATCATAAATTCTTTTCTACTACTGTGTTTTTAAGTATATTACTTTGCACATATTAAACAGTTTGGTAAGCCCGAGAAGCAGAAGATGCAACATTAGCTTGGTTTCAGGAAAACAACATCATCCGTGATATTAAGTGAAATGTGGCTCATTTGGAGTCTATTGGTATTGGAGCTTTGATCACATTTATTTTGTAAGTTTGTTCTGATTTTATAATAGAATAAAAGCATAAAGATTTTATATCTAGTTTTATGTGTGTACATTTCAAAATATCATTAGAGTAAACAATGCTGAAAGTCAATTCTGAGAGGCCAAGCCATTTTTTTCTATCGCTTTATCACTCAAGTTTGAAAAATACCACTTCACTGTAAGAGGCTGAGCCACCTTGGTACCAACTCATTACTCAGGGCTTGCTTCAATTTCATCTCTGCTGTGAAGGCTTTCCTTAATCTTCTAGGAAGAATTGATGATGGTCTCCTTTGGGTCTCATTATACACTGTGCGTGCATTTATCACAGCCTGTGTCTCTTCTTTATAGAGTTATTTGTTCACATTGATGTTTGTTTATGATTTCTAGACTAAAAGTGCTTATGAGTGGGGCCTTTAGCTTATTCATCTGTATCCTTAGCACCCAGCTCACAACCAATCACATACCAGGAGCCCAGCAAATGTTTGCTGAATCGATGGGTGGTAACAGCAATGATATTCTCTTGCCTTTCAGATTTCCCTTCAAGGGTTAGCCATCACACTGGAAAAGCACAAGGTACTTCATCCACCATAGCTTAAAAGCTTTTTAGAGAGCTTCCCTGGTGGCGCAGTGGTTGAGAGTCCGCCTGCCGATGCAGGGGACACGGGTTCGTGCCCCGGTCCGGGAAGATCCCACACGCCGCGGAGCGGCTGGGCCCGTGAGCCATGGCCGCTGAGCCTGTGCGTCCGGAGCCTGTGCTCCGCAACGGGAGAGGCCACAACAGTGAGAGGTCCGCGTACCGCACAAAAAAAAAAAAAAAAGCTTTTTAGAAACAGGAAAACATGGAGCTTTAAGCCGTATAGTCAAATTTATGGCACATAAAGGGCATCATGAAAGAGTTGTCTTAAGCTCCTCTTCTGAGTATCTGTACTACTACGGTACATAGAGAGATACGGTAATGGTGTCATTATATTCAGGTACAGTCAATATTGGCACAGGTGTGGAATATCCTAGCATATAGTGACATATCATAGTTACTTATCCATGACCAGCTTTGTTAAGACAACTCGGCAACACAGATTTTCACTGCCCCAGTTCTTACCTCCCATAGACATTATCCTTCTCCCAGATAAAAATGAATCTGCCTTATTGGCATACCTATTTAAGAAAGGAGACAGTAAATCTGTAATACAGGAAAGCGAAGAGGTGAAATGGTTGAATTTTTCTGAAAAGGCCCGATTCAAGGGAGGCAGTAGTAACTTCACTGAGCTCCATATTCCTGTGGGTTATCATTGGTGGGCTTGTCACTCACTGCCTCATCCGCCCCCTCTACCCCCGCCCTCCCAGCACGCATCTCCAGTGCAATCACCTATTCATTGATTCACTCGGCAAGAATTATCATACACCACTTAGGAGTAAAATGTTGCTGTAGGCACCATGGTTGATTCACAAATAAGACGTGGCCCTAATAAGCCAGAGTTAGAGCTTCATGCAGTTTGTCTCCTGACCAACCAGTCTGTTACTTGCAGTTTTACAACCTGGCTTTTACGAAAGGGAACATGTCTCTTTCTAGCGATTACAGGCTTTTAAATGGAACCAAATAGCTCATAGGCAGGTATTTAAAGAAAGCATGAAATTTTCCTAGGAGCCAGTAAAGCTGGCTTAGTTTCTATATTCTAAAAACGGAATGAAACAAAAACCTTATTCTATTGTGATCTCAATTACAGCAGTTCCTCAAAGGATGACACCTAACAAGAGCCACTGTGTACTACGGGAGAACCATTACGTGATACTTAACCCTACGCACTTGAAAAATACCTCATTTTAGTTCCACTCCTGAAAAAAAATTGATTTCTTTGAAAAATGAAGAATAAGACCTCTTTTCTTAAATCTTCTGCTTTTTAAGCTTGGAATTTCTAGACAGTGATCTAGTTGGGAACATCAACATTTGAAAAAATAAGGTTTATTTAGTTCCTTCTGAATGCTTTTTTTTTATTTGTCACTGAAGTTGCTTCAAAACGTTCTTAAAGATCTGCAGTAGGTGTTTATGGAAACTTCTTACTCTCTAAATTATAGGATTTAAAATAAAAAAGTATAATTTACTCTCAGCCAGGTGTCAAACAAGAATATCTGAAGGATATTACGAAGTCTTTTGAATTTGTTTCCTTGCATCCATCGTCTCCATTAGCCCCAGTTTCCTTTAAACTACCAATGCTTTTATAAGTTATAAGAAGTCTCATCTGAAATGTGGGCATCAAATGCCAATACTGATTATTTTCCATGCCCCTAGACTAAGGCTAGGTATCATAATCTTAAGATATCCCCAAGTGCCCATGGGAATATATCACTGATAGGACTCAGCGCTGATGTACATGGCCACAGTCCTCTCTAGAGGAGAGAAAAGACATGGTGCCGTATTTAGACTTAATATAACAGAACACCTTTCTATGAGCTCTGGCCAGTAAATTATTGACCCAATTCACGTGTTCCACGTTTCACCAGGCCTGGTCCCCAAGTAGGGTCTCAGTAGTAATTGTAAAGCAGTATTTCTTCATCCCACACCCAGAATTGACAAAACCAATTCTTCCCTCAAATTGCCATTTCACCTGCTGACTCCTTGGGCTCTAGGCTGCTGTCCTGCAGTTTCCTGTTACCTTTGTATGGGAGGGGCCAGCCTCAGGTGACTGTGAGTCTTCTCAAGCTGGGGGCCAGCATCACCAGCAGTCACCTCACTGAGAGGAGGGGAGGGAGGGTGCAAGGGCTGGAGCACAGGACCATAGTAGCCTCAGTGATACAACGCTTATTATTTCACTTGGGATTGTAGAGTAAGTCTCTGGGGGATTTACATGCCTGAGATTTAGTACAGTGGGAGGAGAGATGAGAGGCAGGTTGTAGAAGATAGAGGTCCAATGGATTGACCTTCAGAGCGGGAGAGACTGCGACTCCACATACAAGGGAAAGCAGTTGTTGTACCACTGACGCAACGGGCCACAAGACTTGAGGTCTTTGAAAAATGCTCCCTGGGACATCAGAGACCCTCAGTGGAAGTTTCAGAAAAGTCAGACTAGGTAAATATGCCATTGTCAGGCTGAGAGTTGACCCACTTGTATGAGTTAAGGGAAGCGTTAAGTGAGAGAACACTACTCACCTTTCTGCCAGCTGATCTAATAACAGTGAAAGCTTCAGAGTCACCACATTGGTGCCTGGGAGGTTTGGCTAAGGAGGAGTAGTTTCTGACCCCGCATTTACAGTTTTTGTGAAGTAGTTCTTTTCCGGCAGGGCCTCAATGTTCCTATTTAGGTGTCCTCTCACTCTTTTTCCAGAAAGGCAGCACCCACGTACCTGCTCCTTTGGGTAGGTAAGGGCACGCAAAGGTGGTAACTTTCGGGTGAGTTTGACTGCATTACTTCAGAAGGAGCCTTAATAGGAGCTGAAGGACAGCTCCTGAATGTGTCTTGACTTTGAAGTCCACTGGTCTTTTCTGCTTTGCTTGACTACTGATGTTGGATGACCTTCGGTGGACTTCAAGTCTTAGCACGGGGCAAATGGAAACCCAAGAATTGTTCACGACAGATTGACCACTTCTTAGTTTGCAATCTTGGACAAGTTACTTAGCCTTTCTGAACCTGCTCTTTTTATGTAAAATAGAGATTACAATGCTTACTTTGCAAGGTCGTAGTCCGATTTAAACAGGGTAATACACAGTCGATCCGCACTCTGCGTAGTTCTGTATTCGTGAATATGCCCACTTGCTGAAACGTATTTGTAACCCCAAATTAATACTTAGGTCTCTTTCGCAGTCATTCACAGAGATGGGCAGAGTGGCAAAAAATTGTCCCTTTTTTGGTCTCTTTAGTGCCACAGGTTTGGCATTTTTGTACAATTGACCCTTGAACGATAAGGGGGTTGGCGTTCCCACCCCTGCACTGTTGAAAATCTGCATATAAACAACGTTGGCCCTCTGGATCTGCAGTTCTGCATCCGCAGATTCAACCGAGGATGGGGTAGTACTAGAGTATTTACTCTTGAAAACCATCTACATGTAAGTGCACCTGTACAGTTTAAACTTGTGCTGTTCAAGGGTCAGCTGTACTGTTGGTGATCTCGCTGTTTTAGACGCCCCCCAGGCATAGTGCTGAAGTGCTGTCCCGTGATCCTAAGCGCAAGAGGGCTGTGAGGGGCCTTATGGAGAAAATGCGTGTGTTAGAGACGCTTCCTTCAGGCCTGAGTTACACTGCTGCTCGCCGTGAGTTCAGTGTTAATGAATCAGCGATATATGATCAATAAGGTGTCTTTAAACAGAAGCACACATAAAACAAGCTTACGTATTGATTGATTCTTTATATATTTTTTTACATCTTTATTGGAGTATAATTGCTTTACTATGGTGTGTTAGTTTCTGCTTTATAACAAAGTGAATCAGTTATACATATGTTCCCATATCTCTTCCCTCTTGTGTGTCCCTCCCTCCCACCCTCCCTATCCCACCCCTCCAGGCGGTCACAAAGCACCGAGCTGATCTCCCCGTGCTATGCGGCTGCTTCCCACTAGCTATCTACCTTACGTTTGGTAGTGTATATATGTCCATGTCTCTCTCTCGCTTTGTCACAGCTTACCCTTCCCCCTCCCCATATCCTCAAGTCCATTCTCTAGTAGGGCTGTGTCTTTATTCCTGTCTTACCCCTAGGTTCTTCATGACATTTAAAAAAAATTCCATATATATGTGTTAGCATACGGTACCTGTCTCTCTCTTTCTGACTGACTTCACTCTGTATGACAGACTCTAGGTCCGTCCACCTCATTACAAATATCTCAATTTCGTTTCTTTTTATGGCTGAGTAATATTCCATTGTACATATGTGCCACATCTTCTTTATCCATTCATCCGATGATGGACGTTTAGGTTCTTGGTTGTGACCGGAGGCTCGCAGGAACCTAACCCTGTATTTCCCCAGGAGCAGAGGTTCGTTGTTTGCTAATCCACTGTTTAGGTGATTGTATAGACCAAAACTACCATGAATAACAAGAGTTGACTGTACTTTAAAGGCCTGGTATTTAGTTGGAGCTAAACAAATACTTATTCCTTTGTCTTCTCTCTGTATGAATAAGGGTAAAATGCTGAATTTTCTTGGATGGAGGAGGGGTGGCTGCTTTTCTACCCTCCTCTCCTTAGAGTGTTTCCTGGAAAACATTATAGTACCAATAAGAGGGCTAACATTTTAATTTTTTTAATAACCATTTTTTAATTGAAGTATAATTTACAGTGTTGTGTTAGCTTCTGGTGTACAGCAAAGTGATTCAGTTACATATATATAACTTTTATATATTCTTTTTCAGACTGTTTTCCCTTACAGGTTATTACAAGACATGGAATATCGTTCCCTGTGCTGTACAGTAGGTGTCCTTGTTGTTGGTCTGTTTTATACATAGTAATGTATATATGTTAATCCCAAACTCCTAATTTATCACCCCCCCATCCCTTCTGGTAGCCATAAGTTTGTTTTCTATGTCTGTGAGTCTATTTCTGTTTTGTAAATAAGTTCATTTATATCTTTTTTTTAAGATTCCACATATAAGTGATGCCATATGATATTGACATTTTAATTTTATAACGGAACGCCAGCGGGCTTCTGATCCTTGGCATTGTATACACGCACCTCCAGAATTAACTCTCTCCTGAGGTGTACAGGAGACTATCACAAGGTGAATCCATTTATCTCTCAACAAGATGAGAGAAGATTGAATTATTCTTTCTTCTATCTACTTCACTGTAGAAACTTGTATAAAATTCTGTCTGGGCTTTGCAGATACTTTTGAGCTCACTTACATGCACGTAAATCTGGTGGTGCTTGCCCTTTAATAAATTGTGTTCCGTCTCTTTTCTATATTGATACAAAAGGGTGTTTTGTTGGTTGGGGTATTTTATTTCTCCACCATATGTTTGGGTTTTATTCTGGGAAGGCTGTTGTTTTTACATTTCTTGGGCTTGTTTGTATCTGTCAATGACCAAATGGCTTTCTGGCTTTGCCATCATGCAGTTCAAATTATACTAATGCACCAGTTAAGTTAAAGTGGTTATGCTTATGGACTCTCAGTGAATCAATTTTGTTGCTGAAAAATGAAGCGCTTCAGGTTTTCCGTATTTCTGTATTTACTTGGAAACCAGAAAAATGGACAGCCAGGCATTTTACAAGGTGCCTGATGACCCTAATTTTTGACTATGTCGCAGGCATGGGAAAAATGTTACTTAGACTAAATTTCAGGGCGTGATTCTCAGTTATCGGCTCCAGCTATGAGCCAGATATATGATTTTCTAGGAGATGTATAAAACCAATAACTGAAAATAGAAAGCAGTTTAGGGCTCCATTGATCCATTTCGTTGGCTTTTTAAGGGACCCATTTCACCAAAGGATAATGCAGGTCATGCTTGCTTTTATACTGTGTTCCCTCCCTCTCCATGCTCTCCTTTTCCTGCAGATGTTCAGGGTGGTCAGAGCTCAACACACTCTTTCCTCTAGGGCAGAATTCCCCAGCTGTTCTTCGTTGTGCGGCTGTGCTGTGCCTGCTAG
The DNA here is from genome assembly GCF_963924675.1 of Phocoena phocoena. NCBI lineage: Eukaryota > Metazoa > Chordata > Mammalia > Artiodactyla > Phocoenidae > Phocoena > Phocoena phocoena. The sequence continues at coordinate 12,106,882 of NC_089240.1, read as the reverse complement.
GATGTAGAGCAGTATCCTTGACCCCTACCCGCTAGATGCCGGTAGCACCCCCTGCTCCAGCTATAATAACCGCGAAACCCCAGACACTGTCAAAAGTCCCCTGGGGTGGGGAGTGGAATTGCCACGTTGAGAAGCACTGCTTTAGAGAGAGAAGGTGTACTCTGTGCCAAGTGGAGGTTTCCAGTGTTTCCTGTCTCTAAGCTTCCAGGCCAGCCCCAGAAGCTTATCGGTATGTGCCCCTGAGGATGCCCACTTGGTCGTCCTAAGACGGAACGTGGCTACCGTATGACAGAGGTTCTTCTCGGTAGTTTGTTGAACTATTCTCGAGTCGCCAGCATCTCAGGAACAGTGCCTGATCTGTGCCTTGGTTTTCTTGTCCGTACAAGGAAGAGAACACTGCCCCTCACAGAAGCTTCCTTTTGTTTTGCTTTTAGTTTCTTTTGGCCTTCTTAGAGGACAAGAAGTATTGTAGCTTCTGGAAGATGAAGAACAACCTGATCTCTAAATTTCATCCTTTCTCTGTTCTCCAGAGCTCCTGACCTCAGGAGTTTCGCTTTTTCAATAGTTCCTTCCCTGGGACCTTTGTCCAACCTAACTAATTGGTTTACCACAGAGAGGCAGGAGAGCACGGTGGCTAAGAGCATAGACTCCCTTCAAAGTTTGGTTCTGCCATTCACTTTGCGTGACTTTGAATGGCTCAGGTTGCCTTGGATTTCTTCTTTACGAAACGCTAATCATCGTATTACCATTCTTACATCGTTACTGTCGATCGTAAATGAGTCAATACCCTCACAGTACTTGGAACAGTGATGTATTGAGAAACGTGTGTTTTAGTGTAGATCTATACTCTCCCCCTTTATCTGCTTCTGGTTCTGTGGGAGAAATGTACAACTCTAACTTGTAGATAACTGAGAGCAGTGCAAAAGAATTCTCGTCTACAGACACAAAAATGTCCAATCATTGATGTCGTAGCCACGTAGCCCCTTTTATTTCAGTGTTTCCCTGAGTGAGAACCTTGGGGAGCTGACATCTTTGGCTCGTCTTCCTTTCAGTGTCTATGTAATAAATTGTCTGAATCTAAAAAGGATTCACGTTTCTTTACTGGCCAGATCTGTCACGGCTTGCCCTTGCCTTATGCTGACAACCAGAATTTGAAATTATAATAGATTTACCTGACTTTCCAAAGTCTATCTGCTTGTCACTGTATCCCTTTGCACCCTTGGGTATTATTTTTGTTAATGGCCTGCCATCTTTTAACTACCCTTTTTATTTTTATTTTTTTGCAGTAGGATTTATGATTGAGTGTTAATGCCCACCTGAAACTGATTGTACAAACATCTGTGGTCTCCCAGCCCGTATTATCCCAACCTGTACTAGTTATCTACTGCTGCATAGCACATTATCCCCAAACTTAGCAGCTTAAAACAACACACATTCATTATCTCACAGTTTATGTGGGGTACAAATTCAGGCGTAGCTGAGATGTGTTGGTCCTCCGGCTCTGAGGCTCTTACAGTACTGTGAGAAATGTATCACCAAGGCTATGGTCTCCTATCAAGCTCAACTGTGGAAGGATCAACTTCCCAATTCGCTCACCTGGTGGTTGTCAAGATTCCGTTTCTCAAGGGCTCTTGGACTGAGGGGTCAGTTCCCTGCTGGTTGTTGGCTGGAGGCTGCCCTCAGTTCCCTGCACTGTGGACCTCTCCAACCTGGCAACTTGCTTTATGAAAGCGTGTGAGCTAAGAAGGCAATTAGGAGCATGTCACTAGGTCCTGCCCACACTTAACAGGAGGGGGTTATGCAGGACCGTGAGTACCAGGATGTGGGAATGATCAGGGGTCATCTTAGAAGTCTGCCTATCACACAGACAAATGTGAACCGAATCAGATGGGGCAGGCAAAATAGCCAGAACCCAAATCCCCCAAGTCTCACAAACAGGGGTATGAATGAGGTGACATTGTGGTTAATGCCCAAATATAGCTGGATCGTAGGCCCCACCTGCTAACACCGTGTCTCCGGGCTTTCCCTCAAAGTCGACTTTGTTTAGTTCCGAGACTCCACAAAGAGTATCTTACATAGTCTCATGCATCAGCCCACCCTGGACTTCGGCTGCAGCTTTTCGGAAATGTACCGAGGCACTGACGTTACTACCGGTGCTCTTTGTCAGAAGTATTCCCAGTGATGGAGTTTCCTCCGGTTCTCCTGGCCCTCTTGAAGGCATCTCCTACAGAACAAACAGAAACACTTGACAAATACTCCCTCCCTGCTCTAGGTCGCAGCTTAGATTCACATGGGGCTGCTTGTTTCCCAGTGTCCCTGCTGTGTAGAGCTCCCTCTATTTGGTTCACATCTCCTCGCTCAGGTCAGGTTGGGGAATGGATATAGTACCATCTTCTTTGCCTCTTGATCGCTCTCATCTCCGCTCCCAGATGCTCAAAACCTCCTCATAGGTCCCCTCATCCTTTCCCATCTGTGCTAATACCTAGAGGCAGCTGTAAATGTTTAACAACTTGCTCTTTAAAAGAGAAGCCCTGATTTAGAGCATTTGCCAGTTTCCATGGTATAAATGCTGCCACCATGGATGATTACAAACTACAAATGTGACATCAAGGAACGTGGAGTTGGGAAGAGATGTGTGCAATCAGCTCTTTGCAAGCTGATACAGGCTGGCTCCGGCATACCATTGTTTGGAGGGCCAGTAGCCCAGAAGACGCAACACAATGTGAATCCCAGCCTGGACTAGATGGAACCTCATTACATCCTCTGCACTGAAATTCACCTCTATCTGCTGGGGAATGGAATTAAAGCGCTTCCCTGATACTCCAGATATGACTATAGATTTCTTGTGCATTTCCTTCATAGAAACTGCTTTCACTGCAAACTGGGTCTAGACCTCAGTATCCTAAGAGAAAAGACTGAAATACTCAAACGTTCCCCAAAGTTACAGCCCCTTTATTTTTTAAAAAATATTTATTTATTTAGGCCGCGCCAGGTTTTAGATGTGGCACACGGGATCTTTTTTTTTTTAATTGCGGCATGCGTGCGGGATCTAGTCCCCCCCTCCCCCGACCCCCCTGCCCAAGACCAGGGATCGAACCCCGGGCCCCTTGCATTGGGAGCGCAGAGTCTTACCCACTGGACCACTAGGGATGTCCCCAGCCCCTTTAATATTAGCTTCACGTTTCCCCCGATCCTCCTGAACTCTAAGCTATTTCGGACTCGGGTTGTTTGTCTTGGTCTTTGATCTTTCCACCTTACATTTCTCCGTGTTGCCCCAACCCGAAGGACTGAGTTTCTTCCAAGTCTCTTCCCCTTGATTCTGGCTAGGACCCCACCTTATTGTTAAGGGACACTACTACCTCCATATTACTTGATCTAGTTTCTTTACCTGAGGCTTGATTTTGCACCTCTCTTCTGAATAGCATCAGGGACTCAAAGCTCCTTGACAGATAAAGCTTGTGGAAATGTTGGAAAGATCCAGGCAGACATGGCCTTCTAATTCCTTAGCAATGTGACCTTGGTGAGTTCCTTAACTTTCCCGAGTCTGAGCATCTCTGTAAGTTTAGTGCTGATAAGAATACCTACTTCCTAGGTTTGTTATGAGCTTTAAAGTAAAGGGGGATATGGGCTTCCCTGGTGGCGCAGCGGTTGAGAGTCCGCCTGCCGATGCAGGGGACGTGGGTTCGTGCCCCGGTCCGGGAAGATCCCACATGCCGTGGAGCGGCTGGGCCCGTGAGCCGTGGCCGCTGAGCCTGCGCGTCCGGAGCCTGTGCTCTGCAGTGGGAGAGGCCACAGCGGTGAGATGCCCGCGTAAAAAAAAAAAAAAAAAATTAGAGGTGGATATAAAGTTCCAGACACAGGGTAGGTGCTTGACAATATCTCCAAATACCTCGTGATTGTTATTTCTCTTCTTTTTTCTCTTCCTCCTCCTCCCCCTCCTCCCCTCCCTCTTCCTCCTCCTCCCCCTCCTCCCCTCCCTCTTCCTCCTCCTCCCCCTCCTCCCCTCCCTCCTCCCCCTTCTCTCCCCTCCCCCTCCTCTTCTCCAATCATACCAAGCCCAACTAAATCCTCTTCTCTACACCGTGTTCCAGGAATGCTGTCCTCAACAGAACAGTAGAGGCTCTAATTCAGGGGTGTGTGCAGGTGATCAAGCTCCAGTTACACACTAGGTCTGCATGTTTTACGGCAGGTGATGATGCCAGATACTAGTTTTGAAAATAGCACTTTTTTTTTCGCCAACAACAAAGCTAAAGTTGTACCTCTCCCGACAGTTTGATCAGGTAATAATGATCTCAACTCTTTGCTTTCGGTACAGATCTCTTCCCAGAGTGTCAAATGTATCTGGTTGCTTGGAACGTCTGGATTTCCTATGCGCGTCTCTAAAAAGCCTGTCCAAGACGGCGCTCATCATAGTCGTAGACGCCCTTACTCCGCATTCCCTCCATGGGTAGATGGCACCACTGTACGTACCATCACCCAAGTCAGAAATCTGGCAGACGCCACAGCCCTCTCCATCAACCCATTCTGCATATGATAAGTTACCTAGGGCATGTCAAGCTTTCCGAAATAGTTCTCTAATTCATCTTCTCTTTTTCCTCACTGCCACGACATTAATTCAAGCTGTCACAGCATCCTGCTGTGTACCATGACCTCTCGAAACACACAGTGTTCCAAGTTTCAAGGTGCGGAAGGATATCTTCTTTGCGTACGGTATCCTTCCACATCTTGTGTGCCCGGTTAGTGTTTAAATCAACTTTTAAGACTCAACTCAAATGGCGCCTTCTAACACCTCTTCCTTCCTTCTCATTCACATCAGGTGAGTTTCCTTTTGCTCCCTGGCACACTGTCCTTACCATTATTTTAGCCCACACCACATTGTAGTGTAGTTACTGATTTGTTTGTTTCTGCTTTCATTTGATTCTGAAATTCTTTTTTTTTTAAATCACTGTAGCTCACGTACCATTAGTACTAAAAAACGTTTGTTTAATAAATGAATGAATAAGTAACCCCTTGTATATAAAAAAGAAAAATTTGGATGATCAGTTTTTCATTTACAAATATATTTGGAATATCCCCTCATAAAATCTCAGCTGTTGGTTTGTAACATCAGTCTTAAATTCAAGGGTGCTTATCTAAATATGTAACTGTTTTCATCTTTGCTTCTTCCGTGTGATTTGATAAATCTTAATGATTAAATTCTGAAAAATTGAAGAGACTCCTTGAAATGTGCATAATAGTTCTATTAATAGTAATATTTAATTAAAGAGTATTTTTTAAAGGAGCAAAGTGATAGAATAAATCCATTAAGTTCCCATTAAATCTCTCCATGAAAGTAAGCACTTTGCATTTGTTAAGGGTTTCTTAATGAACTATCACTAACCCAAGTAATTCAGAAATTAATATGGAGCTCTCCACACAGAATAATGGCTTATAGAGGCCTATGTCTTGTTATGTGGCCCACAGACAGAGCTCATCAATTCCATACGTTTATCACACTGAAGAGATTAAATTTCATGCTTTGCTAAAGATTAATAGAAAAATATCGTTAGAGTTGTACACAGTTTTTATTAATCTAAACGGATGACCTTCTCTTCCTACCACAAGGAGCTTCAAAATTAAAGTACTATAGAGGATTTTGAAGTTTTCATATAGGAGAAAACAAAAAGGATACGAAATAAAAAAGGAGGAAATACTAAATGTTTAAATCTACATGGGACATGCTTACCAGAGCTCCGTAGGTTTATGGGGACTAGGAAAGCACAGTTGACTTTGTCTATTCTATGAAAGGGAGCACTAAGCAAAATACTAATTTCTTTTTTCTGTGTCAAGAGGGCAAACTTTACCCTCTTCTGCACTCGAAAGTTCCTTGGATATGTCAAAAGAATTGCAAGAATTTTGATAAGCTCATGGCAGGTCTGGAAAGAGACGTGGGTGCTACCGTGAGATCAGACATTTTGAGGAATGTGGAAGTTTAAAAAATAGAGTTGGATTGATGGAAAAAGTGGAGGTGAAAACCCCTGCAGCCCACCCAGGTGGATGAGGAGACTTCACAGGGAGGTTCAATGCTGCAGAGGGTCAGGGGAACAGAGGATGAACCCCCTAGTGCTGGTTATTGTTCAAGGTGGCTCCTCTTAGTAAAAATCTACTATATGCAACTTATTTTATAACTCACTTTCGAATTATTCTGAATTGCTTCTGGTATGAAATAACACAGCTTACTGAAGGAAGGCAGTCTGAAATTAATTCCCCATTGCTTGTACAGAGAGCATGTACTTCAGCAGAATATAGCTCTCCTGTTTTGAACGTAATTGGAACTTTTGTCTCATCTCCCTCCATTCAATAGCCTAATCTTTCATCATTACCAGGAATGCCTCTTCTACATTCGACATTTCCAGAAGTTTGTGTGATATCTGTTGAACAATTTCCCCCTTCCCCCTCCCCTTTTTTTTTTGGCTTCGCGGGATCTTAGTTCCCTGATGAGGGATCAAACCTGCACCCCCTGCAGTGGAAGCGTGGAGCCTTAACCACTGGACCACCAGGGAAGTCCCAATTTCTCCTTTAAATACAATCCTATTCTCTAATTTGTGTTAAAATCCCAAATCTGATGCACTCCGTACCTTACTTCCTGTAGGCTCTCTGGCCTGCAGGAGGAAGTAGACTTTTCTCTCCTCAGTGACGATTGCCATATAGCTGCACTAAGAAGGAAAGGATGAAATCTGTTTGATCTCAGCGACATGCTGTTTTGTGGAGAATGAAAACAAGTGAAGCATAACAGTTAATTTTGTTCTTTCTGTCACAGATGGGGTCTCCTGTTAAAGAAATCTCTCAATCAAATAAACTCTATTACTTGACACTGAAGACCTAGAGAATTAGACAGCTAATGTGGTCACCTCTCTATTTTCATTTAGAGAAAGTTCAGCAAGGACAATGCATATTTGCTGCCCAACTTCCATCATTCTCTGAGCTTTAGACATTTTAATTCCAAGACCTCTGATCATCATTGCCTATTTTTAAGCAGCGAAAGGCTGGAAAATTATTCTTCTTTATAGTCCCTAAGATAGATATCAGTGCAGGACCAAAGAAAAAACCAGTAAAGAACTTCACGTTTTAAATGACTTGTCTCTCCAAAGTTTCAAGGGCACATTTTCTTTTTGTTTTTTTTTAAAAAATAAAAAGTCAGTGCAAAAATAAATGAATTGCCACAAAGAGAAATACCAAGTAAATACAGCAGAAGGGAAGCCTAGGGCATTGGGGAAAGGTCAGGGGTGAGGGGTGAGCTGAGTATCAGTTGGTGGGGTCTGAAATAGGAATTTCACGCTCATGAAAATTCTTCTTGAAATCATTATAAATCTATTTTGCAAAAGCTTAAAAACAGTGGCCTCAAAGCCAAAGTTAGCTCCTTTTCAGAGATAGAGTATTTTCACAAAATGATTCTCTGTTATTTTTTAAATGTCTTCCTCATGAGGCCTTTATCATTTGAATGACATTGTGCAGAGATCCTGAGAATCAGAGAGGTCGTTCATATTAAACACATTCTTCTGTGTCCAGGATTAGAGGTTCAGGATGGTCATTGTCGACCAATGACTTGCCGGGATTTTTTCTTATGGACATATTAGCATTATGTACAGATAATTATGCAAAATTATTTTTATTTATGTAAATCTGATTACACAGCACATATAATTCCACAATCACTTATCTAATTTAACAATATACCGTGCTTGTCTTTCCATGTCGGTAAGTGCATCTCTGATACATTCTTTTTAAAGACCATGTCATATTAAATCAGTGGTTCATAAGGGGTGGGGGGGCAGTTTTGCTCCCCAGGGGACAGTTGGCTATGTCTGGAGACATTTTTGTTTGTCACAGTTGAGCAGAACATGTTAGTGGCATCTAATCGGTGGAGGCCAGGGATGCTGCTCAACACCCTCCAATGCACAGGACAGGCCTCCGAACCAAGAAGGATCTGGCCCAAATGTCAACAATGCCAAGGTTGAGAAAGCCTGGAAATAGATGTACCACAACTTATTTAACAAATTCTCTTGGCGGACGTTTGGAGTATTCCCAATTTTATCTACTATGGTAGCATTGACTATTCAAGAATCTCTCTGTGCATTATTCCAAATATTACTTTAGGATAAGTACCTAGAAGGATCATTTCGTGGTCAAAGACTATGCCACCAAGGGGTTATATATGTTGCCATCTTGAACTACTAAAGGCTAGATGAATTTACGTTTCTTCAAGAATATGTGAAGGTGTGTGGTTTCCCAAACACTGTTCAACTGCCAGGGGGCATTATCTACCTCTTTAAGCTATTTATGGCTTTTTGATATATGGCATTCTACTTCCTTATTGTTATTTCAAATTTAGTAATTGTTAATGTGCTTAATCAGCTTTTCTTTTTAAAATGTTTTCATTGAAGTATAGTTGATGTATAATGTTATATAAGTTACAGGTGTACAATATGGTGATTCACAATTTTTAAAGGTTATACTCCATTTATAGTTATTATAAAATATTTGCTATAGTCCCCGTGTTGTACAATATATCCTTGTAGCTTATTTTATACCTAATAGTTTGTACCTCTTAATCCCCTACCCCTATATTGCCCCTCCCCCGACTGGTAACCACTAGTTCATTCTCTATATCTGTGACTATGCCTCTTTTTTGTTTTATTCACTAGTTTGTTGTTTTTCTAGATTCCACATATAAGTGGTATCATACAGTATTTGTCTTTCTCTGTGTGACTTATTTCACTTAGCATAATGCCCTCCAAGTCCATCCATGTTGCTGCAAGTGGCAAAATTTCATTCTTTTTCATGGCTGAGTAGTATTCTGTTGTATCTATGTACCACATCTTCTCTATCCATTCATCTGTTGATAGACACTTAGGTTGCTTCCATATCTTGGTAATTGTAAACAATCCTGCTAGGGACATGGGGGTGCATGTATCTTTTCGAATTAGTGTTTTTGTTTTTCTGGGATATATACCCAAGAGTGGAATTGCTAGGTCATAAGGTAGTTCTATTTTTAGGTTTTTGAGAAACCTCTGTACTGTTTTCCACATTGGCTGCACCAATTTACATTCCCACCAACAGTGCAGGAGGGTTCCCTTTTCTCCACACCCTCGCCATCATTTGTTATTTGTGTTCTCTTTGATGGTAGCCATTTTGACAGGTGTGAGGTGATGTCTCGTTGTAGTTTTGATTTGCATTTCTTGATGATTAGCAGTGTTGAGCATCTTTTCATGTGCCTGTTGGCCATTTGTATGTCCTCTTTAGAAAAATGTTTATTCAGTTCTTCTGCCCATTTTTAATTGTTTTTTTTTTGATGTTGAGTTGTATGAACTGTTTGTTGAATATTCACCCTTCATCAGTCATAGCTTAACCATCTTTTCAAATGTTATTGGTCTTTTTTTCTTTTGTGCACTGTCTGTTCATGTCCTTGATAACTTTTCTGTTGAGTTGATTATCTTCTTGATTTGAAAGAACTTTGTCTCATACATGTTACAAATATTTTTTTCCTAGTTTGTTGTTTGTCTTTTAACATTAATAATTTTTGGAGATGTGGAAGTGTTACATTTTTATAAAGGCAAATTTATCCTTATTCAGATATTTCCTCCTGGAGTTTATGTCACGTTTAGAAATGCTTCCCCCACCCCAAGAGTATAAAAATATATCCCTAGGTTTTCTTCTAGTCTTCTCCCAATTTCTTTGGGGTCTGTTTGTCAGTTTGTTTTACATTTAATCCTTTACATCTAGCTGGAATTTACTTCAGTGTATATAATGTTAAGCCACTGACTTGTCCTAATACAGTCATCACAGCTTCGCAGAAACAAGCCAAGTGGAGATTCTCCTTACAGAGAACAACCTCCTAACCTCGCCATCTGTAATCCATTCCGGAACACCAGCCAGGTTTCTTCATAACGTCACCCAGAGGCAGGAGTGATACCCAACACTGTTAAGTATTAAGCTTGTTAAGCTGAAGAATTTACAAGATTTCACATTAGTTTTATATGTCACATTATTTTCTTTATTCATGTTATTTCATTTGGTTACATTTCATATTGTTTAATTTTATCTTCCTATGTTATCTTTAAAGCAGGTTATATTATCTCCACTTTACAGATGAAGTCCAATTAAGGCTGTCTGCTTGGCTATACATTTCTTGAGAAGACACTGTTTTTTTCCTCTTCAGGGCCAGGCACATATCACCTATTGAATAAATTCCTGGTTGGCCCAAGGGCACACTTTACTGTGTAAAGGAGGAGAGCAGATTGATGGGATAGCTGACGTTTCTCATCTCTACTTGATTTAGGTATAACTTAGCCCGATATCATCATCAAGAGAAATTGCACAACACTGGGTGATTTTGTTCTTTTCCAGTTGATCTTCGTGCTGCTCTTGATTTTGTGCTTTTCTACGTACGTAAATTCAAGAGAGATACTTTGAAATCACCCCAAGTTAGGTTAGCATAGGATGTGGGTGCTTGAAAGTGAATAAATTCATATTTTTGAGATGTTGAGAGTCTATCAGCTTACATTTTTGGTGGTGGTGGGGCTTAGAAACTAAAATTACTGCTAGAACTCCAAATGAGATATCTTGGTTAGAGAGAAGGAAAATGGGATTTTTACCCAAATAGACCATAATAGTATTTTTATCTGAAAACATTTCTACTTCAAGAAAGACAGACTGTTCAATTCCCTTGCAAATAATTTGCTATGATCCCCTGATTAAGAAAACAAAAACAAAAACCTTTAATTACCATGTTCCCAATCTATAAACCAGAAACCACGTGTTTCTGGTTTATAGATTGGGAGCCCACGTGTAAGGAAGTTCCTAGGTGATTTAAAAATACGTACAGCTGCATTCCCCTGGAGGCACCAAGACCAGGGACACGTTTTGCATGGCTATGGGAACAGACAGTGCTGTTGGTGTCCTTAAAAACAGTTCTCTTCACTTGGTCAAATCAATTGTGTGCCAAACCAGGAGCATCACTGCATAAGTGACATGGAGAGACTTTCAGAAGCATACCCCGTTGACTCAAATGGCTAGGGCCATGACCAGATACGTTCTAACTTTGTGAGTAATCAGCCATTTTTTTTTCTTTTTCTTTTATATTGTATTTATTTTTGGCTATGTCGGGTCTTTGTTGCCGTGCACAGGCTTTCTCTGGTTTCGATGAGCGGGGGCTACTCTTCGTTGCAGTGCGCGGGCTTCTCGTTGCGGTGGCTTCTCTTGTTGTGGAGCACAGGCTCTAGGCGCGTGTGCTTCAGTAGTTGCGGCACGCGGGCTCAGTAGTTGTGGCTCGCGGGCTTTAGAGCACAGGCTCAGCAGTTGTGGCGCACAGGCTTAGTTGCTCCGCGGTATGTGCGATCTTCGCGGACCAGGGCTCGAACCCGTGTCCCCTGCATTGGCAGGCGGATTCTTAACCACTGCTCCACCAGGGAAGACCAGTCAGCCATTTTTTAGAAAGAAAATTGTTCTATGAGAAAGTGCCAGCAGCACCTCCACACAGAAGCCTTTTTGTATTCATGGCTGGTTGCATCCATAACCACCAGACAAGAGATAAAAATTGATAAAACTACAGGCTTGGGGATATAACTTTCTCCCTGAGGTCTCCTCAGAGCCCCAGCTTTATATAAATTTTCCATCAGACTCTCAGCCAGCTGTTCAAAGTGCAGGAATCTATTTCCCTGCTGGGTAAGGAATCTCAGGGTAGAAAACATATTCAGAACAAAATTACAGAATTGTATTCCTTCCTCAATAGAAATTCATTTCTTTTCTTACTTTCACAGAACATTCGGAGTCTAAATAAATTTCCAGTCTGATGTCCTTAAGAAAACAGGGTCTTCGGGGTTGGTCTTACACACACCACACGGCTCTGTTTGAAACTATATTTCCCATGCCCGTTGTTTCAGTTGGTTGTTTTGGCTCCCGGATCCTTGTCTCGAATCCTTTAAATAGACCTTTTCTTTGGATTTACTGCTAAGTGCAGTGGTAGCAGGTGATTGTTCCCACTTCCTAATGTTAGTCAATTTGCTGATTTGTCTTTACCATTTAGGGACTTTGCTCTGTTCTAGAATCTTGGTCTGAGCTAAGCCCTGGTTAGCTGGGGAAGGTGGAAAGGGTGGGTGGAAGTGGCTGCAGATTAGAGAATGTCAATTAGAAGCAGTGTTTGAGATGTTTACATTTTCAGGTCAGAGAAGCCCCAAACCAAACTGGCAATAAAAAGGAGATTTACTAGTTATCACAAATTAATAATCGACAATTTACAAAACAATTCCACATGTATTATTTCACTTTATCCTCAAATAATCCTCTTAGGCAACATTTGTTCTCCCAGTATTTCAACGGAAAATTGCAATTCCGAAGGTGAGTTGCCAAGGACCACATGGCCACTAGGTGGCGCAGTGAGATTTAGAGCGAGGCTTTGGATCTGTGGGTCTACAACACCTCCTCGCCACTCCCAGGGTGATGGGTTATTTTTTGTTTTTAAGTATCTTATTTTTTAAAATTGAAGTATAGTTGATGTACAACGTGTTAGTTTCAGTTATATAGCAAAGTGATTCAGTTATACGTACGTGTGTGTGTGTATTCAGTTTCTTTTCCCTTATAGGTTATTACAAAATATGAAAATTTGTGGATTGGAAGTGGGAGAAAATGCAGAATAAGAAGGTAGTGAGGGAGAGAGCCCCTGGTGCATTTCAGTTAAGGATACATTTTATAGATCTGGGTTAAAAATAAAATGGAGAGAAATCCCTGAGAGCAGAAACAGGAGGGAGCTTCGGGATCTCGCTTCCTGGAGGGGGCTGCTGGGGGGCACTTGGAGGGATGCGGACTGGTGCCGAGGGGGCAGAGAGAGACCTTGCTAAAGGACGAATCTCCCTCTTCGTGGTCTGAGCGCCGTCGTCCTGCAGTGATGCAAGACTCTGCCCATCCAACTGTGCTCGCTACATACTGGGCTTTATTTGCTTACACTGAAACCAGGCTCCGTGGGCTCCACAGCAAATGAAGATACTGCAGAGACGGTTGTCTGAGGTCACACAAGCAACTTTCGGTTATTTAAACCCTAGGGGTCTGGCCTCACCTCTCATAATAGAGGCGCTTTCATTCAGAAGCAAAGAACGCAAGTGAGAAAGGGCAGAAAGGAGTCACCCTTTATATTAAATTGTATACGAGTTTGGCTAGTCTCCTGAACTTTCCTCGGGCTGCCTTCACAGCTGAGAACAGCTTTTCGTTTCCAAGTTTGATTTTTCTTACAAGACAAAACCCAAAACCAAAGTACCTTTCCTCCCAGAGATATAGTCAATTCAGGTCGAGTCAGTTCTGATGCTTCTATTTTTCTGCCTGTTGATAATCGGTTGTGGTCAGAGGCTAGATTAAATAGTGAAGGCTCATCTTGAAGGTCTCAGCTGGAGCTCCAAAGAGGTTATCGGAAAAAAAAAAAAAAAAAAAAGAGGAATGGAAAGGACTAAAGAAAAGGTTGTGTAATCCACCCGCAGGAATCAACTTGACTCTAGGTGGTTGGTGTGGCATATTTGATTAAAACCCTTGCCAAAATGACCTTTTCTCCACTCACCTGTAACTATGCATCTTTCTGAACCTGAGCTGGACGGCTTGATAAGAAAGGGCAAGGCTTGACACCTCTTTCAGAGTGTGATAAACTTGTTAAGCATTCAGACCTCTGGTGCAGGGCTTGGAAGGCACTGAGTAGAGCGGAAATCGCAACAACCACCAAAAAATCTTCAGGCTGATCAGGCTGAGTTTTTCCAGTACTCTCTTTGCAACTTCTTGTCCAACTCCTGTGTGTGTGTGTGTTTTGGGGAGGGGGTCATAGAGGAGACTTTCTTAATCTCTACCTTACTCTCAAGTGATAAAAGCTGGTCATCCCAAGGCATCAAACATACACACAAACGATAATTTGAGCTTAAAAAGACTCAACTCTTAGGACAGAAAAATATTTCAGGAATCCCAGCACACAGATTTACTTTAATATACACGTAGTCTCCCATCTTCATATTTGCACGCCAACCTTAGTATGGCCATCTTTACTTATTTTTCAATGTATTTGCAATGTGGGTTTGAAGAAGGTATTTCAGAATTATTACCTGGGAAGAATTTTTTTTTTTACTGGAGTGTAGTTGATTTACAATGTCATGTTAATTTCTGCTGTACAGCAAAGTGATTCTTTTCCATTATGGTTTATCACAGGATATTGAATATTGTTCCCTGTGCTATAGAGTAGGACCTTATTGTTTATCCATTCTGTATATTGACATAATGGTTTGCATCTGCTAACCCCAAGCTCCCAATCCAACCTGCCCTCCTCCCCCTTGGCAACCACCAGTCTGTTCTCTATGTCTGTGAGTCTGTTTCTGTTTCATAGATACGTTCATTTCTGCAAAAGGCCTTCGGGAGCCAGAGCAGAGGTGGAAGGAAGGAGGTCGCACTGAGAGGCCCTGGGGCGGAAGTCATGACTACATCTTGACTTCCACATCAGCAGTGCCCAGGGTGACCTGGCACTTGGAAGACATCTTCTGCTCATTAAAAATGAAAGGCATTGCCATGGGAAAATTACTTATTTTCTGTTCTATTTTTTTTCTGTTCTATTTTTGGCCTTCTTTTTGTTTTTGTTTCTCACCTACCTCTTTGACCCTCTAAGTATTGAGCATTAGTTTTCCCTTCTTCCACCTAGTGGGATCCCCTATCCCCAGCTTCTATAACAGTGTATCAGTCAGCTCTTACCACAATAATGCTTCATAACAAACAATCCCCAAACTCAGTGACTTTAAGCAACAGTCATTTATCCTGGTGCTCACAGGTCTGTGGTTTGAGTGCATCTATATGGAGCTAGGCTGGTATCCAGGCTCCAGGGTCTGGGCTCTAGGATCTAGATTTCAGGTTCCAGACTCCAGGTTGAATACAGTTCTGTTTGGCGTGCCTCTTCTTCTGTGGTCCAGAGGCTACCCAGGGCATGTGGTGAACTCAACGTGTCCCATTCAGGGGCCCAGAATGAAGAGGCAGTATCTATGTGGGGTACGTACTTCTCATGGCACTGCACCATACTAAAAGAGGACAAGAGCAAGTGCACTTCACGCCTCTGATTGTACCATGTCCACTCACATCCTACTGTCCAAAGCAAATCACTTAGCCAAACTCAAAGTCAAGGGATCAGAGAAGTAACTCGCCCTTTAAGAAGATCTGAGAAGGATGTGGATGTTTAATGTGGCTGCAGCTGAGTGAAGAATTAGGGGCAAAGAACTCAATCTTCCACAAGTAGGAAGTATCACAGTGTACTGTATTGTTTGGTTACCTGTATCCACCCAAACTGGACCGATCAGCTTGAGGACAGAGCCCAATTCTTATTTGCCTCTGTATTTCCACATCTAGCATAAGACCTGCATTTATCTGAGGTATTCAACAAGTTATTCTAGAAATAAATTAGTAAATTATTTTGGAACAACAACAAAAAGATAGACATAATTCTCTCAAAGCCCCATTTAAAAAGAGAGAGAAAGAACAGCAAGGGACAGCCCTCCTTTTTTGTTGGTGGCTCTTGTAGGGTTTCTTCCCCTCCTCCTTTATTCAGCCTCATTCTTTTTGGCAAGTGTTAAGTTTTCTTGGTTTTGAAGCTATCGGCTCCTCTTGCAGAAGGCCACCATGGCAGGCAACGTCTTTACTCTGATTTTCATCTCTCTGTATTTCCCAACACCTGTGTGGACGCTTGCTGTTTTTGTTTTCATAAGCAGAACAAGAAACATTCCCCAGGAGAACACATTTTTTTTTTTTGGCTTTTGATGAAACTTCTTGAAATTAGTTGGGCGCCTAAAATAAGATGAGATTATCTTGAGGCTTTTTGTCCCCCCTGAAACTGACAAGAAATAGAAATTCAGGCATTCTCTTTTCCTCTGTGATCTTGGGCCTCCAAACCTGTTAACTCTAATGCTAAAATAACAGCTTGTTATCTCCCTTGATATTATGTGTATTAGGGTTTTGCAACACAGGACATCAGTCTTTATTAGTTGAATAAAAGGAACAGTTATTTATGCAGCACCTACTTTTTCTTTCCATAAAGTATTTGAAGACTAATTAACCACATTTATCTTGCCAAGGCCTACCTTAGCTGGAAGGAAACACTGTCATGACATGCTCTGCCCATCCTCTGTGGTAGGCATAGAACGATGGGTCCTCAAATATGTCCATGTCCTACTCCCCAGAACCTGTGAATATGTTACCTTACATGGATAAAGGGATTTTGCAGATTCGATGAGGTTAATAATCTTGAGATGAGGGCATTATTCTGGATTATCTGTGTGGCTTGATGTAATCACAAAGGTCCTTAGGAGAGGATAAGGAGTCAGAATCAGAGAAGGTGATGCGGTGACAGAAGCAGAGGTTGGAGATGTTATGCTGTTGGCTTTGAAGATAGAAGAGGCTCTGCGCCAAGGAATCCAGGTGGCTTCTGGAAGCTCAGAAAGTCAAGGAAATGGGTTCTTCCCTAGAGCTTCTAGGAGGGATGCAGCCCTACCAACAAATTTTAAACGTCTGCTCTCCAACATAAGATTATAAAGGTGTGTTGTTTTAAACCACTAAGGTGGTGAGAATAGGAAACTAGTACACCTCCTAAAGGCTTTCTACTGCAGATACTAAACTCTCTAGAGGCCTGAGAGCTCTCTCTGGCTGTGGAAGCAGGCTTGTTCATGCACTGGGCAGGCCATGTGTGCCAAGCAATCCAGCCCCTAGGAACACCCGCGACCATTGACTGATAGGATGAACATGCTTGCTCCCTGGCCCCTCAGCTGGGACAACTCTGAGGCATGTCCTAGGCCGTCTCCAGCAGTCTGCAGCTGGAGTGAGACCAGTTGCCCGTAGCAGTCATCCCCCCAGTGGGCCACCCTGCATTGGCTTCCTCCCCTTTCCTGTCACACTTCTCTACTTGGCCTACTAGCTTCTGGGGAATACCTCCCCAATGTGTTACTTGTCTTAGGGTCCATTTATTGAGAACACAGCCTAGGATACCCACACACACGGCCGGAGAATTGCTGTGGTGGGAAGGAAAGAATGGCTGGGAAACAGCTTGATCTGACATCCCTGAGAGCCCAGCTGGATGTATGCTTGGGGCCCTCTCTGACAGAGATGGAGGGGCTTCATTAAAGTCTTTTTGGTATTTTTAAGGGACTTCCCTGGCAGTCCAGTGGTTAAGACTGCGCCCTTCCACTGCAGGGGACACCGGTTTGATTCCTGGTTGGGGAACTAAGATCCTGCATGCCGTGTGGCATGGCCAAAAAATACAGAAAGTCTTTCTGATATTTTTAGAAGAGAGAGCAAGTTTTTATCTGTAAAAATTCTGATAAATAGGAAAGTGTAGAATGATAAGAGTAACTGGAGCTCTTGAAGAGGAAATAATTAACTTAAAAATTTGCTCGTTCATCCTGTGATACTCACATATCCCATGAGATTTTCTATGGACCTTTAGAATCAGAAGCACCATGCATGGGTGTTATTTTCTTCATAGGTCAACAGGAGAACAAAAGATAATTTCAAGTGAAATAAATAGGCGAAATAAGTGTAATATTCTGAGTTTTGTGAAAATCATTTTGCAAGCAAACGAAATGGAGAGGTTCATAGGCACATTCTAATATTGGACCGGGGGGAATTCCCTGGTTGTCCAGTGGTTAGGACTCTGCACTTTCACTGCCGAGGGCCCAGGTTTGATCCCTGGTTGGGGAACTAAGATCCCACAAGCTGCGCGGCGTGTCTAAAAAAAATTTTTAATTTTTTTTAAAAAGCCAGTCTGTTAATATTAATAGTGTAGAGATTATGGACATTCACAGTTGCATATTAATAACTTAGAGGTTATGGACATTCATGGCTGCATCCCACCTCCTATCTCAGGCAATCCAAATGCTACATTCAAAAGTACAGTGCCTATTGTTTGAGTCTTTAATGTCCATGATGCAGGAGTACTCATGCTATGGAGCAAGGGGCATGGAGTGTTCCAGCATCATTCAGAAAAAGCAAGCTTAACCACCATGCCTCCAACTACTTCATTTTTTTTTTTTACATCTTTATCGGAGTATAATTGCTTTACAATGGTGTGTTAGTTTCTGCTTTATAACAAAGTGAATCAGTTATACATATACATATGTTCCCATATGTCTTCCCTCTTGCGTCTCCCTCCCTCCCATCCTCCCTATCTGACTCCTCTAGGTGGTCACAAACCACCTAGCCGATCTCCCTGTGCTATGCGGCTGCTTCCCACTAGCTAGCTATTTTACGTTTGGTAGTGTATATATGTCCGTGCGACTCTCTCACTTTGTCACAGCTTACCCATCCCCCTCCCCATATCCTCAAGTCCATTCTCTAGTAGGTCTGTGTCTCTATTCCTCTCTTACCCCTAGGTTCTTCATGACTTGCTTTTTTCTTAGATTCCATATATATGTGTTAGCATACGGTATTTGTCTCTCTCTTTCTGACTTACTTCACTCTGTATGACATACTCTAGGTCCATCCACCTCACTACAAATAACTAAATTTCGTTTCTTTTTATGGCTGAGTAATATTCCATTGTATATATGTGCCACATCTTCTTTATCCATTCATCCGATGATGGACACTTAGGTCGTTTCCATGTCCTGGCTATTTTAAATAGAGCTGCAATGAACATTTGGTGCATGACTCTTTTGGAATTATGGTTTTCTCAGGGTATATGCCCAGTAGTGGGATTGCTGGGTCATATGGTAGTTCTATTTGTAGTTTTTTAAGGAACCTCCATACTGTTCTCCATAGTGGCTGTATCAATTTACATTCCCACCAGCAGTGCAAGAGTGTTCCCTTTTCTCCACACCCTCTCCAGCATTTATTGTTTCTAGATTTTTTGATGATGGCCATTCTGACCGGTGTGAGATGATATCTCATTGTAGTTTTGATTTGCATTTCTCTAATGATTAATGATGTTGAACATTCTTTCATGTGTTTGTTGGCAATCTGTATATCTTCTTTGGAGAAATGTCTGTTTAGGTCTTCTGCCCATTTTTGGATTGGGTTGTTTGTTTTGTTATTAAACTGCATGAGCTGCTTGTAAATTTTGGAGACTAATCCTTTGTCAGTTGCTTCATTTGCAAATATTTTCTCCCATTCTAAGGGTTGTCTTTTGGTCTTATTTATGGTTTCCTTTGCTGTGCAAAAGCTTTGAAGTTTCATTAGGTCCCATTTGTTTATTTTTCTTTTTATGTCCATTCCTCTAGGAGATGGGTCAAAAAGGAACTTGCTGTGATTTATGTCATAGAGTGTTCTGCCTATGTTTTCTTCTGAGAGTTTGATAGTTTCTGGCCTTACATTTAGGTCTTCAATCCATTTTGAGCTTATTTTTGTGTATGGTGTTAGGGAGTGTCCTAATCTCATACTTTTACGTGTACCTGTCCAGTTTTCCCAGCACCACTTATGGAAGAGGCTGTCCTTTTTCCACTGTACATTCCTGCCTCCTTTATCAAAGATAGGGTGACCATATGTGCGTGCGGTTATCTCTGGGCTTTCTATCCTGTTCCATTGATCTGTATTTCTGTTTTTGTGACGGTACCATACTGTCTTGATTACTGTAGCTTTGTAGTGTAGGCTGAAGTCAGGGAGCCTGATTCCTCCAGCTCCATTTTTCGTTTTCAAGATTGCTTTGGCTATTCGGGATCTTTTGTGTTTCCATACAAATTGTGAAATTTTTTGTTCTAGTTCTGTGAAAAATGCCAGTGGTAGTTTGATAGAGATTGCATTGAATCTGTAGATTGCTTTGGGTAGTAGAGTCATTTTCAAAATGTTGATTCTTCCAATCCAAGAACATGGTATATCTCTCCATCTATTTGTATCATCTTTAATTTCCTTTATCAGTGTCTTATAACTTTCTGCATACAGGTCTTTTGTAGGTACGTTTATTCCTAGATATTTTATTCTTTTTGTTGCAGTGGTAAATGGGAGTGTTTTCTTGATTTCACTTTCAGATTTTTCATCATTAGTGTATAGGAATGCCAGAGATTTCTGTGCATTAAATTTGTATCCTGCTACTTTACCAAATTCACTTATTAGCTCTAGTAGTTTTCTGGTAACCTCTTTAGGATTCTCTATGTATAGTATCATGTCATCTGCAAACAGTGACAGCTTTACTTCTTCTTTAATGATATGGATTCCTTTTACTTCCTTTTCTTCTCTGATTGCTGTGGCTAAAACTTCCAAAACTATGTCGAATAAGAGTGGTGAGGGTGGGCAACCTTGTCTTGTTCCTGATCTTAGTGGAAATGCTTTCTGTTTTTCACCATTGAGGACGATGTTGGCTGTGGCTTTGTCATATATGGCCTTTATTATGATGAGGAAAGTTCCCTCTATGCGTACTTTCTGGAGGGTTTTTATCATAAATGGGTGTCGAAAGCTTTCTCTGCATCTATTGAGATGACCAGATGGTTTTTCTCCTTCAGTTTGTTAATATGGTGTATCACCTTGATTGATTTATTTGCGTATATTGAAGAATCCTTGCATTCTCAGAAGAAACCTCACTTGATCATGGTGTATGGTCCTTTATGTGCTGTTGGATTCTGTTTGCTAGTATTTTGTTGAGGATTTTTGCATCTATGTTCATCAGTGATATTGGCCTGTAGTTTTCTTTCTTTGTGACATCCTTGTGTGGTTTTGGTGTCAGGGGGATGGTGGCCTCGTAGAATGAGTTTGGGAGTGTTCCTTCCTCTGCTATATTTTGGAAGAGTTTGAGAAGGATAGGTGTTACCTCTTCTCGAAATATTTGATAGAATTCTCCTGTGAAGCCATCTGGTCCTGGGCTTTTGTTTGTTGGAAGATTTTAAATCACAGTTTCAATTTCAGTGCTTGTGATTAGTTTGTTCATATTTTCTATTTCTTCCTGATTCAGTCTTGGCAGGTTGTGCATTTCTAAGAATTTGTCCATTTCTTTCAGCTTGTCCATTTTATTGGCATAGAGTTGCTTGTAGTAATCTCTCCTGATCTTTTCTATTTTTGCAGTGTCAGTTGTTATTTCTCCTTTTTCATTTCTAATTCTATTGATTTGAGTCTTCTCCCTTTTTTTCTTGATGAGTCTGGCTAGTGGCTTATCAATTTTGTTTTTCTTCTCAAAGAACCAGCTTTTACTTTTATTGATCTTTGCTATCGTTTCCTTCATTTCTTTTTCATTTCTTTCTGATCTTTATGATTTCTTTCCTTCTGCTAACTTTGGGGTTTTTTTGTTCTTCTTTCTCTAATTGCTTTAGGTGCAAGGTTAGGTTGTTTATTCGAGATGTTTCCTGTTTCTTAAGGTAGGATTGTATTGCTATAAACTTCCCTCTTAGAACTGCTTTTGCTGCATCCCATAGGTTTTGGGTCGTTGTGTCTCCATTGTCATTTGTTTCTAGGTATTCTTTTATTTCCTCTTTGATTTCTTCAGTGATCTTTTCGTTATTAAGTAGTGTATTGTTTAGTCTCCATTTGTTTGTATTTTTCACAGACCTTCTCCTGTAATTGATATCTAGTCTCATAGCGTTGTGGTCAGAAAAGATACTTGATACAATTTCAATTTTCTTAAATTTACCAAGGCTTGATTTGTGACCCAAGATATGATCTATCCTGGAGAATGTTCCGTGAGCACTTGAGAAAAATGTGTATTCTGTTGTTTTTCGATGGAATGTCCTATAAATATCAATTAAGTCCATCTTGTTTAATGTATCATTTAAAGCTTGTGTTTCCTTATTTATTTTCATTTTGGATGATCTGTCCATTGGTGAAAGTGGGGTGTTAAAGTCCCCTACTATGAATTGTTTCTGTCGATTTCCCCTTTTATGGCTGTTAGTATTTGCCTTATGTATTGAGGTGCTCCTATGTTGGGTGCATAAATATTTACAATTGTTATATCTTCTTCTTGGATCGATCCCTTGATCCTTATGTAGTGTCCTTCTTTGTCTCTTCTAATAGTCTTTATTTTAAAGTCTATTTTGTCTGATATGAGAATTGCTACTCCAGCTTTCTTTTGGTTTCCATTTGCATGGAATATCTTTTTCCATCCCCTCACTTTCAGTCTGTATGTGTCACTAGGTCTGAAGTGGGTCTCTTGTAGACAGCATATATATTGGTCTTGTTCTTGTATCGATTCAGCCAGTCTGTGTCTTTTGGTGGGAGCATTTAATCCATTTACATTCAAGGTAATTATCGATATGTATGTTCCTATTCCCATTTTCTTAATTGTTTTGGGTTTGTTATTGTAGGTCTTTTCCTTCTCTTGTGTTTCTTGCCTAGAGAAGATCCTTTAGCATTTGTTGTAAAGCTGGTTTGGTAGTGCTGAACTCTCTCAGCTTTTGCTTGTCTCTAAAGGTTTTAATTTCTCTGTCAAATCTGAATGAGATCCTTGCTGGGCAGAGTAATCTTGGTTGTAGGTTTTTCTCCTTCAACACTTTAAATATGTCCTGCCAGTCCCTTCTGGCTTGCAGAGTTTCTGCTGAGAGATCAGCTGTTAACCTGATGGGGATTCCCTTGTGTGTTATTTGTTGTTTTTCCCTTGCTGCTTTTAATATGTTTTCTTTGTATTTAATTTTTGACAGTTTGATTAATATGTGTCTTGGCGTGTGTCTCCTTGGATTTATCCTGTATGGGACTCTCTGTGCTTCCTGGACTTGATTAACTATTTCCTTTCCCATGTTGGGGAAGTTTTCAACTATAATCTCTTCAAATATTTTCTCAGTCCATTTCTTTTTCTCTTCTTCTTCTGGAACCCCTATAATTCGAATGTTGGTGCATTTATGTTGTCCCAGAGGTCTCTGAGACTGTCCTCAGTTCTTTTCATTCTTTTTTCTTTATTCTGCTCTGCAGTAGTTATTTCCACTATTTTATCTTCCAGGTCATTTATCCGTTCTTCTGCCTCAGTTATTCTGCTATTCATCCCTTCTAGAGTATTTTTAATTTCATTTATTGTGTTGTTCATCATTGCTTGTTTCATCTTTAGTTCTTCTAAGTCCTTGTTAAATGTTTCTTGCGTTTTCTCCATTGTGTTTCCAAGATTTTGGATCATCTTTACTATCATTATTGTGAATTCTTTTTCAGGTAGACTGCCTATTTCCTCTTCATTTGTTAGGTCTGGTGGGTTTTTTATCTTGCTCCTTCATCTGCTGTGTTTTTCTGTTTTCTTATTTTGCTTATCTTACTGTGTTTGGGGTCTCCTTTTTGCAGGCTGCAGGTTCCTAGTTCCTGTTGTTTTTGGTGTCTGTCCCCAGTGGCTAAGTTTGGTTCAGTGGGTTGTGTAGGCTTCCTGGTGGAGGGGACTAGTCCCTGTGTTCTGGTGGATGAGGCTGGTTCTTGTCTTTCTGGTGGTCAGGTCCACGTCTGGTGGTGTGTTTTGAGGGTGTCTGTGGGCTTATTATGATTTTAGGCAGCCTTTCAGCTAATGGGTGGGGTTGTGTTCCTGTCTTGCTAGTTGTTTGGCATAGGGTGTCCAGCAGTGTAGCTTGCTGGTTTTGAGTGAAGCTGGGTGTTGGTGTTGAGATGGAGATCTCTGGGAGATTTTCGCCATTTGATATTCTGTGGAGCTGGGAGGTCTCATGTGGACCAGTGTCCTGCAGGTGGCTCTCCCACCTCAGAGGCACAGCATTGACTCCTGGCTGCAGCACCAACAGGCTTTCATCCACATGGCTCACAATAAAAGGGAGAAAAAGTAGAAAGAAAGAAAACAAGAGGATAAAGGGAGATAAAATAAAGTAAGATATAATAAAGTTATTGAAATAATAATTATTAAGAAAAAAATTTTTTAAAGTAAAAAAAACCCGGATAGAACCCTAGGACAAATGGTGAAAGCAATGCTATACAGACGAAACCTCACACAGAAGCATACACATACACACTCACAAAAAGGGGAAAAGGGGGAAAGATCATAAATCTTGCTCTCAAAGTCCACCTCCTCAATTTGGGATGATTCGTTGTCTGTTCAGTTATTCCACAGTTGCAGGGTACATCAAGTTGATTGTGGAGATTTCATCCGCTGCTCCTGAGGCTGCTGGGAGAGATTTCCCTTTCTCTTCTTTGTTCGCACAGCTCCCGGGGCTCAGGTTTGGATTTGGCCCCGCCTCTCCGTGTAGGTCGCCGGAGGGCGTCTGTTCTTCTTTCAGACAGGACGGGGTTAAAGGAGCAGCTGATTCGGGGGCTCTGGCTCACCCAGGCCGGGGGGGAGGCAGGGGCACAGATGCGGGGCGAGCCTAATGAGACAGAGGCCAGCGTGACGTTGCACCAGCCTGAAGTCGCCATGCGTTCTCCCTGGTAAGTTGTCCCTGGATCCTGGGACCCTGGCAGTGGCGGGCTGCACAGGCTCCCGGGAGGGGAGGTGTGGAGAGTGACCTGTGCTCTCACACAGGCTTCTTGGTGGCGGCAACGGCGGCCTTAGCGTCTCCTGCCCGTCTCTGGGGTTCGCGCTTTTAGCCGCGGCTCACGCCCGTCTCTGGAGCTCCTTTAAGCAGCGCTCTTAATCCCCTGTCCTCTTGCACCAGGAAACAAAGAGGGAAGAAAAAGTCTCTTGCCTCTTCGGCAGCTCCAGACTTTTCCCGGACTCCCTCCCGGCCAACCGTGGTGCACTAACCCCCTGCAGGCTGTGTTCACGCCGCCAACCCCAGTCCTCTCCCTGCGCTCCGACCGAAGCCCGAGCCTCAGGTCCCAGCCCCGCCTGCCCCAGCAGGTGAGCAGACAAGCCTCTCGGGCTGGTGAGTGCCGGTTGGCCCTGATCCTCTGTGCGGGAACCTCCCCGCTTTGCCCTCAGCACCCCTGTGGCTGCGCTCTCCTCCGCGGCTTCGAAGTTCCCCCCTCCGCCACCCGTAGTCTCCGCCTGCGAAGGGGCTTCCTAGTGTGTGGAAATCTTTCCTCCTTCACGGCTCCCTCCCACTGGTGTGCGTGCTGGCCCCATCCTTTTGTCTCTGTTTTTTCTTTTTTCTTTTGCCCTACCCAGGTACGTGGGGAGTTACTTGCCTTTTGGGAGGTCTGAGGTCTCCTGCCAGCGTTCAGTAGGTGTTCTGTAGGAGTTGTTCCACATGTATATGTATTTCTGGTGTATCTGTGGGGAGGACGGTGATCTCCACGTCTTAGTCTTCCGCCATCTTTCCCTCTCAAGAGTCCAACTACTTCATCTTATCAGAAAAAGCAAATGGCAACAA
Organism: Phocoena phocoena; assembly: GCF_963924675.1. Lineage (NCBI taxonomy): Eukaryota > Metazoa > Chordata > Mammalia > Artiodactyla > Phocoenidae > Phocoena > Phocoena phocoena. The sequence goes on along the minus strand of NC_089240.1, from coordinate 12,081,707 downwards.
GAGTATGGTTTTTGCTCTGAGCGGTAGAATTGCTGTTTTTATTAGGAATTTTTCATATCAAAAAATAAATTTCAGAATGAGGACCATTGCTTATATCAGGATTGTAATAGTTTAGTTGCAAAATGTTAGTAGTTCGGCTTTAAAATATTAAATGACCAAAATCCGATCATTTTAAGGCTTATGAAAGTAATACTTCTACTATTGCACTTGACATCCTATCTAGAAATATCTCTTGTGTATATGAACGTCTAGGATATATTTGGTAGATATTTTCCTCTGATGTCATTCCACCATGCAGTAAGTTTATCATTACTGCTGTTGTTATTATTATGTCATTTTGTTGAGAACTTATTAGTATACCAAGTGATGTGCATTAGCTCACGTAACCGAAATGTTGTGAGAAGGGGTACTCTGGTCATGTCCACTTTATAGATGAAGACACTGAGCGTCACAGTAGTAAAGTAATTCATCATAAATCATGTGGCATGTAAGTGGCAGAGCCAATATTCAAAGCCAAATAAAGAATCCTTTACCTGTTTTAAATGGCTGATTTAAATATTTGAGAACCTTTATCTACAGGTTAATTCTAAGAGTTAGAAACTAATAATTAGCATTCTCAATAGTATAATTATTTTAATATTATTCACTGTAGAACAAAGTTGTATGGCTGGAGCAATGGAGAAGTAATCCTATATAGGTTCAATTGCCCCTAATTTTTTAAAATACATTTATTTATTTTATTTATTTATTTTTGGCTGCGTTGGGTCTTCGTTGCTGCGCGCAGGCTTTCTCTAGTTGTGGCGAGCGGGGGCTACACTTCGTTGTGGTTGTAGGCTTCTCATTGCGGTGGCTTCCCTTGTTGCGGAGCGTGGGCTCTAGGCGTGCGGGCCTCAGTAGTTGTGGCTCGCAGGCTCTAGAGCGCAGGCTCAATAATCGTGGCGCAGGGGCTTAATTGCTCTGTGGCATGTGGGATCTTCCTGGACCAGGGCTCGAACGTGTGTCCCCTGCATTGGCAGGTGGATTCTTAACCACTGTGCCACCAGGGAAGCCCGCCCCTAATTATTTTTACCCCATGTTTTCTCTATAAGTTATTTCATCCTAACCTAAGATGCATTTATCTATCAATCTAATAACTCCCACGTTTATATCTCCAGCTTAGACCTTTCTGTTAAGATCCAAATTCATGCTGACATCTGACAACTGTCATCTCAATTGAGCTATTTCAGAGGGATTAGAAACCTCACATTTCCAAAAGTGAATCATCAGTCTTTCTCACTACTTCCACCCCCTTCTGCAACTTCTCTAATATCACGAGTCTAGAGCCGTGTCATTGCCATCTACCCAGTTCTCATCCTATGAACCTGAGATTCATTTTTGCTAGCTCCTTCCTTCCTGCCATCTTGCATTCAGTCGATCATGTTCTGTCGACTTTGTTTTTGGAGTCCACCTACTTCTTTCCCTCTCTAGCTTTAGTATCTTGTCTAAGTGCCCATCAACTCTTGCTTGAACCATTGCGATACTCTCCTTACTGGGTGTCCAGGACCGTTCTTATCTCAAGTCTATCATCTTTAATTTGTTAAAATATTAATTATGAACTATTCAATAAAGAGAAGGTAACAGACACTTCTGTAAATAACTCAGAAATATATAACTCACCACTCTTTTACAAGGATAAATATATTTTCACAGAGATTTTACAGAGATAAATGTTTTTCATTTGTTGATTCAGACCTCTTTTTTAAATTGAAGTATAGATTATTTACAATTTGTTACTTTCAGGTGTACAGCAAAGTAGTTCAGTTATATATATATGTGTGTATATATATATATTCTTTTTCAGATTCTTTTCCATTATATGTTATTATAAGATATTGAATATAGTTTCTTGTGCTATATAGTAGGTCCTTGTTTACCTATTTTATATATAGTAGTGTGTAACTGATCCCTTTTAAAAGAAATAAAATAGTATAAATGGGATGAAATCTCCTTCCCCCCTCCCATCCTTTTTTCCTTCCTCTTTTCCCTGAAGGTGGTGTATATTATTTCTGTAAGTGCATGTATGCTTTTATTTCTATGAATAGAGGCTTAACATAATATATTGCTTTGTATATTTTAAAATGTACACCAACTGTGGTTTATTCGTACAATGGAGTCCTTATTGTAGTTAAAATGAGTAAATGTAATCTATATTTATTGATATATATTTGAAAATGCAATATTAAGTTAAGAAAATACACTGAAAAAGAACATTTATGGTCTTTTCTCATTCCCCCATAGGCACATAGAGTAAGTGGCCTTTTAAAAACAAGAACCTGGCCATGCTTTAGAATGGGGACATGTCTTCATGTTGCTCTTAGGAACCAGTTCAAAATCCTTGACCTGGCCCACACAGACCCTTCCTACCTGGCTCCCAGCTTGCTCTCCAGCCTTTGTCTATATTTCCACGCTGCCCCTCAGTCATCAGGCTCCATCTGTTCTGTGGATTCTCCAGGCTCCTCGCTGCCTGCTTCTCCCCTCATCCCCCCAAACCTGGCCAGTTCCTACAGTCCTTCTATACTCAGCTCTAATAAAAGGCACAGGTCTCCCCACCTCCAAGTCTTGATGAGGTTGCCTGTTCAGATAGGCCTTTAGTAGCACTGTCCAGTAGAACTTTCTGTGATGATGGAAATGTTCTATATATATGCTGCTCAATACACCACATGCGACTAATGAGCTCTTGAAATGTGGCTAGTGAGACCGAAGGACTGAATTTTTAATTTTAATTGGTTTAAAGAGTCACATGGGCCCTGTGGCTACTGTATGGGCCTTCAAACCTTGTCCTTCAAACCACTTGTCCTTCAAACCACTTCTTACCATGGTCCTTACGTATTTACTTGTATGGGTGGTTGTTTAATGTCCATTGCCTGAAACTCTATAAGCTCCATGATGGGAGAACCACGTTTGCCTCTTTCATCACCAGCATTTTGCAGCAAAGAGATACTCAGTAACTGCTCACTGAATAAATGGATGAGTCACTTTGTATATTTCTCTAAGGAATCTAGATTCTAAGTATTAGACAAAGAAGAGCCCTTTCAGAATTGTGGGCAAGGAAACTGACAAAATCAATTTTGCATTTTAGAAAGAGCCTGCTGGCAACCAAAGGCAGGATGGATGCAAGGAACCAAGAGGAGGGGAGAGAGAGAGAGAGAGAGAGGGAGAGGGGGAGGGGAGAGAGGGAGAGGGAGGGAGGAAGAGAGAGAGAGAGAGATTGGAAGTTTAGTGCATTCTTTCTAGCAATGAACAGTGCAGGCCTAAATGATGGGAAATTGTTAGGGATGCAAGAAGAACTTAGGAGGCTGGGTGTTATTTAAATATGAGGCATGAGGGAGGGAAGGGGTGTCTCAGTTTTTCTCCCCATCCCCCAGGGCAGACAAAGGCTTGGGCGTTGGCAGTTATTTGGGAGATAGTCCCAGAAAGTATGAGTGAAGAAAGGGGGATACGACCCTGGGAAGAAAGAAGAGCCAATACGGGGTGAGCTAATGGCCGGGTTACTGCTGGGGGAGCCACTCGGACTCAACACCGTTGGGGCCTTCTGAGGAACTGTGTGGAACACACCTCACAGTGGTCTCATTGGATGATGAGAAGGCAGAGCATTTATTCACCAGCTCCATTCCTTGTAGAGTTCTCCCTGGGACCACTAGCTCCCCTGTGCATCTCTGTTAGGCACTCGTGGCTGAGTGAGCTCCTCTACTGTCAGAGAAAGTGCTCAGACGTAGAAGTGAGATGCAAGTGCTCAAGGAGAGAACTTGTCAGCCAGCCAGGAACTCTCTCCCTCAGCGGCAGCACTTAGGGATATAGAGCAGGGCATTGACTGCATCTGTTCCACCTGTTTCTAAAAACACTTCCAGATTCCCAGAATGTTGCTTTAGCCCTGAGGGGGGGGGGGGCGGATATAAAAAATGGGGAGAACTTAAGAGCAGATGCCATGACCCACTTCTGCATTTTCACCCGTGTCTCCCTTGCTACACAGTGGACATACGAGCACCAACTGGGCAATGGTATCATTCCAGAACAGACTCTGTCTTGACCTCCATGCCCTCATTACCAAACTCTCGCCATGGGATGTGATGAGGTGATTCCAGGATGAATTAGTATTGGATATTCCAACATCTTCTTTCCTAACATGCAACATGCTTGTACTTAAATAGGGTGGCATGGTACACAGAATTCTAAAATGGCCCCCAAGATTTCTGGAACCTGGTGTACATGTCCTGTATAACCACCACCCCGCCCCCCTTCTTGAGAATGGGAGAGACCTGTGAATATAATGGTCTTATCACTTCCACGATTAGCTTATATCGCATGGCAAAGGTAGAGAGATTTTGTGCATGTAACTAAGGTAAGGCCCCTACTCAGTTAACTTTGAATTAATTACAAGGATCATTATCCTGAGTGGGCCTGAACTAATCAGGTGAGCCCTTTAAAAGAGGGTCTAGGGCTTCCCTGGTGGCACAGTGGTTGAGAGTCCACCTGCCGACGCAGGGGACATGGGTTCGTGCCCCGGTCCGGGAAGATCCCACATGCCACGGAGCGGCTGGGCCCGTGAGCCATGGCCGCTGAGCCTGCGCGTCCGGAGCCTGTGCTCCGCAACGGGAGAGGCCACAACAGTGAGAGGCCCGCGTACCGCAAAAAAAAAGAGGGTCTAGAGGTCAGAGAGGTTCTACTGCTGGCCTTGAGCAAGTGAACTGGCATGTTGTGAGAGGGCCTTTGGAGGTGAGGAGGTGACCATGTGGCAACGACCTGAGAGCAGCCTTGAGAAGCTGAGCGTGGTCCCCGGCTAACAGCTAGCAAGAAAATGGGGACCTCAGTCATATGACAGCAAGGAAGTGAATTCTAACAATGTGAAAGATATTGGATATTTCCTTTCCCAGTCAAGCCTCCAGGTAGGAATGTAGCCTGGCTAACACCTTGATTGCATCCTTTGAAGACTCCAGAGGACCCAGCTAGGCCATGCCTAGACTCATGAGCCATGGAAATTGCAAAATAATTAATGCATGTTGTTTGAAGCCACCAACTTTGTGGTAATTTATTATACAACAATAGAAAACTAATACAGGTAGTGATAAAAAGGAGTTCTGGAATTCCACTCACTTTGTTTTAATCAAGGACCTTGGGCTGAGAATTTGTGTGCCTCAGTTTCCTCAACTATAAAATGAGAATTAAAATACAATTTACATAATTTTTATAAGTTTTAAATTCAGTGCCTGGCATTAAGCCAGCGCTCAACTAAGTCAGCTGTTGTTACGATATTATTTTGACATTATTTTTACTGTATAGTTCTTTGCTAGGTTGTAAGTTATCTGACAGCATAACAATTAGGTATTGAATTAAGTAAAACTGAATCTAATTGATTTTTTTTGCAGTAGCGCGCTATGATGGGCTGACCCAAGCAGAATGGACCAATTTTATGTTCAGTTTTATGAAAATTAATTAGATATGTACTATGTGCTTGGGAGAGGAAGATGAATAAAACAGAATCCTTGCACTTAAGGAGCAGATGGTGAGAACTTATTGAAACATAGCATACATGCGTAAAACTGCAGAAATCCTAACTGTACGGCTGAAAACAAATTTGAACAAATTTCCATGTAACTGGCACCCAGCTGAAGAAAACAGAACATTACCAGCAGCCAGCAGCCTCCACCTTGCAACCCACAGAAGTAACTACTCAAAGGCAACCCTTCTCTTGATTTCTCAAACCACAGACGAGCTTTGCATGTTTTTGAACTTCATATAAATGGAATCACACAATATGTCCTCTCTTTTTCTTTCTGGCTTCTTCTGTTCAGCATCGTGTGGGTAAGAGTCCTCCATATTGTTGCACATAGTTGTGGATCCGTTATTCTCATTGCCATATAGTATTCCATCGTGTGACTCTTCCACAACTTATCCGTTCTAGTGTTCATGGGCCTTTGCATGGCTTCCAGTTTTTGCTGATTACAAATAGTATTCCATGAACACGCTCAGAGACATCTTTTCATGACTATATATACATTTCTGTTGGGAATAAACATAGAAGTGGAATTAGATTTTGAATTTTGAAATAACAGTACGACCAATGAATATGAACAGCAGTGAAGTGACTCAGAGTGACAGAAAAATGGGACATTTGGCAGCGCGCAGGCTGCTAAGTGGGGAATGTGGGCGGTTGTGTATCCTGTAACCAGCACCAGAAGAATCAGTCAATAAAGACTGAACTGGAATAAATTACACCTTCCAGTATGAAAAGGGGCAGAGACCATACGCCAGGTTTATAGGGACAGACACGTGGTTGGCTGAGAGAACATTCTCAATATTGCAGGATGTTGAGGCTTATCTGTAAGTGTCGCATTTGAATAGAACAGTTGCAAACAAGGTAGAAAAACAAGGTAATGTTACTGAGCCAAAACAAAAACTCATGAGTTTCTAGTAGTAGGTGTATGAACTGTGGCAGAGAAAATGCTCTCTTAACCAAATCCTGTTTCACTTTCTGGGTACACAGCCTTCCTTAGAGCTCTCTGGAAGACATCTGACTAGGTTCTGGCCAACGGGATGTAGGCATAAGGATGCATATTACTTACTGGCTTGGATGTAAATCTTGCTATGTAATCTTCCACTCAGTCCCCTTTTCTCTGACAAGAACCAACAAAGAGATTGCCCCCCCACCTCTATTTTTACCTCTATTTTAAAAGGTCACCTTTGCCAAATTTAAAAAAATGCAAATTGCATCTACGGAAAGATACTATTTTTTACCCATCAGATTGGAAAAGATTGAAAGGATTAGTAATTTTCAGTGGTAAGGACAGTGTGGAAAAAGATATTTTCATACACTGCTGGTGAGAGTGAAAATTAATGCAACTTTTGTGTATGGGAAATTTGTTAAACATTTATATATGTTGACCTAACAATTCAATTTCCAGGGCTTTTTCCTGAGGAAATAATTATTAATCTTCACAAATATTTAGCCATATAATGCTCAAGGTGTTCTATATAGGTTCTTTAAATTATATCTAAAACTTTAAAATATCTTAGGTAGCCAATGAGAGGAATGAAGTAATTGTCATATGTATTAAACTCAATACTATGCAGCTAATAAAAATTATAGAAGAATAATTAATGCCATAGGATGCATTTTCTGTAAAGCCTGATGTCAAGGGCTGGGGAAGGAGGTGAGGGTTACTACAAAGACACAGGGTGTAAGATGCGGATATAGTAGGGTGATTGGGGCCCATGATGCAATCTGTTATAAGCATTGTGCTAATACTGCTTCCAGTATGTTTCAGGATTATTACTCATTCTTAGAGCTCAGCAGAGTTTCTGTAGAATATACTGTCCCCCACTTTTATGAATGGATAAAATTATTTCTTCTTCTTTAATTTTATGCACAAGGGATTGAAAGGCATTACTGTAGTCTCCTAGTCTCTGAATATAACCAGGGCTAGTATATTACAAGATCTTAGTTCTATCCCCTTTGTATCAGCTAGGAGTACTTTTGGCTATAGTAAGAGAATTCACAGCTAACAGTAGTTTAAACAATAAGGAAATTCAGCTATATTATACAACAAGAAGTTTGGTGGTTCCAGGCTTGATGTGATGGCTTGCTGAAACCTTCAAAGATGCAAGGTCTATCATACTGTTCTGTCATCGTCAGCCTGTTGGCTTTTCTGCCTTAGGTCACGAGATGGCTGCTGCAGTTCTAGGCATCAGAGCATCCCATGTCCACATTCAAGGCAGTAACAAGAGTCAAGGAGCTGTACCAGAGAGTACTCTTTGCACATTTGTCCCTTTATAAGGAAAAAAGATCCTCTCCAGAAGTTCCCAGCAGACTTCCTCTTCCATCCAGCTGACTGGAACTGTGTCACATGGACACCTGTAGCTATAGGAGAGACCAAGAATGTCAGTATTTTTTTTTAACCTCTTTAATAGAAAGTGGCGAGGGAGAAGAGGGTTGGGATGGCTATTGTGTACCAATGACACCATCTGCCATACTTTATTCACTGTTCTGAGAGATTATTTCGGGGCTGCATTACCCTAACTTTAGGCCCTCCTAACAGTTTTGCAAATTCCTAGATTCACTGAAGAAGGGAGATATTGACCTCTTTTTTCAGAGAGGGCCTGGCTTAAACCTTCTGTGGGCTTATGAGTTAAGTAGAGTTTTCCCACCACTTTGGGGGTTTGTTTTTCATTTTTTGGTTTGTTTTAGTGATTATTATCCCAGGAACTATAGTATAACGGTAACAATGAGGAAATGATGTAATTATTTTGGGTAACTGAAACAGACGAGAAAAGAATCCAGAGCCTTTCTTTTTAAAAGTCAGCAGTGAACTTAGAATATCCAACTGGAATGAAATTGACTGTGACTCTCCCTTTGGGATATAATTGGGCTATTATTGAGCTCCCCAAATAGCAAACAATGAAAAGCAAGACTCAATTTTAACTAACAGTACCTACATCTATACCCAAAAGCCTTTTGCCTGACCCTCATTATACAACCAGAATCTATTTCCACTTGTGGAGAAAAGATTGATTTTCTCATTTCTTTTTTAGGTAAACACTGATAGCTGCACTCTGAAAAAAATACCATTCACATGCGGTGTCTTCTTCCCTAGGGTCCCATCAAATTAAAATTACTTAATCAGATACAGATTTCTCTTGTCAGAATATATAAATTAGGGCCAAAAATACCACCTGAAAATTAAAGTGAATAAGAAAGAACACTTTTACCAACATGCTAATAGACCAAAATTTAAAAATTGGCAGCTCTCTCTAAAAATGTTTTCATCCATTTATTAGGAAAGAAAATGAAGAGGCCCAGGAGTTTTACTGACGTTCATTTTATTTTATTTTGGAGTTTGAATTCGTGGTCAGTTCTCAATATCTTTGTTTCCTTTTTATGATGTAAAGGAAGCCAATGACTGGTCCTTAAATATATGTTTAACATAGCCATATACATGGAAGCCTGTCACTTCTTCAATGAGGCCACTTCTACCTATGACCAAACCACACTGCACAGCAATACAAGTCAGTGTGGCTCTTTACTGACCCCTTCCAAGTCCAGTCCAGTTTGCTCCTTGAAAACTTCAGCTGCTCCACTCGGTGACTGACGGCGCTAAGTTTCCCCATGATAGCTAGCTAACATTTATGGAATTCTTACTCAGTGCCAGGCATTGATCTAAGTGTTTTACATGTGTCATCTCATTTAGTCTTCAGGAAAAACTATAGCTATGTATTATTATTATTATTATTAAATCTATTTATTTGGGGAACTCATACATGGTTAAAAGCTTAGGCAATAGGAAGCAAATGTTTCTGGATGCCCTTCTCCAGCTGTTGCTTGTCTTTTACAAATCGCTAAGTGAGGTGTGCGCTAAACTGAAATACCCCATCCTTATCCAAAGATGTCCCAAAATGTGTGGGCCAAAGATGTATTGGCAATAATATCAAGGGTTGGGATAGATTGTGGGGCTGTCCTAACCTCGTTCTGCTTTGTTGTTGCCACCCTCCCAAAGGCCCAAGTTGGATACAGGTAGATTCTGAGTAACGTCAGTACAATGTATCTATGTGGATTTCATCACTTTAAGCTGTAACACAAATACATCCTCATTTCAACTTGAAATTCAACATTTGAATCCACTAGAGGAGAGATGATCATGTTTTAACAAAATGCCATAAAATGACCCAATTAGGGGACGGCTTATGGTGGATTTGACCTGCCGGGTGAAGATCCACCCCACGAGGGAGACAGCCATATCAATTCTATGTGACAAGTCCCTTATTGTCACTGCCAGCCACTGGCCACTGCTGACTATTAGAGGACAGCATATGCTCCAAGCTAGGGCAACCAGATTCTCTGTCATAGGATTTGAGAATCAGGATTCAGAGAATGGTAGGAATCCTCCGTGTCTGGCTTGAACTGAAGATATGGAAATTTAGGGTTTGTGAAGGGGTAGCCCTAAGCATAAGGAAACAAAGATAACTAAGAAAAGAATAAAATACTTGAGCACAGAGAAGCAGTGCTGAGAGACCACAGGTATCCTATGGTATGAGAGAGAGAGGAAGGGAGAGATAGACTGCATTTCTGTGGGTTTGGACAAATGTATAATGACATGTATCCACCATTATAGTATCATATAGAGTAGTTTTACTGCCCTGAAAATCCCCTGTGCTCTGCCGATTCACCCTTCCCTTTCCCCAACTCCTGGCAACCACTGATCTTTTTACTATCTCCATAGCTTTGCCTTTACCACAGTGTCGTATAGTTGGAATTAAACCATATGTAGCCTTTTCAGATTGGTTTCTTTCACTTATTAATATGCATTTAAGTCTCTACCGTGTTTCTTCATGGCTTGATGGCTCATTTCCTTTCAGCACTGAATAATATTCCATTGTCTGTACGTACCACCATTAATTTGTCGTTCAACCCTTGAAGGACATTTTGGTTGCTTCCAAGTTTTGGCAGTTATGGATAAAGCTGCTGTAAACATCCATGTTTATAGGATTTTGTGTGGACATAAGTTTTCAACTCCTTTGGCTAAATACCAAAGAACCTGATTGCTGGATTGTGTGCTTAAGAGTATGTTCGGTTTTCTAAGGAACTGCTGAACTGTCTTCCAAAGCGCTGTATCATTTTGCGTTCTCACCAGCAGTGAATGAGAGTTCCTGTTTTTCCACATCTTTGACGGCATTTGATGTTAGTTTCTGGATTTTGGCCATTCTGATAGCTGTGTAGTAGTATTTCGTTGCTGTTTTAATTTGCATTTTCCTGATGACATATGATGTGGGGCATCTTTTCATATGCTTAGTTGACATTTGTCTGTCTGCTTTAGTGAGTGTCTGTTAAGGTCTTTGGTCCAGTTTTAAACCGGGTTCTTTGTTTTCTTATAGTGGAGTTTTAAGACTTCTTTGTATATTTTGGAGAGCAGTTCTTTATCAGATGTGTCTTCAGCAAATATTTTCTCCCAGTCTATAGCTTGTCTTCTCATTCTCTTAAAGTGTCTTTCGCAGAGTGGAAATTTTTAGTTTGAATGAAGTCCTGCTTATCAATTGTTTCTTTGATGGATCATGCCCTTGGTGCTGTATCTGAAAAGTCATTGCCAAACCCAGGGTCATCCAGATTTTCTCCTATGTTGTGTTTAGAAGTTTAATAGTTTCGTGTTTTACATCTAGGTCTGTGATCCATTTTGAGTTAACTTAATTTTGGATGTGGTTATAAAAGGGCAATGCAAGGGATCCTTGCGCTTGTGTTGTTGGAACTATTCTGTATCTTGACTGTGGTGGTGGACCTACATTTGTGATCAGTTGTATAGAATTAATACACATACGTGACTATAAGTAAAACTCGGGAAATCTGAATGAGATCAGTAGACTGTATCACTTTCAACATCCTGGTTATCATGTTAAATTATAGTTTTGCAAAATATTGACATTGGGGAAAATGGGTGAAGTATACATGGGATCTCGCTGTATTATTTCTTCTAGTTTCACATGCGTCTACAACTAGAAAAGGACCAAAGGTTAAGCCCAAGAACTCAGCTATGTGGTCTCTGTTAATCACAGAATTAATGTTAGAGCTGGGAAAATCCTTATAACAGCATTTCCCATATCATGTTCTCAGAAAAGTAGTCCCATAACATGGTCTATGAAAAAAAAAAAAGGAGTTCATGGTCAAATAAGTGGAGAACGCCATATATTTTAATTCCTTTCTGGGGATTTCCTATGCTCATGAGTATAGTAAAAATTCTGAAAATGTCTGCATATTTGTCCTCTGTGGCCATGACTATACTGGGTTACAAACATCCACAGAATCTCGATGGCATAAAAAAATAAACATTTATTTAGCTGGTTGTCTGCGGCTTTGCAGATGTAGAATGGGCTTGGCTAGGATGATTTGCTTCTGCTCCGTGTGACTCACATCTTCCTCTTTCACTCTGTGTTTCCCCAAATTATTTCATCGTGCTAGGTGCTGGGAATAATGGTGATTAAAGCAGGCATAATCCCAACCATCTGGTGAGGGAGGCCAAGAATCAAATGACCACAGAAACAAAAATGTAAATACACACGGTAATAAGTGCTCTATGAAGGAAAGATACACAGGACTATAAGAGTATATAAAATAGGGATCTGATCTTGTCTGAGAAAGCATAGTTTATGTTGGAAGGTTTCCTAATAGATGTGACATTTGAGCTGATATCTGAAAGATGAGTAAGCAATTATCAGGAGAAACATGGCGGCAAATGTATCCTGAGCAGTATGAAGCATGTGCAAAGGCCCTGTGTCTCTTTTATGGTCATTGTAGCTGGAGTGTAGAGAGTGAGGGGAAGAGAAGTGAGAGATAAAAGCAAAAAGGAGGGCTGGGCTGAACTAGATCGAGCCTTGAGATTCATGGGGGCAGATTCAGGCCTTCATTTTAAGAGGCATAGGAAGCCACTAAATGATGCTGAATAGACAAGTGGCATGACCAGTTTTGTGTACTCAGAGGCCCCTTGTGGCTGCAAGTACAGAGGTGGGGGGATGAGAGGGCAGAAGGGAAAACCAGTCAAAAGATTTTTATTGTCTTTTTTTGTAAGTTCTGTAAACATCCCTTAGCGCATGTTTAGAGAAATTCTGTAGCAAACATAGGTTTGCCAATGTCTTGTAAACATTTCCTGTAACTCTTACGCTAGACTCTAAGGCAGAGATTGTAGCGTTCACATTCTAGGAATATTCATACTGTGCCCTTAGGCTTGAGGAGAGGACAGGCATTGGGCTTCCCCCCACCCCCCCACCCCCCCACCCCACCCCGGGGTGGGTTAGGGATTGCGTTCTATACTTTTAATTTGCTTTTACATGCATGACAAGATTTTCTTCTTAAGATAAACCTATTGGGGTTGTGATTTTGCACTTTAGCAAGTTAGAAAAATGACATTCACCTGTAATTCTAAGTCAGTTATTATGTTCTCGGGGTTTTGAAACCTTCTGTGGCACCTCGACTCATTTTCTGTTTACAAGGAAAGTTTAAGCATCTGTCATTCATTGTGGCTGAACCATTCCCTCCTCCCAAGAGAATCATTAAGTATGTCCCCAATAAGAGGCTAAACAGAAGAGTCACTCATCCAAAAAAAAGGCATTATGGGGGACCTAAGAGAGACATCTGAGTGTCTCAGAGTTAGGCTGAGTGGCTAGAAACAGCTCCCAGGAAAGGCTGGAAGTAAAGACAGCTGGAGCAGGAGGTCGGGCAACATGGCATCTTCTGTAAGTTGGCGGTGGGTGGCAGGAGTGGCAGCTGAAATGGAGAATTGATTTCCCCCCCACCTTGGCCTGTGAGCCGCCTACTTCAGAAGGGGAGAGGTCTTCCCGCAGATGAGGTAGCCAGCAGCTCTCGGGCGTGTGAGGGGTACAGCACTTCCATCCAAGCCCATCCATTCTCATTCCTGGGAGATGCAGCGAGAACTTCAGGAGAGCAGTCTGTGGCGAGGAAGGAGCCAGGATGGAAAGGCAACCTGTGTGTTCTTGGTGCTGTAACGCTGCAGGTGCCCTAGCCAGATCCCTTTTCCTGGGCTAGGGCTCCAGTCCCCCAGATGCAGTGCCTCTTGACCCCTAACAGCTCACGGCTGCCCCTTTCTCTGAAGATTTGTCCTCAATTGAATGGTGACTGCCTCACCTAGGAGTTAAGCTGGCCCTCGCCCCCGCCCCCGGGGGTCCAGAGCTAATGACTTTTTGTCACGGGGAGCACAGAAGGCCAGTCCCCTTGCCTCAAGGTGCTATTTGGGCATCTTGAGTGTATAATTCCGTGGTGTTATTTATGCTCTGGAGCCTCACATGGCATCAGATTGAAGCTAGTCTCTAGCCAAGCCCGCGCTGTCTCTCCGTTCCCCCTTGCCCCGTCCTGTCTCCATCCTTCCCTTCCTCTTGAGAGCTCTTCCTCGATAAGTCACATACCTCCAAAACTCTGTCTCAGGCTTGACTTCTAGGGAATCCACCCTAAGATTGCAGCTTGGCAGTGACCAACCAGTTAGTAAAACTTTTTTTTTTAATTTTTATTGCAGTGTGGTTGATTTACAATGTTGTCTTAGTTTCAGGTGTACAGCAAAGTGATCGAATTATACACACACACACACACACACACACACACACACACACACACACATATTTTTTTCAGATCCTATTCCATGTAGGTTATTACAAGATATTGAATACAGTTCCCTGGGCTATACAGTAGGTCCTTGCTGGTTATCTGTTTTATATATAGTAGTGTGTATATGGTAACCCCAAACTCCTAGTTTCTCCCTCCCCTGCCTACCCCCTTGGTAATCACAAGTCTGCCCTCTGTCTGTGAGTCTATCTCTGTTCTGTAAACATTTTAAGAATAATTAACTGATTAACTTAAATCTGGTAAAAATACCTGCTTTGCCCTTCAAACACTTAAAAGGGCCATTAAGAGGTACTTGCCCAAAACTGACGCCATCCAATGAATAAGGACACCCGCTTAGGTTGGCTCAGGCACAGATGTTAAATCCCAATGCCTTGTACCCTGGGATGGCGATGTTAAGCCCCTCCAGACTCTAGCTCCACTGAAGATTTCCTTCAGAGCAGCGGGTCAGCAAACTACGGCCCGGGGGGCAAATGTGGCCTGTAGCCCATTTTGCTATAACCCACAGGCTAAGAAGGGTTTTATATTTCTTGATAGCTCAAAAAAAAAAATCAAAAGGAGAATGATATTGGTGGCATGTGAACATCGTATATAATTCAAATTGTAGTGTCCATACAGTTTGATTGGCGCCCAGCCACGCCCATTTGTTTACATGTTGTCTGTGGCTGTTTTCCCACTACAACAGCAGAGTGGAGTAGTTGGAACAGAGACTGTGGCCTGCAGAGCCTGAAATAATTCCTCTCTGCCTTTCCAGAGAAAGTTCGCTGACTTGTGCTGTAGAGGAATTGAGGGGCTCATGTCCTGATCTGTTTGAGTTCCCGCTGAGTAGCTAATTCCAGCTGTTTCAAGATCTTTTTCTGGGCTACCAAGTTTGAGCTGAGCAGAACACAAGGGAGTCCTTGTGTGTGTGGCCAGCGGGGGAGGGAGCCCTGAATCGGAGGTTAAAAACCCACAGTGAGGCTTCCCTGGTGGCGCAGTGGTCCAGAAACCGCCTGCTGATCCAGGGGACGCGGGTTTGTGTCCCGGTCCGGGAAGATCCCACATGCCGCGGAGCGGCTGGGCCCGTGAGCCGTGGCCGCTGAGCCTGCGCGTCCGGAGCCTGTGCTCCGCAACGGGAGAGGCCACGACAGTGAGAGGCCCGCGTACCGCCAAAAAGAAAAACAAACAAAAAACCCAAAGACCCACAGTGAGAAAAAGGGGCATTGCAACCTTGAAAGACCCACAGGCAGTTTTTGTAGCTAAGAGGCAGGAAGAGGCTGATTTGCAGCGGAAGGAACTTGGAGAGGCGGGGATAGACTGAGCCAGCCAGGAACTCAGAGAGCTACAATAAATGAAAATCAGTAATTGCATTTCCATAGTGTCTAAGCCCCAGAGGCCCCATCGAAGCAGCCAAAATGGATTGAATTCCTGCTGGGAGCAAGGCTTGCTATTGATCATACAGACCCATCTAGTGATCCTGCATTTTAGCAGGAATTATTACTCTCTAAGAAATCCTTCCTAGAAGCAGGTCTCCATCACTTTCCTGATGACTCGAGAAAGCATTCTAGGCAGGGTGAAGTCAGCAGGATGGACCCCTGCAGCACAAGCTACAGAGGGGAGTGGGCGTGAACGTGAGCGGGAGCTCATTCAAATTCAGCTCACATTCGTTTGATACGGAGCAAGGTTTTTGCATATATGTTACCAGCCATTCTGAGCCCCAATGTCTGGATTGAGAAAGTAAGACTCCAGGCAGTTTTCACATGTTTTCAAGGATCACAATGCTAGTAAGTGAAAGTAACAGAAAGTAGCAATGTTGGCAAACTAGACAGACATCAAGGGATGAGAAGGGGAAGAGGGAGGTGGTGGAGGAATTCCACTGCATGTAGGAACCCAGGTGGCCACACCTGGATCTGGGCCTTGAACTCTGTAGGTTGATGGCCGGCTCCCAGAGTGGGCCTGGGACCAAGGGGTGAGCATATTAAGGAGATTGGAGATGATGAAAACAACTCAAGCTGTAATTCTGGGTGGAGGTAGAGTGTATTGTATTTTCACAAAAGGAAAGGCTGCACACACAGTGATTAAGAACATGGAGCCGGGAACCAAAATGCCCACCTAGTAGCTGTGTGAGCTTGGCAAAGTCACTTAACCTCTCTGTGCCTCAGCGAAATAGGGCCAACAATAGTACCTATTTCATAGGATTGCTCTGAAGATTAAAAGGGGTTAATATTTGTAAAGTATAAATATGCCTTTATTAAGTAAAGTAGATGATGGAGATCATTAGTTACCTGCTTGTAAACATTGAATAACGAGTTCTCTAGGGAAAAAAATGTTTAAAAAGGTCTGATTTCTTGTGATGTAAATACTCCTACCGTGGCAGGTTTCAAGCTACTGATGTAGCGTCATTGAATGCAAAATTGGGAAGAGATAGGAGCAGTAGCCCCCCATTATATGGTATTTCTAACGTACAGATAGAATAGATGTGATGGATCTCAAGAGCACGATCATATAATGTACCAAATAATTAGAAAGTGATGAGTTTTGAGTATTACCTTTGTTTTTAAAATAATTTAATTGCAAGTTTAGGTAACTTAATTTCTAATATAGGCTATGTTTAACAATTCTCAATTCCTGACATTTTAACAGTTGACCCTCACAAGCAGGTATAAGGCAAATTCAGCATGTACTTAGTGGCACATAATTTGGAAACTCCAGTCTTCATGGCAGAGGAGAGATTCGCAGGACGAGTTGCTAGGTAGAAGAGTCAAACCCCTGTGCTTCAGTGGACATGAACAGTGGTTAAGATGTGGGAGTACAGGCGACTGCATCTATTAGGTGGACCTCTCCTGGTGGTAGCAGGAGCTGCTGCCGACTCAGCACTGTCAACTCCTGGAAGCCATCCCAGACCGCACATCTGCTCTTGCAGCTTCCCCTTGCAAGAGGGTGGATTTGTGGAAGCCTTTCTTTATTGTGGAACACAAAGGAGCCACACTGGATTGTGTTGGCAGCACAGTTGAATACAATAAGGGCTTAGTTTGGGAATTTAGGTAGTGCTTTATCAACACTGGGATAATTCAAATGTATAATGATGGGGAAACAAAGCGTGTTGTCATCCCACCCATGTTTTCCCCTGCTTTCCTTATATTCTTCCTTGAGGGTCATCATGATGCTGAATCATTGTCCAGGAGAGGATGGTACAGGCTGTGTTGGAACTGTCCTTGAGAAAAAAGGTCAACCTCGGATTATAGTTGTAGATTTATTCTGAGAAGTCCTTTCTGCCTTCCCATTTCACACACATACAGCATTAGTAGATGTTCAGTAAATTGTTTTTTAATGAATGAACAAATAAATGAACGAAACAATTTGACTTAATCAAAGGTGGGTTTTTTCCCAAGAAAAAGAACTATCTAACTCTTGACATGAATGTGGTTCTCAACACTGTAGTAGAATTACTGTTCATAACATAGTCTTCCTTTTCCCCATCTCCACTAGAGGAATACATTTTCCTACTCCATTGATGTTGTGTTCAGTCATGTGACTTACTTTGGCCAATGAGATGTTAGCAAGCATGATGCAAGCAAAGTGTTCAAGCATACTTGGAAGTTGGGCATGCATGCTTGTGTCTGTGCTGTCCCCATGAGAAAAGCTTCTCCAGGGAAGTTGCTACCTCTTCAGCCTGGGCTGAAGGATGAGGCACATTGAGCAGAACAGAACCCAGCCCAGAGCAAGGCAAGCCTGTGAAGCAGAACAACCTATTAGAAGCAAACCGAGAACATGTAAACTCAGTCAGCTCATAGACACATGAGTGTGGTTGATTGTTATGCAGCAGTAACTGACTAATACAACCAAAATGGGGCCATATACAGGGTCATGGTCCTGGGAAGAACTGGATGGGATTAGTACCTTTGTGCCAAGAAATTACACAGAGAGAGGATTCAATTAACTAATTCAACTAACTCACCCATCCATTATCTTTATCAAGAGCCTATCATGTGATAGACGCTCTGCAAAATATGCAAATACTACCTGGCATTGAAAACCAAAATTCTACTCTTTAATTTAAAGGACCATTAATCTGCTTTCATATAAGGAGCTTGAGTCATGGTGGTTCTGAATATCTGTGGTGCCTGCCTATATTCTCTCTGTTAAGGGACATACGAAGCCCCTGAAATTTTCCACTGGCCTTCTTATAGGGAAGAAGGGATGGACAAAAGCTCTTTCCTCTGTGTTTGAAAGGCCACTTGGCTTATGTATCAGTTAGAACTCTTTCTGTGAGAGGCAGAAAGCCAACTCAAAGTGGCATAAGCCTAAGAAGAAGCCTATTAGTCACCTAACTGAAAAGTCCAGAGAACTGGCACTAGGAAAAGATTGACCCAGGGGTTCAAGTCATATCATTAGGACTTTCTTTCTTTCTATCAGTTGGCTGTACAATTTTTTGTGTTGGCTTTATTTCCAGCGTTCTTGTGGCAGTCAAAAACTCCAGGTTTTCATCATCCCAGGTTCAAATCCAAAGGAAAACATTTTTTCCATAGCTCCCACCAAGTCCAGGGATTGACTCTGACTGGAACTATCGGTGTCATTTCAGTCACGTGCCTATCCCTGAACCCATCATTGTGGCTGAAGAAATGAAACGTTTTGATTGGCCAGGGATCAATTATGTATCATGATTGTGCCTCCTTCCCTTAAAAGGCCACAAGCGAAGAAGGAAAGAAAAAATCAAAGTAATGTTACCAGAAATAAGGTGAAAGAAAACTTTATGGACAGAAAAGAAAAAGAAGTGTAGGTAGTTTACTTTAAAAGTAAATATGTAGGTGTTGTGATTTTTGACAAGGATGCTACATGTAACAGAATGAAGTTGGACCCCTACCATATAAAAAGTAATTGGACCAAAGACCTAAATGTAAGAGCAAAAACTAGAAAAATTCTTAGAAGAATACATAGAAGCAAATCTTTGTGATCTTGGATTTGCCAATGAATTCTTAGATATGATACCAAAAGCACAAACACAGAAGAAAATAAGATAAACTAGACTTAAAGTTAAAAACTTTCGTGCTTCAAAGGGCACCGTCAAGAAAGTCAAAAGACAACCTACAGAATGGGAGATAATATTTGCAAATCACATTTCTGATAAAGGACTTATATCTAGAATAACTCTTACAACTCAATAGTAAAAAGACAAATAACCCAGTTAAAAAATGGGCAATGGGTCTGAATAGACGTTTCTTCAAAGAAGGTATACGAATGGGCAACAGCACATGAAAAGAAACTCAACATCAGTAGTCATTAGAGAAATGGAAATCAAAAGCACAATTAGATACCACTTCATACCCACTAGGATGGGTGTAATAAAGAGAAAAATCAGATGTTGGCACAGATGTGGAAAGACTGGAACCTGTATACACCGCTGGTGGGGATGTAAAATGGTGCAGCCGCTGTGGAAAACAGTATGGTAGTTCCTCAAAAAGTTGAATACAGAGTTGCCTTTTGACTCAGCTGTTCCACTCCTACATATACACCCAAGAGAAATGAAAACACATCCACACAGAAATTTATACACGACTGTTCATAGCACCATTACTTGTAATAGCCAGGAAGTGATGATGAATGAATAAGCAACAAAATGTGGCACATCCGTACAATGGAATATTATTTTACCACGGAAAGAAATGAAGCACTGACACATGCTGCAACGTGGATGAACCTTGAAAACGTCATGCTAAGCGAAAGAAGCCGGTCATAGAAGATCACGTATTATGTGATTCTGTTTATATAAAATGTCATGAACAGGCAAATCTATAGAGGCAGAAAGTAGTAGTGATTAGCTAGGGCTGAAGGGCATGTGGGGATCAAGAGGTGATTAAAAGGTACGGGGTTTCTTTTTGGAGTGATGACAGTGTTCTAAAACTGTGAATGTACTAAAAACTACTGCATTGTACACTTTAAAGGGGGTGAATTTCGTTGTATCTAAATAAAGCTGTTATAAAAGAAGAGTGAATATCTACCAACATCAAATAGTCAGATTTCTCAAATAAACTAATGGTTCACAGTCCCAGCCATGAAGTAGAAAATGGAGTTATGTATTCATAAAATAGTCCATTTGATATTTTCTTCCATGAAGATTTGAGTATCTCCATCTAATTTTCCTCCCCCACCCCATTTTGTTTCTTATTAAAGTAGGTTGTTCTGTATCATGGAAACTTCCTCTTGTATGAAAAAAAAATAAAAGTAATAAATCATAATGAGTTGACAAAAATGAACTGAATTGTAAACCATTTCTCCATTTTTGCATTCATATTATGCTAGGAATTTCAGATTATGTAAGGATGATTGATATCATTCATTAATAGAACAATCCATATGAAACAATCAATATGTGTTGGGTTTGGTAATCTTTTACAGGCATGCCTAATTAGCATTTTCTACTTACATTTCTTAATAAAAATAGAATCTCCTGGCATTGTGAGGATTGCATTAATTTGTAACACATGATGGCACAGAAAGAGAAGAAATTTTATTTTAAGTCTTCATTAGTGGCCTGGAAGAGAGAATAAACAGCAGGCTCATTAAATTTTACACTGATACCCAATTAGAAAGTTTTCCCACACTAGGAAGGCCAATGAAGTTTTAAAAATAGATCCAGAGAATTTGATTTGATATGGGCAAGAATCAAACTGTGGGGAATTTAACCTGTTAAATGACAAGGTAAGGTATTTGGAGGAGATAAAATAACTATGACAAAATTTACTTGAAAGGTAGTGTGGCCAAAGATAGCTAGAAATTACGGGGTAAATGTAGGCAGAAGTAAACGTTCAGTGTGATAGAGCTTATAGTCCATATTGGACAAGAAGATCACCACATAAGAATTTAAGTGTCAGTAGTTGAATATATTTAATCAAAACCCTATTCAGATTGTGTTTAAGACTTGAGATCTCAATCTTGTTTCTGCCATTTACTTGGACAAGTTAATTTACTTCTGTACGCTTCATTTCCCTCATGTATGAAATGTAGATAATAATTTCTTTTCTAACAGGAATAAGGAATATAACACTAGCTGGGGATCCTGAACAGTGTCTGGCACTCAGGGACCAATGCATGTTTGCACTTTTAATTATTTTTATTACTATTTCAACAGCCTCCTCATGGTTCCTCCTGACTTCTATCAACACCTCACTTTGCTATTGAGTGATCTTTCTAACAAACAAATGTGAAACTTGTATTTTGGCTTAAAACATTCTCCTGGCTGCTTGAAGCCAATGGCTCAAATTTCAACTCATTTGCCTGGCACATAAGACTCTTAAAGGGCCAGCCTCAATCGCCTTCTCTGTCTTTATCTCCAGCTATTTCTGTTTATGCACTCTACCTTTGAAGTTAACCCCAGCTTTTGCTTCTTGTGGAACCCCCAGTGTTTACATGAACTATTCCTTTTTCCTGAAATGGGAGAAAAGAGACCTTCTTCTTGTCAAGAATTGCAAAGGGTCTGTAATTTTTATCCTACTAGCAACCTAACAGGTTAGCGTGGATTTCATGGATGCAATCAGAACAAAATAACCTGAGTCAGAGACAAAGATCTTTATTACTTACAGCACAGCAAGAAGCATGAGGTCCATGTTTGTGCCACTTTCCCTTGCCTGCCGAGTCCCACAGAGGCAACATGGAGCGGCCCAGGTGGATGCTGCCCACAAAGTAGGTTTGTGTGTCACGGCTGAAGAACTGCAATCTTGGAAACTAAAATATTTTATAATGGGCTGCAAGGAAACCTGCCTGAACTTTGCCCCAGATGGAGACATGATCTTCATTATATTGGACAGCAAGCAAACTTGCTACCTGTTCTGGAGGGAAACACTATCTCTATCTTCCAAGGCTATAAAAACAATATTGCCCAATATGACAGGTCATGAGACAAACAGCAGCCTGTCTTTATTTAAAATTTTGATATTTTTTCATCATGGATTTTTTGGCATTTATTTTGATTTTTTAAAACACTGCATTAAAATATTCACTTCGTTAACAATAATACAATAATAGTAGGGGACTTAAACGCTCCACTTACATCAATGGGTGGATCATCCAGACAGAAAATCAACAAGGAAACAGTGGTCTTAGTGACACAATAGGCCAGTTGGATTTAGTAGATATCTACAGGACATTTCATCCAAAAACAGCAGAATTCAGTCTTTTTAAGTGCACATGAAATGTTCTCCAGGATGGATCACATGCTAGGTCACAAAACAAGTCTCAAGATATTTAAGAGGGGGCTTCCCTGGTGGCACAGTGGTTGAGAGTCCGCCTGCCGACGCGGGGGACGCGGGTTCGTGCCCCGGTCTGGGAGGATCCCGCGTGCCGCGGAGCGGCTGTGCCCGTGAGCCATGGCCGCTGAGCCTGCACGTCCAGAGCCTGTTGCTCCGCAACAGGAGAGGCCACGGCAGTGAGAGGCCTGCGTACGGCAAAAAAAAAAAAAAAAAGGTATTTAAGAGGATAGAAATTATGTCAAGCATTTTTCCTGACCACACTGGTATGAAACTAGAAATCAATTACAGGAAGAAAAATGGGAAAAGCACAAACATGTGGAGACTGAACAACACGCTGCTAAAAAACCAGTGGATCAATGAAGAAATCAAAGAGGAACTCAGAAGGTACATCAAGGACTTCCCTGGTGGCACAGTGGTTAAGAATCTCCCTGCCAATGCAGGGGACACAGGTTCAACCCCTGGTCCAGGAAGTTTCCACATGCCGCGGGGCAACTGAGCCTGTGTTCCACGACTACTGAAGCCCGTGTGCCTAGGGCCCATGCTCTGCAACAAGAAAAGCCACCGCAATGAGAAGCCTGCACACTGCAATGAAGAGTAGCCCACGTGCAGCAACGAAGACCCAACTCAGCCAGAAAAAAAGAAGAAGATACATCAAGGCAAGTGAAGATGGAAACACAACTTGCCAAAATCTGTGGCATACAGCAAAAGCAGTTCTAAGAGGGAAGTTTATAGCAATACAGGCCTTCCTCGAGAAACAAGTAACATCTCAAACAACCTAACCTACCATCTAAAGGAATTGGAAAAAGAATAGACAAAGCCCAAAGTCAGCAGAAGGAAGGAAATAATAAAGATCCAAGAGGAAATAAATAAAATACAGATGCCCCCCCCAAAAAAAACCCCCAAAAAATGATAGAAAAAAAGATCAATGAAACTAAGAGCTGGTTTTTTGAAAACATAAACAAAATTGATAAACCTCTAGCCAGGCTCATCAAGAAGAAAAGAGAGAGGACCCAAATAAACAAAATAAGAAATGAAAGAGGAGAAATAAAACCACAGAGATACAAAAAAACATAAGAGAATACTACAAATAGTTATATGCCAAAACACCAGACAAACCTAGAAGAAATGGATAAATTTCTAGAAATATGCAACCTTTTAGGACTGAATCAGTTAGAAATAGACTATCTGAACAGTCTGATCACTAGTAGTGAAATTGAATTTGTAATTAAAAAAAAAAAAAACTCCCAGCAAACAAAAATTCAGGACCGGATGGCTTCACAGGGGAATTCTACCAAACACATAAAGAAGAACTAATACTTATCCTTCTCAAACTGTTATAAAAAACTGAAGAGGAGGAAACACTCCCAAATTCATTCTATGAGGCCACGATTACCCTGTTACCAAAGCCAGACAAAGATACTATAAACAAAGATAATTACAGGCCAATATCTATGATGCATGTAGATGTAAAAATCTTCAACAAAACTGTCTTTTGTTGGTAATTTTCCCATGAAGATTTTTTTAATAGGCAAATTTAACAATTTTTTATTTTGTATCTTTCTTTCAAGCTCATTTTTTACCTTAAAAATAATACATTATTATTGTCCTCCAGCAATCATTTTTTTTAAAAAATTCAAAAATAAATAGGTTTATAAAGTAAAAATTAATATTACATACCCCAGTCCTGCCCCCTGTTCTCTGGAGTAACTATTGTTAAATATCTCTTAGTTTGTAAGCTGGGAATAATCATATACTTGTACAGCAGGATACACACACACACACACCTCCACATATATGCAGAAATACTTAACACGTATCATGTGTGATATATAATAGCCATTATAGCTGCTCAATTCTTATTAATTTTGTTCTCCCTATTCTCTTAGGCAAGTTATTTTACCTTCCAGCCAAGAATTTTCTCATCTCTGGTGATGTCTATAAAGTCTTTCTGAGCCCTATGATTTGACATTTTTTTCGGTATCCTACCGTATGCAAACCCAGCTCTAATAATCACCTGGCTTATAGTATTTCTTGTTGTTTGGCTTATGAAATTGACACAGCTTCTAGGATATCGCTTTTTATTACGTGAGTTGCAGCTGTTATCTCTATGAGCTTCCTGTATTTCTGCATCTATTGAATAGTGTGAGCCCGTGAAAATCAACACCACCTCTACATAGAAACATTTCTTCACTTTCCCTGGGTGGATATGTATAGGATTTAAGTCAAGTATTTGTCTAATCTACTGATGTATTTCTTCCATATTTTGAGATAACTAATATCCATCTAGCAATATTTTTAGAATTCATGGGGGAGGTGGTTCTGCTCACAATGTGTCAAAAGCCATTGAGATTTCTGAGGATAAGGTTTATTACAGGTTTCCCCCACTATTTGAAAGTAGAGTGATTCCTATGAAACCTTTGAGAAGCTGAAATGGAATACCTTAGGACACATCTTGCTAAGGGATGCACAAAATAAATGGAAATAAAGCACGGGTGCTCACAGACACAGGTCAAAGCTCTGGCAGCTGGATGCTGAGATGCCGAACTCAGTCCCCAGGAAGGAGCTTGGCGGGGCTACTCTCGCTTCTTAGGATGTGCGCTGCCTCTGTAACCAGCTTCTTGCAAAACAAATGCTGAGTGCTATTTTCAGTTTTCGCCTTTTCTTGTAAAAGCGAAGGTCCTCTTCAGATTTCTTTTACTTAGCAAAAACAGGTGCTATTGTAGGTCTTTTGTAAAAGCAAAGTGGCCTTAAAGGGAATTTTCGAAAGACGGGGGATACCTGAAATGACAAACTTGGTCTTTTCAACCTTTGTGATCACGTGGGTTGTTACACTGATGCAGTGAGGGTGGAGGCAGCCTGGGCTGCAATGTGAGTGTAAAATGGCGCCATGAAAAATGGCTCCTTTCTTCCTTCCTCCCTCTATCTTCCCCCTTCCTTCCTCCTTTTCTTCCTTCCTGCCTCCATCCCACATAGGATTACAGAAACCTAAAACAAATACGTAAACATGAGGCCAGCATCAGTGAGAAGTCTGTACTCCATAGTGCTAGGAAACAACTGATTGGGGGGAATAATTTAAATATGTATAAGCTGGCCAGTCTCAGATGCAACCATTCACTTAATTACGGGCTGAATGACACATGTTGCCAAGTGAATGTTAAAAAAATGTTTAATTCATTTATTTTATTGCCTCTGTATCTCCAGAGGGACTAGGGCAATGAGAACAGAAACAGCTAATTAAATGTCTTGGTGAACTGGCAAGTAGCTGGAACTTGTTTACAAGCTTGGTATACTGCATAATTAGTTCGAAATTTGGGGAGGATAAAATCCCCCATGCCTAAGATTCTAATTTTTCTTCTTGGGGATAAACCTATAGATGTGTGCCATTGGTGGACAGTAAGCAGGACTTACTTTCTGGAAGAAATATGCATGATACTCTTGCTTGGTTTCTATTTAATAGGTTTCTCCATAACTATCTAAGTCTTTACTGTTGTCAGTAGCGTTACGAAGTCAAACGACCCAGAGGTTTGTAAAGAGATACAACCTTTCACTACAAAGGTTTCTGAACTTCTCAAAAGGGAACCCTGTAGTGTCTACTAACTGTAAACAAATGCCTATCCTATGACCCAGCAATTCTATACCCCCAGGTATATCCCTGAGAGAAATGAATGCTTATGCCAATCAATCAAAAAAAAAAACAAACCATGGCCAAGAAGGTTCATAGCAGCTTCATTTATAATAGCAGCAACTTGGAAACGACACAAATGTCCATCAGGAGTAGAACGGAAAATAAATCGTGGCGTATTCATACAATGGAATGCTCCTCAGCAATGGAAAAAAAAAAAAAAAAAAGACTGCCCGTATATGCAGCCACATGGATCACTCTCCCACACATTATGGTGAATGAAAGAAGCCAGACAGAGGGTGCAAGCTGTATGTGATGTTCAAGATGAGGTCACAATAAGCTACAGTGATGGCAGTCAGAATAGTGGTTCCTGCTCTGGGGTGTGGGAAGGGAAGGGGGTATCGATGGCGGAGGGGCATGAAGGAGCCTCACGGGGCGCTGGAAGTGTTACAGAGATTGATTTGGGTGGTGATCGCACGGTGCATGCACTGGTAAAACGTCTTTGAATGATCCATTTTTGTACGCTTTATACAGCTTAGTGTGTGAGCTCTTACACCCCAGTAAAAGCCAACAAAGAAATAAATCCATAAATAAAATTTTACAAGGGAAGCCCTTCTTCTTACTACCAGGGACAGACCCGGAGAGAGACCAGGGGTATCCAGTGAGTCTCACAGATTTCACATGGGACATGATTGAGGCGGTGGCCAGACGTCCAGGGATAGGAGTTAACAGAGGCAGCTGTGCTCCAGGATCCCAGCTTATCGCCTTCTTTTTCATGTCTATTCCTTATCTTCTTTGGCGATCTTGATCCTTTGAGCAACTACATCATATGGAAAGGGATGTTACAGCGAGGGGTGTGGAATAGAAAGAAAGATGAGTTTCATAAGCTTAGGTCCTGAGAGGACTCAGAGCACAGACAAAATAAACTGTGATAAGACAGAGCCGGGCTTCCTGCCAAGCAGACTAGATAAAGACTTGCCAGATAAGAAGGAAAACAAGAGTTGGAGGGAAAGCAAGGAGTGAGGTGATGTGGGTCCTTGGGAAAGGGCAGCCCTGTGCTCTCCACAAAACTCCCAGGTAGGCTAATGGCATCCAAAGGGCATCTTGCCTTGCTTCCCAGCCTCTTTTTTCTGAATACCTTCCTGATTCCCAATTTTCCTTTTCTTACTGATTTTGTGTTCCCGAATGACCAAGCTGGAGTCTTCTGTTTTCCTTTCTCTAGAATCTATTGGGCTAGAAACATCAGTTTTTCTATTTAAATAGTGTCACAAATGAACAAAGTGACTTTTATATTCATACTCACATTTTCCCTGTGAAATTTAATTTTCAAAAATTTGACTCCAGGGCTTCCCTGGTGGCGCAGTGGTTGAGAGTCTGCCTGCCGATGCAGGGGACACGGGTTCGTGCCCTGGTCCGGGAAGATCCCACATGCCGCGGAGCAGCTGGGCCCGTGAGCCATGGCCGCTGAGCCTGCGCGTCCGGAGCCTGTGCTCCGCAACGGGAGAGGCCACAACAGTGAGAGGCCCGCGTACCGCAAAAAAAAAAAAAAAAAAAAGAATTTGGCTCCAAACACCAAGGATTTTCTAGCAAAAGTATTCCTTTATTCTTTATGACTGATTGCTATTCTTACCTCCCATAGGTATTTTCTTTCAGTGAAAGAGTAAATTAAAAATACAGATTGGGAAAATGGGGAAAAAAGAAATCCCTCATAGCAGACATTTTAGTACTGGAAAGTGAAGTTCTTTTTGGCTTGCCTACCTGAGACAGTTGGGAGAGTGATTTATTCATATCTGTTATGATAAATGTCCTCTGTGTTCCATTTGTGCTGGGAGAGACTAAACAACTTGTTTACAGCATTTTTGTCTTTGGATTTTGCCACCAGAAATAGACATAAGTAGAGACATGGGTAGAGTTTGGTCTTCACTGAAAGCCTGATCAGGAAGCCCAACATGTGTTGATCACCATGCCTGAATTCTTTGGATTTCATGATATGTAGTGGGCCAACAAGCACAGGACAATTAACCTTAGATGTGAGGATTTTCTGATGGACAAATTAACACTGAATTGGGACACATGGTTATGCATTGACCTAAAAGTTACCATTTTCTTGGCTGTGTGTTAATGTTTCTTTCTTTTTTTTTTATGGAAGTGTAGTTGATTTACAATGTTCTGTTAATTTCTGCTGTACAGCAAAGTGATTCAGTTATACACACACACATATATATATATATACATTCTTTTTTCTCTTCTTTTTTTTAAACATTGTATTTCTCATTTTTTTTTTTGCGGTACGCGGGCCTCTCAGTGCTGTGGCCTCTCCCGTTGTGGAGCACAGGCTCCAGACGCGCAGGCTCAGCGGCCATGGCTCACGGGCCCAGCCGCTCCGCGGCATGTGGGATCTTCCCGGACCGGGGCACGAACCCATGTCCCCTGCATCGGCAGGCGGGCTCTCAACCACTGCGCCACCAGGGAAGCCCTGTATTTCTCATTTCAGTAAGATAATGACAGTGTCATAACATGAAGCTTTACATTTCTTTCTGTAACACAACATTATTGAATTACACATACAAATCCAGTTGCCCTTGCAGCTCTCATATAGATATATTCCCCTGAAAGTGGGCCAAATTGAGAGCATCCTTGCATTTGTGAAATCCACCATGCATTTTAGATTTGATATCAAAAGTTTGTCAGCAAGTCAGGAGACACAGAAATTTGAAGATGGAACGTAGCATTTCTGAGTCCCTCTCAGACATGTGAAGTCTTTGTTTCCCAGACTTTGTAGGAAGAAAAGCTTAGCAGTGTCAGTGGGGAGAAGTCTCTGTATTTAAAGGTATAGCAGTGTTTTCTAGTATTACACTTAATACTTAACAGCCTTAACAGCCAGGCTGTGTTTATGTTGTTCAAAGCGTCTGCATTTGTACATCACAATATTTAGTCTCTGAAACCAAAGGCAGCACGCTTTCACTGTTGTTCGCCTTCCCCCCCAGAATGTATTGAACAATGGCTGGAAATTTGTAACCCAGTGAATACACTTAGAGTTTACATTTTTGACTTGCACCATGCTACTCAAGCCGTATCCATTAATATGAATTCTTCTGGGGATGTGATGGGGGAAAAATTAATGCCAAGACTGATAGAAACCTGTAGTTTAATTGTATGAATGTAGATGAGTAGCTTTTTTCCTCACCATCTTTTCTGGAATGGGAAGAGCCAGAGGCATAACAGTCTCCATCACGTTTTTATTTTTTAAACTGTTGATGTTCCGAAAAGGAAACATCACCTGTTTATTTAGGTATTCTCTCAGCCTACCTGTCAATCATTGCAAACTTATTTCTGGTCGGTGAGGCTTTTCCTTGTATTATTTCTGATTCACAGGCTTGAAGCCATAGACTTATTTGGCCTCCCTCTTGCTTACTGGTCCATCCCAGCATTTGCCATGGCCCAAACCATAAGAAAGCAATTGCACAAGAAGACTTGGGTTTCGCTAAAGAAGATCCTATGGTCATATCTCAGGATTGCTGAAGTGGCTTCTTTTGGAGATGGTGGTTTCTGATTTTCCATTGCCTACCATGGCACTAGTGCTCTATGTATAATCTCTGTACTTTCAAATACATAGGGTGTCAGTGGGAGTGGCTTATGGTAGCAGAACCACAGGGGCCTCCGGATGCTTCTCTGCTGCTTCCAGGCGTCTCCTGGGAACCCCGTTCAGATCCTTGTAATAGGAAAGGAATCACACTCTTATGGGATTCCCACTTCCCATTTCCTATTTCAGACAGGATCGTGTACTGAAAAGGACCAGGTCTCTGGAGTCAGGGCGGTCAATGTTTGAGTCAGGGCTCTGCTCTCCGATCTTGAGTGAGTCAACTTAACTTTTCTGAATACCAGTTTTCCCCTCTGAAAAAATAAAGCAGAATAACACCTATCTCACACAAAGCTGCTGCAATGAATAAAAGTACTAAAACAAGTAAAGCACTAATAATCATAGTAGATGCTCAACCAGTGTTGATTCTAGGCTTTGCCCCTCTTCACACAAGCCTTGTCTCTCTTACTCTTTATTATATTAATTCAACAAACATTGGTTGTGCATCTGTTATGGGATTCACTCTGTGGAAGGTCATGGGGAGAATACAAAGATGAATGAGACAGTCCTGTCCCCAGGAAACAGCATTCTAGTATAATACATTGTTTCTCAACCTTGGCTGCACTGTAGAATTACCGGAGGAGCTGTAAAGAATACCAACGTCCAGGCCACGCCCAAGGTCAGTTATATCAGAATCTCTAGGGGTGGCGCCTCAGTAAAAGTATTTCTAATTACCTATGATTGTAGGTAACTCTAACATGCATCCAAGTTGAGAATCACTGTTCTAGAGGTAATTCTAATGTGGAACCTAGAGTTATGAAGTCCAATTCTGTTTGATACTGCGGATTCAGGGCCAGTGGAATGGATAGGGCTCAATCATGAAGTGTCTTATATATACATCATCTTATAGAACGTGGCTTTTATCTTAAAGATGTTGGGAAACCAATGAAAGAATGAGCTGATTAAGCTCTAGAATGATTCCTCTGGCATACGTGTGAAGGATGTTTGGCAGATGCTGTTCCACCCATATATTCCAATACCTTGGAATTTACCATTGTAGACTTGCTCCCAACTGCCTGTTGGCATTCTCTGAGTGCTGGAACTGTATTCTTTCTCCGCTCCTGTGTACAGCAGACTAGAAGTTTGGGATAATTAGGCAACTCACAGTTCCACTGCTGTAGCATCTACTACTGACTTACACAGGATGTTGTTTAAATACCCTAGTTCCCGCACCCCTTGGGTGGGATAAGTCTGAGACGTGTGGTCTGTCCTCTCTCCTAAAGTAGCAGAACTGAGCTGTGGTTGCCCACAGTGCTAACTAGCTTGATAATGTACCTTTATTGGGCTTCTTTCTCTTCACTGTCTCACTTCTGTACTTCTCCATCGCAGGGTTTCTCAGCGTGGGCGCTACTGGCATTCAGAGCTGACTGATACCTCACTGTTGTTGTGTGTGTGCCCAGGGGAGGGTGCCCTGTACCTTGTAGAATGCTTAGCAACATCCCTGATTTCTATCCACTAGAGTCCGTTGACCACCCCACCCCCCAAACTGTAACAACCAAAAATATCTCCATCTATTGCCGGATATCCCTGGGGGACTAAATTGTCGCTCCCTACGGGTTAAAACTACTGCCCTACTGCTATTTCCTGCGACTTGCCTTTCAATCCTTGTCTCTGGATGTGCTTCTGAAGAACCTAAACTAAGAAAGAGGAGTTGAAGAGGGACACACCAGGGATATGGAGACGAATTGGGAGATAATCGTGTCAGTCTGAGACAGAGAGGATAATATCTGAACCTCGCATGAGGCTGAGGTGGTAGAGTGGGAGAGATGCATACGGGATACCAAGATAGACGCCAGCTGATGGAACTTGGAGCCTCAAAGAGTGAGGAGTGAGGAAGAAGAAGAAATGTAGCATGACCCTGGTGGTGTCATTCAGCGACAGGAATTCCAGAAGTAAGAGCGGGATTTTATAATAAAGTCTGGGGTGTTTTTTTAGGGGCTTTGTGAGAAGATGGAGGAGTTGGATTCCATGTTGTTTCTCAGCTAAGAGCCCTACTGTAATGTCGACATCCCCCTAACTCCCCGGGACAAAGGTCACTTTAGAGCAGTTGTTCTGAATCTTGGGATTCCCACTGGGATCACTTGAGAACGTTAACAGATTCTGATGCTTCAGACTCCACACTCAGAGTCCTTGATTGAGTTGGTCTGGGGTGTGGTCTCAGGATATTTAAAGCTCCCCAGGTGATCCCAATGTGTAGTCAAAAATCCAGTAAAATTTTTTTTTTTTATTATTTTTTTTTTTGCGGTACACGGGCCCCTGACTGCTGTGGCCTCTCCCATTGCGGAGCACAGGCTCCGGATGCGCAGGCTCAGCGGCCATGGCTCACGGGCCCAGCCGCTCCGCAGTATGTGAGATCCTCCCGGACCGGGGCACGAACCCGCGTCCCCTGCATCGGCAGGTGGACTCTCAACCACTGCGCCACCAGGGAAGCCCAAAAATCCAGTAACATTTAACAAGATTAGAGAAATTGTTTAGAGAGAGGATTTCTATCTCTCTCTCACACACACACCCACACCCACACACGTGCATGCACAAACACATATGCACCCCTCAACATTTCATCTCATACTTTCCTACTACAAATATGGCCATGGTATTAAGTTTAACTTTATTAAAATGAGGCTAAAGATAATGCTTGAACGGTTAAAAGTATTGTATGAACTGTCTTCCTTTGTCCAGATACTTTTCTACACACTTCTTATACTTGATCTCATTTAATCTTCACAAAAACCTTAGGAGTTAGGGCTATTATTGTATCCATTTTACTAATAGAGCAGCTGAGCCTCGGGGAGTTTGGTTTGCATAAAATCTGGTGTGTGGCACCAGGGCTGCCTCACTCTAGAGCCCAACCTGTCAACCATGGCGCTAGATGGTTAGTCTAATTTCCTCATTTTGCCCCAAGTTTATTGGGAAATTAGCATGTGGATGAGAAGTTTGAGGGAGAAAATGCAGCACTTTAAAATCTAAGTGGTAACCAGGACCTTTTCTACAGGTCACACAAATCAGAAGGATTTGACCTGATCAGGATAGAAAATGACCATTACCTTCATAACTGTACAAACATACGAAAATATTTTTGCTCTCTCAAATTCAAAGTGGAGCACTTAACTCAGAGCTTATCTGAGAAAGACTGATGGTTTGGGTAGAGTTTTAGAATGCTTTAGGAGATTATGTTGTTTTATTTAGCTATCTTTTTAGTAGCTAAATTGAGGATTGTAATCGTTTATTTATTAAAATTTCTGTGTAAATTTGAGGAGAGGGATGCTAATCATCAAGGAAACACCTACCCTGTTTCTCTGACATGAGTTTCCAGGCATCTACACCATTCCATTATGCTCGTAAGTTTCCACTATCTTTTGATGTTTAGTTAATAAAGAGAATTATGAGAGAATACCTTCACTGGCATTTGACACTTTACTTTGAAGCGCATGACACGTGGCCTGTTGACCTATTTCTCTGTGCTTCTTTATAGTATCTTTTTTTTGCAAGGAGTGTGAAATACTTCACAACTATTTATTTTTATTACATTTTGGGGGTGTTCAGAATGGACAGAAATATTTAATGATCTTTTTTTTTTTTTTTTTTGAGGTATGCGGGCCTCTCACTGCTGTGGCCTCTCCCGTTGCGGAGCGCAGGCTCCAGACGCGCAGCCTCAGCAGCCATGGCCCACGGGCCCAGCCGCTCCGCGGTATGCGGGACCCTCCCAGACCGGGGCACGAACCCGTATCCCCTGCATTGGCAGGCGGACTCTCAACCACTGTGCCACCAGGGAAGCCCTGGACAGAAATATTTGAGCTGTTTCGGATTTTCTTTTTATTGCACAGATGTTAGAAAAAAATTTACCAAGTGCTATTCATCTTTTAAGATGAATTGGGATTTATGATTTTTATGCTACATTCTCTAAGCCTGGTGTCCGCATTTTTTTTTAATGGCACTCATTTGAGCAAATGGTGTGTTTAATGCCGTTGTCTACTATCAGTACATTAGTTTGTGGACGGAGACTGCAAAGGCCAGGGGTCAGCAAACTTTTCCTATGAAAATGCCGGATAGTAAATATTTCAGGCCTTACGGGCCGTACAGTGTCCACTGCAGCTACTCAGCTCTGTTATAGCGTGAAAGCAGTCATAGGCAGTACGTAAATGAATAAGCATGCTGCTGGTGTTCCAATAGACCTTTGTTCACAAAAATAGAAGGTGGACCAGATTTGGCCTGCAGAGCTATAGTTTGCTGACCCCTGGCATGAAATCATACGAGAAAGGCTATAATCTTGGCTTCACAGTGTCAGGGTACTAATTCCACTCTTCATTTGTGTGTGCCCTTCAAAGGTGTCAGATGACAGTCTCTAAATAAGAGTGGTTAGTTTGTGCAAACAAACACAGCTGGGCAAATCCTATTAGTCGGACCCCAAATGACTTCAACCACCTTGCCAGTCCTTGTTTACTAGGGTTCAGCCTCATCTCAGAAACTGGGGGAAACTTGACCTCGGTGAAGTTTGGGTGTGGCTTACTGCCCAACAGCAGTCTAAGGCCATCTGCTCATTCAGCAGGTACAAATGTGGCCTTTAAGGTGACCACACTCAAGGCATCCCTAAGTCCTACCAGTCACTGATTTAATGCTAGTAAAAATAATGATTACTTTCTATTGAGCAATCTGTCCTTTTTCTCCTGTAAACCTCATCATGTAAGACACTCTGATCCCTTCACAGTTAAGGCCACTGAGACTTATTTTTCCCCAAATCACTCAACTAGTGAGTGGTGGAATTGGTACTCACGCCCACATATTCTGAATGCAAACCTATATTCTTTTCACTTCGAAAGCCCCCTCCCCATGAACAACAGCTAATAGCGATGGAGTTTACAAGGTGGCTGGCACTGCTTTAAGTGAACTCACTTATCCTTCCAACGGGCCTGTATCCTCTTGCCATCCCCATTTTCTAGATTAGGAAACTGAGGCACAGATGATGACCCAAATAACACATCTCAAGGCAATTCCTAGAGTCGGAAAGCATCACTCACTCCAAGTGCAAACAGACTAGGCAGGAAATGCTTTCTTCATTTTCTGGTGTCAAAAGAGGAAGAAAAACCTTGGTGGTCTAGAGAAGCAGTTAAGCCCCAGCCTGGCTTTGTATTCTAACTGCATCCCTTCTTTGTCTACTCACCCTTTCATGTCAGTTCCTTTTGTGCTGATAAATTCCAACCTCCCTGGAGTCTTTGCTATGCCGCCAGATGAATCTCACATCAAAGCCACACATTCTGGAGAAGCCTCACGTGGACGACAGTAGAGAATAGATCTGTCTCTGTCAAAACGTGAGACAAACCAATTACTTCTGCCTGTCCCTTTCCATTGTTCTGTTGAAAGCCACACAGCAGTGACACCAGAGCAGCCCAGGCAGCACTCCAGAGCCCAGGTATTCGGGACATGCCAGGCAGATGGCATGAAAGGAGAAGGGGAAGAGAACTCTACAGGTCACCAGCCGGGTCAAGTCGCTTCAACTGTGAATGCAGAAGTACCTTTTCAAAATATCTCCATGGGGGATCTAGGCGTTTTCCTGTTTTTGCTGTTGTTAGTAATAATGATGGTGGCATCAAATTCAGTCCCATCAAGTTCTGATCCCTGCTGTGAAAGAAACTAGATGTCCTCTATATCCTCTTTCTCTTGGGGGATTGTGAGGGGACAGGAGTTAGCCATCATTTCTTTCTTCGCAAATTTTCTGCCATTCACCCCTCTTCCTTCACGTATTCTGAAGATCTTTCCATGCCTGAGGATAACAGTTGCAAAACTTGGAAGTGCCGGAGTAACCGAGGCCACTTGTTGTGAACTAACCAATAACTAGACTAAGTGATAATTATAGCTTAGGTATCATGTCCATAGCATTGCTACCAGATTACAAGGCCAATGTCAGATAAAATGCCACTACACAAAAACGTCTTTTAAGTGTTTATTTTTGAAACTTGTTACTTTAAAAAAGTCTTCAACATAGAGAAGAGCTGCTGAAATAGTACAGAGAGTTTCCAGATAAAGACCTTACCCAGCTTCCCCTAATGATTACATATTGCAGGGCCATAGTACAATGATTAAAACCGGGAAATTAACCTTGACACAGCACTATTCACCAAGCTACAGCTCTTTTGTGACTTTCTCCAATTTCCCCACTGCTGTCCTTTTTCTGGTCCTGGATCTCACATTAGATTTAATTGTAGCTCCTTAGTCTCTGCCAATCTGTGCTGTGACACAGAACGAATGGTTAAGTAACGTGCCCAAGGTTATGCACTTATTAAATGATATTGTTGAGGTTTTGAACACAGAGGTCCCCCTGTAAAAACCACTTTCTTAA
Source organism: Phocoena phocoena (assembly GCF_963924675.1). NCBI lineage: Eukaryota > Metazoa > Chordata > Mammalia > Artiodactyla > Phocoenidae > Phocoena > Phocoena phocoena. The sequence continues at coordinate 12,045,740 of NC_089240.1, read as the reverse complement.
TCACTATATCATTGGCCTGAGTTTCCTTTTGGCCATTGACTGGACTGTACCTGAGTAAAAAATAAATGTCTGATTTTTATGCCTTTGACAGTTTAAACATTTATTTGTTTCAGTAGCTGGCATTATATTAACTAACATATGGACCCTATATGAGTCCATGTAGTATAGAGTTATAATAGTAGGTTAATAGTTTAGTGTAGTATAGGGTTACCTTAGTACTATACTATACTTGACACAAGAAAGCAACATAAGTGTACCTGGCCTTTAATTTAGGCCTTTGTTTTTTATATATCTTCATTTATCTTTGATTATTTTAAGGTTTGATCAAATGTTAAAAATATAACTAAAATAAATTTACTTTTCAAAATAAATAGGTATCACAAAATAGTTTTTTTTAACATCTTTATTGGAGTATAATTGCTTTACAATGGTGTGTTAGTTTCTGCCGTATAACAAAGTGAATCAGCTATACATATGCATATATCCCCATATCCCCTCCCTCTTGCGTCTCCCTCCCTCCCACCCTCCCTATCCCACCCCTCTAGGTGGTCACAAAGCACAGAGCTGATCTCCCTGTGCTACGTGGCTGCTTCCCACTAGGTATCTATTTTACGTTTGGTCGTGTGTATATGTCCATGCCACTCTCTCACTTCGTCCCAGCTTACCCTTACCCCTCCCCGTGTCCTCAAGTCCATTCTCTATGTGTGCGTCTTCATTCCTGTCCTGCCCTAGGTTCTTCAGAACCATTTTTTTTTTTTAGATTCCGTAATTCAAAAAGAGTCATGTAGCACAATGTTCATTGCAGCTCTATTTGCAATAGCCAGGACATGGACGCAACCCAAGTGTCCATCATCGGATGAATGGGTAAAGAAGATGTGGCACATGTATACCCTGGAATATTACTCAGCCGTGAAAAGAAATGAAATTGAGTTATTTGTAGTGAGGTGGATGGACCTAGAGACTGTCATACAGAGTGAAGTAAGTCAGAAAGAGAAAAATACCGTATGCTAACACAAAACAGTTTTTTTTAAATGGTGGAGAGGGCGAGTAGAGGCTATGTATTAGGAAATCCAACATCCCTACAGTATTAGGACCTGTCAGTATTTCATAAAGTTCGGCAATCTCTACTTTAGCATATGGTTGATGCTAACGATTTTTACACTTTCTTCTGTGTGTGTTTTTTAAGTCTCATATCAACACACTTGATAATTAAATTGAAAGTTGGAATCATCAATCAATAAAATGAAGTTAGAGCTAGGAAATTTGTGTGGGAGCTAATTAGAGCATAGCCTGTGGGATAAAATTTAATAAAAATTCAACTGTGGCATGTAGCAGCAAACAACCTTTTCCCAGCAGAAACACCTCGTAGAGCTGACTTCATTATTTCAAGCGTCGCGTTTGGTCAAGGATTTGGAAAACAGCCCAGTCTGCTATAAAAGAGCATTCTATCTGAGAAAATATCTGTACAACCGGATTTTGTTGTACAGATCCCACGGGCTAATGATGTGCCCTGTCAGGCTTCACTGTGGATAGACTGTGTGGTGTGCTGTATCCCTCCATACTCAGCAAATGGGTTAGGTGGGCTGGCGTGTAGGCACTGAAGTCGCTGATGCAGGCTGGTGTCGGCAAGCTTATTTAGAATTGGATGAAAAGGCAGGAATGACTTCACTTGTCCTGGTGGCGCTGAACCTAACATAGAACCTGGCAGCTTTGGCTATTGTACTGCTGTAGCGACCATGAAGATACTCCTCTTAGATAGATCTTCAACTGCAGAGGGTAGTGGCCCCAGCTTCTGCTCTCTGAAATGCATCACCACATTTTATAAGAAGAGCTTCATTGCGTACTGCGTCTGTTGCATGATTCTCGTTTTTAAAAATCCCACTCACCATGTACGCCAAAGTTTCTGTTTGACATTTGGTTATTAATTTCCATTTTCCATGATACAAATCAGTTGTTCTTGCAAACTGATGCAACATTCGCATTTAAATATATTTTAATGGGTTTAAAAGCCAGTAAGCCTTTGCATTTAAATAGAGTTTTCAGTTTCGAATATTCAATTCCAAGGCTTTTCTGTATATATTTATGATAATATTTTTATAAATGATATACTTACATCATTTTTGGTAAGAAATTACGTAATGCTGGAAAATTTCCCAAACATTTATTTCGAAAATGCTCTCTTCGAAAAATGTTACTTTTGCAAACTTTGCTAAAATGTTAATATGTACCTTGGAGACACATAAATGCATTAATTTTGTTTGAGTCTAAGTAGCCAACTACTGACAGCCGCTTGCCCTTATGCAAAACTTCTCTTCTTTGCCAGAAAACTAGGAAACTAGCGTTCTTCTGAAAGAAAAATATTTAACTTATCTTTAAGTCAATAACTATTTTAAGTACTTTGCCACAAGATAGCCAGAAAATTCTGTAGCAAACACAATGGAATGGTATACCATCTTGTTACAAGGCTTTCTGAAGAATCTACTGTGTAAAGGTCTTATAAAAGAAAACTTGATGACATCTTGTCATATGTGAATTGAAATGTCACAAAGTGCCAATGCTGGATGAAAGAGTGTCAATCCCTCCAACATTCTGATGTCCCCCTCTTCCTTTGGGACATCTGATGGACTAATGTGACCATCTGACCTACAATTGAGAAGAACATGCCAGTGTCAGTATTTGTATAAAACGTTAGTGATGCTTTTCAGTTGTGGTAAGCTGGGGGGTTGGGTCTTACCACCCATGCAGGGACTGGACACAAGGTCTTCAGTTGATGCAAGGCAGATAATGGGAACCAAGATCCTTGCAAAAAGCCAAGATTCTTAACGTGCTGCATATATAGGGCAAGAGTTGAAAAGTTTCATCCATTAGTATAATAAGGCAGCAACAAAACTTTTCTACCCATGAATGGGCTTTGGGTAGAAATAAAAATGGACTCCTTTTAGGTTTTATCATTATGGATGTGTGTTTCACGTGATTTAGGGTTAGACTTCAAGCTATTCTTCTGGATCAGGAATGCTTGAGCTGGAAATTGACACAGAGCTTGAGTCCAAGCTAGTGATAAACTTAAGGTATCAGGAAGCAAATGTAAAATTTCTCTGGCTGGGGTTGCCCTCCCCCGCTAAGCAGTAGGGGCTTCTAACAGATAAGGCAACCGTGATCGTGAGCTTGCAGTTGTGTAGAACGTTCTGCACTTGGCCCTGCAGATCCTTGTTCCATCCTTCTCCACTCTGCTTTGCTCCCCCAGCAGATCGACCTGTATATACTGAATCACCGGGGCTTCCCGGCTTTTCTTTCTTTTTTTTTTTTTTATTGAAGTGTAGTTGATTTGCAATGTTTTATTAGTTTCAGGTGTACAACACAGTGATTCAATATTTTTATACATTATACTCCATTTCAAGCTATTACAAAATGATGGCTGTATTTCCCCGTACTGTTTACTATAACCTCGTAGTCTACTTATTTCATACGTAGTGGTTTGTACCTCTTTTTTCCCTACCCCTATATTTACCCTCCCTACTGGTAACCACTAATTCATTGTCTGTATCTGTGAATCTGTTTCTGTTTTGTTATATTCATCTCTGTGTTTTATTTTTTAGATTCCACATATAAGTCATAACATACAGTATTTGTCTTTCTCTGTGTGACGTATTTCACTTAGCATAATGGCCTCTAGGTCCTCCATGTTGCTGCAAATGGCAAAATTTCATTCTTTTTTATGGCTAAGTAGTATTCCATTGTATATACGTACCACATTTTCTTTATCCATTCATCTGTTGATGGACGCTTAGGTTGTTTCCATGTCTTAGCTATTGTAAATGGTGCTGCTATGAACATTGGGGTGCATGTATCTTTTAGAATTACCGTTTTCATTTTCTTCAGATACATACCCTGAAGTGGAACTGTTGGATCATATGGTAGTTCTATTTTTAGTTTTTTGAGGAACCTCCCTGCTGTTTACCATGGTGGCTGCACAAATTTACATTGCTACCAACAGTGTTTGAGGGTTCCGTTTTCTCCCCATCCTTGCCAGCATTTGTTATGTGTAGACTTCTTGATGATAGCCATTCTGACAGATGTGAGGTGATATCTCATTTTGGTTTTGATTAGCATTTCTCTGATGATTAGTGATGTTGAGCCTCTTTTCATGTGCCTATTGACCATCTGTATGTCTTCTTTGGGAAAATGTGTATTCAGGTCTTCTGTCCATTTAAAAAATCTGGTTCCTGGCTTTTCACTGTGTTCAGCCAGTGGGAGGTAATGGCAGGATATTGAAAAACAGTAGATTAGTAAGGTCATGATATTAGTTCCACCAGCTACTGGGCTGCTGGTTGGCAGTGTCAGCCAGCCTCTACCAAAGACCACGTGGCTCCTGTCAGGCAACCCTGGCCTCCAACTACATATCTGATAACCACTTCCTCCTTGTGCCACTCAGGTTGGGGTAGCAAAAGCTTCGTGTTTCACTACCTTTTGGCTTCTGTTAGCACTTCCCACACCTTTGAAATAGTCCTTTCATTAAACTCTCCACAATTACTCTATTTGATATGCCATCTGTTTCCTGTCAGGAATTTGACTGATATATTATTGATAATTTAAAAACTTAATATTCGTGATAATAATTGAGGACAAAATCCACCATGAGCCAAGAGTCCATGGACCTAACAAATAGAATAATTAGAACTCAAAGAACTTGAAATAATAGAACAGTTTACACGTACACACTGCTATATTTAAAATGGATAAGCGACAAGGACCTACTGTGTAGCACAGGGAACTCTGGTCAGTATTATTGAGCTGCCGGGAAGTTCATTCAGGTCTTTCTGCAACAGCTTACAGAACTTTTTGGCCAACCCAATATGTAACAACCTAAATGGGAAAAGAGGCAGTACTTGCAGGATAATAGCTGATAATTTTCATAATGGATTAATGACATAATTCCTAAAATTTTTAAAATACAACACGTCCTGAGTAGGATTAAGCGAACACGCCTACATCTAGACATAGGAAGTGAAACTGCAGGCAAAGAAACAAAGAAAACATTTGAAAAGCAGCCAAAAAGAAAGACCAGATTATCCACTATACTAACAGTAAGACAGTAGGTTTTGCAGCGCAGTAATATAGACCTAGTAACACTGGAATGATATCTTCAAAATAATGAGAGAAATTAACTGTCACCTATAATTTCACACCCAGCTAAAATAGCATTCAAAATAAAGGACAGAATGAAGAGTTAGGGGAAAAAATGGTTCATTTCTTAAACATTTAAGTTATAAAATTGACCAAAAGAAAAAATATTAAAACATAACCACTAAAGAAATAGAATCAGTAATCTAAAATCTGTTTATAAAATGAGCACTAGGCCCAGGTGGTTTTACAGGCAAGTTTTACTGAAAAGGGAAACAACCCGAAAGAGAAATGGGCAAAGGACGAACAGCTAATTCAGAGAGGAGAAATTCTCAATGGCTGACAAGCCCTGTAGAAAGCTCCTCAGCCTCATTTATAATCAGAGGAATGAAAATTCAAATAATAATGAAATATCATTCCACCACTCTCAGGTTGGCACATGTTATGCAAGTCTGAAAACACCAAATGTTGGCAAGAGTTGAACATAGAGAAATAGGAAGTCAAAGGCATTGGTGGTAGGCTATAAATTGGATTACTTACTTTGGGAAGCATTTTTGCAACCTTTAATAGAGATGTACATAAACATACACATCAACTGGGCAATTCCATTTCTAGAAACTTTCACACGTGTGCACCCGAAGACAAGTACAAGATAATTTAGCGGAACATTGGAGATAATCTAACTCTATCCCTCAGTAGAATAATGGGGAGCTGTAATATTCCGAAAATGGCTATCATACAACAGTGAAGATGCATGGACTAAGTCTGCATGTATTATCTGGATAAATCTAAAGAGCGTAACATTGAATGAAAGTAGCAAGGAACACAGTATGCATCATTATATCATTTATGTAAAAATTAAAAACAAAAGAAAACAATGTAATTTCCTATGGATATATGCTTATGTTGTTAAAGTTAAAAACATACAGAAGGATACACATCAGCTTCCGGCTGAATGAGGGCAAAATGCAGTGGTTACTGCCGTATCTCTTAACACTTCATAAAAAAAGATTTTAAAAAGGTAAGACATTTGCATTTATTTAATATTGGTGTAGAAACAAAAGGATATTAGATGATTTTCTGTACTGTAACTGTATGTTTGAAAATGCCTTATACTTCTAGACAAAATAGTACCAGTATGTTTTTATAAATCATCAAAATATTTTTCCTGGGGATTACATTCTTATTATTTCTTATACCTGTAGCAGAGGAATAGGACAGCCAAATGGATTTCTAAACAGTTTTACCATGCATAAAATTTACATTACACATGTTGGTATTCAGGGCTGTTTTAAACCTGCTTCCTGCCCTCTGGGATATAAGTAGGGATGGAAATGGTTAGCCTTGAATTTGAGGATGAGCGTCTGACAATAAATGTTTCCTGTGAGACTATGCCACCTGCTTGCTGTATGGCCCCTTAAGAAGCTTAAAGGAGGCCACACAATTATCATGTTTCCAGTTTTCCCCCCGAGACACTCCTTGTTGTTATTTATTCCGGCTGCTGGCTTTCCAGACCTTTCCTTCCCTATTAAAGTACTGGCTGGTGACGCTAATTCAAGAGAAAGAAATGTAGAGGGAAATCCACCTGCAACCAAAGGAAATACATGAGTTCTTATGAACTCCTTTGCTTCCATAAAAGTTAGAAATGTTGATTGAACTGAGCTCATTGAATTTCTGTTTCTAACTTTTTCTATGCTAAAGAGCCTGTTCTGTGCACACAGTGGCAGTTTGAAACCGCCTTGAAGACTTTGCTATATCCCAGAAGGGAACATTAGCTGTTGTTTCTAGGAGCCTGTTGAAATTCAAAAATGAGTATGAATAAGAACTTGGACCATTGGATGAGAAAGAGGCTTCAACAGCGTATTTCATTATACAATGCGAGGTATTTGCTTTAGGGAAATAAAAGTGTTCATCTTTGGGTATGATTGGCAAAAAAAAAGCTTACAACCACGTTGTCTCAATGAAAAATTGTAAATCTCAAATTTGCTCAGTTTCTAGGAAGACACTGTACGAGCAATGGCAAGAAATAGGGAAGAAAAATGTTGAATAAAGTAATGACTAGGTAGGGTCTCTGTCATGGATCTGAGTTTTAAACAGTGATTCTTTTTTCTGTTTGTTTTAGTATTTATTTATTTATTTTTGGTTGCGCCAGGTCTTAGTTGCGGCAGGCGGGCTCCCCATCAACTTAAATGTGTGCTGGGTTTCCCCGTGGGAACCTAAACTTGTTATAAGTATTGACTGCTCTCAATGCCAAGTCTTTCTAACTGTTAAGTTGATTACTTTCAAATTTCATCCTGTGTCTTGGTGCCTGAGGCAAGCTGGGAACACCCACCAGGGTGCTGATGTTTCATTCTCATCCAACTTAATTGCATTATTTTTCAATGATTTCTCCATCCTCCCGACCCCATGGGAGCAAAGTATTTTCTTTTGCGCACAAAGGTGATTGTGCCCAACATATTGATGATTAGATATGTTGACAATGATACATATAACTATAAGGACTTTTACTTCTACAGGGTAAAAAAAATTCTCTCATTTCCAGCGTTTTGCCTTCTTGATCACTGATGTAATGTGTTCTGTCCTGGATCTTCATTTTTCTTTCTCCTCAAATGACGTTCTCTGGTGGACAAAATTATGTTGATGAAAGCAGTCTTTGAGTTTTCATACTCTGCAAACTTTGGTATTTATTTGCCTTCAGCCTAACCTGGTTTTGCTTTCCAGTTGCACTTCATAAAATATGATTTGCGGTTCAGATTTCTAGAGGGCAGAAAAGTCTTAAAAGTAATGGGAAGAACATGATAGAAATGAAACTAATTTTTGAATAAGGATATCTATGTATCTATGTATCTATCTGCTTTAATCGTGGGTAACTTGTGATCCTCAGGTAGAACCTTCTGTTCTCAAAAAGTAAAATGATCCTCCAAACGAGGGGCAATGTCAGGAAAAGCCCTTCGGTATGAGAGTTAACATGAATCCATGCAACCTGTAAGGAAGTCTTTCTCTGTAGGTAAGTATCAATCAGGGCTCAGTCAGAAGACAAAAATCACACCAGCGATTTTAATAGAGAGAATTTCTTTTTATTATTGTCTTTTAAAATTAATTTTAAAAATTTATACAATTTTAAAGGTTACTTTCCATTTACAGTTATTACAAAATATTGGCTGTTATTCACCAGGTTGTGCAGTACATCCTTGAGTCTATCTCGCACCCAGTAGTTTGTTTTCTGTCACTGTGAGTCTGCTTGTTTTTTATTGTATTCACTAGTTTGTTGCATTTTTTAGATTCTATGTGTAAGTGATATACAGTATTTGTCTTTCTTAATAAAGAGAATTTAATATAACGAACTGTTAACTAGGTATAAAGTGTTAACTAGGTAACTGAAAAGGGCATTGTAGAAGTAGCAACTACAGGAAGCAGCTGTTACGCCTGGGGAAACAAAGGGAAGAGGTTGGGATTGTAATGTTCTAGAACAGGGGTCCCCAACCCCCGGGCCGTGGACCAGCACTGGTCCGAGGCATGTTAGGAACCGGCCCCGCAGCAGGAGAGCGGTGGTCCAGTGAGCGAAGCTTCATCTGCCGCTCCCCATCGCTCGCATTACCGCCTGAACCATCCCCCCCCATCCCTGGTCCCGGAAAAATTGTCTTCCACAAGACTGATCCCTGGTGCTAAAAAGGTTGGGGACCGCTGTTTTAGAAGGTTGAAGGAGGAAGGGCCCATGGATTTAAAACTCTGAGCCCTGAGAGAGGCACACTGCTTGGCCGGTGGTGGAGTGCAGTGAGGCTGCCTGTGCCCGTGTTATGAAAAAGAAAAACAAAGTGAAATTTGAATTCAGCTGCTGCTAAGGACTTGCCACAGCCAGGGTAAAGAAGTGAGACTGGGGTGATGATAGAAACAAGAGTCCAACAGGAAGCCCATAGAAAACAAAGAGGAAACAGGAACAAACAAGCCCCTCTTCCTTCTCTGGCCTTACACTCTATTACTGGCATCCCCTAGTGAGAGCCTAACAGGCGTTAGCTGGCAACTTAAAAATGTGTTTTGCAGACTCCCAGCCCCAGCATCAAAGAGCCGAGTATACAAGGGCAGGTTTGGAACTGGGGGACAGTAGTTTAACAACTGGCACTTAAGTTTGCAGAAGTAACCCCATCTACGGTGTGAGTTGGTTATGAAATTAAAGTACTGCCTGTAGATCACTTGGATGGCCGTGCTAATTGACTCCACATCATTCAATGGTCCCTAGTGATTTATCTGAGCCGAAACCCATACCCCTTGCTAGTGACTGATATAGAAATGAGTTTCTCATATTTTATGTGTAACCTAAGAGTTCTATATGCCCGTCAGCAAATTAATTAAATTGGTCCAGTGCCAGTATTTTTAATAAGCCACAACCACTGGCATTAGGGCTTAGATCCAGAGAGCTGACAAGTAGCAAATTTGAGCCCTTATTGTCTGCTTCATATCAAAGACCCAGAAGAATTTTTGAAAACGTTAATAAAGTTTCTTACAAGGAAAAAAACTAAGCAAAATACTGAAAAAGGAGCAAGACGAGTTTGGCTGTTTTCATTCACTCAATCAACATTATTCTGGTATCCCTAGACAGGACATTTAGACAAGAAAAATAAATAACATACATATATGAATATTAGAAACTGTCATGCTTTGGAGTTATTATCATTATCCACCTAGAAAAGCCTATTCAATCAACTCAAACTCTAACAGAATATTGGAGTTCAGTAAGTAACCAAATGTAAGATCAACATATGCAAATCAGTAGCTTTCCTTCAAATCATCCACAAGCAAGTAGAAAATATAATAGTGAACACAAAAAGAATTTCAAGTTTATTCATAGCAGTATTAGAAACTGAAATACTATTGGTTTTGTAAATAAAGTTGTGTTAGAACCCAGCCACATATTATTCATATGTGTACCATGTATGGTTATTTTTGTGCTACACTGATAGAGTTCAGTAGTTGTAACAGAGACTCTGTGGCCCAGAGACTGGACAATATTTATTATCTGGTCCTTTACAGAACATGTTTGCTGATCCCCGATGTCTGTGATCACGTTATAAATGAGCCCAGTCCACATTTGCATCTGTGTTTGTAGTCACACTAGTGCCTGAAGTGCCTGTATTTAACTCTTTTTTTTTAACTGAAGCATAGTAAAGTTACATTGTTGTGTTACTTTCAAGTGTACAGCAAAGTGATTCAGTTATATGTGTGTGTGTGTGTGTGTGTGTGTACTTTCTCAGATTCTTTTCCATTATAGGTTATTACAAGATATTGAGTATAGTTCCCTGTGCTATACAGTAATCCTTTTTGGTTATATATTTTATATATAGTACTGTATATATGTTAATCCCAAACTCCTAATTTATCTCTGCCCCCTGCCGCTATCCCCTTTGGGAACCATAAGTTTGTTTTCTATGTCTGTGAGTCGGCTTCTGTTTTGTAAATAGGTTCGTTTGTATCATTTTCTTAGATTCCACATACAGGTGACAGCATATGATATTGCTCTTTCTCTGTCTGACATACTTCACTTAATATGATAATCTCTAGGTCCACCCATGTTGCTGCAAATGGCATTATTTCATTCCTTTTTATGGCTGAGTAATACTCTATTGTATATATGTACCACATCTTCTTTTTTCATTCATCTGTCGATGGACGTTTACATTGCTTCCATGATACAAAAACAAGACCCGTACATACGCTGTCTACAAGAGACCCACTTCAGCCCTAGGGACACATACAGACTGAAAGTGAGGGGATGGAAAAAGATATTCCATGCAAATGGAAATCAAAAGAAAGCTGGAGTAGCAATTCTCATATCAGACAAAATAGACTTTAAAATAAAGACTATTAGAAGAGACATAGAAGGACACTACATAATGATCAAGGGATCAATCCAAGAAGAAGATATAACAATTGTAAATATTTATGCACCTAACATAGGAGCACCTCAATACATAAGGCAAATGCTAACAGCCATAAAACGGGAAATCCACAGTAACACAATAATATTAGGGGACTTTAACACCCCACTTTCACCAATGGACAGATCATCCAAAATGAAAATAAATAAGGAAACACAAGCTTTAAATGATACCTTGAACAAGAAGGACTTAATTGATATTTATAGGACATTCCATCCAAAAACAGCAGAATACACTTTCTATTCAAGTGCTCATGGAACATTCGCCAGTATAGATTGTATTTTGGGTCACAAATCAAGCCTTGGTAAATTTAAGAAAATTGAAATCGTATCAAGTATCACTTCCGACCACAACGCTATGAGACCAGGTATCGATTACAGGGAAAAAAACTAAAAAATTCAAACACATGGAGGCTAAACAATATGCTACTGAATGACCAAGAGATCACTGAAGAAATCAAAGAGGAAATCAAAAAATACCTAGAAACAAATGACAATGGAGACACGACGACCCAAAATCTGTGGGATGCAGCAGGAGCAGTTCTAAGAGGGAAGTTTATAGCAATACAATCCTACCTCAAGAAACAAGAAAAATGTCAAAAAAAAAAAGAAACCCCTAAACTTACACCTAAAGCGATTAGAGAAAGAGGAACAAAAAAACTCCTAAGTTAGCAGAAGGAAAGAAATCATAAAGATCAGATCAGAAATAATGAAAAAGAAATTAAGAAAACAATAGCAAACATCAATAAAACTAAAGGCTGGTTCTTTGAGAAGAAAAACAAAATTGATAAACCATTAGCCAGACTCATCCAGAAAAAAAGGGAGATGACTCAAATCAACAGAATTAGAAATGGAAAAGGAGAAGCAACAACTGACACTGCAGAAATACAAAGGATCACGAGAGATTACTACAAGCAACTATATGCCAGTAAAAGGACAACCTTGAAGAAATGGCCAAATTCTTAGAAAAGCACAACCTTCCAAGACTGAACCAGGAAGAAATAGAAAATATGAACAGACCAATCACAAGCACTGAAATTGAGACTGTGATTAAAAATCTTCCAACAAACAAAAGCCCAGGACCAGATGGCTTCACAGGCGCATTCTGTCAAACATTTAGAGAAGAGCTAATACCTATCCTCAAACTCTTCCAAAATATAGCAGAGGGAGGAACACTCCCAAACTCATTCTACGAGGCCACCATCACCCTGATACCAAAACCAGACAAAGGTGTCACAAAGAAAGAAAACTACAGGCCAATATCGCTGATGAACATAGATGCGAAAATCCTCAACAAAATCTAGCAAACAGAATCCAACAGCACGTTAAAAGGATCATACACCATGATCAAGTGGGGTTTATCCCAGGAATGCAAGGATTCTTCAATATACGCAAATCAATCAATGTGATACACCATATAAACAAACTGAAGGATAAAAACCATATGATCATCTCAAGAGATGCAGAAAAAGCTTTTGACAAAATTCAACACCCATTTGTGATAAAAAAAAAAAAAAAAAACTCTCCAGAAAGTGGGCATAGAGGGAACCTACCTCAACATAATAAAAGCCATATTTGACAAACCCACAGCCAACATCACTCTCAATGGTAAAAAACTGAAACCATTTCCACTAAGATGAGGCACAAGACTAGGTTGCCAACTCTCACCGCTATTATTCAACATCGTTTTGGAAGTTTTAGCCACAGCAATCAGAGAAGAAAAGAAAATGAAAGGAATCCAAATCAGAAAAGAAGAAGTAAAGCTGTCACCGTTTGCAGATGACATGATACTATACATAGAGAATCCTAAAGATGCTACCAGAAAACTAAGTTTTTTAAGTAAGTGAGTTCAGCTCCAGGTTCCTCTAACAGAGAATTACTGACACCAGGCTAGATAATTTATTATTATTCCTAACTGGTGAAGGTATGCTACTGTGAGGTCACTCAGGGTACAGTCGCTGGTTTCAGAGTGGTTTAATTTATCCATTTGATATTTGGCTGATGGATTTACATTCTTTCACAAATAACGATGCAATTTTGTTTTTGTCTAATAACCTCACTTGCATTTCATATTGCTAGAAACCTACAGACTTTGTTTAATGGGCACACGGCCCACAGACTTTAATGTTTTTCTGATGACATGAGTAATAAATATTCATTATTGAAAATACGTGAAAAAAATTTTAAAAGTCCAAAGATGAAAATGAGCTATTATCCGTACTATCAATATAACCTCAGGCTTTAACATGTGGGTGAATCTATATCCAGCATTTTATATATAATATCAATATATATTCATAATACACATATACGTATTTTATATATGTTACAATGTACGTATACATACAAACTTTTAAAATACAAATAGATTTATATTTTACATGCTGTTCTGTAACCTACCACTTTTCACTTAACGAAGTATTAACATTTTTCATGACGTTGAATGTTTTCTACAACCTCATCTTTTTTATAAAAGGATTTAAAATTTCTTTGTTTTTATTTTTTTAATTGAAGTATAGTAGATTAACAATATTATATTAGTTTCAGGTGTACAACATAGTGATCGAATATTTTTATAGATTATACTGCATTTAAAGTTATTACAAAATAATGGCTATATTTCCCCGTGCTGTACAATATATCCTTGTAGCTTATCTATTTTGCACATAGTTTGTATCTCTTAATCCCCTACCCCATCTTGCCCCTCACCCCTTCCCTCTCCCACCGGTAACCACCAGTCTACAGCCTCATCTTTTATTTCTTCCTAGTAGTTCACTATATGACCATATCATAATTTATTTTTTTCCTCTTTAATCATAATTTCTTTAACCAAGTCCCTATTGTTGAAAATTGAGGTCATTTCCATTTGTTCCCAGTTATAAACAGGGCTCTGCAAGTATGTTGATGCTAAATCTGTGCATATTCATGGCAGTTTCTTTAGGAGAAATTTCTCGAAGTGGAATTGCTGAGTCAGTGGATGTGTACATTTTGAGTTTAACTGAATCCCCAAATCCTTTAAATATTTCTTCCCTTTGGAGTATTTTTCAAAGGTTTCTTCACATTTCGAAGTTTCCAGATCAAGATATAGACCATTTCCAGCCCTCCAGAAGGCTGCTTTGCGCCTCTTACCAATCTCTATCCACTCCACACACCCTACAAGTAACTTTTACCCCAATTTCTATCACCACAAATTTGTTTTCCTGTTCTTAAACTTCTTATGAATAGATTCATAATTCTGTGTGTATGGCTACTTGTAGTCATCATCACGTCTGTGAAATTCACCCATGTTGTGTATATATCAGTACTTTGTTCTTTATAACTGCTATATAGTAGTCTGTCGTCTGAATTTATATACCATTTACATATCCACTGTCCTTCTGATGGCCATTGGGTTGTTTCCAGTTTGGGCTACCATGAATGAAGTGGCTACGAACATTCTTATACACATCTTTTCTTGGACATACACACTCATTTCTCTTGGAATTGCTGTATCACAGAGCAGGCATATGTTTAGAAATATGTTTTCTTAAATGAGGGCAGAAAATCATGTGAGGAAAGGAAGCAATCAGTTAAGCCCCTGAATATAGGAATGGATGCTGACAGGTGCCAGTAGGGAGGAAGAGCTGGTCCCGATCACCCCGGTTGTCCTGGGCAGTGATACCATACAAAAAATTCCCTGGGCCAATTTTAAGGCTGCCAGTTTCCTCTAAAATGTATGTTTCTTTGGGAGTCAGAAAGAAGAATATTCAAAATGACCAGGAGGTTTGAAAAACTTGGAGCAGACTGCCTAGAGTAGTAGCTGGGATCCTCTGAGTTACTTCTGTCTCAAGACAAACTAAGTGCGCTTTAATACCCTTCCCCCATGGATGTGAAAGAAGAAAGGCTCTACAGTAAACTAAGACACTGTCTTTCTAGGAGTCATTGTAGTTTTAGTGCAGTGTGCTGATTCATGACAAGGTAAGAAACAGGCACCAGAATGTAAATCAGTGCTCTGCTTACTTTATTGAGAAAATTTTGATACCAAAAAAGTTAGATGAATTAAACAATGTTCTTATTCATGTATTGAACTTACATTCTGGTTCAAGCTCCTGATCTCATCATAGATCAATAACAGTTTGCTAAAAGGCAGCCAATCTGCAGACCACACAGACTTTAGAGTAATAGGATCTGGGTTCAGATGTCCACTATGCTACTTACTATGTGACTTTGTATGTATTTCTCAATCACCTTAAACCTCAGTTTCCTCATCTGTAAAATAGGAGTGATAACAGTACCTAACATGGGGGTCTGGGAAGAATTTGAATACACATATGTAAAGTGTTTGCTGTTCACACAAAGTAAGTGACTCTGTTTGTGCATGCAGTCCAGAATCCATGAAATACGATAGGTCCCGGAGTGTACTTTAGCACCTCAATCCTAGCTTTTTACCATGCAGCACAGGTGCTGCAAGCAACAGATGAGAAAACCATTTCTGAAATTTGGAAATGGTGTGGTACATGATGTATCCAGTTTTCACAAGGTTGCCCAAGATCTAGAATCTCCTACCGCTTCTTTTTCTCTGACCAAGCAGAATTTTGATCATCGATTTTTGCGTTATTTGAAGACAGCATGAAGTTTGGTAATGAGTTAAGATTCTGGACTAAACTGTATTCTTGGGTGAAAGGTGATGTGTCTCACCTAATTTATGGACCTCCTCACTTTCTCTTGACCCCTCCTGCCTCACTGGTCCTTGGCTAAGAGCCTAATGGAGAGGCTGAAGGCCATCGTGTCTGCCTCGTGTTCCAGCACCCTCTCAGTCCCACTTGCAGGGAAGTTGAGCCACTTCAGTGCCAGCCTGCCCTGCTCTAACTGAGGCTCTGGCCCCTCTCAGCACTCTGGAACTCAGTTGGAGGGCTGTACGTTGGGGAATGGCGCCTGGGGAAGGTAATGTTCTGTGGGACAGGCATTATGGGGGAGCGAATGCATTTTATCCCTTTTGGTTCAGTTCCTCTTGCCAGCTAAGTTGTAACAGTGTAAAAAGTCATGTTATTTGTCCTTTATCCTAAAAAGGATATTTCTGTGTACTTTTGGGTCAGATTTTTCAACTTGAAAATTTTTTTTATTGCAGTATAGTTGACTTATAATGTGGTATTAGTTTCAGGTTACAGCAAAGTGATTCAGTTATACAAATATATATGTATATCTGTTCTTGTTCAGATTCTTTTCCACTCTAGGATATTACAAGATATTGAATGTAGTTCCTTGTGCTCTACAGTAGGTCTTTGCTGTTTATCAACTTGAATTTTTTTTTGCAATGAGAAAGGAGTTGGGTTCTGTTTTGTAGATGTAACACAGAAATGCTAATCACAAGCTACTCGTTTTAGCTCAAGTTCTCCAGGAAATAGTGTATGAGCTGTATGCCATGGACAGTTTACAATCTGTACGGGGCACAATTCCAGGGCAGCAAGAGTGAAGGGAAAAAGTAAGTGAAACAGGAAATGAGAAAAGGCCGAGTGAAGTGTCACCAGCAGGGTGCTGCAGTTGTCACAAGAGCCATTTGTGGGCATCTTTTTCTGACTGCATGTATGGTCACATCTCTACTGCTCTTCCCAAACCCAGAGCCTCATCACCTCACATCCATCCATGCAGCAGCTTCTTACCTGGTCTCCCTGCGTCCCGTCTCTCCTCGCTGCAGCCCAGCCTTCATGCCATTGCCAGAGCACAACTAATGCAGCTGAATCGTGATCACACCCTCAGAAACCCTCAACAGAAACCCTCAACAGCTCCCCACTGCCCACAGATTAACACTCAGCTTCCCCACCTCACTCCTGAAGACCGTCCACAGCTGGTCCAAATCCTTCCATGCTTCAGGATACCAGCTCCATCTAACTATCTACTTAGGTCTGAACATGTTGTGTGCTTTTCTGCCCATGAACCATTATTTCCCCTGATCAGCCTAAGTGGGATATCTTCCTGCCCTTTCTCCCCACTTCCCACCCCCCCCCACCCCCGCTTTCTTGGCTAGTGAAATCCAGTCTTCCCTTCAGAGGTAGCCCCAGAGCTGCCGGCAGTATCCATTCAACTCTGTACTTCTCTCTGGCTTAGATTTTTTTATCCTTTTTTTTTCTGTGTTTGCATAGCATTTTGGTTTGTATAGCGTGGCCTCTTTGGGTTTCGCATTTAATGATTTGCATTTTTAGTGATGTATATGCATCTCCCCTGCAACCTGTAAGTTCCTTAAAAAGGACTTCTGGATTCCCGTATCTCAGGGATCCAGGAGTCATCTCAGACGGACTCAGTCCCTGACGCGTGCTAAGTAGTTGAATTAAACTGTAACACATACCTTTGAGACGGCCTAACTTCATGTAGCTGTTCTCCTGTGTTACGTATCAGGGACCAAAACAATAACAAAAACCCCCTCGCTAAAGGCATGCCGATATTTAGAAAAGTTTCTGAGGCCTGGCGCAAGAGCAAAGCAATTTTTAATTCTTTTAAAATGCGGTTTAAGTACAAAATAGAAGGTATCCAACTTTCCATGACCAACTCCTTTTGATGAAAGATGATACTTTCTGTTTCAATAAAAAGAAAAACATTATAGTGTTAATTAAATAAATTGCTCCCTTATCTAGAATCATCAAGTACCCGACACACTGTGCTCTCTGGAGTTATTTGTTTGCGCCCTACTGAGTAGTTTTTTTAAGCCAGAGGGAGAAAATTCTATGATTTCAATCTATGCCGTCACAGTCGTTAAGCATTACACCGTAAACTATCCGTACTGAAGTCAGTCTCAGAGCACTGCCCGCTTTTCAGCTTGGAGCTTTAGACTATCTTTCAGAAAAGGAAGCTGGAGGTTGTGTTGACATAACGGAAATGCCATTTGTAAAATCCCCACATTAGCTGTGCTCTTCTGGGAAGTGACGATGCTTGGATTTCAGAGGTAAGTGTCTATCTTTGCAGGGAAATGCATATTTATGTAATGTCATAAAGTCCCTTAGCAGTGAGTGACTGAGGATGCCTTCAAGTAATAGCTTTTAGAGAATCTCTGCAGAAGGGCACGATCAACAGAATAATGTTGGAGGGTCTAATAAAGAAGACAAAGATGGCAAATGAAGCCAGCCTTGTGTATCAAACAATGAGTCAGTTTATAGGATTTAATTTGATATCCTGATGAAGTCGTGCGCTTAGAGATTCATTACTTCGGGCAAAATACGGTGCCATATTTTTCCACTTTGATATTTCTAGTATTGACTATAAAACAATTTCGCTGGGATGTTTTCCTCACTGATTTCAAGGATAATTATGTGGAAAACTTAGGAAAGTCAAGGAAAACATAAGTAGAAAATGACTTGTAATCCCATCTCCCAGAAAGAATTCTGTTAACATTTTGGAGCCGATCGTTTCCGCCTTTTTTCCCCTATGCAAACATAGACTTAAAAAAAAATTATAATAATATCGTGACTGCTATCTTATTATCTGGTTTTTTTGGTTTGTTTGTTTTCCCACGTAAAGTAGCCGTTCTCAGCCCTACTGTGGATTAGAATCCCTGGGGGATTTTAGAAACATGGTCGGGGGTGGTGGATGCGTCATGAAGAGTCTTGATTTGGACAAGGCTTTTTCAGCCTTGAGTGAACATTAGAATCGCCTGGGGAGGTTTGACAAATCCCCATGCCCAGACCACATCTAGACCAATTGTATCAGAATCTCTGGGGTTGGCACCCCAGTGTTTTTTAAAGTTCCTACGTGATTCCAGTGGGTGGCTAACAGTTGAGAACCTTGGGTCTGGATGTAGGGTACACATCGGGCTGTCTTAAAATAAATCTTTCATTTGATTTCAGTATATTTCCCTAGGGTTGGAAAACCTATGCCCAGGACTCAAATTTCACTCAGCTCCATTTGAGGCTGTGACTGTACCTAGGCAGATGTTATATCTGGGTCCATCTGCTTCTCCTTCTTTCCACCCAGGTCAGTCCACCATTGGGTCCACTGCCTTGAGGTACCAGAAGGTTTTAAGTAGCAGATGTAGCAAATGCACCAGAAAGGCAGGCCTAGCAAGGGCGTGGCGTAATCATAAAAGCTACTAATTTGTCATTCTTTCCCTTGCCTGAGGAGACAGATGTCAAAGAGCGTGTTATGTTTTCTTCTAGAAGTTTTATGGTTTCAGGCCTTACATTTAAGTCTTTCATCCACTTTGATTTTGTTTGTGCTGTGAGAAAATGGTCCAGTTTGATTCTTTTGCATATAGCTATCCAGTTTTCCAAACACCATTTACTGAAGAGGCTGGTCTTTCTCCCATTGTATATTCTTGCCTCCTTAGGAAGGGCCATCTCTAATGCAAGGTCTCCATGCTTCCAAGCCTTAGGTCTATCACTCCTTAGTCAGCCTTCAAAGATGACCAATGAAAATGCAAGTGCCTAGAGTAAGAGTGAACTCTTAAACTGTCAGCTGTCAACATTTTTGGGACTGAGCTCGCATTACCTGTGATGGTGGGCGGAGGCTGGAAGGCAGCAGAGGCAGGACCAGAAGCAGATGTCGCCTTACTATGCAATTTTGTTCAGGTCCAGCTGATGGCGAAGGGCCACTCCAATGTGGAAAGCGAGGTACTAGGGCAGCGGTCCCCAACCTTTTTGGCACCAGGGACTGGTTTCGTGGAAGACAATTTTTCCACGGAGCGGGGCGTTGTGGGGGATGGTTCAGGCGGTAATGCGGGCAATGGGGAGCGGCAGATGAAGCTTCGCTTGCTCGCCCGCCGCTCACCTCCTGCTGAGCACCCTGGTCTGCGGCCCGGAGGTTGGGGACCCCTGTACTAGGGGGATGGGGAGGATGGGGGCGCAAAGGAGCGTGAGACGGACATGAGATGCTCTGCAACCCAGTGCTACCTCAGATGGCGGCAGCTGCTGTTCCTGGAAGCCTGTTCCCTGGGGCTCCCGTTGCCAGGCAAAACAGTGGTCTGTGTTCTCTGAGGAAGTTCTTTTGGGAACATGCCTACAGAGATTTCTGGCATGTTTTGAGAGAATGGTCACTGCTAGTGGTGTTATGAACCCAGAATAAGCACTGCTTTCTCCACGGCGGCACGTGGAAAATGTACATAGAAATGCCTGAACAGTGCTATTTGGGGGTGGTGATTCCCCTTGTTGAAGGAGTCTTGGGAATTTGCTCTTAAATCTCTAGTTGCACCTTTGCATTAAACTTATTATAATTAAGTTTATAATTTATTATAAGTTAAATAAGTTAAAACTTATTATAATTAAGTTTCTTTATTCACCTGTCAGCACTATATCCATGGCATGGCATTTTGGTAAACAGCAGTATTTTTCTTTTCTTTTCTTTTCTTTTCCCCAGAACCAATATCTTTTATTTTTATTCATGTATTTTTTAAAAAAATTTTGTTGGGGTATAGTTGATTTACAATGTTTTGTTTCAGGTGTACAGCAAAGTGGACCTGTTATACATATACATATATCCACTCTTTTTTAGATTCTTTTCCCATATAGGCCATGACAGAGTATTGAGTAGAGTTCCCTGTGGTATACAGTAGGTCCTTATTAGTTATCTATTTTAAATATAGTAGTGTGTATGTGTCAATCCTGATCTTCCAATTTATCCCTCCCCCCATTATCCCCTGGTAACCATAAGTTTATTTTCTATATCTGTAACTCTATTTCTGGTTTGTAGATAAGTTCATTTGTAGCCTTGTTTTAGATTCCATGTATAAGCGATATCATATGCTATTTGTCTTTCTGTGTCTGACTTACTTCGCTCAGTATGACAGTCTCTAGGTCCACCCACATTGCTGCAAACGGCATTATTTCGTTCTTTTTTATGGCTGAGTAATATTCCATGGTATATATATGTACCACATCTTCTTTATCCATTCCTCTGTTGATGGACATTTAAGTTGCTTCCATGTCTTGGCTATTGTAAATAGTGCTGCAGTGGACATTGGGGTGCATGTATCTTTTCGAATTATGGTTTTCTCCAGGTATATGCCCAGGAGTGGGATTGCTGGGTCATATGGTAGCTCTACTTTTAGTTTTTTAAGGAACCGTCATACTGTTCTCCATAGTGGCTGTACCAGTTTACATTCCCACCAACAGTGCAAGAGGGTTCCCTTTCCTCCACACCCTCTCCAGCGTTTGTTGTTTGTAGATTTTCTGATGATGCCCGTTCTAACTGGTGTGAGGTGATACCTCATTGTAGTTTTGATTTGCATTTCTCTAATAATTAGTGATGTTGAGCATCTTTTCATGTGCCTCTTGGCCATCTGTATGTCTTCTTTGGAGGAATGTCTATTTAGGTCTTCTGCCCATTTTTTGATTGGGTTGTTTTGATGGTATTAAGCCACATGAGCTGTTTGTAAATTTTAGAGACTAATCCCTTATCGGTCACATCATTTGCAAATATTTTCTCCCATTCTGTGGGTTGTCTTTTCATTTTGTTTATGGTTTCGTTTGTTGTGCAAAAGCTTTTGAGTTTAATTAGGTCCCATTTGTTTATTTTTGTCTTTATTTTCATTTCTCTGGGAGGTGGATTGAAAAAGATCTTGCTGTGATTTATGTCAGAGAGTGTTCTGCCTATGTTTTCCTCTAAGAGTTTTATAGTGTCCAACCTTACATTTAGGTCTTTGATCCACTTTGAGTTTATATTTTTGCATGGTGTTAGAGAATGTTCTAATTTCATTCTTTTACATGTAGCTTTCTAGTTTTCCCAACACCGCTTATTGAAGAGACTGTCTGTTCTCCATTGTGTATCCTTGCCTCCTTTGTCATGGATTAGGTGACCATAGGTGCGTGGGTTTATCTCTGGACTTTCTATCCTGAAGGACAGTGTTTTTCTAGTTGGGATTTTTTTTTTTTTTTGGAATTTTCTTTCTTTCTTTTTTTCTTTCAAGTATAGTTGATTTACAACGGTGCATCAGTTTCTGGTGTACAGCAAAGTGATTCAGTTATATATGTGTATATATACATAATTCTGTTTCATATTCTTTTCCCAAGTTGTGCTTTTTAGATGTCTGGGATTCTAATATTGGCCTCTCAGGGGAGTTAAGTCCTAACTAACTTATTAAACTTCGGCCCTATTTTTGGTGAAAATCTGAAAATTAATTTAGGTACAATATAAGTTATCAAGATGATCACCTTTAAGACGTGTGTTGAGCTCTTACTGCTCAGAGTTCTTTTATTTTGGTAGTCATGGAAATTGGGTGAAGTGAGTTTATTTTTATCCCTGCTTTGAAGATAAGTAAGGTCTGCACAGAGAGGTGAGCTAACCTGCTTTGGGTTAGTAAAAGGAGGAGGCACCATTAGTAAGCTAATCTCGACAGTGTTTTAGTGCCAACTTCAGTTGTCTCAGACTAATGAGCCGAAGCAGAGACTTCAGAACATAAACCAACTACACTTGAGTCAAGGCTGATTATGCCCCAGTGTGCAGTGATGTGCAGTGGAAAATTCAGGGACTCCTAAGAGAAAAGGTTTATCCCCAAATTGAGAATTAAGCAAACTGAGTGTTCACTTGTCTTTGATTGCTAGAGAAATCTGCTAATAGCTGCTTGGAGGAAGAGCAGGACCTTTGTCTACACTGGTTGATTTTTGCTTGGTACTGTTTGGTGCCATTGTGCTAATTGCCTCTGTCAGGGGATACGACCTTTGTCGCTTGGTACACCTAAGTGATACCGTAGATAAGTGGCTTATTGTTTACATCTCATGCATATTACCTGTTATTTCATACATGTGTAGCAGTTACGGAAAGATGAGCCTAAAGACCCTATGCCCTAAATATTGACCCGTGCCACTTGGTAAAGAAATGGCCAGTTCGGTGCTGTGATAAGATGAGCACTCAGTGAGAGAAAGCAGAGCCATCACTTAGCAACTGAGCTGTGTGCTCAGTCAGCCCCTCACTGAGAACACGTATGAGAGGGTAGCAAGGCGGGCCTCTTGGAAGAGATAACATTTGAGCAAAGATTTGAATAAAGTGAAGGAGAGAGCCAAGAAAAGATATGGGACGAACATTCCAGGTACAGGAACAAGAGTAGGGGAAAACGTGTTTCACTGGAAAGCTCTACATTGTTTAGAGCAATGATTCTCAGCCGGTGGTGACTTGCATAACCCCTCCCACCACCCCATGATGTCCAGTAATACCTGGAGACATTTTTGGTTGTCACAACTTTGGGGGGAAGTTGCTATCAGCATCTCATCGGTGGATGCCAGGGATGCTGTTCAGCATCCCATAGTGTGCAGAAAGGTTCCCCCCCTCTCCCCACACCCCAACCAAGAATTATCTAGCCCATAATGCCAATAGTGCTGAGGTTGAGAAATCCTGGTTTAAAGCACGCCCTTCCAGATTATTTGATTCTGGTTCTGTGGCGGCTCTGCCCCTTTCGTCACCTTCCAGTTACCGTACTACTCAGTAAGTTGCCGGTAAGTGATAGGAATGCAAAATAATAGTGCTCTGTGGACATGTAATAAATTTTCCCTTGGAGGTTCAATTAACGTCCCTCCCCACACTGGGGAAGGGGCTGATTTTGCTTCCATTTGCACATTCATTTCAATGTCTCTAATCTATAAATGTGTCTGTCCTTTGAATTGACTGTAACATGCTACTGGTTCCTTCACGGATAATGAGTTAAATAGAATCAGTAACACATGTTCATTTTATAGCTATATGAGTCATGATTTTACTATTTTTTGAAAATTGTCCTTCAGCGCAAGCAAGTTTAACATAAGCAGGTAGAAAAACCCTGAAGTGTAACCTTGGCTCTTTTGAGAAACAGAGGAAGAAGTGTGTGGCGTAGGGCAAATGAAGGAGAAGCTGGTAGGAAATTGAGTCGGAGGTAGTCAGGGGCCAGATAATGAGGGCCTTGGAATCATTGGTGAGGACTTCATGTTTTACACTACATGTGCTAATTCTCAGCCACAGACTGGTTGAAAATCAGGGGAGGGTCTTGAAATAATTTCTGTTTTCTAAAGATCCTTCTGGGTCTTTAAGGATTTGAATTTATTAAGGTAAGATTAGAGTATTTTGAGCTAAGGGTTCATCAGAGAGGTCGACTTTGAGGCTTTCGAAATGATCCAGGGAGAAGAGAATGGTAGTTTAGACCCAGGAAGTATTGATCAAGGTGGGGAGAACTGTTCAGATTCAGGATGGTAGATCTTGACATTTGCACCAAGACTTGCTGAAGCCGTGCTGTCCAATTTGGTAGCCCCCAGATACACATGGCTATGAAGCACTTGAAATGTGGCTAATTCAAAATGAGATGTGCCGTAAATGTAAAATACATCCCAGATTTCGAAGACATAGTAAGAAAAAAAATGTAAAATATCTCATTAATAATTGTTTTTGTGGATTGTGTTTTGAAATGATAGTATTGGGGATCTTATCAGTAAAATTAATTTCACCCATTTCTTTTTACTCCTTTTTAACATGGCTACTAGAAATTTTAAAATTACTTCCGTGCTCACATATTCCTATCAGACATTGCTGTGCTGAAGAATGGCAAGTAAGCTGTTATATCCAAAAGGGGAAAAAGAATATTGGCAGGGTTTTTTAAACTGAGCCAAAAAATATTAAACAGTTGATCATAGTTTTGATTTATGTAGCAGTCATTCTTCACAGTGGAAGAGGGACGTTAATTGATCCTGTTTTTATGTATAATAAATCATAAACATATAACTATATAAATAAATCTATGTCTAATAAAACTAGGGTGCCCTTTAAGAATTTTAAAGGAAGAAAAAGGGGGTCAGTGCCTTACTTGTGTTTGAAGAAGCAGGGGAGAGATCACTGGACTAGTAATTAGGAGACCCGAGTTACTCCTTCTTAACTGTAATACTCTAGGAAACTGTATGACCGTGGGAAAGTTGCTACCCGTTCTGAAACAGTTCATATTCTCTCTTTTACCTACCCCACGGTGTCATTGGAAGCCCTCAAGCCCTGAATATCTTACTCAGCTTTGTGTCTTCCGTAGTAATGTCTCGCATAAATAAAAAGATACATGGTGCTCCTTCTGGAACTGAAGAAGATTCAAATGGTAGTCCTGTCCTAAAAGAGTAAGTTAATTTCCCTAAATCTCAGTTTCTTCATCTTTAAAATAGAGGTAATAACTGCGTATGACGTATAGGGTACTTGTAAGCCCTAAATAATTTGTGTTAAGCATATAGTATCAGTTTCCTAGGGCTACCGTAACAAAGTACTACAAACTGGAAGGCTTAAAACGACGAATTTATTCTGTCACATTTCTGAGGCTGGAAGTCTGAAATCAAGGTGTTGGTAGGGCTATGCTCCCCCTCCCCGAATCTTCTAGGGAAGCATCCTTCCTTGTCTTCCAGCTTCTGGTTGCCCCAGGCATTCCTTGGCTTATGGCAATGGAACTCCATCTTCACGTGGCCATCTTCCATCTGTGTCTGTGTCCAAATTTTCCTCTTACAACAAACCAGTCATATTGGACTAGGGCGGGCCCACCCTAATCCTTTACATCTGCAAAGACCCTAGTTCTAAATAAGGTCACATTCACAGGTACGAGGGTTAGAAATTCAACATATATTTTAGCGAAGACAGAATTTAACCCATAACAGGCATTTTGCAGAAAACCCATGACACAATAAATATCATTGCTATTATTAATAGTCTAGAGCAGGGTTTAACACACTGGACTGTGGGCCAAATCCGGCTGCCACCCATTTGTCTTCATATTGTCTGTGGCTGCATTTGTGCTACAAAGGCAGAGTTGTGACAGACTTCAGACTTCAGTCTGCAAAGCCTGAAGTTTTCACTGTCTGGCCCTTTACAGAGAAAAGTTTGCCGATCCTTGGTCTAGAACCTTGTTCCTTAAAGTATGCTCCACAGATAAGAGGCATCAGGGTCTTGTGGAAGCTTGTTAGGGATGTAACATCTCAGGTCCCATCTCAAACCTACTGTATTATATTAGAACCTGCATTTTAGCAAGATCCGCAGGTAATTTGTATGAACATTTATGTTTGAAAAGCACTGATGTACAGATGATCTTTTAATGACTCACAGTTGGTTCTTATCAGTCTTTAGGGTTTTTTCCATGTTTTTTTGTTTTAGTTTGTGGAAGTGGTAAGACTTGAATGTAGAAAAAATTTCAAATAGGACAAAAGAAAATGTAGTGAAAATATATCAAATTCTTTTTTATTCTTTGTTTTTACCCAAAAGGGACCACACTGTGTAGATTTTCATGTACGTAGCTTTTACACACGACAGCATAGTTTAGCGATAGCCCCATTAGCACATAAATCCATCTCAGTTTTCTGCATGGCTGCGTGGTATTCAGTTTTGCTTATACTGTATACCATGCTTAATTTAACTGGTTTCCTTATAAAGCATTTGCAGGGATAAAACTTTTCATTTACTGAAGTTTTTTTGTTTTTGTTTTTGTTTTTTGCGGTACGCAGGCCTCTCATTGTTGTGGCCTCTCCCGTCGCAGAGCACAGGCTCCGGACGCGCAGGCCCAGCGGCCATGGCTCACGGGCCCAGCCGCTCCGCGGCACGTGGATCCTCCCTGACTGGGGCACGAACCCGTGTCCCCTGCATCGGCAGGCGGACTCTCAACCACTGCGCCACCAGGGAAGCCCTACTGAAGTTATTTTTATGATCGCTGTTTCCCTTTGGACAACTTCAATTTCATCATTGTTTTCTAGGGGATGGTTAGTCTAAAACATGATCCCTGTAGGACCCCCAAATTGGCAGTTTCAATGAACTCATCAGGAAATCTTATCATAGAATCAAATATGGAAGAGCTTAACTTTCTTTGAGTTGTTGAGAGAGTCTGAACCAGCACAGCTTCACCAGGCTCCTTGGACTGGAATCTTCTCGTTGCCTCTCCAGATCCATACTCCATCTTTTCCTCCTCTGCTTTCTGCCATCTTTCTTCCAATTTAGTTAATGAGGAGCTTGGCAAGAGGCTGGGGGAAGGAGGAGAACGAAATCAGGGTTTGGTTTTGTTTTTCCTCTGGTTCTCTCCTGGACCTCCACTGAAGGTCAGTGTTCTTTCATAAGTGGCTTTCTCCATACGGTTCTCTCAGCTTTCTGTATTCTAAATCTCACGCATCCTGTAGGCCTGTGAGTGGCAGTGGCTGCCCTGCACCCAGCCCAGTGCTCCGCCTGTTCCTTGTGGTCCTGTGACACTCTCTCCACAGCTTTATATATAATCTCTTTGTAAACAGATTCTCTCAAATTATCCTAAATTGAGAGTTGGATTTCCTGTTGGGTCATTGATGCAGTCTCCCTCCCTCCTGTGCTCCCCAGCAATGGAAAGTGGTGAGTGGACCAGGCTTTACATGCGAGTAATCACCTCAGTAATGCAGTTGCAGAGATACTAGAAAAGATTTTGCGATATGGATCCCAAAGATATTTCATCTGTGGCTCCCGAATCGGTTAGGATCTTCTGATTGCAAGTGATAGAAAACCCAAGTCAAGCTGGCTTAGTACCCAAAAGGGACCAAACTGACTCATGAAGATGAAAAGTGCAAAGGTCAGTTTGGCTTCACAGTCAGTCAACTGGTAAATCCAGGAAGTCCAACCTTGTCGGCAGGAGTTGTTCTTTTTGTATCTCTCCTCATTCTCACTGACTCAACCTCTAGTGAGGGTCATGGGCTCATCCCGGACGCAAGCACTGTGGGCAGGTTTATGGAAGAATAATAAAAATGAACATTTATTGAGTACTCAGTTTGTGTCAGGCTTGGTTCCAAGCACTTTTCCCATGTGATAGGCATTATTATTTTGTCTACTTCACTGAGGAAAAAAAATGAGGCATAGAAAGACTATGTCCCAGAGCTAATAAGTGGTAGAATTGAAAGTCAAACTTAGGTAGTTTTGCTCCAGCCCCCAATAGAAACCACTATACTCTGTTCTCTATCTGGCTTAGACCTGCATTCCCATGTCGATCTCTGGAACTGGGGTGGAGTCACCTTCACATAAAAATCAATGGACTTGGAATGGCAGAAGGGTACTCACCACAGAAAATGTCAGAAATTGTTACCAAAAAGAATTGAAATTGGATGGCTACCAGCTGTAATCAGTAAATTTCCACTTTAACAAGTTATGATATTTTGCTAAGGTCAAGTTCTCATTTTTCCCCAATCAACACACCATAAGGTGTGTGTAACCATCAATAAGAATGATGGTCACTCGCCTTTAGGGGTACCCCCCCAAAAGCATACTCTGCATACTCAAAGATAATTTTCAGAAAATGGTAAAATCATGACTCCCATACAGATATAAAAATAAACATGTGCTAAAGGTATTATTTAACTCACGAGAAAGCCATTTCAAGGGCAAAGTAAAAAAAAAAGCACAAATTTATATGCAAAAAAGAAATATTTAATTGAGTGTACAAATGGACACAAAACTGGTTTTTCCACAAGGGTCAAAGAAGTCAGACCTCTATCAGAGAGGACAGAATTCGCACGCCCATAAGAATGATTTTACATTGGTATCACTTAACTATGGTTTACAGAATTGTGAAATAGCTCAGACAGTGAAAGGCTAGAATCTGATACCTGGGCAGGGGGAGCTCTAGACAATGCATCGTTGTTCATTGAAACACAATATTTTTCTACAATTTCTTAAAATAGTATTTTATTATAGTAAGAAAACCTAACGTAAGAGTACAGTACAGTGTTATTAACTATGGGCACAGTGTTGTATAGCAGTTCTCTAGAACTTACTCATTTTGCATAACTGAAACTTTATACCCATTGATTACCAATTCCTAGCTTCCCTCCAGCCGCAGGCAACCACCATTCCATCCCCTGACTCTGTGGGTTTGGTTATCTTACACACCTCATATAAGTGGATCATACAGTTTGTCCTTCTGTGACCGGCTTACTTCACTCAGCATAGTATCCTCAGTGCTTATCCATGTTGTCACATATCGCAGAATTTCCTTCTTTTTTAAGATCGAATAATATTCCATTGTATGTACATGCCACATTTTAAAATCTATTCATCTGTCAGTCAACATTTAGGTTGTTTCTACCTCTTGGCTGTTGTGAATAGTGCTGCAAAGAACATGAGAGTATTGGGACTTCCCTCGTGGCGCGGTGGTTAAGAAACTGCCTGCCAATGCAGGGGACATGGGTTTGATCCCTGGTCCAGGAGGATCCCACATGCCACGGAGCGACTAAGCCCGTGCGCCGCGACAACTGAGCCTGTGCTCTAGAGCCCATGAGCCACAACTACTGAGCCTGCGTGCCACAACTACTGAAGCCCACGTGCCATGAGCCCATGCTCTGCAACAAGAGAAGCCACTGCAACGAGGAGTCTGCGCACCGCAACGAAGAGTAGCCACCACTTGCCGCAACTAGAGAAAGCTCACACGCAGCAACAAAGACCCAATGCAGCCAAAAAGCAAAATTAATTAATTTGAAAAAAAATACTTAAAAAAAAAGAACATGAGAGTATTAATATCTCTACAAGATCCCAATTTCAATTCTTTTTTTTTGTGGCATGCGGGCCTCTCACTGTTGTGGCCTCTCCCATTGCGGAGCACAGGCTCTGGATGCGCAGACTCAGCGGCCGTGGCTCACGGGCCCAGCCGCTCCGCGGCATGTGGGATTTTCCCGGACCGGGGCATGAACCCATGTCCCCTGCATCGGCAGGCGGGCTCTCAACCACTGCGCCACCAGGGAAGCCCCAATTTCCATTCTTTTGGTTATATATCTGGAAGTAGAATTTCTAGATCATACAGTAGTACTATTTTTAATTTTTTGCAGAACCTCCATAACGTTTTCCGTAACGGTTACATCATTTTGCATTCCCACAAAGAGTGTATAAGGCTTCCAGTTTCTCTACATCCTTGCCAACACTTGTTGTCTTTTTATGATAGCAGTCCTAACAGGTGAGAGGTGATAGTTCATTGTGGTTTTGATTGCATAGGGCAGAGATCAGGGAACGTACCACATGTCGAGCTTCCTTTGTTCTCTCCTCATGGGAGTCATTGACAGTGTTACTTTCCTGGCATTAATGTATGACAATACATATGAAGTATTACAGGGAAGCTCACTCAAGCTTTAGTGTCCAGAGTTTTTATTGGGGCCTGATCAGTTACTACCCATGTGGCTGTCCTTATTTTTGAGAGCCCTTCCAGAGGTAGAATTGATACCTCGTGGTCCAAAGCTCCCATCATAAATCTTATTACTTGACTATCTTGTGACCAACGTCCCAAAGCAAACAAAGATATTCCAACCAGGCATGACATTCCAAGGGGTAGAGATCACTTCCCAGTAGTCAAGGATAAAGGTGAGACTTCTTTTGGGTAAGGTTAATTCTTCACTACGCAGGGGGTCCCTAACCAAATTCTTTAAACTAATTTAACCCTCAGGCCTGCAAATTACAAATATGAATAACAACATGAAACACTCTCACATACTGAGTGCCTACCAAGTGTGATGTCTAGAGTTAAGACTTTTACATACATTATATTATTCAATCTTGGGTCATATCATTATATCCTGTGAGGTGTGCCCTGTTAGCCCTGATTTATGCATAAGACAGTGACACTCAGAGAGTTGGGGGAATTTGGCAGGGACTCAGAGGCATTGATTGAGTTAAATTCCAGCCTTTGTCGGACAGACTCCAAGCCCTTCTTTTTAGTTAGTGTGCTTTGAATGAAATAATTCAGGCCAAAGTGTTGGCATAAAATAGACTTTAAAAAACTAAGTAATCATACTGGTAAAATGGCTTCTTATATCCTATCAACACTGAAGTGGAAAGAGGATGGTTGATCACTCACTGCTTTTGCCTGGGACAACAAAGAAAGCTATTAGGCATTGTAACATCAGTCTTGCGAGGATAGGTGAGGAAAGCATGGGGGTGGGGGAATTTTTTTCTTTTCTCCTAAGCTGTTGGCCGAGTCTTAGTCATTACGAAGAAGTTGAAATCTAATCTATCTTGCATGGTTAATGTAGTGGGCATTTGTCTGTCTCCATCTGGGAAATTTCACTATTGTAATTTTCACCTGCCGAAGCTGTACAGGGAGGTTATGAGAAATAACAGTGTGATTTGAAAGAGCTCATAGCTATTGTTCATAAAGGTGAGGAATAAGAACAAAGTGTTCTCAGAGAAACTTGCAAATGTGCATGTTGCTCCAAGGTGAATTTGCTCCGCTAGTTCACGGGCTAGTAGAATGATTTTGCTACAGGGTCCCTTTGAATGTCATCTGAATAATACATGATTTTGGTACTTTTGTTGTCTGCACAGTTGAGTATCTGAGAGTTGTAAAGGAATGAAATGTTTTCCATTTCTAGAAAAGAAATAATGTGAACAGGCAGGCTAATGAGTTGTGTATCCATAAGAATAGATAAGAAATGAAGAAAGCTCAGACTTTATTTAAGTGCTACTTATGGACGTGATACAAATGCTATCGGAACTTTATTTTTTGTTTGTTTTTTGTTTTCTAATCCAAAGACATGCACGTGGAGGAGATTCACTGACAATTGTAGCAGAAGTGCCTTTTTTTTTTTTTTGGCCTCACCACACAGCTCGCGAGGTCTTAGTTCCCCGACCTGGGATCGAACCCGGGCCCTCAGTAGTGAAAGCACGGGGTCCTAACCACTCGACCTCCAGGGAATCCCCATAGAACTTTAGATCAGCTCCTCATACCAGGACATTCTCTCTTTTCCAGAAAAAACAAGTCAAAGTAAATCCATGGTATCCTTGGAGTATTCAAACCCCAAATGCTCCATGATATGTCATTTTTAGAATGGCCAGCACCGTCACTAATGAACATGGTTCTGTTTTAATATAAAACAATGTAAGCCCGGATTTTGCTGTGATTTGAAACTAGTATTCAAATATTGATTATTTGTCCATAAACAGCCTTTCAGTAAGATCTCCAAAGGAAGTTGAGTGAGCATGGAAAAACTAAATAAACTAGCTTTGACAAGAGTAGAAGTTTTGTGTTGTTTAAATAGGGCTCAGCAACCCCACTTCTAAGAATCTATCTCATGTATACACTAGCAAAAATATGAAAAAAATATGTGCCCAAGATTATTTATTGCAGCTCTGTTTATAATAGCAAAAAACTTAGAAACATCCAAATGCCCATCATTAGGAGATTGGTAGAGTAAACTAGGATACACCCACATAACAGAGAATAGTACAGCTGTGAAAACGAACATGGTATATCTCTAGTATTACTTTGGAATGACTGCCAGAGTATATTATCAAGTGAAAAAAGCATGGTGTAAAAAAAAAAAAAATATATATATATATATAACTAAAATATAAATAATAAATTTTAACTAAAAAGGATGAGAAGACTATCTACACATATTTGTTTATAGTAAGAAAAACAGGGTTTAAACAAAAACTTTTACAAAGGAGGTTACCTATAGGAAGAGTGGGGGAAAGACGTAAGGGGCAGAACCGTAAGCTACACTCCTATAAGTATGCCTTACTCTGTAGATTTGACAAAAATGGCATTTAAAATAATGGTTTATAAGGTTTCTTTGCGGGGGGGAGGGGTGATGAAAATGTTCTAAAATTAGCTAGTCCGAGGTCATCTTCACTGAACTTAAACCAAAACGTCAGCAGGACCAGGCTCCCTCTGGAAGTTCTAGGGGAAAATCTGTTTTCTTGCATTTTCCAGATTCTAGAGCTATATACCTTCATGGCCCCTTTCCTCCATCTTCAAAGCCAACAGTAGCATCTTCAAATCTCTGCTTCCATTGTCACGTAGCCTTCCGCCTTCCGTGTCAAATCTCCCTCCGCCTTCCTCTTGTACTGACAATTGTGATTACAGTAAGGGCTGATCCAGATCACCCAGGATCCTCTCCCCATCTCAAGATCCTTAACTTAATCACATCTGCAAAGACTTTTTTCCCTTATGAGGTAACATTTACAAGTTGTAGGCATAAGACCTAATATCTTTGGGGCCATTATTCAGCCTACTACAGATGATATGAAGAAATTTTCTATTTTGTTGAGTTTGAGACTGGCATTATGGCTAGTTTTTGTTTCAAAAGTCCTTATCTGTTCCCAGTGAGGTATTCGCCTGTGAAATAGTACGTTGACTGAGATTTGCTTTAAAATATTTGAGCGAGGGGAGGGATGAAAGAAGGACAGAATGATGACAATTTTTGAAGCCGAGTGAGTGACGTGAGGGCTTATATTATTTTCTCTACTTTTGGATATATTTGAAATTTTCCAATAAAAAGTTTTAAGACAAGTAAATAAATAAACAAACAGACCTCTTTCCCTGTGGCATGACTATTCAGAGGTTGACTATTCTTAATTGTATTATTAATTACAAGTCCTTTTGCCTCCATATTCCCCTGAGTGAACTACCTCGTACTGTGAGTTAAGAGCTGAAGGCTGGAGGGATGAGTCCTTAATAAAGGCCTGGGGCCACCTAGGAGCACAATGGAGGGATATCAGCTTAGATCGGGGGACCAGAATGACTTTTCTCTCCTGCGCAACTATGCGACTCACGCCCAGTTAATTAACCTCTGTGCACTTTGGTCCTCACCTCTGAAGAGGGGGGTGAACATTACCTATCCCACGGGGCTGTGTGGGAGGAACTGAGATAAGCCATGAAAATTCTTAGCATCCTGGCAGAGCCTGGCATCACTGACAAATCCTGGCAGGTGATAAGCATGCCTCCGTGAAACAGTGTCCACTTCGCTTCCAGACCATCGCTCCCCTGTGTTTCCTCCCGGCTGCCAGGCCACTCTGTTTCTTTTGCTGACCTTCCTTTAGATGTCAGTGCTTGTCTTAGTTTGTGTTCCCCCTCAAAATAGAGCTCAAACCAAGAACTTGAGAAAGAGGTTGGTGATTGGAGACTGGTTCCCAGGTTAGGGTTTCCAGATTTAGCAAATAAATATGGAATGCCCCATTCAATTTGCATTTCAGATAAACAGTGAATACTTTTTAAAGTATTTTTAGTAAAAAAAAAAAAATTGAACTGTCCTGTGTTTTTTCTGGCAGCCCTATCCCAGGAGGCATCATGGAAAAAATGAGCAGTGAGACATAGAGGGAGAAAAATCCAAATGGCGTGTTAATGAGTCATTAGACCCCTGGGAGGCCACTGAGGCCCAGTCCCACCACGGGCCCTCTGAGGGATCATGCAGAATAAGGCTCACAATTGCCCTTTCCATGGGTGGTGAGGCTGCAGCATCCCTTCTGAAGGTTGCCCTGGGAAACTGACACTCCAGCACTCTCCTGTTTGGGCCAAGCAACCTCTCACAGCTTCAGAAAATGCCCTGTGAGAGATTCCATATGACCTTGCATCTCTACTTTGCAGCCCTTTTCACAAGTGCCATCAATTATTTTGTGATTATTTTTAATGCCCTTATTTCCCTTCATTAAACTAAGTTCTACAAGAGCAGGATTTTGTCTTTTTCACTACGGTAGCCCTAGAGTTTAGCTGTGTCAACACGTATTGAGAGAAGGAATGTGTGTTAGTTGCCATCGCTGTGCAGTAGATGTTGATGACATAAGAAGGAGCTTACTCTTGGGCCCTGGATGGTGACCCCAATGGGTGATAGAGTGGACGGTCTCATAAGTACTCCACTGGGTGGAAGAGGTTCTGGTCCTAGGCACCTTTTACCTGCTCCTCCATCTTAACACCTGTCATCCTGATTGATGGGCTGCTACAGACAAGAAATCTGCATAATCCCACTCAAAATTACACCTGCCACTATAAATATCCTTGGAGCACCTACTGTGCATAGAGCCTGTACCATGGTAGGTGCCATGGAGAGATGCACACGTGAGTTAGGCCAGGTGCTCCTCCTTCCCTCCGTGAACTAATCATTGTAGATGAGACATACATGAGAAGCTTTAACGTGGGGTGAACTGAAGTATAATTGAGGACCTGCCTCCGTCTTCCCCATCTCCCTGGAAGCTTTATGCACTGGTCTGTGGGCTGATCATCTCGGTCCTGCTTCCCAGAGTGATCCAGGCTCAGAGGGGAAATACTTAGGCACCTAAGTCATGAGGCTGATCTGGAAGTTCCCTGCAGGTTCCATCATTGTCCCTGTAAAGCCTCTGCTATTATTGAATGAGTGCAGATCACAGGGCCCCCTTCCTCTCTCTGGTGGCTCACTCCTCCTCCCCGTTGTCTAACTGTTGGCAGCTGAGTTCCTGACCCGAGTTCCTCCTTCTCCCCAGCCTCTATGTTCTGCACATCTCAGAGCAGTGCTGTGCTTCTGCTTTGCTGTCTATTTACATTTCCTCTGCCAGTAGTCTGTCTGGTTCTCAGCTTTTCTTTAAAAACCAGAGCCTGGTCTTGTCCTCCCTGACAATACTCACTAAACCACGTTTCTTGTCATTGGATAAGGCACAGTTACCGTGAACATACTCTCAGATGATTGACCATGGGCTCTTCCAAAGACCAAGGGCCAGGGTCACGCGAGAAGGGCTCCGTCCACCAGGGAGAGCACAGATTACTTCACCTCTTCCCTGGGTGTGAACATTTGCCTGAGCTAAAGCTGGAGGTCATCTTGCCCTTGAACGCCGTCCATGCCTGGTGGCCAAATCTCTTCTGACAGCTCAGTCGAGCACTCCTGTACCTGACCACGTTTAGTGCCAGGCCACAGCGTCTACCCCTACCACAAAACCTGCCTGGTGTGGTTTGTGTAAACCCCCAGGCCTCGTTAAGTGGTTTTGAAAGTTAGCACCCTGGCGGTTGTGGGCAGGGAAGGGAGTGACACTGATTGTCATGGCCTGGGATCACTGGGAAAATGGCATGTGGGCTGGGATTCAGGATGAGTAGGACTTCCAGAGTCTACTGAATTACCAGTATTGGGCGAATTCTCTCTGTAGCCATAGGAATCAATTAAAAATACATCAGTCATCTCTTCTTTCTCTGTCTGCTCTCTGCTCCCCAGTACCTCTGTTGAAACTATGTAGATGCTTCCAGGAGCATGTTGTGGTGAAGCCCTCAAAATTCCAGAAGGTTGTGGCAGCTTTGAAGTCTCTTGGGAAAGATTGTTCTCTTTCTGAATTAAAAGTGTCATTCCAGGACTTCCCTGGCAGTCCAGTGGTTAAGACTCCACACTTCCATTGCAGGGGGCGCGGGTTCAATCCCTGGTCAGGGAACCAAGATCCCGCATGTGGCGCGATGCGGCCGAGAAAACAAACAAAAAAAGGGCCATTCCATGATAATTTTTGTATTACTCTGAATTTTGGGGGGGGGTGAAAAATTATGTGGCATTTCTTTCACAGGATACCTCTTTGGGGTTTTACATTTATGTGCAAATATTCACCTTTGGGATCTGAATTCAACTTCTCAATTAAATTTTTATGCAAAGCCAAATTAGCTGTGCAAACATATAGTATATTTGTAATTTTTGCTCATCTTCATTATGGTTTCAGTCAGCCCTCAACAGGAACGTTTGTTTTCTTACCTATAGATAGTCTGCAAAACAGAAAAAAAATTCGTTTCAATTTTGTTGATTGCATTTATATCTTTCCAAGAAAAAGTGTAGTAGTAGTATCTTATTTCATTTAAATTGAATGTTTTCTTCTGATAATGTTGTATAGGAAGACATATACCACGCTGTTTTAATGAAAATTTCCAAAATTACCTCCTTCAGATTATCCTATCTCCCTTCTAGAGGAAATAACTTTACTTAAAGGAATCAAATATAGGTTAACAATTTTCCATCAGTTTTTTTCTTATAATCTGAACACATACAAAATGCTTAAATGAAAAGAGAGAAATATATTTGCTATTATCATGGCTACATCAATCTATTATTTGAGAAGTGCCACTTTCAAATGCATTTTTGAGATTTAAATTTCTCATATCCTTGTATGAACTCTTCTAATTCTTTCCAACCTATACATTGTACCTATTCAGTATTTTACATTTCTACTTGATGCAAAATGTAAGGTAGGGAAATAGACAAATTCAGGCTTTTCTGGAATCTACTCTAACATCCATAGAATGATAATTTGGGGTTAAAACCTAAAACAAAAAGAATCACTATTTTGATTTCTCTGAAGTGAAAACTACTGTTGAAATTTACCCTTACTGGTGTGTTGTGTATGTACCCAAATACATAGAGGTATACATAGAGGTATGTACCTCTATACTATGGAGGAAAAATGAAATTTAGGTGAGAGATAGCTGTAGACTTATGCCGTCTTAAGACCCAGTTATGACATAATCTCGTTGAGATCCTCCTAGCAGGACGGAGTTGTTCTGAGTTCATCTGGCAGCTTCTGTTGGATCTGGAAAACTCAGAATTGGCCAACCCTCTCCCTTTGTCCTGATCCCCAGCATACACGTCTATCGGTAGAACTCCAGAGGAAAGGGAAGGGAAAGGACATTGTTGCCTACCAGCCTCCTGCCCTCCTGCTCTACAACCAGCTTCTCTTGTACAGAGGTTGTCTTACTGAGTCCACAGAACAAACACACACAGCAGGAACCCCCCAAAAAGGCAAAGTTGGAATTCATAATTCCCCTCTCCCTTTCTGGAACACTTCTCCCATGCTGAGTCACAGCCCCATCCTTGGCACTTAGCACTCGACTGGAAGCATGCCATTCAGGTGAGAAGGAAGGTTTCATGAAGTTGGCCCAAGTGTGATTTTCAGGTAGGGGCGAGACTGCACGTCGGGAAACACGCATTTCATTCCCAAATGCATCAATCAAAGTAAATCTAGCCTTTTTTTCCTGAAGGTTCCTTATATTTAGTAAAAATCACTAGCCTAATGTATCCACACTGTATTTCCTCATGGACAAGGTTTCAGGTTTCCTGGGGGCCTTTCCCCAGGCTCCCTATCAGAATTTGTATTTTCCTTTCGAATGCACCGTTTCACCGGAAGTCCGGTCACGCAGGAGACTTGCATCACTCAGTTAACCTCAGTGCCATTAGCAAAGACCTCTCCTCTAATTCTGCAACAGGCACCTCTTCCACGCCATCTAGTTAATCCTTCTCTTCTGCAAGGTTAAAGTAAAAGTGCTACTGTGGATTTTTTTTTTCTCTTCTCAGTGCTAAAGAAATGCTGTCGAAACATTTTATGGATGGTATGGAGGTATCACAGAGTTGAGAGAATTTACAGGTATCTATATCTTTTAGCCTGTGATTTTCCAAAAGCAGAGCCTTAGAAAAAGACTTGTGTGCAGAGAGTTTATCTGAGACCTGATCCGAGGATGTAGGAGAGGAAGACTGGGGCCGGGGCGAGGGGGTCAGTTGGTAAATCAGGGAAGTAGGAAAGCCAATGCAAAGATGTGTCATTGAGTCAGCTCCTACTCTAGGCTACTTGTACTTGATGACCCAGGCCCCTCCCAGGAGACTTAGGAGGTGCATCTCAGAACTGTCTGCCCAGGGCACAAAGAAGGGAGCCTTTATCCTTCAGTTGCCAACCCCACTGGCCAGGGGTGGATCTGCACGTGTTCATCCCCACACATACCTTTCTCCTTGTATTTGCGTGAGGGCCAAGTGGGTTCCTCTGAGTGGCTCATGCTACGGTGTTGCAGAAACCTTGGGGCATGAAGAAGAAGTAAGAGGTGTGACACGTGGCAAAGCACTGTCAGGTTGCATCTGTGTGAAACTGCTGGCCACCACAGCATATAACATGTGACCAAAATGCCATACTTCCTTAGGATTTAAGTGTGATCGTTTTTTGAAAGTGGGAAGGCACTCCCGGCAGGGGAGTGGGAAAATGAGACAGGGGAGGGAAGACAGCCACGAAGGGTGCATTATGCAGACTGCAGTCCCTGTGGACAATTGGAACCTAATCCCATTGCGGAGCTCTCAGAACCAGTAATAGAAAACGTGCTTCTGGATTTTTCTATCCAAGGGTTAGGGAGCTGGGGTATTTATACCAGTTCACAACAGTGATTGGTTGTGGGCTACCGCCGGGGAACATTTACTCCCTAGTACTTTGTAAGTATGGCCAAGCAGGCTCCAGCAACCCTCTCAGGCAAAGAAATGTATGTACGGTCTGTTGGTTGCAAGGCAGGCTGGTGGGCAATGATGCAATAAAGTGAGCATATAGGGACTGGACACTGCTGACAATCGGCCTCAACCCTTGACAAACACATCTTCCTTTATTTGTAGTATTCTTATTTCTGCATGATAGTCTTTTAATAAAGGGACTGCTGGGTTAAAGTATATATTTATATCAGTTACAATAGATGCTACCTAATTGCTTTCCAAAAGAAATGTCATAATTCAGATTTCCACAAGCAAATTTTGAAAGTACTCTTTCCGCCTGTTAGCAATGAGTGTATGATTCTTTCAAATTTTTGCCAGTCTGGTAAGTGTAACATGATGTCTCGTTACTTTACAAAGTATTATCCAGATTAGTATTTCTGTTCATCGGCCAAATGGATTTACCCTTCTGGAAAATCTCTTCAGATTCTTCATCCATTGTTTTCGGTAGGTTGTTTTTCCCTTTTGGGCAATTTTTAGGAGTGCTTTGTGCATTATTTATACTAACCCACTGTCTGTTCTCTGTGTTAGAAATATTTTTCCAA
This sequence comes from Phocoena phocoena, assembly GCF_963924675.1. NCBI lineage: Eukaryota > Metazoa > Chordata > Mammalia > Artiodactyla > Phocoenidae > Phocoena > Phocoena phocoena. The sequence continues at coordinate 12,006,267 of NC_089240.1, read as the reverse complement.
GTCTCTTGCTTGTCTATCAAAACTTGTTAAAATCTTTTTTATAATATGTATAGAAGTTTTTATGGAACATTTTCTGGATGTACTGTATTGTGATAAGTCAAAGATGCCAAGACTCGCCGTTACGTGCCACTAAGGAGGAAAAATCCCTGCCAATTAAATTGCTGCGGTGCTTTCTCGTGAGTTGAATTTAAGCTTGTGCTTTCAGTAGACTTTCTTTGACCTTTAGTATTGACAGTATAATTTTGTGGCACGTTGAAGAACACTGCGTTTTGTGACTACTGCCTACTTGCCTCATTCTCTTATATTTCCTCTATTAAACTAAACGTAGCTGCAAGTTTAGCGTCAGCTTCTGTTCAGAGTCAGCAAGAAGTTTCTGACATGTTGATATTCTGCTCCTTAATGATAGTGCTGCAGGAATTGGTCACAGTGGGCGCTCGTTCCTTCGAAACCTTTTTCATGTTTTCCAAGAAATTTGGCATTTTCTCCAGTCTCCGTCTCAAGGCTTGGTGTTGACAGGCAATGCTTTTCCTTGTATCTCAACAGCAAAATGTAATGCAGTTTCATTCATTTGTGAGCATCTTCCTTTTTAATCCCACAAAGCTCTGTGTGAAGCATGGAATAGGTAGTTATTCCTCCAGTGGTGATGAACGTTTGCTTCTCTACTATTTTTTTCTCAACATCTTTATTGGAGTATACTTGCTTTACAATGGTGTGTTAGTTTCTGCTTTATAACAAAGTGAATCAGTTATACATATGTTCCCTTATCTCTTCCCTCTTGCGTCTCCCTCCCTCTCACCCTCCCTATCCCACCCCTCTAGGTGGTTACAAAGCACCGAGCTGATCTCCCTGTGCTATGCGGCTGCTTCCCACGAGCTATCTGTTTTACGTTTGGTAGTGTATATATGTCCATGCCACTCTCTCACATCGTCCCAGTTTACCCTTTCCCCTCCCCGTGTCCTCAAGTCCATTCTCTACGTCTGCGTCTGTATTCCTGTCCTGCCTCTAGGTTCCTCAGAACTTTTTTTTTTTTTTAGATTCCATATATATGTGTTAGCGTAAGATATTTGTATTTCTCTTTCTGACTGACTTCACTCTGTATGACAGACTCTAGGTCCACGCACCTCACTACAAATAACTCAATTTTGTTTCTTTTTATGGCTGAGTGATATTCCATTGTATATATGTGCCACATCTTCTTTATCCATTTATCTGTCGATAGACACTTAGGTTGCTTCCATGTCCTGGCTATTGTAAATAGTGCTGCAGTGAACATTGTGGTACATGACTCACTTTGAATTATGGTTTTCTCAGGCTATAAGCCCAGTAGTGGGATTGCTGGGTTGTATGGTAGTTCTATTTTTAGTTTTGTAAGGAACCTCCATACTGTTCTCCATAGTGGCTGTATCAATTCACATTCCCACCAACAGTGCAAGAGTGTTCCCTTTTCTCCACACCCTCTCCAGCATTTATTGTTTGCAGATTTTTTCATCATGGCCCTTCTGACCGGTGTGAGGTGATACCTCGTTCTAGTTTTGATTTGCATTTCTCTAATGATTATGATGTTGAGCATCCTTTCATGTGCTTGTTGGCAATCTGTATATCTTCTTTGGAGAAATGTCTCTTTAGGTCTTCTGCCCATTTTTGGACTGGGTTGTTTGTTTTGTTGATATTGAGCTGCATGAGCTGCTTGTATATTTCGGAGATTAATCCTTTGTCAGTTGCTTTGTTTGCAAATATTTTCTCCCATTCTGAGGGTCGTCTTTTGGTCTTATGGTTTCATTTGCTGTGCAAAAGCTTTTAAGTGTCATTTGGTCCCATTTGTTTATTTTTGCTTTTATTTCTGTTCCTCTAGGAGGTGGGTCAAAAGGGACCTTGCTGTGATTTATGTCATAGAGTGTTCTGCCTATGTTTTCCTCTGAGAGTTTTATAGTGTCTGGCCTTACATTAAGGTCTTTAATCCATTTTGAGTTTATTTTTGTGTATGATGTTAGGGAGTGTTCTAATTTCATTCTTTTACATGTAGCTGTCCAGTTTTCCCAGCACCACTTATTGAAGAGGCTGTCTTTTCTCCATGGTATAGTCTTGACTCCTTTATGAAAGATAAGGTGACCATATGTGTGTGGTTTAGGTCTGGGCTTTTATCCTGTTCCGTTGATCTTTGTTTCTGTTTTTGTGCCAGTACCCTTCTGTTTTGATAACTGTAGCTTTGTAGTATAGTCTGAAGTCAGGGAGCCTGATTCCTCCAGCTCTGTTTTTCTTTCTCAAGATTGCTTTGGCTCTTTGGGGTCGTTTGTGTTTCCATACAGATTGTGAAATTTTTAGTTCTACTTCTGTGAAAAATGCCAGTGGTAGTTTGATGGGGATTACATTGAATCTGTAGATTGCTTTGGGTAGTATAGTCATTTTCACAGTGTTGATTCTTCCAATCCAAAAACATGGTATATCTCTCCATCTGGTGGTATCATCTTTAATTTCTTTCAGCAGTGTCTTATAGTTTTCTGCATACAGGTCTTTTATCTCCTTGGGTAGGTTTATTCCTAGGTATTTTGTTCTTTTCGTTGCAGTGGTAAATGGGAGTGTTTCCTTAATTTCTCTTTCAGATTTTTCATGATTAGTGTATACGAATGCAAGAGATTTCTGTGCATTAATTTTGTATCCTGCTACTTTACTAAATTCATTGATTAACTCCACTAGTTTTCCAGTAGCATTTTTAGGATTCTCTATGTATAGTATCATGTCATCTGCAAACAGTGACAGTTTTACTTCTTCTTTTCCAATTTGGATTCCTTTTCTTCTCTGATTGCTGTGGCTAAAACTTCCAAAACTATGTTGAATAATAGTAGTGAGAGTGGATAACCTTGTCTTGTTCCTGATCTTAGAGGAAATGGTTTCAGTTTTTCATCATTGAGAACGATGTTGGCTCTGGGTTTGTCATGTATGGCCTTTATTATGTTGAGGAAAGTTCCCTCCATGCCTACTTTCTGGAGGGTTTTTATCATAAATGGGTGTTGAATATTGTCAAAAGCTTTCTCTGCATCTATTGAGATGATCATATGGTTTTTCTCTTTAATTTGTTGATATGGTGTATCAAATTGATTTGCATATATTGAAGAATCCTTGTATTCTTGGGATAAAAACCCCACTTGATTATGGTGTATGATCCTTTTAATGTGCTGTTGGATTTTGTTTGCTAGTATTTTGTTGAGGATTTTTGCATCTATGTTCATCAGTGATACTGGCCTTTAGTTTTCTTACTTTGTGAGATCCTTGTCCGGTTGTGCTGTCAGAGTGATGGTGGCCTCATAAAATGAGTTTGGGAGTGTTCCTCCCTCTGCTATATTTTGGAAGAGTTTGAGAGGAAGAGTATTAGCTCTTCTCTAAATGTTTGATAGAATTCGCCTGTGAAGCCATCTGGTCCTGGGCTTTTGTTTGTTGGAAGATTTTTAACCACAGTTTCAATTTCAGTGCTTGTGATTGGTCTGTTTATATTTTCTATTTCTTCCTGGTTCAGTCTCGGAAGGTTGTGCCTCTCTAAGAATTTGTCCATTTCTTCCAGGTTATCCATTTTATTGACATATAGTTGCTTGTAGTAATCTCTCATGATCCTTTGTATTTCTGCAGTGTCAGTTGTTGCTTCTCCTTTTTCATTTCTAATTCTGTTGTTTTGAATTTTCTCCCTTTTTTTCTTGATGAGTCTGGCTAATGGTTTTTCAATTTTGTTTTTCTTCTCAAAGAACCAGCTTTTAGTTTTATTGATGTTTGCTATTGTTTTCTTAATTTCTTTTTCATTATTTCTGATCTGATCTTTATGATTTCTTTCCTTCTGCTAACTTAGGAGTTTTTTTGTTCTTCTTTCTCTAACTGCTTTAGGTGTAAGGTTAGGTTTTTTTTTTTATATACTTTTTTCTTGTTTCTTGAGGTAGGATTGTATTGCTATAAACTTCCCTCTTAAAACCGCTTTTGCCGCATCGCATAGATTTTGGGTCATCATGTTTTCATTGTCATTTGTTTCTAGGTATTTTTTGATTTCCTCTTTGATTTCTTCAGTGATCTCTTGGTTTTTCAGTAGCGTATTGTTTAGCCTCCATGTGTTTGAATTTTTTACAGTTTTTTTCCCTGTAATCGATATCTAGTCTCATAGCGTTGTGGTCAGAAATGATACTTGATATGATTTCAGTTTTCTTAAATTTACCAAGGCTTGATTTGTGACCCAAGATATGACCTGTACTGGCGAATGTTCCATGAGCACTTGAGAAGAAAGCGTATTCTGCTGTTTTTGGATGGAATATCCTATACATATCGATGAAGTCCATCTTGTTTAATGTGTCATTTAAAGCTTGTGTTTCTTATTTATTTTCATTTTGGATGATCTGTCCATTGGTGAAAGTGGGGTTTTAAAGTCGCCTACTATGATTGTGTTACTGTGTTGATTTCCCCTTTTATGGCTGGTAGCGTTTGCGTTATGTATTGAGGTGCTCCTGTGTCGGGTGCATAAATATTTACAATTGTTACGTCTTCTTCTTGGATGGATCCCTTGATCATTATTTAGTTTCCTTCTTTGTCTCTTGTAATAGTCTTTATTTTAAAGTCTATTTTGTCTGATATGAGAATTTCTACTCCAGCTTTCTTTTAGTTTCCATTTGCATGGAATATCTTTTTCCATCCCCTTACGTTCAGTCTGTATGTGTCCCTAGGTCTGCAGTGGGTCTCTTGTAGCCAGCATATATACGGGTCTTGTTTTTGTATCCATCCAGCCAGTCTATGTCTTTTGGTGGGAGCATTTAATCCATGTACATTTAAGGTATTTATTGATATGTATGTTCCTGTTACCATTTTCTTAATTGTTTTGGGTTTGTTTTTGGAGGTCTTTTTCTTATCTTGTGTTTCCTGCCTAGAGAAGTTTCTTTAGCATTTGTTGTAAAGCTGGTTTGGTGGTGCTGAATTCTCTTAGCTTTTGCTTGTCTGTGATGGTTTCAATTTCTCCGTTGGATCTGAATGAGATCCTTGCTGGGTAGAGTAATCTTGGTTGTAAGTTTTTCCCTTTCATCACTTTCAATATGTCCTGCTACTCCCTTGTGGCTTGCGGAGTTTCTGCTGAAAGATCAGCTGTTAACCTTATGGGGATTCCCTTGTGTGTTATTTTACCCTTGCTGCTTTTAATATTTTTTCTTTGTATTTAATTTTTGATAGTTTGATTAATATGTGTCTTGCCTTGTTTCTCCTTGGATCTATCTTGTATGGGACTCTCTGTGCTTCCTGGACTTGACTGACTATTTCCTTTCCCATATCAGGGAAGGTTTCAACTATAATCTCTTCAAGTATTTTCTCAGTCCCTTTATTTTTCTCTTCTTCTTCTGGGACCCCTATAAATCCAATGTTGGTTCATTTAATGTTGTCCCTGAGGTCTCTGAGACTGTCCTCCGTTCTTTTCATTCTTTTTTCTTTTTTCTGCTCTGCAGTAGTTATTTCCACTATTTTCTCTTCCAGGTCACTTATGCGTTCTTCTGCCTCAGTTATTCTGCTATTGTTTCCTCCTAGAGAATTTTTAATGTCATTTGTTGTGTTGTTCATCATTGTTTGTTTGCTGTTTAGTTCTTCTAGGTCCTTGTTAAATGTTTCTTGCATTTTGTCCATTCTATTTCCAAGATTTTGGTTCATCTTTACTTTCATTATTCTGAATTCTTTTTCATGTAGACTGCCTATTTCCTCTTCCTTTGTTTGGTCTGGTGGGTTTTTACCTTGCTCCTTCATCTGCTCTGTGTTTCTCTGTCTTCTCATTTTGCTTACTTACTATGTTTGGGGTCTCCTTTTTACAGGCTGCAGGTTTGTAGTTCCCGTTGTTTTTGGTGTCTGTCCCCAGTGGCTAAGGTTGGTTCAGTGGGTTGTGGAGGGGACTGGTCCCAGTGTTCTGGTGGATGAGGCTGGATCTTGTCTTTTTGGTGGGTAGGACTGCATCCGGTGGTGTGTTTTGGTGTCACACCGATACCCACAGCTTGTGCCCATCCTTGGGGCTTGTTTAGTTGGTGCTCTGAATCCCCTCTCCTCACGCACCCCGAAACAATGGTCTCTTGCCTCTTCGGCAGTTCCAGACTTTTCCCCGGACTCCCTCCCGGCTAGCCGTGGCGCACTAACCCCCTTCAGGCTGTGTTCATGCAGCCAACACCAGTCCTTTCCCTGGGATCTGACCTCTGAAGCCTGAGCCTCAGCTCCCAGCCCCGGCCCGTTCCGGCAGGTGAGCAGACAAGCCTCTCAAGCTGGTGAGTGCTGGTCGGCACCGATCCTCTGTGCGGGAATCTCTCCGCTGTGCCCTCCGCACCCCTGTGGCTGTGCTCTCCTACGCGGCTCCAAAGCTTCCCCCCTCCGCCACCCGCAGTCTCTGCCCGCGAAGGGGCTTCTAGTGTGTGGAAACCTTTCCTCCTTCACTGCTCCCCCCCACTGGTGCAGGTCCCGTCCCTATCCTTTTGTCTCTGTTTATTCTTTTTTTCTTTTGCCCTACTCAGGTACGTGGGGAGTTTCTTGCCTTTTGGGAAGTCTGAGGTCTTCTGCCAGCATTCAGTAGTTGTTCTGTAGGAGTTCTTCCACGTGTAGATGTATTTGTGATGTATTTGTGGTGAGGAAGGTGATCTCCCCATCTTACTCCTCTGTCATCTTGAAGGTCTCCCCCTGCTTCTCTACTATTAAAGTCATATCCCTATATAGTTTTATGCCTTTCTGTGAACCCAGTCACTGTTCATTTCAATCCCAAATCACAATGGAATCTTCGGAAGCCATTTTAAAAATGGCAGCTATACAAGTGAGACACCAACGTTCCATGTATGTGACTGTTGAAGTGATAACAATATCAATAGTCACAGCCAAATCTGAGCGTGCTTGAGCGCATAAAACTATGTCACAAATGGACAGTTACATCCACGTTCTGAGATGTGAAATGAGGGGAAATCTTGGGATCAATAAAATAAGGTATATATTTTCTTCTCTTCTTATGTAGACTGTAACAGACATGGTTTAAGCTTCCATTAAGGGTCACGTTCAGTGAGAACATCTATCTTTACACTGTGTAATCAAGCAGAGATAACTTCTATGAGTATTGATATAGGTGACAGTTGCCCCAGGTCATGCCACTCAGGGAATGCTTTGACCCTTCATTTTCTACCTTCTTGCTAAATGTCAGGCAATGAGTCAACGCCACACGTGGCTATCTGTGTGGTCTCACTTCTCACATTCAATCTGCTGTGAGCTAGAAGACCACAATACCAGGAAGAGCTGCTTTCCAGGCCAGAAGTCTGAGGAAGGACAATTACAGAAGGTGGGCGGTGTAACAAAATTACACAGGCAGAGGTGTGGGGCTTGGACCTTGGCTTATTATTGCCTCTCTCCCTTCTAGCTTTACCCACTAGCATATTAAAACCTCTACATTTCTTTATCAGGGAGACGTTGCCCATCGATCTCTGCCTTTAATTTGTTTCCATCCCTGACGTTGCTGCTTTCGCATTTTAGAGCTTATTTTCGCCCTATGTCTGTGGCAGCCACCTAGGGCCCCTTTGTGCTTGAGTTGAGGCTACTGTTACTCTCCACCCTGCAGAGACCTTGGGACCACCAGGTAGTACCACCAAAAGACAGGCGTGAGTCACTGTCCTGGAATGGACAGGGGTGATTATTGCTGGGGTCCTATGTTGAGACAATTTCTCCCCCGTGTCTTGGGTACCTAGGAAACTTGAGGCACTTGGGTCCAGGTCAAGGAGAGTGGACTGGGTCCTCCCACCACACAAGCCATAGCTGCGCCCCCTCCTTCCCTCCTTCCCCAGTGCCTCCTGCCCATCTCTCTGGGTTCTGCTTTTTGTTACCCCCAAACCGTTAAAACTTCTTATTGTGAAATGTAATACACATCCACATTTAGTAAGTAGGCTAAAATGCTAATATAGAACTTTTTAAAAAGTATTGCACGGTCAACACCCATATAATTAACACTTGTTTGGATCCCTCTAGAGCTGTCGAAGGGGAATTAGTTACAGCTACACATAAAAGTGTGAATGAATCTCAAAACATAATGTCAAGTGAAAATATTTGTCCCAGGAGAATGGAGACAGTGTGATGATTGTATTTTTAAGACTTCAAAAGCATGTGAAATTAAACAGTTATAAAGAAAAGATAATTATAAAGAAAAGCAAGAGAAAGTTAAACACAGAATTCAAGACAGTGGTTATCTCTGAGGGGCAGGACGGGATGAGAATGGGTGAATGGGGACTTTTAAAGAAGGAAGTGTTCATACGTGCTCACATTTTTGGAATTCTTTATCATACACACGTAATTTTAAAATTATTTTGTATGTACTCGATATTTAATAGAAATATTTTTAAAAGAATACATTAACCATAGAGGCTATAGTTAGTATCTTCTGATCTAACCCAGATCAGAAGAGCCAGTATATCGCTGTCTCTCAGGTCTCACTTTTCCCATCCAGTCTACTGTGGGCTAGAAAAACACAACACTTGACAGAGGTACTCTCCAGGCCAACAAGATAAGGAAGGAAAACCAAAAAGTATGGTAGTCCTTTGTAACACTGTGTTCCCCTTACAATTTGCAACATATTTGAATCATTCTGAGACCAAGGTCACTCCGATGAGAATTTAGCACTGGTCAGAAAGTAGTGCCACTCTCTTAGGACCAAAGAGCTTATCAAGTAATTTTATATATTAGTTTTATCCTAACCATGGGTAATAAAAAATGTATAAGATATTCTGGCTTCGTGATAGTCCTGAGGGTGAGTCCAAGAAGGGACACCCTTTTGGAGCAAAAGCTCCGTGTTATCAAGTGCTCGGGACTGTTTCGATTTTATTATACTTGTATATGTAAGAATACGTTCCTTATTGAAATTCCTCTAAGAGATAATCGCTTTGTTATTTCAAGTCTTAGCCCAATGGCAGCCAGAGCCTACATCTATCCATGCCTTAAAATAAGAGTAAAGGTAACACTAATGGCATCGAACATATGGAAAATATTGAGGTCATGGGAGGCAGTTTATTATCAACGGCAGTCTCTTCAAAGGAATACCATTTATTTATTTTAAATCCAACTCTCAGGTTCTTAAGAACTTATTTAAAAATTCATTCTTCTTTATCTTAATTTTTTCCACAAGTAATATGTGAATTCATTCTTTGTGAACAAAATAAAGCAATACTGAATAAATAAAACACCTCATTAATTCTCATCCCACTCCTATCTAATAGACATAATAATAAAAGTTAGGATTGAGAACTTACGTGTCGGAGATTATGCTAAGTGCTTCTGTGTTTTCATATTTGATTACACCTACCCTCTGTGGTTGGTAGTAGTATTATTCCTATTTTTCAGATAAAGAAACTGAGTCCCAGAGAAGTTAAGAAATCTTCCCGTGATCATAGGACTCATAAGTGGTAGGGAGGGGATCGAAATCTGGGAAGTCTGCACTTTTCCATTAACTTGAAGCCTCTCCGTTCCTGTAACAAACCCCCTTGCATTAAGCATATATGTGGGTGTTTGTACTTACTCTTTCTTGACATATTAGAAGTTGGTAAATGGAAAATGAAAAAAGATATGAGGCACAGAATGGAGCTCCAAGATGGTTGATAAAAGATGAGAAAAATGCAAGGATGAGCAGGGGAGAAATGACCAGGGAAAACTAAAATGAAGAAAGATGATTAGCGAATTAAATGTGTACACACCATGATAATCACGGAAACAACAGAAGATGCAACGAGGTGGTGACTCTACACAGTTTCTCAGAGAGTCAAAGACAGCAGAGCAAAGGGGATTTTAAATCTTCCTCATGCCACATAATGGTATTGTGTAGTTGTTTTGTATAGACATTTTATAGACAGATTCCTAACCCTGTGGTCAAATGGACCTTATATTCTAGATATTTGGCTGAGCTCTACTATTCATGTCAGTGATTCAACAATGAAAATATTGTTCAATGGACTCCACAACAGGACTGTATTCCCAAGAGGGTAGTCTAAATAAGGAGGAGGCCATGGTTCTATTCCTTTGTTGGAAGCAGCTGACAACATCCATGGCAGTCACAGGAGTAATCTCTCTATGGAACCTCGTGTGTGTGTGTGTGTGTGTGTGTGTGTGTGTGTGTAGAATGTTCTCAGTAAATATTGACTATGATGTTTAGAAGACTATTTATAAGATGAAGCCTGTGATAGACATCTTTGGCTGTCTACCCAGCACCATTCTCCCTTATTCGTAGCTATCATAACCCTAATTTTACTTGGGAAAAATTGGATCTGGAACTAGAGGGTGAACCATGACGAATCTAAACCATAACAGCAGTCCTGTTCTCCTTTGCTTAGCAATCTGTTGATGTGTGAGTGTGACACAGTTCTGGCAAAAGAAATGGAATGGGAACCCTGTTGGGGAGATTCTGGGGAAGCAAAGAAGTTAAAATCTGCACAAAGAGAAAGCCCTTTTCCCTCTTCCTCCGCTTAGTGCTTTGAACACTGTCTTGGGAAGATGTTCTGTTTAGAGCTGGGCCAATAAGGACAAGAAGGTTTAGAAGCATGTTCCTTGATGACACCATTGCACTGCAGAGCTAATCCTAGACCACCTACCAACAGACTTCATGTAGTAAACAAGATCTTTATGTTAGTTAGGTTTTCTGTGACTTGGATCACATAATGAAGACATAATAAGTGAATGAATGAATGCTGATCTCCATTCATACAATCACTTACTGTATTTTTGCTATTATTCACTATTATATCCAAAGAACACATCATATTGACTAGCACTCAACAAATAATTATTACAATTATTGAAGAAAGAAAGGAAGGAAGGGAGGGAGGGAGGGAGGGAGGGAGGAAGGAAGGAGAGAGATGAAAATACAAAAATCAAAATCCAAGATAAACCCTAGTGGACACACCTTGATGATTGTTCCGTAAAACAACGTACCTTAATGCTGAAGCTCAGCAAGTAGTTGGAGATGGTGCAAATTGCCAATCTCATATTTGATTTGGTTAGATATATGCTACATTTAAGAAGTGGAATGCAAATAAGCAGAGACTAAAAGCTTTTCCTGGCTCTGTCATAAGGTACTTTGGCAGGGGAACAACCCAATAGTGGAACTAGAATAAAGAATTCCGTGTAAATTGAAGAGGCTAATTTAAAGATTCAGCTTACATCATCTTTTAATATATTTCAGTCACCCAGAAGAATATATATAGCATTGTATGGAATATGTTGATCCGTCACTTCCATTTGAAAATGAAATTCTCCCACAGAAATACCCACTAAAGCAGCTCAACATGCCTCATCCTTCAGTCCTTCCCAGTTAGCCTCTCAGCAGATCGTCTTAGATTAAAAACTGTACCGGAAGTCACTTAATGCATGTCATGATTTTGATCTTATTTACAGAAATTTCTGCCAGCTGATCAGTATAGATTAATCATGATTACAGGTGGTGTGGAAATGAAGAAGTTATGGAGTACACAACTTGACGTATCTAGCAACAGTGGTACAAGTTATGAGGAGTCAGCTTGTCTAAATGATTATCCTTTTTTTCTTTTTTGGTATGCTTACTCTCTCCCTGTCATTATTGCCTTCCTGTGAACTTTTAAATCTCTCCATTTAAAACAACAAAATAATCTCTCTTAACCATATATCTCGCTCCAGCCAAGTCCAAATCTCCCTCCTATTCGTCATCTCCAAGTTTCTTGAGTTATCCACACTGCGCTGAGGCAGATGCAGTCAGTGACCCCCCCCAACTCCACTCAACACTCAGCTCCTGGTACAGGCCAGTGGCATCTTACTTGAAGCACCTTGGATACCCATCTTGAGACTTCTCTCCAGTCTAGTGCAGGGCACACCAGAAGAATTGGGAAATTCGTGCCCTTGGGAATATGCCTCAGCCAATGATGGGTGGGGGTTGGAGGAAAAATGCAAACTTCCCAGCAACTGGGTGAAATGAGCATGACTTTGAGTTATGTTCTACATCGTCTCCCAGAGATCCCCAGCAGGGCTGAATGACAGTTGCCCACAGCATTAATATGCTCAGTACCTTACCCTTCGATTGCTTCTTTCCCTTTCGTTCTCACTTCCCCTCTCTCTCCCTTACTGAGATTGTCTCCCAGATAAACCACTTAATGTCAAACTCTTGTCTCAGGATCTGTTTCTGGGGGAGCCAGACCTCAGACAACCCATTTCTATTTCATCACCTCTTACCACTCTCCAGTCACTCCCGTGTGGGTTCTGCCCCATCGTGTCACTGAAGACTGCTGTGTTAATGAATGCAAAGGGCATTTTCAGTCCTTACGTACTTAGTCTCTGAGCAATGCTCTCTTGACACCTTGACACTATTTTTGTACCACTGGTTCTCTTTTTATTTCTCCGCTTCTTCCTGCCTGGTCTCCCTCACAGGCCCATCTGTCTCTAACTAAAGATTAAATGTGAAGGTTCTCCAAGGCTCAATTCTACACCCACTCCTCTTCTCAAACTAGACTCTCTCTCTGGATAATTTCATCTACATTTTCATTTTCAGTTGCCACCCATAAGGAAATAAATCACACATTTGTATCTTTAGCCCAAACCTTTGGTCTGCACTCCAGACCTGCATATCTAATTATCTACTTTATACCTCTTTGATCTCTTGAAGGCAGCTCAAACTCAACAGGATCCAAAGGAAGGGATGACCTTTCCTCCCACACCCTGTACTATCCCGTTGATCTCTACTTCAGGGAATGTTAACACCGTTCATCAAGTTTTGAAAGGCTGAAACCTAGTAATCATTCTCAATTCGTCTCTCTTCTTTATCGCCATTCCCCAGCACATGTCTAATCCATCATTAATTGGATCCTTTTGGTTTTACTTCTTAAATATTTTTTAACCTGTCCAAAGATTTTTTTAAAAATAAAAAATAAAAACCTTCTTCCCTGGTGGCGCAGTGGTTGAGAGTCCGCCTGCCGATGCAGGGGACACGGGTTCGTGCCCCGGTCCGGGAGGATCCCACATGCCGCGGAGCGGCTGGGCCCGTGAGCCATGGCCACTGAGCCTGCGCGTCCGCAGCCTGTGCTCCGCAACGGGAGAGGCCACGACAGTAAGAGGCCCGCGTACCGCAAAAAAAAAAAAAATAAATAAAAAAAATAAAAAATAAAAACCTGTCCACTTCTTTTGCCTCTCCACCATCTCCTGAACCTCTACAAACACCTCCTCACTTGCTTGCCCACTCCTTCTCTACCTCTATCTGTGATTCATTCTTAACACTATAATCCAACTGGTAGGATTATTTCCACCCTCATCCTTGTCCCTAGGTTTAAAACACTTTAAAATCTCTACGCATCACATAGACTCAAAATCGTTGGTCTGTGCCACAAGATCCTTCCTGTATGGCCTCTACCCAGTTTTCCAGCCTCGTCTTGTCCCAGACTTCCCCTCCATCCTCCTGATCTGGCTGTAGTGACCTTCTTTTACTCCTTCACACATCCTCCCGTGACATGGGGGGTCTTTGTGTATACTGTCTTCTAAAACACTTCCTTCTCTCCTTCATTTGTTCCATAACTAATAATTTTTCAGACCTTGGTTGAATTGTTACTTCCTTAGGGATGGTTTTCATTCACATCTCTGACCAGGCTGATTCTTCCTAATACAAGCTTTCATCACCCTACGTATCTCGCTTGAATTACAGTTGAGATTCACAGTTATTTGTTCATCAAATGAATTAACTGTGTTGAATTAGTGAACGAAGAAAAACTATAGTCTCAAAGCTAGAAGAATTTTGTTCTCTTCTGTTAGGGGCTCAATTGTGCCCCACCTGCCTCAAAATTCATATACTGAAGCCCTAACCCCCAGTATCTCAGAATGTGGCTGTATTTGGAAATGGGGCCTTGAAAGAGGTAATTAAGTTAAAATTGGGTCATTAGGGTGGCCCTATACCAATATGACTGGTGTCCTTATAAGAAGAGTAGATTAGGACACAGAAAACACAAACAGAAGGACAGCCATGTAACGACCCAGCGAGAAGGCAGCCACCTGCAAGCCAAGGAGAGAGGCCTCAGAAGAAACTAAACCTGCTCACCTCTTGATCTTGCACTTCCAGCCTCCAGAAGTGTGAGAAAATTAATTTCTGTTGTTAAAGCCACTCAGTCTGTGGTATTTTGTTATGGCAGCCCTAGCAAACTAATATATCTTGGTTATATATCTTGGTTATCTCAGTGGGTTGATGTATACTATCTTGGAATACATCCAACACCATCTTATTCCTCAAGAACTGTTCTCACATACTTAGCCACTTTGCCAAATACAGTTTTTGATGCTGCCAGGATGTTCCCATCTGCTCTAAATGAAGCAGCATTCATCACTGTTCCATGTGTTCAGCTTGAAAGCCAATTTTTATAAATTGGGGGATTAAACGACCTTGGTGTTATGCGTAGTACCCTCACTCTGTGGGTAGAAATCAATAATACGAAAGACAGCCTTTTTAGAAGCAAAAGAGAGTTTTGGATTCAGTAGTTTGCGGGTGAAGGCTGAGAATTTGCATTTCTAATATATTCCCAGTTGATGATAGAGTTGGTCTCAGAACCAGACTTTTAGAACTACTGGGCCAAGACGTAGCCAGCCCCAAGCAACCAGAGCCCCTGTTATTCTCACCCAGATACCACTCTAGGCCCTCTCAGCTCTTCTGTCCCAAAGGCACCTTCCAAGAAGGCACATGGACCTCCAAGTTTCACCACCCAAGATGCCCCATTCATAAAGGAAAAGAGAAGCATCTTCAGAAGGAGGAGGTCTTCTATCGTTGCTTCATTGCTATTTGCAGGAATTGTACCTCAATCTTAATAACAGACAATTTGTTGAACACTTAGTATATGTCAAACACTGTGGTAGGGCTTTGAATAATAGTGAGTTAGCATCCACTGAGTGCTTACCTGTGGGTTAAGCTGTCGTCATGGTCATTTCAATAGATTGTTTCATTTGATTTTTACTATAACTCATTGTACAGATGAGGAAACTGAGGTATATAGAAGCTAATAACTTACCCAGCGATATATGATGTATAGCTACTGAATAGTGGAGCCAAAAAAATGAAACTAAGGAAATGTGAGTCTTAACCATTAAGATATAGTACCTTTTAACCTATGTCTATAGCCCTGTCTGTCTACCTGTCTGTCTGTCTATCTGTCTCTATCTAAATTCCATTTAATCTTCCCAAGTACCTTAAAAAGTGAGCATTGTAGCCCCATCTATAGATGAGGCAACTGAAGTTTAGAAACATTAACAACTTGCCCACAAGGTCAGGGGTGGGTGGGAATGCAGGCTGGCTGACTCCTGAGCACATGCTTCTGGTGTATAGAAGATTATATTTGCTTAAGCAGGTGGGACCAGCCATTGTCCTCCCAATGCTCATTGGCAGCCCTTGACCTGGCCAGAGCCCCTCTCCAAAGCGGCTGAAATGAATGGGGAAGATGAATTGGGGCCACCAGGATTTATAGCACCCGCATGTTGATGTACTCACATCAGAGGGCTAGAATAGCTTCTCATATAGACAGAAGGTTGACCAGAATTTCCCTAAGTGCCAAGAACTTAGCAGAAACAGTTGGGGGGAAAGGCCATTCAGTGTGGGGCCCTTGGTTCTCCAGATTAAGATGGCTGCTCTGTAAGGGACCAACTGGACCCACGTTTGGATCCATCAATATTCAGGGACTTTCTAAGAGCCCAGAATGTAACTTATTGCAAAATCAGGCATCTCCCAATACTGCCCCCTTCAGGACTGAAACACTCATTCTTCCAGCTGCTGAAAAGGTTGGTCAAGGACAGCTCACAGCTGAGTCCCTCTCTAGAAATTGCCCTTGGCTGAAGAGAGTCACCTCATCCAAGGTTATGCCTCTTTGGGATCTGAGAGGACATCCCCTATCCAATGACTGGTTGATACAGGAACATAAAGGCCCAGCCACCTGGTTGCAGTCAGGATATTTCTGCAGGGCCATCCCAGCTCTAGAGGCCCGAGGGTGACCAGCCCTCCTCGCTTGCCTGGGACTGAAGGGTTTCCCAGGACTCGAGACTTCGGTGCTAAGACTCAGGCAAACTGGGACAAGTTGATCACCCTAAGAGGTCCCCTTGTGATTGTCTGAGGCCCATCTTCTCCTTCTGCCCAAGCCTGCTTCCTTCCCTTCCCTTCCCTCATAGGTGTTGATTCCAAGACCATCTCCCAATAGATTTCCCTCATGCTAATCCCCATCTGAGTCTGCTTTTCAGACCTAAAACCTGACAGGTTTCCCCTAACATCTGTGACACCAGACTAGGGGACGGCCACCTCCCATAATTACTCCTTCCCTCACCTGCTGAAGGACTCATAGGAAGGGTCGGGAGAGATGGTGCCAAAGATGATGGACCAAATGAAGCTAACTGGGATCACAGCCAGATATTGAATTCACTCAGCATCTCCAGTAGTTGAAATCCATTTATCAGAGATGAGGTCACAGTATCTGAAACAGTAGAGTAAATCTAAATGTGTGCTATAACGAACCCTTCTAATTTGAATTTGTGGGAAAATCTGTTCATATTGAAAGAAATTCTTAAAGACTCTCTACCCCAAAGTCTGGTCTGTCTGTCTTTCTTCCCCCACCACTCCCTTTTGCTTTTTTTTTTTTTAATTTTTATTTTATATCAGAGTGTAGTTGATTTACAATGTTGTGTTAGTTTCAGGTATACAGCAAAGTGATTCAGTTATACGTATATTATCTATATATCTATATTGTTTTTCAGATTCTTTTCCCATATAGGTTATTACAGAGTATTGCGTAGAGCTCCCTGTGCTATACAGTAGGTCCTTGTTGGTTATCTGTTTTATACATAGTAGTGTGTATATGTTAATCCCAAGCTCCTAATTTATCCCTCCCCCCACCTATCTTTCCCCTTTGGTAAAGTTTGTTTTCTAAGTCTGTGAGTCTGTTTCTGTTTTGTGAATAAGTTCATTTGTATCATTTTTTAATATTCTACATATAAGTGATACCATATAATATTTATCTTTCTCTGTCTTTGTCAGGGTTTCTGCCTTTACCAAAACTTTTAGCTAATAATAATGTGTTCGCTGAGCCAGACTCCCTAAAGCTGGTGCGACATGATTGAATTCTAAATTTTGTATAACATGGGCTATAATCAAGGTAGAGATCCTCAGCAAAAAATAATTAGCTTTGGGGTTAGAAAACTCAATAGAAACATAATGATTAAATTGGCTGTCTGTTTTTATTTTACTGAGAACACTAAGCTATATCGATCTTCTTTCAAACCAGACGCTGATTCATGCAGCCCCTTGCAGATCTTTGCTGAACTGCTTCTAGAAAAGGAATAAACTTGAAAATTCCACCCTAGTACGCTAACAGATTTTGGAAAATCCCAACACTCAGAGCTTCAAAGTGCCTGGCTTGGGGTTCGGACCTCCTCCAAGTGGGAGGAGTCAAGTGGGCGATGCTGATCCTTTAAATATCTGGTGGGTCTCCCAACATGGAGGGAAAATCTAGGAAGAGAACCAGATGGGTGGAGAATTTCAGTTTTGCCAGATGAAAGTGCTAGAGATCTGTTATAGAACAATGTGAATAAGATTAACACTACTTAATTGTACAGTTAAAAAAATATTAAAAGGGTAATTTTTCTATTATGTGATTTTTTGCTGCAATTTAAAAAAAAAGATAGTGGGGCATTCTAGGCCAAGAATGAAGTAGCGAATGACTTACTTACTGGTTCTGCTTGCAGCTCAGACCTGATCCTAGCAGGAGGCCTGTAGAAAAAACCTCAGAGGTCTGAACTGACTCCACTCTCTTGAGATGTTTCTCCCAGACCCACTCTTCTTCCTAATCGTCTGATCTTCTGACCTTGGTTCCCAAGCCTGTACCTCAGCTGTTCTTGTTCAACCTCTCAGGACCACCCTGCACCTCTGCACCCCATTAAATGTATTCCCTCCCTGGTGAGTGGCCTCCTCTAGGGCGGGCATCTGCTTTGTATTGGATCCCCTTATCCAGGCGTCCCTCTGTGTACTGAACCAGAGGCTACCAGCAGCTCATGCCCTGGTGCTTCCAGCCTCCTGGTCTTTCAGAAGGGAGTTCTCTGCCTGAAATGTGCCCTCTTTGTATTCAGGAAGTCAGACATACCCCTCTCTGTTTTCTTCCCACAACCCCATTTGGACCCTGGCCATGTTGTCTTTTAATTGTCCACGCACATTGTATCCGCTTACACTTCTGTCTCTCCGGTCAATACCAGACTGTGAGCAACTTGAGGGCTGCAACCAGTATATAGCTGACTAGAAAGCTCTTTTATTTTTGACAGCAGAGCTTGTTTTTAATTTCACAGTTTTTGATTGTCCTGATAAAATTGAGTTGCTTCTGAGAAAAAATTTGGTTTGAGAGAGATTTTGTTACTGATTGAGCACATAGCAATTTTAGAAGACATTGTTCTGATTTTACGTATCATAAAAGTGTAAAAGTTATTAAATAATTGCTATAAGATAATTTCATTGATTTCCCCCCAAGGGAAAAGTATAATAGTCTTCCAATATTTATCTACTATGGAAAAATAGGTCTTTTAGAAAATAAAATCTTGATGTTAGTGTAAATAGATGGACTGTGGCATAAAAATGATTTCTTTTACTGTGAACGTGCCTGATTCAGTCTCCTTTTTATTTATGTCACTCTTACTAAATTTACATCTCAAAAGAAAGAAAACCACATCTATTTGCTGTCACCTTCTTTTAGCTAATTGTTGACATGAAAACCATCAGTTCCAAAGAAATTGAGAGCTTAGGGTTTCTAAGAATAGAGAATGAACTAGATAGAACACAAGATTTTTTTTGTTTCTTTAACTTCTACATTTATCAAAGTTATATTTCTATGTGTGAAGTTACAATGTGCATATAATGTTTTCACTGGTTTATATAAAAACCAAATGTCTGCCCTGCCATTTGCCCCCTTCCAGAGAAAAATCACTTTCTCCTTTTCTTAGATGATTTATTTTTACTTAACTATTCTATTTCTCTAAATAGGACGTTTCTCTCAATAATCGCCGCTTCTTGATTTTTCAGCTCAGGCATAATTAGTTGATTTCCCACTGTGGAAAATGAGCATTTAACATCCTCCCCTTTCCCCAATGTTCTTATATCTTAATTCCAGGTAGGCTAATATTGTTGTTTACCTCGTTATGGCTATATAAATACTATATACTGGTGAACTTTGTAGTAAAATGCGGTTACTTTTCCTTTCATACACTTTTGATTCTCCTGTGATCGATAATTGCATAGGAATTTGCATAGGAATGTTGTTTCCTATGTATTTAGCTTTAAACATTAATTAAATACCGTACTTTTTAACAAATGTCTGAATCTCTTTTCAAGAGGTCCCCTCACACTCATTGTTCTACAATGTTTACTTTTCTTTTAGAAACCTCTCAGCGCTTTCCCATCTGTGCTACTCCAGCTGCATTGCCTTCTGTGCCTTTTGCACTGCTGCCATGCTAGAGAATTGCTACCTCTCTCCTGTGTTGGATCTCCTGGGTCCTATATTCAGGGGTTTCTTCATTGGTAAAGCACACCCTGAAGTGGCTTCCTAATAACGAATATAAGATGGTAAGTAAGTTTTTGACACCTTATATATCTTCTCATTTGACATAAATTTGGTTGAATATAGAATTGTAGGTGGGAAATCTTTTTTTTTTTTCTTTTTTTGCGGTACGCTGTTGTGGCCTCTCCCGTTGGGGAGCACAGGCTCCGGACACGCAGGCTCAGTGGCCATGGCTCGCGGGCCCAGCCGCTCCGCGGCATGTGGGATCTTCCCGGACCAGGGCACGAACCCGCGTCCCCTGCATCGGCAGGCGGGCTCTCGACCACTGCGCCACCAGGGAAGCCCGGTTTTTGGTTTTTGAATTGTCCTCTCCCTACATAGCCACTGCAATATCTAGCTGGTGTTTTTTCTGGTAGGCTGTGTTAGAGGCTTTCTTCAGATATCTGGTAATCCTTGGTGTCTGCTCATATTTAGCATTGTGAGATTAAATATCTTGTTAGAAACTCTGGCCAGTCAGAGTCTCTCATCCCCCTGAATGAGTGATTAATTTGGGGATGAGCGTATTGCTCCAGGCTGGGTTAATACGTATCCTCTTTGGATGATTAGGAAAAACGACTTCCTATTCCTGGTGTTACTAAGCTAGCAGGACATGAGTCTTGATTTACTGGTGTGATCTTGCCCGATGCATGGAGAGAGATTTCAAGAGATGGAGAGACAGAATGTGTTGCTAGATGACATCACTTGAAGCCCTGGGTCTGATTAATTACATCCTTTAACTTCTCCTTAAGTTCAGCTTTTTCCTGCTTAAATTATTTTGAGTTGGGTTTCTATGACTTTCAACTGCAAGTTTTTTGACAGATACAATGTCTTTTCACAATGTTTATCTGTCTGCCTGAAAATAATGCAATTTACACACCTACAGATGCCAAGGGTCATCAACTATCCGTCATTTCACTTCAGCTTTCTCATAATGGCTCATATATCCTGTGAGTCCCAGTGTGTCATCCAGTGTCCAATATAGCAAAAGTGAGAATGGATGTATGGGAACAGACACAAAAATATCATCTGTAAGTAACAGCGATGATCAATTCACATTTTCTCTGAGGGCCATCTCCTCTCCCTCAAAGATCTCATTCGGTTCCAGGCTATTTAGATAGGGAGAAATTGTGCGAAGTATTGTTCTCTGATTTCTTATTTTTCACTCTTTCTGATTTCCTCTTGGTGGCATATGTATTAATGCCTCTTTCTTAGAGTTTTTCCTCGTTTAGCTTGTTTGTGAGAATAGTGTAAACATTCCTTATTCATAATGTCCTTATTTCCCAGATGCAGCTATTCTTGATCTTGAACATTTTCATATTACCACTTTAAAACTCAGATTTCTTACACAATTTCCAGTTACTCCTTTTGGAAGGTGAGAGATAACTTCTCAATTTGGGAAGTACGTCTATTATTTAGCAAATTCTGGTTTAGATTCCTCTAAGATAAATGAGAATTTAGACTATCATAATCATACTTTTTTTAGTCGAGCCATGTCTGAATGTGAAATACCTTTAGCTTTCCAGTGCTTCTAAAGATAGCTGTCATAAACTTCATATTCCTGCAAAATCAGGTTGCTTTGGAAAGCAATTGAGAGTCTGTGTCTCACACTGCTGTATCCACAACACCTAATGCATTTTCTACATCCATAAAAAAAACCCTCCTGGGCTTCCCTGGTGGCGCAGTGGTTCAGAGTCCACCTGCCGATCGATGCAGGGGACACGGGTTCGTGCCCCAGTCCGGGAAGATCCCACATGCCGTGGAGCGGCTGGGCCCGTGAGCCATGGCCGCTGAACCTGCGCGTCCGGAGCCTGTGCTCCGCAACGGGAGAGGCCACAACAGTGAGAGGCCCGCGTACCGCAAAAAAAAAAAAAAAAAAAAAAAAAAAAAGCCTCATTATAATGACTAATTTTACTTGGAAACAGTTTTTCCTGTCAAAAATATTTTTAGTGCTTTGTTTAATCAATGTTCTTGATTCTGAAAACACTGGTAAAGTGGTGTTTAGCATATTTATTAGTCGATTCCATCACTCATGAGCCTCTGGGCATGCTTATAAGATCCTGGGGCTGGAGGAAAACAAGACAGTCATTCATTAAGTTTCATGCTCTAAGAGTAAGTGTCATAAAACCAAGAAATATGCTCTTATCTCAGCGCCAGGAGTTGCTTATAGGGCCAGAATTTTAAAATAAGGAACTGGGCATCACCGAAAAGAGGCAATGCACTTAGAGACCCTGGAGAGAAGGACCAGGCGTCCCTCAAACATCACCAAGTGATAGTTAAGGCCCCAAGAGGACCCTTCAATCCTTGCCTGTCTCCCCTCTTACCCCCTTTTTTTCTATGGGATCCATGACTCAATCTCACTTTTTTTCTTTTTATATTTTGCCAATTTTTCCATTTAGAATATTTCTATTCACTCTCTCTCCCAAAATATGACTCCACAGATAAACCCAGTCTGATTATTTTTCCTTTGGGCCTTGCCTGATTTTAAAATACTTGTTAGCTTTTCAGTCATTTGATCTGGAGGCAAATACACCATGCACCCTAATTTAAGGACAACTTGCTACTATCACTACAGTGAAACAAATAAAGAATGATACATGAGCACATACAAAATTTTAATAATGGAGACAGACCCAGTCTAAAAGTTTCCATTACCTTTTTTCAAGGATTCTGGAAAGTACCTCCTTCCACCTGGAAAATATCCAAAAGGTGGGACAAGGAGGCGTTTCTTTAAAATTCACACCTTCTTCTTTCTCCAGCCAGTGGAAGAGTATTATAGAGTTTGATCTATAAAGCAGTGTGAAGTTTCTTATGTTTAGAAAATGAAGTGTCCATGAAATCTGGCTGTGCAGAAGAAGCAGATTTATCTATACCAATGTCGTTGTCATTGTTCCTAGTGGCCCAAAGTTAGAAGGTTTCTGGTTACATGATCATAAGGCTACGATCCTAAGTATATGTTTTCCCTGAAGTGACTGTGTGCTGTGCCTCTGGATTTATAAAATTTAGATTAGATCATTAAGGTCTTTTCCAGCTGTAACATTTTATGTTCTAGGTCAATATGGCTGTGCCCTCTTGGAAGAATTTTCTCTCTTCTTGTTCTTTTAATTTTGAAGGGGAAAAAAAGCCTTATTTTGTTTTTGGTTTTGTTTTTTATAAATTTATTTATTTTTGGCTGCGTTAGGTCTTCGTTGCTGCGCGCGGGCTTTCCCTAGTTGCGGCGAGCGGGGGCTACTCTTCATTGTGGTACGCGGGCTTCTCATTGTGGTGGCTTCTCTTGTTGCGGAGCTCGGGCTCTAGGTGCATGGGCTTCAGTAGTTGCAGCGTGTGGACTCAATAGTTGTGGCTCATGGGCCCTAGAGCACGCGGGCTTCAGTTAGTTGTGGCTCACAACTAAGTTGTGGCTTAGTTGCTCCATGGCATGTGGGATCTTCCCGGACCAGGGTTCGAACCCGTGTCTCCTGCATTGGCAGGCGGATTCTTAACCACTGCGCCACCAGGGAAGTTGCAAAAGCCTTATTTTGTGACAAGACTTTTGTGAAGCCCCCACTTTATAGAGTATGATAAGTCCCTCCCCTTCAATCCCTCCATTATACCTCTCTCCTTCCAGCCATAGTGGAAAAGTTAAGTCAACTAAACCCTGTAATTCTAAGCTTTCCTGGCTTTGTATTGTTCTATGGGGTTAAGAACTCTGAACAGCTTTGTGGACATTCTGTCATCTTGTTTCTCCAAGAGGACTTTATTCTTGACCTTCAAGAGTTGAAATAACTGGACAATAAAATGTCAAGGATTTTGTAGTAACTGTTTCTCTACATTACGAACGGTTGCCGTCAGCACAGAGCTTTCATCAGGCAACATTACAGGGAGCATCCTCACAGGCATACATTTTGACTTTCACTCTGGGATGGTGTATGGGGAGACACAAGCTGGATTTATGCTTCAATATTATTAGATAAGTTTCTGCCAGACATATTTTTTTCTTCAGGTTAAGACCATCGCAACACAGGCGCTTGAGTTTTATTCATCTCTGAAATTACTCTCATAACCAGTTTGAGAAGAAGATTTAAATACGACTGGATTATTTTTCCTCCAGTCACTACTTTCAGCCGTGTTCTGTCATATCTCCCTTCCCTGGCAAATAGTGAATCACTTAATGGATAGCTTGGGAGATGCTATCGCTTTCTGGTGGCTTTCAGTTACTTTAAGACCAGCCCAGGTTAAAACTTCAGTCTCCGGCATGATTTATAGCTCATCTCCTCCATCACCCCCAACACAAACTTAAGCTGGCACAGTGATTACAGCTAGTTGAGAGGAGCTTAATTAGCTCTGAGACATGGTTTTCCGCACTCGCCTTCCAGAACTAACTATAGAGAGGGTCGGGGAGGAGAGACAAGGAAGGAGACAAGTGCCTCTTGACTTAAGGTAGCTGTTGTCATCCTCTTTGGCTATCACTGTGTCACTGGATAATCACTGTCTGATCATCGATACCCTATGGCAGACATCCAAAGGAGCCAAATACCGGCTCTCTGGTGGATTGGGGGTTCGAGGGTATGAGCTCTTGGGGATAAAGGATTTCAGGGGGTCTCTCTGCTGCCCAAGACCCTGAAGAGGTTGAGACATTCAGCTTTGGCCCCTTCCAACCTCTTATCCCCCACAGCTTCTCATTAGTGAGGTTATCTCACTGAGTAGGCAGCCATCTTGGCTGGCATATCAACAGGATGGAGCAAAGCCCTTTACTGCCTTAGTTTGGGTCCCCAAAAGCATACTCTCAGACAAGAAATGCAGAAAAGGAGTAGGAAGTGAGACAGAGAAAGGAAGCCAGCCAGTGAAGAGTGTATTAGCAAGCAACTTACCCCTTAGAGAAGCTGGAGCTCAGTTCCCTGGGAAACTCCAGGAGCTAATATAGAATGTGGGTCTTAGAGTTATCCTGCCTAAGGAGGAAGGGAGACGGATGCTATACAGCCATCTTTGTCAGTCACGAGTTGAGAGTTACTGTCAAGGATGTAAACTTCGTAGCCTTTTTGGCCTGTGTGAGCACGGGCAGGGTGGGCTCCAGTGGCCAGAGGAAGCTCTTTGGCAAAGAGACACAGATGCTAGAAGCTGGTGGTCCCCTTCAGGGAGCCATCTCCAATCTCACGCCCACAGGTCTACAACTGGCCGGGACTGCACTGCTTTAGGATGCAGATCTATGACACATGCCTCACTCCCTGACTCAGGCGAGAGGGACAGAGACTAGGAGGTGCATTCTCCCCATGGCAGGACGTGCAGACTCCCAGAGAGGTGGGAGAAAGCACGCAAGGCTTTTTAAGGACTAGCCTTTGAAATCCCCCCTGTCACTTTAATGGTCAAGTCCAGTATTCATAGGGAGATGGGAAGAATACTGTTTCTCCCATGGAAACAGAGCAGGGAGCGGGGGAGGTGACTGCTTGGTAAACAGTAATGCCATCTACCACATATGGTTTCCAAGCATGGAAAAGATTTAAGAATCTCAAAACGGATAGTAACAAATGTCCAGAGAGAACAAAGAAATGGCTATTGTGCTTGGTGGTTAAAGATGCTATTGATTATCTTCTTTTTAAAAAAATTTTATTATTATTTTGGCCGCATTGGGTCTTCGTTGCTGCACGTGGGCTTTCTCTAGTTGCAGTGAGCGGGGGCTACTCTTCGTTGCGGTGCGGTGGCTTCTCTTGTTGCGGAGCATGGGCTCTAGGCACACTGGCGTCAGTAGTTGTGGCACATGGGCTCAGTAGCTGTGGCTCGCGAGCTCTAGAGCGCAGGCTCAGTAGTTGTGGCACACGGGCTTAGTTGCTCTGTGGCATGTGGGATCTTCCCAGATCAGGGCTTGAACCCGTGTCCGTCACGTTGGCAGGCGGGTTCTTAACCACTGCGCCACCAGGGAAGTCCTGATTACCTTCAAGTGTATATTTTCACTAGAAAAGAGGAGACCGAACTAATATTTTAGGTAGTTATTAGAAATTTTAAAATAATATTAATTTATTAATAAATAATAAGTACTTTTATAATATAGCATTATAATAATTGATGTGTTCATTAGAGTAAAATATTAAAAAGTGATAACTGAGGCAGCTGGTGTACGGAACTCTTTCTTAGAGCTTGGCAGAGAGAAAAATGAGAAGATTGGGTAAGAGCCAGAGGAGAGATTCAGAGAATATCACAGAAAAGACATGTGACTTTTTGATGGAAAAGAAGAAAAAACATTATGAAGACAAAAAGAGAGGGGTTAACTGCAAAAGAACATTTCCTAAGTAGGTGGGAGTTCATTTTGGCAAAGAGACCTCTGAGGCCCGAAAGAGAATGCCGAATGTGGTTAACAACTTCAAAAAAATATATTTCTAAGGCCTTTGGGGTAAGATTCCAAACTAATTATTAGTTAAGATAACAATTATTAACCGTCGTTAATATTGTCATGAAAATGAGTATCTGGTATTTTCACCCCCTTTATTTTCAGTGTTCTCTTCTCCTACACCCTTAATTTAACAAATCAAGACCTGAAATAATAAGAATAAAGATAATAAGCTGCATAGTGGCTCCCAAAGATGTCCATATCCTAATCCCTGGAAACTGAGAATATCTTACCTTACATTAAAAAGCAATTTTGCAGGTGTGATTAAGTTAAAGCTCTCGAGTGTGGAGATTGTCTTGGATTGTACAGGTGGACTTGATGTAATCGCAAGGGTCCTTATAAGGGGGAGATAGGAGGAGGAGAAGTTTACGTGAAGAAGGTGGAGGAGAGATAGGAGAGATGCAGCCAGGAGCCAAGGAATGAGGACAGCTTCCCGAAGCTGTAACAGGCGGGGAACAGATTCTTCCCTGGAGCCTCCAGAAGGTCCAGCCCTGTCAGCACCTTATTTTAGCCCGTTTTAACTTGTTTCAGGCTTCTGACCTCCAGAACTGTAAGAGAATAAGTTTGTATTGTTTTAAGCCACTAAGTTTGTGGTCATTTATTCCAGCAGCCCTAAGAAACGAATCCAATAAGCAGCACTTATTGGGTGCTCCCTGTGTGCCAGGCACTGTGCTAAGTGCTATGAGGTGTCCTGTCTCCTTATCCCGTGTTATAATCAGGGAGCTTGTCCCCAGCTACACAGGTGTTATGTGCTGGAAGTCAGGACTCAGATCTGGACTTCAGACCACATATTGTTGCCATCCTGTTAAGAATCAGAGCCGTACTGTTCTCCACTAAAGTGCGCCAGAGCCTCTTAGGGAAATTGCTGATTCTAGAACTGGAGCAGGGAAGACAAGGTAAGACGAGATGAGCCTCAAGCATCTTGCAGTGCCAGAGAGCAAGGAAGTACTCAGAAAAACAAAGATGGCGGCATGTCAAAGGGACACGGGAGCCAACCTGAACATGCTCCCAATGGCCAAAATTGGAACAATTTGAGCCACAAAATCAAGTAGTAGTGGGTTATAACCCAAAGTAGAAAATAAATAGCCAAGCACCCATACAAATAGAAATAAATGATCAAATAAATAAATAGGGGAGAAAGGACATACCTTCCTTATAAAGGGTTCCAAATAATACATTTAAATACCGACCCCCTCCTGGAGGTGGAGTTTAATCCCCCACCCCAGTGTGGACTAGGTTTAGTGACTCATTCTAAGGAACAGAGGATGGACAGGGAAAAGTGGTAACTTTACAGTGGAGAAGCCTGGTGGACAGCACCTTATCCAAGTGGTCAGAGTTAACATACCAGTGTTAAGTCATGTGGACATTATGTATCCCCTGAATTGACGTGATGAGAAGGGTACTTCACCTGCTTGGTTCTTTCCTCCCAAATCTGTATCTCCAGTCCAAATTATGAGAAAACATCAGACAAACCCAAATCGAGGAACATTCTAAAACCAGTCTTCAAAATCATTAAGATCAAGGTAAGTGTGAGAAACAGTCACAGACCAAAGAGCCTAGGGGGACTAGGCTAATGACAGCTAGTTCAATGTGGTATATTGGACAGGATCCTGGAACACAAAAAAGACATTAGTGCAAACACTGGTGAAATCCAAATAAAGTAAAACAAAAAGATAAGAAAAAGCAAAAAGGGAGTGTGTGGGAAGTCGGTGGTCTGAAGAAAGATGAACCGTGGTTATAAAACACTGTTAGTGTTTATTATTCTTCATTACAAAGCAACAACAATTTGATGGAGTGTATTGCTCTTTCCCGTGTGTCACAGCACCTGAAGAGGTAAAGTTAGGCAGATTATATGGTGCTCATTATTTTTTGTTTTTTTAAAAAATTTTTATTGGAGTATAGTTGATTTACAATGTTGTTATATATTGTCCTCATTTTACCGTATAATTCAGTGCTCCCAATTTATTGGGCACAGTTCTAAACAGATTAGATTATAACATCATGTAACTTGTTTAATCCTTACAGCAACCCTAGAGGGTTTTCCAGAGGAGGACACGGAGGCACAGAGAGGTTAATTGACTTTCCCAAGTTAACACAGTAAGTGGAGGAGCCTGACTGAGCAGAAGGGTTGGCTCCAAGTCTCGCCCGTAACCACTGAGCTACAGTGCTTTAGGTCTTTGGGGCTCAGAGAGCCTAAGTGATTGGCTCAAAGTCACAAAACCAGTTATTTCAGGACTGAGACTAGAACTGAAGTCTCCTCGTTTCCGGTTCAGTGCTTCACCCCTGTTTCCAGGCACCACCATCCACACTCGTTGTTCCTTTTCCAAAGCACAGTGATACTCTTGGAATGTCAGGAGCTAATCTGAACATGCTCTCAGGAACCATTTGAGCAACAAAATAAAGTAGTATTGGATTATAACCCAAAGTATAAGATAAATAGGCATGCATCAACACTAATATCTGTAAATGACGGACGAAATAAATAAATTGGGGAGAAAAGAATTCTTTGACTTTCACTCTACCTGAATAACTCAAAAATAGGTAAGAAGTCTCGATTACATGTATTTGTGGTCCCAGGTTGAAAGTCGAACAGAGAGAAAATCTTTGTCACTGGTTTAGTTTCCCGACAGGATTCTGGTGATTGTCTCAGAGCTGATGACAATTCAAAATTTCTTAGGCTTTGCAGATATTGTCCTGACCGTTCTTGACTTTTTTTTGATCCTTGAGGTTTACCTTTGTTTACACTGACTTTATAATTAATATCTTTTGGCACCCTTGGGAGTGTTACCTTCGTATATGTTCTCTGTAGTTGGATAGTAGTGTTGATTATCACCAGTTGTGCTCTTCAAAATATTTCATTTTAAAATGGAAGAATGGGGGCTTCCCTGGTGGCGCAGCGGTTGAGAGTCCGCCTGCCGACGCAGGGGACACGGCTTCGTGCCCCGGTCCGGGAAGATCCCACATGCCGCGGAGCGGCTGGGCCCGCGAGCCATGGCCGCTGAGCCTGCGCGTCCGGAGCCTGTGCTCCGCAACGGGAGAGGCCACAACAGTGAGAGGCCCGCGTACCGCAAAAAAAAAGGAAGAATGTCTTTCAAGGTTTATAGGCTTTGGGAATGCTGTTAAGATTTTTTCCAAACCTTGAAACTATCTCTCCTGCTGTAGTATTCAGATTGATGCTGAAAGATTGCAGAATACTAACGGTGATCATATTTTCTTTAAAAATATGTCAGTATCTCAGGGTTTCTTGGATTTTCATGGAAAGTGGGTTGAAACTCTTAATTGAGAAAATTATCACTCGGATTCATGATTTAATTGTATTATGGTCTGAAAATAATCAAACTGAAGAAAAGCATTTCCAAGTTTAGCAGCAATTGTAATAAACATAAAATTTGTAAAGGGCATTTCCATTTCCAAAATGTTCTTATTCGTGTTTTCTCCCTAGAGTCTCACAAAACCCAGTGAAGCTGGCATTATTGCCTTTCCTTTTATAAGCGAAGAAATGACCCAAGTTCACTCAGCTAGTTGTGGGCTAAGCTGAGGTACCATCATTTCATGTTACCTTGAGTCCTTAAAGAGAGAGGATTATAGTAAGGCAAAATCTTGGCAACATGTCAATAATCATTGCTTTGAAAAGTACTACATATTAATTCATTCTTCTTAGAGATGCCACTTTCGTCAAAATGACAACCAATATTCACTAGTTTATTACGGTAATAGAGGATGAAATAAAATCAAGATCAGTAGTGGCCATTTATTGTGATTTTACCCACATTTCAGAAGTGGGAATTTAAAAAGTCATTGTGAAGCAAATGTCTACCGTAACGTAGTGAGATAACAGAACAAATCTCTCAAAGATAAATTTTGTAAAAGAAAAGATCACAGTGCCTTAAAAATACCTAGCATAAAAATTGATATTCAGTAATTATTTTTTAAAAATAGTAAGTGATGCATGGTGAGGGTGGGATCTTCAGTCTTGGACTCCAGCCTTTGGGACTTATTAGTTGGGATGTTTAATAGGGATGATAGAATCTTCCTTGCAAGGTTGTTGTGTTAGAAATGAGAAATTTTATTTCCCTTTAAGACACTATCTGGCAGTCAATAATCATATTTTTGTTTATATTTTTATTAAATCATTGAATGTCCAACTACCTGATTTAGGTAATCTATGAATAAAAGCTTTCTTTTCCCTGGAATAGAAAATGTCAACCTTGAGATTTGTTCTTTCTCCATAGTTGCTACCATCCAATGCTTTCAAAATTAATGTGCCAGAGAATTACTTGTTTAATGCTCATAAAACCACTTCTTATTCTGTTCACTTGGAAATGAATTCCATGGAGGGGAAAACATCAGGCAATAGGGCAGGAGGAGAATTTTCTCTAAATGTGGTATCAAGGAAGTGTGACGAGTATTGAACCAGCAGGTACTTCCGATGAAGAAGTACACGCTTTTCAAATAATGACAAAAGCCACATGAAGCAGAACAATAGAGACAAGTCCAACTTGTTGAACAATCTTAAGATGTAGAAGTAAAAGTTCAAACATATTCAGCCTCTGCCTTCACACCTGAAAGGAGTTTTCTTCCAGTAACCATGGTTACTTTATGTACTATTCAAATACTCATAAAGTGAAAGAGATGAGTGAAGAGTAAAGATGAGCCCTATAAGGCAGGGACTGGTAATACAATGGAACTTCCTTTTGCTTTGAAGATTTAAATTTGGATAGACACTGATCTATGCAAAAATAATTTTTTTCCCTTTTTCTTTTTTAAAAAAATTTATTTATTTATTTATTTAGTTTTGGCTGCTCGGGTCTTCGTTGCTGCGCATGGCTTTCTCTAGTTGCGATGAGCGGAGGCTACTCTTTGTTGCGGTGCGCAGGCTTCTCATTGCAGTGGTTTCTCTTGTTCCAGAGCACGGGCTCTAGGCACGCAGGCTCAGTAGTTGTGGTTCATGGGCTTCAGTAGTTGTGGCTTGCGGGCTCTAGAGTGCAGGCTCAGTAGTTGTGGCTCAGCGGTCTTGGTTGCTCTGCAGCATGTGGGATCTTCCCGGACCAGGGCTCAAACCAGTGTCCCCTGCCTTGGCAGGCGGATTCTTAACCACTGCGCCACTAGGGAAGTCCCTGTTCTAGTTATTTCTGTATGTGTATTTTACACATTTGATCAGGTAGATAATAATGTCTTATAATCTAAAAATGCAAAACTTCTCATAGAAAGATAGTATACTAACTGGTGGTAGGATACTGGAAATAATATGGCAGTAATCAATTACGCATAGCATATCAATTGTAAGAAACACTACAAATCACAGTGTTTATGAGAAGGACACACAATTACAGTCAAGGATTAAAAAAAATACGGGAACGCTTCCCCGGCGTAAAGCAATAAGTGAGTCCAAGAAGCTGAATTGTGTTGCTGCATGATGAGTGGGTCATTTGCTGCAAGCCTGTGCAGCTAGCCGACCACAAACCCGTTCTTTTTTTTTTAATTAATTTTTATTGGAGTGTAGTTGATTTACGATGTTGCATTTGTTTCAGGTGTACAGCAAAGTGAATCAGTTATACATATACATATATCCAGTCTTTTTTAGATTCTTTTCCCACATAGGTCATTACAGAGTAGTGAGTAGAGTTCCCTGTCCTTATTAGTTATCTATTTCACAAACCCATTCTTGTCCTTGCTCTGGTTTAACATCACCTGGTGACAGTTGTCTGCTCCAGCTTAAATATCGATGGGGATGATTCTGGGTTCCATGGATGATTCTAAGAATCCTTCTGTTATATGGTACCCCTTTTGTTAACCCAGTGTATGAAAGTTGATCCAAGAGAACACTCAGGTCACAAGGGCATACCTTCCACCTCTGCTTCCCAAAGTGAGGTTCCCTCCCATTAATTTTTCTAACAGATAACAATTTTAGAACGGCCCTTAAAATTAGTTGAAAGTCCCACTAATATTTCCTAGTCAACTCTCCTACTCTCTACAATGTCTAGTTTTCATTTTGAAAATGATTGAACGGAAGCATCTGCATGGTAAAAAGCAAAGAGGAGTGGAGAGCTTACGAAGAAAAACAATAATCTCTTACTTCACCCCGTACTACCATCCAGTGATATTCCTTGATGGGACTCTTTAACCATTTCTATTTTTAGTTCTTCTAGTGATGATTTCTATAATTCTAAATAATATTCTTGACTTAATCAGTTATGATCATTTCACTGATACCTGTAGGAAATGTGAGAATTAGCTCATTATATACTTTCCTCCACCTGTTTCCCATATCCTACATCCAATGTTTATAGTTATGTTATTATTGTAAGTTTTTCTTTTGGTTACTTTTGTAATTTTAAATAATGTATTTATATCCCTGTTCTTGTTTCATCAATTCCAAACTTGATGTAAGATAACACTATTATGTTCCTGAAAAGGGGGAGATTAGCAACAGAAAACAAATAAAACAAACATTAAAAAATAGAAAAATGATAGATTTAACCCCAAACGTAAAAATAATCACAGTATGTGACTTCCCTGGTGGTCCAGTGGTTAAGACTCAGTGCTCCCAGTGCAGGGGGCCTGGGTTTGATCCCTGGTCAGGGAACTAGATCCTGCATGCATGCCGCAACTAAGAGCCCGCATGCCACAACTAAAGATCCCGCATGCCGCAACTAAGACCCGGTGCAGCCGAATAAATAAATAAATAAATAAATAAGCACAGTAAATGTAAATGGTGTAAACACTCCAATTAAAAGACAGAAATCATGAGATTAAATAAACAATCAATACCCAACTGCGGGAAAGGATAGTTAGGGAGTCTGTGATTTCCATGTACACACTGCTATATCTGCTCAACATTATGTAACAACCTAAATGGGAAAAGAATCTGAAAAAGAACAGGTACATGTATACGTGTAACTGAATCACTCTGCTGTACACCTGAAGCTAACACAACACGGTTAATCAACTATACTCCAGTATAAAATAAAAAGTTCAAAAGAAAAGACCCAACTATACATTGCCTACAAAAACATCACTTTAAATATTAAAATACAAATAGCTTAGAAGTAGAAGGATGGAAAAGATATTTCATGATAACCCTAATCAAAAGAAATCTGGAGTGGCTATATTAATATCAAACAAAGTAGATTTCAGAATGAAGCATATTACCAATGATAAAAAGGCAAGTTTCAAAATGATAAAGGCATTAATTAATCAAAGAGACATCATAGTTCTAAATGACCTTAGACCTAAATAAAACAGCTTCAAAATGCATAAAGCAAAAATTGATAGAACTCCATGGAGAAATAAATTCCCACAATTATAGTCAGAGATTCTAACATATCTTTCTCAATAATTGATTAGAACAAGAAGTAAATCCACAAGGACATGGAAGACATAACATGATCAACCAACGTGACCCCTTGACAGTTATAGAACAAACTAGTGAAAAACAAAAAGTGCACGTGAAGCATTGACCAAGATAGATAATATTTTGGGCCAGAAAACAAGTGTCAATAGATTATAAAGGATTTAAATTGTACAAAGTGTATCATCTGGTCACGATGGAATTCAATGAGAAATAACTAAACATATCTGGAAAAATCCCCCAAATATTTAGAAACTAAATGCATTAGTTTGCCAGGGCTGTTGTAACAACAATGGCAACAACAAAAACGAAAACTGTGTGGCTTAAACAAGAGAAATTTATTGTCTCACCGTTTTGGAGTCTAGAAGTCCCAAATCAAGTTGTAGCAAGGTTGCTTCCTTCTCAGTGCTGTGAAAGAATCCAGGATCCCTTCTTTATTCTTTTGTAGTAGCCACTTTCTTTTCCTTCTCACCATCTATCTCTCATGTCCCACGTTTCAAGCAACCCTCTA
Organism: Phocoena phocoena; assembly: GCF_963924675.1. Taxonomy (NCBI): domain Eukaryota; kingdom Metazoa; phylum Chordata; class Mammalia; order Artiodactyla; family Phocoenidae; genus Phocoena; species Phocoena phocoena. The sequence continues at coordinate 11,972,491 of NC_089240.1, read as the reverse complement.
TTTCCATCGGAGACCCATGGGTTTTAGGTGCACTTACTTTCTCTCAGACCCGTGAGTCAAACGTGAATTCAGACAAGCTAGTCAGAACATGTCATCTTTCTGGCCATCTACTCATGGGCAGGTGCATCTCCTATGCCTGTCTAGTGGAGTGAATCTCAGGACTTTTGGGGGGAACTCTGAAACACAAACCCTTTCTCCTTTGCATACCACAGTGGTATGCAAATGTGAAGACTGGGTCTTCTTCCACAGTTTACCCTTATGGTGAAAGGCTGTCTTGGAAGAGCGCTGACTCCTGAAAAAGGGAAGGGCTGAAGGGATGACAAAGAAATGGAACCAGAGCCCTGCTCAGACCACACCAGAAGCATGACATTTAGTCAGGTGAGCTCTCTATCTCTACCACAAATTCAGCAGATAATTTTTCCTTTTATTTCAAGGAGGAAGAAGAAATTATTAAACAGCCCATCACCAGATTTGTAAACCAAATTTACAGTGGTGGAATGTCTTTTCCTTTCTAAGCCTCAGGTGTCTCCCATGCTGTGGATCCCAGGTCTTTCTCTCTCTCCATTAACATTCAAAGTCACTTACACTTCTCCCAGTTAAAAATCCCTCACTCTATCCAATTTTCATCAAACAGATGGTCTATTTTTTCTCCCTCTTCTCACCCAAACGTCACAGAAGGATGCTCAATACTTTCCATTTCTTCACTTTCCTCTCACACCTCACGTTCTGATTCCACAACTTCCATGTGATCAAAACTGCTTTTACCAAGATCATTGGTGACCTCCATGTTGCTAAATCCAATGGACAATCTTCAGACTTCTGACTTAACAGCTCACTACCTTTGACAATATTGTGCTCTCTGTCTCTTCCTTGAAACTCTCTCTCTCTGTGGTTTACATACACCGTGCCTTTCTGGCCACTCTAAGGCCCTCTTCTTTTAATCAACTCTTAAATGTTAGAGTTCCTGAGACACTGACCCTAAGCCTGCTTCTCTTCTTCATTCTTACTCTCTACCTGAATGATCTCACCTCTTGCCATGGCCTCATTATTGCCAGTGTGTCAGTGGCTTCAGACTGGTTCTCTCTCACGAACTCTAGATGCATTTATTATCTCTGGGGCATGTTAGGCTAATTGTATCTAAACTTGAACTCATCATTTTTGCTTCCAAAACCTGCTTCACCTTCAGGGTTTGTATTTTAGTAGATAGCCTTCCATAATGTTGTCCAATGCTAAAAGCAGAAACCTGAGAGTCAAAAGTTGGTGACCACCTCATCCTCTATCAAGTCCTATCATAGGAGTAAGAGAATGAGATAACCATACCATACGAGGTTATGAACTGAGAGCAGTGCTTCAGAGTCCACGATTTTAGAGGTGGAAAATTTTCAGGCAATGTTATGTTCCAAAAGGTGCCTAGGAGTGTAGAAGCCTTAAGTGGATGGGGAAGTGAAGATCATAGATTGAGAAGGTTAAGGCAGCTATGACATTAACTTGTTGGAAGTTTCTACATCATTCTAGAAAAAGCTTAAATATCTGCATACATTTAATTAAAAACAAGCATTAGTTTTGCTTAATTAACATTCCCTCAGGGCAAATTGTTTTGCCAGCAGTTAGTGGACACATGGTTCTAAATGATTTCCAGCAACATGCAAACGAATTCTGAGACAAATAGAGACATTCTATACAGTTAAACATTAAACTGCATACTTCTCTTTTCCCAGTTAGGAGAAAATGATTTTTTTCTTTTTCTCCTAACCTTGCCCATTGAAGATAGAACTAATTTCAAAGCTCTGGTGTCTTAGCAACCATAGCCGATTCAAACACTTAGCGTGGATAGTACATGTGCTTTTCTGGAAAGATTTGAAGTTACTACCTAAACTTCCCAGAGAATGTTTTTAAAATGTATTTAAACAGGATAGAGCAAGGTATTTTAACAGAGATAAGAGTACTTTCATCTCAGTAGTCATACCTTGTACATAATCTTCATGACAAATCTACTCCAAGTTTCTTGACTTCCCACTCTTACCTGGCTACAGTGGTAGAACACGTTGGCTTGCTCTAATTCAGGGATTTGCATTCAAATTTGGTCTTCTGTGCCACTCACAATAAAATGTTAGTAAATTGTTATTCATTACAACACTGTTTTTCTAGACACTATACTGGTTGGTGCAGAAGTACATTCTGACTAAAGACTCACTCCCTTGTTTGGGATTCAACTTCTACACTTCTTAACTCAAGAGCCACAAACTTTGTTGAAAAATCTCCTGTCACAGTCAAGGTTATTAATTATGGTAGTAGAGGAAGCTGTCAAAAAATAGCACAGTGAGCTGTTTGTGGGAAATTTAGTCATGGCCGCGTGTTTTGTTTTGTTCTCTTCCCAGGGCAGAAATACACATTCATGTAATTGCTTTCCACGTACATCAGTAAGAGGAAGGTCAGAAGTTCTCAAGTTTGATTTTTGTATTTACCCCATAGGTTCCAACGCTTAGGCAGGGGCTTTCAAATTGATGGAATTTGATTTATTTTCCTCCAAATAATGAATGTCATAGGCGCTTGGTCAGTAGTTTAAGGAAATTAAGAAAAAAACAGTCTTACAGGCAATGCAGAAAGAGCACAAAGAACCGGAGAGAGAGGTCAAGCAGTTTTCAAATAAGCTTGAGGATAGAGCTCAACCCTGAGGAGGAAATTCATTAGAGAATAAAGTTCCTCCCAGATGTAAGAGGTTTCTGGGACCATTTACAGTCTTCTGGCTCTATTCAGACACCAGTTTTTCTGTTCCTTTCATCCCTAACTGGAGCATCTTCCAATCATCCTCTGTTGATAACTCTAACTAAATAAAATCAGTGAAATTCCCTTAGTCTCCCTTGGTTCTCTTCTGCCTCACCTGGTTTAAATCATGAGCTCTCTCTAGCACAAGCCCGAGTACCCTAGGCGTCCATTAAATATTTATGGCATAAATAAACTCATCTTTCTGAAATACCAGTGAAATAAGTTTCTTTAACGTTTTATCTTGTGATACAACATACAACATGTGCATAAGACATAAATATTTAGTTTAACAAATTATTGAAAAACACCCACGTGTCCTCCCTGCGGGTCAAAACATAGAATGGCATCTGCCCCCTAGAAGGCCTCCACCTGTTTCTTCCTGATCACAATCCCAAACTACCTCCTGTTGGAGACCGTTATCCTGACTTCCACTGTATTGTTTTGCTTCCTTTGGAGTTGTGCATAATTATTATATAGTTATATTATCATTATTGTATTGTATAATAATAATTTAATTTGGCCAGTATTTGAAATATATATTAATAGGATCATACAGTATGTAGCCTGGCTTCCTTAGCTCAGTCTTCTGTGCTTAAGATTTATCCATGCTGTCATATGGAGGTGTAGTTCATTCATTTTCTTGCTGTAGAGTATGGTGTGGACCTACCTCCATTTGCTTACCAGTTCTACTGTTGAGTTGTTCTTATTTGGAGCATCTACTAACAGTGCTGTTGGGAACACGCTAGGGCATGTTTCCTGGTGCACATAAGCGTGCATTTCTGTGGGATATAGAGAGCCAGAAATAGAATCGCTAGGTCATAGTCTGTACACATTTTCAACTTTACTGTCAGACACTACTTAAATGTGATTTTACGCTGTTTAGTCCCATCAACAGTGCATGAGAGTTCTCATTGCTCCACATCCTTGTTAATATCTACCAAACCCATATATGTAAAAAGAATCTTGCCATTCTGATACACGCATATTATCAGATGCCACTCTGATGTGTATGTGGTGACATCTTGCTGTAGTTTGAACTTGCATTTACCTAGTAGCCAATGAGGTTGAACACCTTTCCATATGATATTGGAATGTGCCTCTTCAGGTGGTTTTCCTGTTTTCCCCTTGCATTGTCTGTCTTTTTCTCATTCATTTGTAAGAGATCTTTATATATCGATAAGAGGTTGATCTTAATCTTCTAATTTGCCCTCACCAGGCACTGGACGTGCTAATGTTTACATTTTATCTGTACGTACTTTATGGTATTAATTTCCTTGATGGTTCATAGTGGGCTATCTGTAAAGTTGAAAAAGATTGAGATAATTAAGCTAAAATCTATTTAATTTTCAACATACCTTCCATTTTAATTCTTACACAGTTCTATTGTCAATATTTTCCTTTCATTTTCATTATTTATAATGAAATGGTTTACTTAGCAACCATTTTATCACTTGGAAGTGTCTATCAATCAGTCCAACTAATCTTTCCCAAGTACAGGACAAATTAAAGTATATTTCTCAATGGAACCATATTTACTAATACGTGTAATAATAAACTGAAAGTGATAGTATTCTAAAGTGATTAGCACATAGTATGAGCTCAATTGCACTAGTTATTAGATTCTATTTAAGAATAGCGTTAATATTACCTTCCTAAATCCTGATTCCTTAAAAGTAGATAACCTGTATCTCGTGAAAGTTTTAGGAAACCGAACTTTGATTAACCAGAATACTTCATTTCATCTAAAATAACTGCACTGTCATTCAAAATCTAGAAGAGAAAAATAGTTAGTCTTTTATATCTGACTTACAATATTTCATTTTAATACACCTTCAATGATCCTGTATCTTTGCAAACATTCTTTCTATTTTTCCTCCTCCTGAGCTCTACCAAAAGAGGAAGCGTTTATCTGAGAACAGTATCAGTTCTCTAGAGGGCTTGGTTTAATATGGAACCCTGCCTCCTGTAGTTACATAACAAATTGCAAAAGGATATTTGCATAAATGAAAACATAACTCAAATTCCAATACATTACAAATTTCTCATCATTTTGCAACTCATTGGGCCTAAAAATTGTAAGACTAAATGAGAAATTTTAGTATTAGCTGTAGAAGGCAATTTCTGGCAAGTCTCCCTGAAGAAAAAGAATTCTAACAGAGAAAAATATTTCTTCTGATACTTTCTGAAGAATTTCTGTTTGCTTTAGAACCCACTTGGGACAGAAGGACACCAGGGGCTCCAGTGATCAATGTCTCCTTGGCATCATTGGAAACTGTGCTGGAGGAAGCTTACGGACTCTAGAACCTCCCTCTTTAGCAGTTACAGCCTAAGTGGCCCTCTTGGGTATTTTACAAAACGTAAATGCTCAGTGCTTTGATAGACACCCTCAGTCTTAGAGCAGTGCAGGATCCTTTCATCATAAATGGTCTTTGAAAATCAAAGGTTCCCCATCCTCAATGTGAAGACCCACGAGGCTAACATCTGAAGTGCTTTTGTAACTTCTTCTAACTTACTACTTTAGCTCTAGGGCACCAGAATTGTGATTTCTCTTCCTTTTCAGAGAACACATTTTACAATGGATTTAAATATTATGCTCTCATACAAATTCAGCATGACAGAAAATGTATAGAGACTCTTTGAAGGCTTCGAATTTGATGGGATCCTTTCATGAACCTGATGGAACTGGATGTTAGCAGCATAACCTATATTTCTGCTTGGAGCTGGAGTCTGTATACTGTGATTATATTGGGCCAGACTCTAATAGGATACAGACCCTCTACTAAGAAATGACTGAACTGTGAGAAGCTATCTCTGCTGAATTTGCATTACTATTCCAGGTGTAGATATGATTTTTTAATAATGAAAAAAAATGTAATGACCTAAATACGTTCTGCCCATAGCATTCATGAATTACCAAGTGAACATGGAAATGGAATACTGAGATTATTGATTTAAGCAGGGGTGCTTTGTGAAAAAACAAAAAATTAGATATTTCATGGTAAACAACTCACCTACACCACTGACCGCTACTGGCATATATCAAGGTCCCTTTTACTAAAAAGCACAGAAAGCCTGCCTATAAAACATGCCTGGGGGCTTCCCTGGTGGTGCAGTGGTTGAGAGTCCGCCTGCAGATGCAGGGGAGGTGGGTTCGTGCCCCGGTCCGGGAAGATCCCACATGCCGCGGAGCGGCTGGGCCCGTGAGCCATGGCCGCTGAGCCTGCGTGTCCGGAGCCTGTGCTCCGCAACGGGAGAGGCCACAACAGTGAGAGGCCCGTGTACCGCAAAAAAACAAACAAACAAACAAACAAAATGCCTGGGAGTGGCCACATCTTAAAAAAAAAAAAAAAAAAAAAGAGGAGGGACTTCCCTGGTGGTGCAGTGGTTAAGAACCTGCTTGCCAATGCAGGGAACACGGGTTCGATCCCTTGTCCGGGAAGATCCCACATGCCGCAGAACAACTAAGCCCCTATTCCACAACTACCGAGCTCTGTGCTCTAGAGCCCACGAGCCACGACTACTGAGCCTGCTTGCTGCAACTACTGAAGCCCACGTGCCTAGAGCCCGTGCTCCACAACAAGAGAAGCCACCGCAATGAGAAGCCCGCACACCGCAACGAAGATTAGCGCCCGCTCACCACAGCTAGAGGAAGCCCACACGCAGCAACAAAGACCCAACGCAACCGAAAATAAATAAATGCATAAATTTATTTTAAAAAACCTCTAACCATTATTATTCATATTTCTACATATAGATAAGTTAGGAAGCTGCCATCTTTGCTTGTCAATAACGGTCAACTATCAGGGACTTCCCTGGTGGTCCAGTGGTTAGGACTCCGCACTTTCACTGCCGAGGACCTGGGTTCAATCCCTAGTCGGGGAACTAAAATCCCACAAGCCACGTGGTGCAGCCAAAAAAAACAAAAACAAAAACAAAAACGGTCAACTATCAGCACTTTCATACAGTTCAACCTAACACACACCATGAGAGCCCCTCTGATCTTGGGGTCTGGTGGTTTACCCTTTAAGGCTTTGATTCAGTGAGCTAGAAGCCGGCACCTGCTTTCCTGACCCTTAGCTACATTTAGAATTCTTGGAGCCTAAAAATATTTATCACCTTGTACTATTTCTTGTGAGCAAGGCTCTTCGTGTCAAATTCCCCTTGTGAGGACCTGGGCTTTTGCTGCCCTCATCAAGGGGTGGGCAGACTATAGCCATGGGCCAAATGGGCTGCCGCATGCTTTTGTAAAGAAAGTTCTTTTGGAGCACAGCTACGCTCATTCATTCATGTATTGTCTGTGGCTGCTTCTGCACAGTAACTGCAGAGTTGTGTAGTTGCAAACACTGTGTGGTTCACAAAGTAGAAAATATTTACTCTCTGCCCCTTTACAGAGGAGGTTTGCTGCCCCCTGGTCGAGACTAAAGATCTGTAAAAAAAATAGAGTCCACACCTTTTAGGGACAAGATGTTCTAGTGTAGTACAGGGGAAAGAAAACTTTTCTTTGCAGTTATTTTTCTCGTTATTAATAAAAGGGAACAATTAGATCTTCTAGTATGTCCCCATATGGGCTCATGCATCTGGAGAAAGTACTGGCATCTCATAGTAGGGAGGAGTGGCCAGTGGCCTCTTGGCCTTCATTTTCTGGCTGTCAGTGTATCGTGAAATAGTGGACTTTACAAATGCCCATGCAGTGTGTGTCCAGATAGTATTATCGAGTGGTGACTAACTTGAACCCCCCAAATGGACAAATGACTTTTAAAAATACCAGTAAACAACAATAATAACACTAATAATGCCGGCCCCAGGGTGGGGGGGAAATGAAATGTGTATCAGTCATGTTAGGAATGAAAACCAATCAAATCTAACTTTAAAAGGTCCGCTAAGAGAAATTCAAAATGATCAAGAAGTTTACTTGAAATAAAGTTTCTCATTCAGTGCAATTAAGAATAAAATTCACCTGAAACTAACACAACATTGCAAATCAAGTCTACTCCAATAAACATTTTTAAAAAAAGAAAAAAATTCACATTAAGTATCTGTTGTGTTTCAGACTTTTAAGATCTCTTTTATTTCATCTGTATCACATTAAGTTTGCAAATTTGCTTTCTTTTACAATCTAGGTACTGTGTCAACTATAATATATGCATATAATTAAAAAGTATACAACCAAGCATGCAACAGTAGGTAGGTACTCAAATTTCCCTTTATTTCCCCTTAGAGCAGTGTACAATACGTCAAAACTAGGCACCAGGGGCTTCCCTGGTGGCGCAGCGGTTGAGAGACCGCCTGCTGACGCGGGGGACGCGGGTTCGTGCCCCGGTCCGGGAAGATCCCACATGCCGCGGAGCGGCTGGGCCCGTGAGCCATGGCCGCTGAGCCTGCGCGTCCGGAGCCTGTGCTCCGCAACGGGAGAGGCCACAGCAGTGAGAGGCCCGCGTACCGCAAAAAAACAAAACAAAACAAAACAAAACTAGGCACCGTAAGTCCAGGCTTCGGTGTGCTGGAGGTCCTTTGTAATGCCTGTATTCAATGGTGTTTCTGTGGGTGCCCCCTCCTCCCTTCCTGTGTTGACTTGTACCTACAGTCTCCTTGTTCATCTAAGCTAGTGAAGTATCCAAGGCCTTGCTGGATGACTATTGGGTAACCTTTTTACTTTGAATAAATTTCCTCCAGACTCTGTCTTAAATATCTCTGCGGGAGTGGGGGGAAGCTGTAGCGACTAGAGAGCAATGTGTTAGAGTAGAAAAGTCATGCCAGTCCTAGGGATATAGTGTCAATGTAAAGCAGACTTTCCTAACTAGCCCAGTACCCACGTGTGCTAACACATTTATTCCCCCAGCCTCCAAGGTGGAGGGCAGAGTCTAGGACAGCCAGAGACCACAGGTTGGTGGCCTCTGGCCAGAAGTGGCCTCTTCCCCTGGTTATTCCCGTTTCCCTTATAAATATCATTTTTCTCCTTGTGCCATGATGTGGGAAAAGGTTAGGAAGCAATTAAAAACCATAGGCAAACCCCTAACCTCATTGAGTTTTCATCCTATTACAAGACCATACATATATAAAACAATAGTTTGTATAGTTATTATTTATGATTACTTCATTACCTTTGTGATAAGTGCTAAGAAGAAGTACTAGATGCTAAGAAATCATATTACGGAGGTCTCACCTACCTGGGAATCAGGAAAGAGGTTTTTCGGTGGAAAATAAACTGAGAGCCACATAATGAGCAGAAAGTTTTCTATGTTGGGGGTGGAGGATTGGAGGAAGGAATGAGAACGTGAAATACCCTGGTAAGAATTTTGAATTTTATACTAAGGAGCAAGTGGAAGAAATTGAAATGCTTAAATATGAGCAGATTTGTGTTTTAAAAGGTTATTATTAGTAAACTGATCGAAGGGGGCAAATTGCTTTTAAGGAAGACAGCATTGTTGTAGCAAGCCAGGGCTAGGCTGGGGCCATGGGGATGGAGCAAAGTACAGAGTGTCAGATGTTTAACTGTCTGGATTTGGGTTGTAGACATGAAGAAGGACGTATCAGGAGTGATTCCTGGGCCTCTGACTTTTCTAAACTGTGGGTAGGTGATGGGGCCATTCCCAGAGAGGGGCATCCCTAGGGTGGGAGAAAGGGTGCATGTCCAGTTTGCAGCATGTTAAGGTGGAGACGCTTCTGCAACAACTGGATGAAGATGGCAAGTTAAGAGGCATACACGTCTTTAACCTGTGGCTGAAAGGGGTACAATGGGTAAATGAAGCCAGATAGTGAATGACACGGGTAGAAAATAGGAAGAAGAAAGGGGAGAAACAAAGGGGAAGGACTAGGCTTCAAGGTCAAATAGAAGAGACAAGGGGATTCCGAGGGCGCATCCTGAACCTTAGGAAGACAACCAGAAAAACTGGTGTCATGCCAGCACCATGAAGAGGTTGCTTTTGGAAAGGGAGCAGTCACCTGTGTTTAATGATGCCAAGAGCTCAGGAAGGATGGAAGCAGAAGAGTTTTTCTGGGGTTTAGTGGCTTGGAAATCCTGATGACACGAGAGGGAGTTGTTTGGTGAAAGCCTTGTTGGGAAGTGAATAAATGCTGAAAGTTCAGACACAAAGTGTAGTTTAAAGGGAGAGGGAAAGGCGAGCGCTTTCTGGGCGTGGGAGGTGGGGTCGAAATGGACTCGAAGGAGGTTTTCTTTCTTTTTATCCAGATGAGAGAGACTTGATCATGATCAAAACCTAATAGAAAGGTTCTTCGCTCAAAAGTCAGCTGCCTTCTAATTTTAATACCGTCTTATTCACGTGGGGAACACTGGTTCTCCCTAAATGCCAGATTAATGTCACCTGGTCCTTAATTACGAATGCAGAAAACGGGTTGAAATCGTTAAATAGGGGGCTTCCCTGGCGGTCCAGTGGTTAAGACTCTGCGCTTCCACTGCAGGGGGCGCGGGTTTGATCCCTGGTTGGGGAACTAAGATCCCGCATGCTGCGCGGTATGGCCAAAAAACTTTTTAAAGAATAGTTAAACAACAGCACATACTTTCTAGTAAAAAAAAAAAATATATATATATATATATATATATATATATAATTTCTAATTCCAATTCTCCATATCTTACTATTCAGCAAATATTTATTGAGCATGTATAACTATGTGCCAGACTCTGAGCGAAGCCTGGATACAGAGGTAACCAAGATCTTCTTGTGCAGAAGACAGAATGTGAGTAGGTTAAAATAAATAATTTATACATATATTATTATTATGAAAATATAATGATTTAATCATTATGTCATAATATAATGATTTTATTATAATATTATGAGAATAAGTAAATAATGTATTTTAAGTGGAGTTCAGTGCTCTGAGGACAATAAAGCAAGGTAAAGGTGTGGAGAGAGACAGATGACAGGGGTGGAAGCAATTGACAAGGGGTGGTCTAGGAAGGCCTTTCTGTGGATCACTGTTGGTCAGAGACCTGAATTATAAGGAGGAAGGAGGCAGCAATGGAAAGACCTGGAAGGAGAGCATTTCAGGGAGAAGGACCAGAAAACAGAAGTCTGAGAAAAGCGAGTGAAGGCAGCAGGATAAGACCTGGGTGATGCCCCAACCTGAGACGTAGCGCATAAGGCATGGTAAGGGCTTTATTACACGTGCTCCCGGAAATCACTGGAGGCTTGTCTGCGGGAAAATGACATCATTTTAACCTTGCTCAGCTTTTGCCGGTAACATCTTGCCCACTCCAACTTTAATAAAGGATCACTTTTGTTTCACGGGTGCAGAAGTCTGTCCTAACAGATTCTCCATGAGATTAGAGTCTTGCTTTGGTTATTCCTGGTGTGTAAAGCAAAGTCACTCTTGAGTGCAGTATCACAGAGAGGAATTATGGTGTGTGATTGTATAGTGATTTCTGCCTATTTCCAACATCCGTGGAGAGCAGCTGGTTGAAGGGTGACCTGGGCCACGGGGAACGGCCCTAGTGGTGCTTTGCAGCTGATCGTGGCAGCGTCAAGATGTCCATCACCTCGGCCATGTTCATTAATTAGATGGGGGGATCCTTTCACAGTATATCCGTGTATCAGATCGTCATGATGTGCACTTTAAGTAGTTGACAATTTTGTCAGCTGTACTTCAGTAAGGCTGTGGGAATAAAAGGATATCTGTCACCTGCTTGCTCGCTGGCGTTCGAGGAAGAGAGGGAGGAAAGGAGTTAAACACGGCCTTGAATTCAACTCGAGAGTGTGTCTGAATTCCCGTGAGGTCTAATCAACTCCAAAAGAGATCTCTGAGAATCCGCGGCCAGGTAGCAGGTGTTTATTAAGCAGCTGACCTCTCACAGAAAGACACATAAACCAGTGGAGTAGAAATTAGACTTGTGGGCTTTTGGCATTTGGAATATGTCAGAATATTTGCAGTCACGCCCTGCTGTTCCCCAACCAGGTTTTGTTTTATTCATTTTGCATAAAAGTTTGCCTCTGGCTTTGCATTTAAATCTCTTGATAGGAAAGGATGCCCCAGAACTGGCTTCTGGCACGATTGTGTGGCTTTTACAAGGCAGGTCTCATAGTCATCGTAGTGAAATTTCTGCAGTAGAATGACTGGACCCGGAAATTATGGACTGGCCCTAGAAATCTCAACAGAATGCAGAGGAGGGGGCACGTGACCTCTGTAAATTCGGGCTGAGAATGCAGGTGATGCTTCTAACTCAATGTTTCTGATTCTCTACATAAAGCAAAGGGGATTTGTCTGGAACTAGGCTCAGGGATGGATGCGTGCTTAATGGTGGAATTATGCAGTTAAGTAATGAACGGGAATGCAATGGGTGAGGGAAATCCTAGAGGATCAGTCTTCCATACATGGCCCAAGATCTCGTTATGCGACACGAAACAATGATGGTTTGCTGTAAACATACCATTTCTTGAGGCGTTTCAGTGTTCGACTCCAAGACTTCTTATGGTTTACCAGACTGATGAGTTCATTTCCAAGAATTGCTTTTCTTCTTTCTTGGAAGAGAAGAACCACACTTCTTCAGTTCTAAGAGTCCTGATCATAGTTCTGGAAAAACGAGCTTTTCAAATGCACTTCCTAGGCTGGCAAGAAAGAAGGAAATCTGTAAAGGTCAAAGGGGAGGGGAAAGTGGGAATCTCAAGAACTGAGGCGGGCTCAACCTGGTTTTCATCCTGAGGGTGTCTGATGACCCCCAAGTTCTGTTTTAGAGGCTTCATGGGGCCCAGGGAGCGGAAAATAAAGCTTAAGAAATACTAAGGTAGAGACTTTAATAGGAGAACCCTCCATAAGGCTAGGATCATGAAGAGTTTCACCCTTAGGGTTAGAGTGAACAAGAAATCCACCCATAATGCAGAGGAGAGAGCTCAGAAACTTCCCTGTCTCCACCTTTTCCCCAGATGGAAGGAATGGGGAGCCAGGCATACTGATGCTGTGGAATACTATACAGCAGAGAAAATGAATGCACTATAGACAGCTCCATGCACCAGCCTGGGTAAATCTCAGACACATAACACTGATCAAAAAAGCAGCAAGTCACAGAAGAACACACGTATGATTCCATGTATGTAGAGTTATATGACACCAGTCATACTGGATTAAAGACCCACCCTACTCCAGTATAATCTCATCTTAACTAATTACACCTACTACCACCCTATTTTCAAACAAGGTCGCATTTGAGGTACTGGGAGTTAGGACTTCAGTATATCCTTGGGGAGGTGTAATTCAACTCATAACAGCATAGGCCAGCGCCCCACAACAAAAGACTATCCCATCAAAAATGCCAGTAGTGCTGCTACTGAGGAACCCTGGAGTACGGCAAAAAAGAAAGCAAGGGAATGACTGAAATAATTTTGAATACCTTTTGGGGGTGGGGGAGTAAAAATACGAGACTAGGGAAGGTACTCCAAAGATCCTGGAATGTCTTCTAGCTTCAGCTTGGTGGTGGGTACACAGATGTACATTTTATAATCCTCAGAGATACTTATATGTTGCATACACTTTTTGCCTGTATAAATTTTTACAAGATACTAAAATTCAAGAATTATGAGGATACAGATAAGTTATAAGTGTAAGGAAACAGGCATAGAAGAAAATGAGCCTCTTCGGATGCCTGCATGCATTAATTCATTTAAGGTTCCCCTAAGGTTACGTTTGAAGGTGTTATTTTGGGTCTCAGCCAGGAGCAGTCGTGAAAAATAGACCACGTAGCTGGCCAGGTGTGAGCTCCCTGAGAGCTTCTTCTTATGACTGTGCCACATGTGTTGAGGGTTCCCCAGTTGTTGGGGTTCCCTGATTCTGCCAGATACCTGCACTGTTCAACTGCAGTTTCCAGACCCTGAAACTGCCTGAAACTGCCTAGTTCAGTGGATACAAGCCTGAGATCTGGAGGGAGACTGCCTTCGCTCTTGGCTCTGCCACTTGCAGAGTGGTCAAGTTCATTTCTCTGGGCCTCTGTTTCTGCCCTTGCAAAAGGAGAATATTAATAGTACTTAATAATCGGGTTGTTGTGGAGAGTAAATGAGGCAATCTGTGTAAAACTGTATAACAGTGGTGGCATGTGATAACCCCTTAAGAGTGTTAGTTATCATCGTCATCATCATCATCACCATCACTGTTATTATCCCTGCTTTGTCTCCTCTGGTGAGGTTACTTGGACAGTCTGTGAATCGTCTTTTCATTATTCTCATTCTTTTTTAAAATTTTTATTTATTTATTTATTTATTATTTTTTTGCGGTACGCGGGCCTCTCACTGTTGTGGCCTCTCCCGTTGCGGAGCACAGGCTCCGGACGCACAGGCTCAGTGGCCACGGCTCACGGGCCCAGCCGCTCCGCGGCGTGTGGGATCTTCCCGGACCGGGGCACGAACGCGCGTCCCCTGCCTCGGCAGGCAGACTCTCAACCACTGCGCCACCAGGGAAGCCCTCTTTTTTTTTAATTGAAGTATAGTTGATTGGTAATGTCATATTAGTTTCAAGTGTACAGTGAAGTGATTCAGTTATATATATAATATATATATTATATATGGAAAAGAATCTGAAAAAGAATATATAAATATATATTAATTAACCATATGTTCATTATATAATTAATATTAACTATCTAGTAATATTATTTATTAATAATTTATTAACCACTGCTTGTTAATTATATAATTAATATTAATTATTGTTTGCTGTATAATTAATAATTATAATATTATAGTTATAATAATATTACTAACATATTCTTAATATATTAATAAATGATATATTAATTAATAATCATTATATCAATTGAAATTAATATATTATTAACTAATATATATTAATTATTGATATTCTTTTCCAGATTCTTTTCCACTATAGGTTATTACAGGAGAGAGTATAGTTCCCTGTGCTATACAGTAGGACCTTGTTGTTCACGTATTTTATATATAGTAGTTTGTATGTGCTAATCCCAAACTCCTAATTTATCCCCCCACCTTTCCCCTTTGTCAACCGTAAGCTTGTTTTCTATGTCTGTGAGTCTATTTCTGTTTTGTAAATAAGCTCATTTGTATCATTTTTTTTAGATTCCACCTATAAAAGATATCATATGATATTCGTCTTTGTCTGACTGACTTCACTTAGTGTGGCGACTAATCTCTAGGTCCATCCATGTTGCTGCAAATGGCATTATTTCATTCTTTTTCATGGCTGAGTAGTATTCCATTGTATATGTGTACCACATCTTCTTTATCCATTCCTCTGCTGATGGACATTTAGGTTGCTTCCATGTCTTGGCTTTTGTAAATAGTGCTGCTGTGGACATTGTTGGTGCATGTATCATCATTCTCATTCTTAAAACCAACACAAGAAGTAGACCTAAGCAATCAGCTTCTCCTTGCTCCTTCTTTGGCTCCCCATACTCTCCTCTTAGTAGAGGGACTCTCCCAAGCCCTATTGCAACAGTCTAGCAGCAGAGAGGCAGAGCAAGAGAGGTCCACAAGGAGGAAGAGACCCTCTTCCAGTCCTGCGACAAATACCTTGCTCTCTAGGATGGGATGGGGGCTATGCTGTGACCTGGGTGACCCATGGTTCTCTCTCCACATCCCCAAGTTCTGCTCCTTGGAAGGTAGACCGTGTTGGTTGCAAGGTATACTAATTAAAATATGGCTAGCTGCTGTAAAGAATTACAAAAGGTGGAATGATTCAAACACAGAAGAACTGTATTTCTCCATAAAGTCAAAAAGAAGCGTTCCTAATCGGCAGGAAGCTCCCTTTCCATCTTGTGGGTCTGCCATCTGCAACACATGGCTTCCAAGTTGCTGAACTCATTTGCACAAAGTTGGCAGAGGGCAGAGCACTTAGAAGATCACATGGGGAGAGATTTTTATAGGCCTGGTCTGCATGCCACGCACATTATTTCTACTTACATTCCATTGGCTACAATCCAGCCACATGACCATACCTAAGAGCAAAGGAGGCTGTGATTGGTAGACCAGCAGGGAAGAAGATGATGGCACTTGGTGAACAGCTAGTGTGGGAAGGAAAGCGGGGGGGATGTCACTGAATAACATGTCCAATGCAAATCACACATTTCACAGAATTTTGGTGGTGGAGGGAAAGGGGAATGCCTGACGGCTTAGAAATTCATTTGCAAGGCTTAGGCCGGTGCACATCACGTGGAAGAATATCACGTCCTCTGAAATCTGATTTCACTGAGCAGTGCTAAACATAGGATTGCTAAGGGCTCATTGAATCCATCAGTCTATCCAGAGGGGCACGATATTCTATACCAGGAAATCCGGAGCATTTCATGCGGTGAGGCTAGGTAAGAGAAATTAGCATTTCAGCTGTTTCTGGAGTTTCCTTGCCTCCTCGCCAAAGGCGGGATGTTAACACGCTCAATGGGGCTGAACAGCAGACATCCTCCTGACATTATCTGGGGTTTGCTCTGACTCCAGGCAAGCAGGAGGGTCTCAGCAACAGGAGATCTTTGCATTCAATGGAGCACAACTTTGCCAGTCATTTTGCTGCTTTTCTTGCACTTGAGATACATTGCGGCATCAGCTCCATCTAGGAGCTTGCTAGAAATGCAGACTCTCAGGCCCCACCCCAGACCTACTAAGTTGGAATCTGCATTTTAGCAAGATCCCCAGGGGAATCCTAAGCTCGGTTGCACATTGCCATCACCTGGGCAGCTTCAAAAATGCTAACGCTTGGGCTTCCCTGGTGGCGCAGTGGTTGAGAGTCCGCCTGCCGATGCAGGGGACGCGGGTTCGTGCCCCGGTCCGGGAGGATCCCACGTGCCGCGGAGCGGCTGGGCCCGTGAGCCACGGCCGCTGAGCCTGCGCGTCCGGAGCCTGTGCTCCGCAACGGGAGAGGCCGCAGCAGTGAGACGCCCGCGCACCGCCAAAAAAAAAAAAAAAGCTACTGCTCGAATCCACCTGCAGAGATTATATTGTAATAGGTCTGGGCTAGGGCCCGGGCTTTGGATTTATAAAAGCTTCCCAAGTGATGCCATTTTGCAGTGAAGTTCGAGAACCAGCACTTTAAACGGCCCACTCTTCCTCTCCAAAGATTCCTCCTTGGTCAGTGTGGGCGCTTGTTGAAAGGATTGTTCCAGTGTGTGTCTGATAGCTAATCCAACAGTCCAGATCCATTCACCTGAAACTGAAAAAGACTAGGGGTATTGTGTGGACCGTGGTCAGCAGAGCGGCAGCTGACCACGATGTCACAGCTGGGGGCTATGTTACAAAAGGCTTGGGCTGATAAACAATGACTATTTTTTCCCTTAAAGGCCACTGCAGGTACCCACGACCGCCACCAGCACCTTCTTCCTGTTTGGCACAGGCTTGGATAGAAGAAAAAGAGTTTCAAATTTTTTTCTGTTCCTTTGTATCATTTTCTCAGAACACGTGATTGATATAATGTTCTGATTTGAAGGCAGTCCTGTATTTCAGGTTTGAAATCTGCACAGAAATAGGTTACTGGCATTTTTCCCATTTCTTGAAAGATCCTAATAACACTAGAAGACATCCCTTCCTTTAATTTCACGCTCTGCCCCAATCCCATCATATGCTTCAAAAACAATGAAAGGGTAAACCTGGGTCGCCCCTGTCTGCTTGGGAAAAATGTAAAATGTACAAGAAGATCGCTTGCTGTGTATAAAACTTGGCCTGTATTTCTTCTTAGATTGTGTTGCCTTGTGTTTATTTTTATTCGGGGTTGGCGGGCAAAGCCTAGAGCAGTTGGTTCACCTGTGGACTCTAAGCCTGCATCGTTATTATCCCTTGAGAACTTGCTAGAAATGTAAATTCCACAACCCACCCCAGGTGTTTTAACAAGCCCTCCAGCTGACCCTGATGAACACTCAAGTTTGAGAACTGCTGGGCTAGAGGTTGAGTTCAACTTGAGAAGCAAACAGACCATGCTCTGCCATCTTCTGTCTCCCGTAAGTTTTTCAAACTTTGTGAACCAGTTTTCTCAACTGTAAAGTAGCGATAATAATAATGGTGCCTAATCTGTGGAGTTGATGTGAGTTTTAAATGTGTTAGTGCAAGGAAAGTTATTTGCATGCAGATAGCCAATGTCCTATGAATGTTAATCATCATTGTTTGCTATTATTCACTTATGTGCTTTTGTATTAAGTATCATTTATATATTTGTAAACAGTTTGAAGTACATTCCACGTGCCAGTGCAATTGTCTTAGGTAATGTAGATGCCAATTGGGACGAGGTCCCACACTCACCCCCAAGGAGTTTGTTAACGTGCGTCCGAGAGACACAGTGATGCCAAACAAACTGAAACGTAGGAGTTTGGAGCAGAGAGAGGTTTATTGCAAGGCCATGCAAGGAGACAGGTGACTTATGCCCTAAAAAGCCCTGAGCTCCCCGAAGGGTTTCGGCAAAGCACTTTTAAAAGCCAGGTGAGGGGTGGTGTCGCAGGGGTTAACATTATCAGTCCTTAGGCTCCGGGAGGCCTGGGGCTCTGTGCTCCTGGTCATCAATGGGGCTCTGTGCTCCTGGTCGTCAAGTGGTTCTTCCATTTGGTGGAGAGGGGGACGGTTCTTTTACATGTGCAAAACAACTCAGGGAATGTGCATCAAATGCTATTTTCTGGGTACCTCAGAGAGGAGCTAAGGCAGAGGATGTGGGGGAAGGCCCCCATGGGGTCCTGCTCGGTTACAAGTTCTTGATCTAAAGGAAGAGTCGGACAGAACGAGCAGAGAGTTCCTAACTGGAGTACATCAGGCCTTGGGTGGTGTTCTCTTCAGGGAGTCTGGGGAAGGGTAGAGAGGGGGACACTTGGTTTATGAGGAACATGGAGAGCAGAATATGCCACCCCAAAATACGCCTCTTTGGCATAAGGATTACTCTGAGCTGACCATTGTTAAGAAACAGCTGACACAGGAGAAGCTCTGAAAACAGAGTAGAAGTTACCCTTTTATTAGAGACTTTAACATTTATAAGGGAAATCTCCATTTGTTAAGGTGTCTCCCTCTCTGTCCCAGGAAGAGAAGGGTGACTCTCAAATCTCTAGAAACTCTATCAGTGGTGAAGGCATCAATTGAAATCTGCATTACAGCTTTACCCTTGTTTACCGTGCTTTGCCTGAAAACCTCCCCTTAACCCACTCCCCCCAACCCGACATCTTCTGTCTTTAGCCGAAGATGGTATTTAAAGTGGTGGCTTGGGCCGTTTGGGGGAGATACTCGGTTTTGCTGGGTCTCTCCCATGTATACAGGAGGTGTATACATGCTGTTAAACCGCTGTTTCTTTTTATCCTGTTAATCTGTCTTTTATTACGGGGCTGTCAGCCAAGAATCAATACCTAGAAGGACAGAGGGAAAATTATTTTTCCCTTCTACAAACACAACTTAGAGTCTGAGTCTGGAAGCAGAAATTCCAATCCCAGTGTAACAGGGAAGAGACAAATCTGACTACATGTTGGATCTGTTTCTTTTACTTTAACCTGTGCTTCCCATTGCTTTGGTTCACTAAAAGGATACAGTCTATACATGATGGCTGCCTCGGAGAACCCTGCCCCTCTGCCTGAATGTTAAACCAGAGTGCCTTTGTTCAGGGAAACATCCCGACCCTGTCCACCTGTGAATGGCTACAGGCAAGAAGAAATTAACACATCCCCTCCCCGAGGCTGGCTATTCCAGTGGATATTTGCAAATCTTATAGCCTTTTTACTTTACTTCCTCATCTCCTCCCCCTCTCTGCTATAAAAGAAACTGGCATCCAAACCCTGATAAGACGGTTATTTTGAGACTGTAGTCTGCCATCTTCTCGGTCTGCCGGCTTTCAGGATAAAGTCGTCTTCTTTGTCTCAACACCTCGTCTCTGATTTATTGGCCTGTCATGTGGCGGGCAGAGCGAGCTGTTACCGAGGTCAGCTCCACCTGGCTGTGAGGCCCCAGGGCATGTCACTTATCTCTTGGCCTTGGGTTCTTAACCACAGAATGATGGGGTGATCCAAGATCAGTTCCAAGTGTCCTCCCGCTACAGATACCTAAGTTTTAAAACTAAAAACAAAGGAACCCCGTGATGTTGTAACCACTTAAACCATCCATCTGAAAAACAGACACGTTTATGGATCAAGAATATTAAAATGAATATGCAAATGGAGACTGACTCCCCATAGTTCCTGGGAGGGAAATTTTAATCCTTGGAATTTCCTGAGTGATAGAAGCATCTGTTATTCACGGTGGGTCCTTGGACCACAACTGGGTTTATGCTAAGGAGACGACTCATGTGATTAGACCAACCGTTACCGAACCCAGGCTCGCTCTGCTCGCTGCACGACAGGCCAATAAATAGAGAGACGAGGTGCTGAGACAAGGAAAGCCGGCAGATCGAGAAGATGGCGGACTAGGGTCCCCCCAAAATCATCTTATTGGGGTCTGGACGTCAGTTTCTTTTATAGAACAGGGGGAGAAGGTGGGGAAGTAAAGTAAAAAGGCCGTTTATCTTGCAAACTAGGAGGGGATGTGTTAATTTTTTTCTTTTCTGCAGCCATTCACAGGTGGGCAGGGTCAAAATGTCTCTGTGTGAGTTGAACAAAGGCCTTTTGGTTTAACAGGCAGGCAGAGGGGCAGGGTTCCCTGTGACAGGCTATTATGTATGCTTGCAGCTATAGACAGTGATTATAATAACAAAAGCAACGAGAAGCAAAGGTTCAAGTCAAAGAAACAGATCCAATATGCAGTCAGAATTGGCTCTTCCCTGTTACACAACCTGGTGATTAGAGGGTTGGGGCTTTGAGCCCGGTGATGTCAGCTGGACCTTCAGGGAGAAGAGGGGGACTGGATATTGAGTCCAATCATGTAGCCAATTATCCAATTAATCATGCCTATGTCATGAGACCCCAGTAAAAACTCAGGACACCAGGCTCCAGTGAGCTTCCTCGTGAGTGAACACACATGTGCCGAGTATGACATGCCCTGATTCCACGGGAAGAGGACACAGTAGCTCTGTGTTTGAGACCCTCTCGGACCTCACCCTATATGTCTCTTCATTTGACTGGTCCTCATTTGTATCCTTTATCATAAAACTGTAATCTTAGGTATAGAGGTTTCCCGGGTGCCATGAGTCCTTCTCATGAATTCTCAAACATGAAGGAGTAGTGGGCCTCCCTGAATTTGTAGCCAGTTAGTCAGAAGCGCTGGTAGCTTGAGGACCCCCAGACTTGCAGCTGGCATCTGAAACGGGGGCAGTCTTGTTGGGGACCGTGCCCTTTGAGTCCACCCTAACTCCAGGTGGTGAGCATCAGAATGGTACTGCTGAATGGTAGAGCTCAAACCAGCTTCTTCCTTCTTCCCGTGGGGGAGGGAAGTTGATGGACCCTCCACTGCATTTCTATAGGCAATAATTGTTTTGCTATCAGTTATCTCCAGCTTACAGAGTTGTTAAATGGCTTTCATAGACTCAGAATGAGATCATGGGGAAAAGTGAGCTATAGACATAGCATAGCTTCCCCTCGAAGCACTGACTTTCCGTTACATGCTTTCTTTACCTAAAGAAGAAATAGCACTTGAGACATCATTAAATCCATTCTCCTGCATCTAGGCCAGTCTGACTAAAACCAGCTCTGGCTGACCAATAAACAGTGGTCAAGTCCCAAATTTAAATCTTCAGGGAAGATGAACTCCACTTCCCACTGGCACCGTATCCCAACATCACAAACCTCCCAACTATGTTATTCTTTCAGATGTGTAACTCAGCACCACCCTGTGCACCCTGCGGGCATCAATAATCATGACATTAGTAAATAAATAACCAGAACCCTCCTGCTGCATCCCTCAAGGCTGCTCTGTCTTCCATATACAAGATGAGCATCTCATCCACAAAATAACATCCCTTCATCCTCTGAGTCCTTCCCCAGTCCCACACACACTCTGCATTCTGCATGTGGGGTTTGGTATTTCCCGTTATGCTCCCAGCAGTTTTTTAATGTTATTTTTCTTGTTCTGCAGTCAGCTGCTGGTTTGTTTCTGAAACCAGAAGTTGCTGTCGCACCAGTCACATCACGGGCATCCGCAGTCAGCATCTTCCATGTGACTCCAAATCCTGTGCTCACTTGACCTACTGGGGTCCCAAATATCTACAAAGAAAGAGGTACTTGGGTGTAAGCGCTCAGAGTCATGTGTAAGTCATCCTTTGTGGTTAAAAGATACCCAGAGCTGTCCTCAGAGCAGTGGCTCGCAGAGTATGATCCCTGGGCCATCAGCATCTTCTGGGGGCTTGTTAGAGATGCAAATTCTCAGGCTCTAGCACAGACCTGCAGAACCAGAAACACTGAGACACTGGGGGTGCATCTTAACAGGCTCTCCAGGGGATTCTGATGCATGCTGAAGTGCGAGAACCACTTGTATAGATTTTTAATTGTACTGGAATTTGAAACTCAGTACGGAAAAGCCAGTGGGCTTCATGAAATGCAATTGCTTCTCGTCTCTATTTCTGGCTGTAACCTGGAGACACAGGTTTGCCAGCAGAATCTCCTGAGCTTCCCGGCTGAACCTAATAGTCATTCTACTCCCTGGTTGAGTCATCTGTTTACCCCAGGACAGACTGCCCTTTGTGTGGGAAGAGGACCATGTCAAACCAGTGGGAAGTTTAGAAGTAACATTTTCCTTCTTACCCGCATTTTTCTCGAGTCCACATCTCCATCTGCATGTGATGAGAGCTTCCAGGGGGCTCAGCTGGGCGGAACCACCACAGTGTCTCCCAGATGTTCTGTGTGTTTGCTTCCAGATCGCTCAGCCCAAGAAAATCTGAGGCAGCAAGATTTCATCCCACTTGTCTGCCTTTAGCCATGGTTCAGAAGGCCCCTGTTACATGCTGTTCCTTGCTATTCACATTCACATCCCACTCGGCGTGACTCATCTTCTGGCATTCATCCCTTGGAGGCAGAGGATGGACTTTTAACCACAGTGCAAAACACCCGATTCTCTCTTATGACATTTAGTTAAACTTCTCTTCCAAATCTCCCTAAAGATTGCTGCCAGGGGTGGCACCTCCTCTCGGATGCTCATCTGGAAACTGAAAGTGTCCTCTGAAAAGGGGCAGAGAGGATATTTTAACTGGGGAAAATGTCTTCCACTACTGTGGAACCTAGGAGTGAATGCCGGCGGATAGCTTCAAAATGAAGCTGTGTCATCAGGCACGTCTGATGAAAATGACGGTCCGCAGGTGGCACACCGCTTTGGAGGTGTGATCACAAACACCAGCCCCCCTCGGGAGATGAGGTAGAGGCAGTTAGGGCTTAAATTAGTTTATCTTTAATTTGCATTTGATGTTGGTATAACATTGGCCCACCAGGAGGTAGAGAGTTGATGAGTTGAGAGTCACTGTTTTGCAGAAGAACTACTTTGCCTTCACATCTGTAGAACTGGGCATGCACGTGAACTCTGCACAGATCATGCCAGAGACTCTGATACACTGTAGGGCTCTTAGCTGTGGGAGGGGGCGATTTAGATTTGGAATACGGTGTTCCCAGGAATGATTCACCTACAAGCATTCTCTGTTGCGTTTATGAACGCTTCACCACATTGTTTAGGGGTCCTTAGCTTGAACATACGACACATTCTGCATGCCTGCTTACCTTGTTGACTATTTTTGGTAGGATCTTTTGGTGCAAAGTCAGTTTCCCAACACTAAATCAAATCTCAGTTGGATCAGTTGTTTTCAGACTTAGCTGAACCTTAGGATCCGTGGAGACTCTTAAAAATCCCAAGGTCCTGGGAATTCCCTGGCGGTCCAGTGGTTAGGACTCCACGTTCCCACTGTCGAGGGCCTGGGTTCAATCCCTGGTTGGGGAACGAAGATCCCACAAGCCTTGCGGCACGGCAAAAAAAAAAAAACAAAACAAAAACCCAAAGCCCAGGTTGCACCCCAGACCAGTTACATCAGACCATCTGTGGGTGGGGGCCAGGCATTGGTATTTTTTAAAAGTCTCCAGGAGATTCTAAAACGCAGCAAATTGAGAACCACTGACGTAGGCAATTTACATGGCCATTGGATGGGTGGTTGGGAAGGGTCTTGTGAGCTCAGGAGAGGTGAATCCATTTTAAAAGGGAAAGGAGATATTGTGCTATGCCCTGGTAATGAGGCTAAGTGGCAAAACTTGCCCAGCCTTAAAAACAGGTAAAGTAATCAGTGATTTTGGAGAAACAGACAGGGTTCTCTCCCGCCCCCCAGCCTGTAAAGTTTTCTCCTACCTATGAAAGCATTCACTCTTGAATCCTGTGTGCCAAAACACAGCTGGTATTGAAGCCAAATCCAGCCTCTGTACCCCAACACTGAATTAAATCTTGGAGGTAGAGTTTTGGGTGAAGTAGAAAAGAATAGCTTTATGGCTTTGCCAGGCACAGGGGGCCACAGCAGGCTAATGCCCTCAAAACTGTGTGTCCCCACCTGGAGGGGGTAGTCAGGAGTTTGATAGTAATGGTTCACAGAGGGCGTGATCAGCTCATGGACGTTCTTCTGATTGGCTGGTGGGGAGGTAAGTGGGCGTCAGCATCATCAACCTTCTGGTTCCAGCTGGTCTGGGGTCTACGTGCTTGTGGGCAGCATGCAGTTAACTTCTCCCGCCTGGCCTGGCGGGGGCTTCAGCATCTGCTGAACAGCTCAAAGATATTGTTATGTGTGTCCCTTGAGCGGGACCAGGACCCTGCCCCAAGGCGGCACTGTTGTTTCTCTTGACTGTTCCTCCCTTGTCTCCGCATCCCCTTCCTTCCCTAATTAGCACCGACCTGTTGGAACTCAGGGAAGGTCAGGGGGCCTGAATGAAGCCTATTGCCTGTAATCAAGAAATGGGGGACACGGGAGGGCTTTCGTGCCCAGGAGCTCCACAAGGTCCTGCTCTGTAACGATGTCGTTGTTGAAGATAAGCGAAGATGAATATCTAAACTAGTGGTTTTCGATCTTGACTCCATGTTCGAAGCCCTCGGGGAGCTTTAAAACTCCAGCTGAGCTGACCGCACCCCAGAGCAATTAAATCAGGGTCTTTGGCTATCAGGCGTCAGGATACTGAAAAGGTCCCATAAGTCATTCCAACTTGGAGGCAAGGTTGAGAGCCAGTGGCCTAAAACAGTGATCCTCAAATTTCCTTGCTGTAGGGGAGGAAAAATAATTTCCCTCAACCCTTCCGAGTTCTTAGCTGAGACCCTGTGATAAAAGATTAACAAGAGAAATACCAAGAGAAGTTTATTCCCATGTATACATGGGAAATACCCAAGGAAGATGAGTGACTCCTTGAGGTGGCCTCGAGATGGCCTGAGTCACCACCTTAAATACCACCTTCCGCTAAAGGCAAAAGAAAAGTGGTGGGAGAGGGAGTCCAGTTATGGGAGGTGACCAGGAAAAGCACGGTAAACAAGGGTAAGTTTTGTTACTAAGGCAGTTCCTTCTCCATTGATGAGTTTCTGGTGATTTAGTCATCTTTCTCTTCCTGGTAGACAGAGGGAGACCCCCTTACAAATAGAGACTTCCCTTGTAAATGTAAATGCCCATTACAAGAAGGTAACTTCTACTCTGTCTTCAGAACTTCTCCTGTGCCTGCTGTCTCTCAAAATAATCTTTGTGCCAAAGAGTACAGCCTCTCTGTACACCGGTGCCACATCGAATCTTGGAGACGGAGGTTTGGGTGAAGTAGTAAAGGATGGCTTTATTGCTTTGCCAGGCAAAGGGGGACACAGCAGGCTCCTGCCTCGAAAAACTATGTGTCCCAACCCAGGAGGATTTGAGGAGGAGTTTTATAGCAATGCTTCCCAAGGGTGGGGTTGCTGACAAGATGAGGGTGTGTGCAGGGTCTCAGGTGGTGGGTCTTCTAACCTTGATGAGCTTCTCTGGTCCCTTTAATCTTGCCTCAGGTGTTTTCCTGGCTGTCCCTCTCTTGATTAGGAACTGTTCTAATGTGTCCTTTGGAACTCAAGGAAGGTCATGGAGGCTGGTGTCTTGCCTACAAGAAAGGGGGACCAAAAAGAGGCCTCCATGCCTGGGAGCCTCACAGGGCCCCGCTCGGTTTCAGAAGGTGAGAGAATATAAGTAGGCATCAGAGTTTAATCCCACCTGGTCAGTTTGCCGAAATCCTGTTCTTTCCAGTGGATAGAAATAGCTGTGTCTCTGGCTAGACATTAATGCTGGAACATAAAACATCCTGAGAACAAGCCGCGTTCTCTTATTCGGGGACTCAGTGTGAAGATAACCCTCAATCACAAAGCTCCAAGTCAGTACCTTCCCTCACCTCCCTTCAGGCTCTATTTTATCAATTCCTATTAAGCTACATTCTTCATCCCCGAAGAATTGTCCTTACCCTTAGCCACACGTTAAAATCACGAGGGGAGATTTTAAACTCTCAATGCCCACGCCATACTCTAGACCACTTAAATCAGAGTCTAGAGGAGTGGGAGGATGGGAAGGGGGGTGGTAGTACTTTTTAAAATTGAAATTTGTATTGAGATCATTGTAGATTCCAGTGCAGTGGTTTTAATTTGCATTTCGCTAATGGCTGATGATGTTGGATGTCTTTTCATGTGCTGATCTGCCGTCTCTGTATCCTCCTTCAGTGAAATATCTGTTCATGTCTTTTGCCCATATTCTCATTAGATGATTTGTATTTTTACTGTTGAGTTTGAGTCTTCTCTGGGTAGTCTAGATATGCGGTTTGCCAATATTTTCTCCCAGTCTGTAGTTTGTCTTCTTCAGTGGGCTTTCACAGAACAAAAGCTTTTAATTTTCATGAGTCCGGTTTATCCATTTTTCCCTTTATGGATGGTGCTTACGGTATAAAGTCTAAGAACTTGCTTCCTAGCCCTAGATCCTGAAGCTCTTCCCCTATGTTTTCTTCTACAAGTTTATAGTTTGACATTTTACATTGAAATCTGTCGATCCATTTTGAGTCAATTTTTGTATAAGATGTGGGATTTAGGTCTAGAGTTTCGTTGCTTTGTTTTTGCTGATGGATGTCCAAGCATCAGTAATTTTTAACAGGTCTCCAACATGATTTCCATGTGCAACCAGGGTTGAGAACTAGTGGCCTGGTGATTGAAGGACACACCTGTTAGAAATCTGAACTCTCAGAGTTTTCAGGAGCAGCATTGCAATAGGATTTAAAAACAACGGCAGGAAGAAATGTGTGCTTTTAGAACAGTGCTGTCCGATAGAAATACATAATATATTAGTATATTATATATTTATATCTATATATACAAAATTTAAAATTTTCTAGTAGCCCCATTAAAAAGTAGGCCAAATTAATTTTAATAATATATTTTATGTAACCCAGTATATTGAAAAATTACTTCAACTTGTAATCAAACTGAATATTATTGAGATATTTTGCATTCTTGTTTCTGGACTAAGTCTTTGAAAGCCAGTATGTATTTTATATTTATAGCACACCTAAGCTGGACTCAACACATTCTAAGTACTCAACAGCCACATGTGGTTAGCGACTACTAAACGGAAAAATAGAGTTTTAGACAGAGACACTCTTGTTCTCCCCCCCCCCACCCCGTTCTTTGCACGTTTGCTGACTGAATATGAAATTCTTGGGCTCTTTCTACCTGGCACGAATGTAAGGCTACTCATTTCAAATAATACAGGCTGTGTTTAGAAAACTTTGCTTCTTCTCACAGCCGCATGAAACAATTCTCTTCTAGACACGTGCACCCGCGGTGGAATGTACTTTCATAAATACTTACGTTGCGCCAACATTGATGGGCCCCCACTCTTGGATTCTTATTTTCCCTCAACTCAAATTATTAAGTTCACATGAGTGTGCAGTGTCCTGAGTTCACGAGGACCCTGTTTATAGATGGAACTGTGCGGCCGTGAGGGCGGAACAAGGTAAATTTGACATGTCATCATTTAAACCGTCTAAGGAACAAAGAGCAGAGCCGGACTGATTTCCATTCGACCAAGCACGGCAGTTTAAATAAATGTCCCCTTTGCCACACGGTGTGGGGTAGAACCGAGTTTCTCATCCTCGGCGCTGTTGACCGTTTGGATTGGAGCGCTTTTCGTATGGGGGCTGGTGGGGCTCTCCTCTGTACCGGAGGATGTTTAGCAGCGTCTCTAGGGTCTACACGTTCCACAGGTGTGAATGCACACAGCGTCTCCGGACATTACCAGATGTTCCCTAGGGATCACAGTCGCCCCCAGCTGAGAATCACTGGGCTGGAATGAAATGAATTTCTGAGTCATGTATGGCCTTTTTGGTGGATTTGGTTTTATTTGGGGTTTTTCTGGCCCAATTTGAAATTTTACATGACTGTGTTCGAACTCTTAAAAGATAAACTGAGGCTTATTAAAGAATTTGAGTTTATTTAAGCAACAATGATTCAAACTGAGCGTCCAATTTAGCAGATAGAAAACTCTGAGGAGCTGTACAAAATGAAAAAAATGACTCTTACAGAAAGAAGGGAGTGGAAACAGGGAAGTTACGTAGGGGAAAAAAGCAGGCTGGTTACTGCGAGGTGACTTTCCTTTCGGGCAGATGACCTAACTAGTGCTGATCGGTGATTCCTGATTGACTGGTTTAAGATTCCATTTTGGGGAGAACTAAAACTGTAATTAACTCTTGGGTTGGTGATGTGGAGTTTAGCATAAGCCACTTCATTTGGGGCCTGTTGTCCGGTTTTGTAACACTTCAAATTATGGAATATTTCATTCTCCAGTTTGTTTCCTTCTTTGGGAGAAATTATGTTTCTAAATATACCTATAAGAGACTTTAATCGTTGGGAAAATGGCACCCTTAGTTTCAGGCCACGGTACTATGGACTCTTTGAGACACAAAAACAGATTCTCATCTACTCTACGATGTAAGATTTATCTTCGAAAAAAAACCTCTATTGGCTGCTTGATGAATTCTCACTCATCCTGTAAGGCCAGCCTAAATGCTGCCTCATTTGTAAAGTCTTTGGTAATTTCCAAAGAAAAATGACGCCTTTGTCAGAGGTCCGAAGCTCCGCTAAAAGCATCTATTTGTCATTACAGTTATCCCTGCATAGTGAGTGAATGAAGGAATGATTCCAAGTGACATTATGGGCAGAAGCTGGAGGATGAGGCCCAGCCAACTCTTACTAAACCAAGAAGCATGTTTCATGCACCCACAGTCAATGGACAGAGCAAAAGTAATCAGAAGTAGATGCGTGCTTGGAACGTGGCCGAGAAGCTCTCCAAACATATTAAAAAATTAATTAAGGGGGTGATAGCATCCGTAAAGAGAACACCCAGGACCAGAATTGTTAAGAAAAGTGGTCATCAGTGCTGTTCATACCCTTAAGTAAACTGGAATCAATGTTGCAAACTCCTCTCGCCCTGTAATTTGTGACTTTCAAGATGTCTGAATCGACATTCACAGTAAATGTCCTTTAACAGTCAAGAATCTCTATAAAAAGTTACTGTGCAGATGCTGAAATACTCATTTACACAAAGCATGACACTACTGTCACTAGGTGGAAATTTTATTTTTTTAAATAAATTTATTTATTTTTGGCTGCGTTGGGTCTTCGTTGCTGTGCGTGGGCTTTTCTCTAGTTGCGGTGAGCGGGGCTACTCTTGGTTGCGGTGTGCAGGCTTCTCATTGCGGTGGCTTCTCGTTGCGGAGCACGGGCTCTAGGCGTGCGGGCTTCAGTAGCTGTGGCACTCAGGCTCGGTAGTAGTGGCTCGGGGGCTCAGTAGTTGTGGCTCACGGGCTCTGGAACGCAGACTCAGTAGTTGTGGAGCACGGGCTTAGTTGTTCCGCAGCATGTGGGATGCTCCTGGTCCAGGGCTCAAACCCGTGTCCCCTTCATTGGCAGGCGGATTCTTAACCACTGCACCACCGGGGAAGCCCAGATGGAAATTTTAGAGTTTTACTTTATCTCAGTGCACATCAGAGAGATGGCTAAACTCTCCAAGTAGTTCTGTCTGGCTAAGCTGGAATGTTTGGAAGAAACATAAATCAATTCACTTCCACCTGTGATCAAGAACAAGGATTCCAAACACACCGAATTTTGCTTGCCTAAGCACCGACGTCAAATTCAATCTGCCTTTAAGAAGAAATACTCAGTTCAGTCGTACTCCACCTTGAAGGTACTTGAGAATTTCAGACGCTCAAGCTGCCTGATTTCCTGGAGGATTCTGATTCAGGAGGCCTGCTGGGGCTTAATAATCTGCTTTTTAAATAAGCCCTGCAGATAATTTTGTTGTGCATTGGCCTATAATCGTTCTTGCAGAGAGAATGATGACCTCTAACCCAGTGATTCCCAGCGGGGGGGTGATTTTTGCCCCCACACCCATTCCTCCACCAGGGGCGTTTGCTAATGTCTGGATATACTTTTGGCTGTAACAGCTGAGAGAGGGGTGCTGTTGCACAGAGCCCTGGGATGCTCCTAAACGTCCTACAACGAACAGAAGGGCCCCGACAATAAAGAATGATCTGCCTCAAACTGTCAGTGTTGTCACAGTTGAGGAACCCTGTGCAGACCCACTGGTTCTGAACCTCGGCTCCATACTGGAATTACCTGGAGAGCTTTAAGAGATTCTTACGCATATGTCTCAGCCCCAGAAAGTCTAATTAGTCTGTCATGTAGCCTGGAATTTGGGACTTTTAAAACTCCCAAGGTGATTTTTAATATGCAGTCGGGGTTGAGAATCATCCATGCCAGAATCCCCAGGAGAACATTAAAAACAGAGACTGTAGGCCTCCACCCTTAGTGGGTCTCATTCAGTAGGTCTCGGGTGGGATCTGAGAATCTGCATTTCTGCAAGTTCCCAGGCTGTCCTGGGAGGCATTGAAAAGTAATTCTCACTCTTTGGTCTCATTCTGATCTGTGATTTTAGTTTTGAGACTGCTAAGCTACAAATAGTCCTGGCGACATGAAGGAGAAGAGAGGAAGAAACTTTAATTGACATGTACACACTGCTATATTTTACTCAGTGTTGTTTTTTGTTTTTTTTTTTTTTGGCGTTACACAGGCCTCTCACTGCTGTGGCCTCTCCCGTTGCGGAGCACAGGCTCCGGACGCGCAGGCTCGGCGACCGTGGCTCACGGGCCCAGCCGCTCCGCGGCATGTGGGATCTTCCCAGACCGGGGCACGAACCCGCGTTCCCTGCATCGACAGGCGGACTCCCAACCACTGCGCCACCAGGGAAGCCCCGCACTGCTATATTTTAAATGGGTAACCAACAAGGAACTACTGTACAGCACAGAGAACTCTGCTCAGTACTCTGTAGTGACCTAAATGGGAAAAGAATCTGAAAAAGAATAGATACATGTGTATGTATAACTGAATCACTTTGCTATACACCTGAAACTAACACAGCATTGTTAATCAACTGTAGTCCAATATAAAATTAAAAAAAATTTAAGTAAGTAAAATAAAGACCAAAAAAACAAAAACAAAAAACTTTAGATACGTTGACTTGAAGGAATGAAAAGCTCACCAGGACAGAGGGGAGGCAATCCTAACCATTGTTCAGCATCCCTCCCCTCTTCTGCGGAAAGGGGCCTGAGACTTCCCATCCCACGGCTGAACAGCAAAGGTGCTCAAGGTTTTGTCTTTTAATCTACTTTGAACATCAGCTTCCAGGATCCCTGCTGAGGATGAACAGGCAGCTAGAGATAGCGACAGAGGTAGCACAGATGTGTGACTGTGGCTCATGGGTTGTCCTCAGGGTGTGCCCGGGGAGAGAATGACCGGTTTCCGTAGCTACTGGTTCCAGACCAGACTTGCAAATTACAGAGGGGTGAAGATGGAATGAGTGGAGAGCAAGGATGTGAGTGACCAGCTTCTAGTGTGGGGCAACGCTCCCAGTACTGACTGCCCGCTCATTCTGTGAGAGGCACTCTTACGGTACCCAACAAGCCTGTGGGAGAAACAAGGATGGGTAAGATGCATGTCCTAAAGGTACGGAACTTATTTACATTAGTTTCTTCATGGTGCTTCTCATGACCAGCCTGAGAGCACACAAATCATGCCTTCCAATTTCTTATTCTACTGGCATTTCTTGTTTAAGTGACTCTCACCTTGCAAGACAGGGGAGATGGGTAGAATCGCAGTTTTGGATCCGTTGCGCTTGGCTTGGAATCTTAGCCCGGTCGCTCACTACTTTCATAAGCTTGGCCAACTGTCGTCATCTCTGTGTGCCTCACTTTCTTCAACGGTAAAGAGGGAACAATGATAGTACGTATTGTGTAGGCTGGTCACAATGAGTAAGTGAGATAATATATTTAATATAGCACTGTAACCCACACATAGTGAGCTCTCCCAAAGTATTAGTTCTTATTATTATAGCATCCCAGTCAGAACTCTTATTATGGAATATAAGCTTTATAAGCAGCATTTTAATAAATCAACAAAGTAAAATCAACCATGTTCTTTATTTAAAAAAAAAATACCAGGCAATAGCAGAGGGCAGATTATTTTTAAGAGGAACTTCAGTAAAGATTGCAAAGACCTCATTTCCAAGAACTTCAGGAAGTCTGTTAGGTTGAGTTGTTCACGTGCGTGTTTATCGCCAGAGTCACTGACCCTGCCAGGGTGAAAAAAGGATCAGGTCATTGAATGAAAACTCTCTGAAGTGAAATGATTTCTCGGAGCAGTGCAAATAAGCATGAACAGCTTTAGATCCGCCGCTTCCTATTTTTCTTCAGCAAAACTTGTGAGAGCCTGTTGACATGTGTTCGGAAAGTTACATTCAACGAAGCTTAAACAGCAACTGCAAGTCCAACAAGAAAAGAGTTTTCGTTTAGTCCTGTTCGAGATGGTTGCCAGAAGGGTCAGCAGAGAATTCTGTGTAACATGAACATCTAAGCATTGCGTTCACATTAGCGCTCGCACCCATTCTAAGTGCAAGATTGAGAAACCAAAGAGCCAGCTGTCAAAAAACAAAAAACCAAAAAAAACACCGATGAGAGGGGAAAAGAGTCACGAGGCCCTGTTGCAGCAAAATCGTCAGACTGTGCTTCTCTTTTTGCTCTGCCTCGAAGGAATCAAGGGTGTCAGGAAGAGGGAAGAATCTTTGACGCAAAGAAGAAGAAGGACAGAATAGTATTATCAAATCTAACCCTGTGGGCATGTGACTTTTCCGTTGGTGGTTCTGATGGGAAGAAGCAACTCACCAGCTGAGAAGAGGCACAGGGAAGAAAACGTCTTGGGCCCTAAACTGGCTTCAGATTGTGGGTTTAGATCTTTAGATCAGGGTTTCTCAACCTCACACTACTGACATTTGGGGCTGGGTCATTCTTGGGGGGCGGGGGGCCCTCTGTCCTGTGCATTGTGGGATGCCGTTGAGCAGCGTCCCTGGTCTCTCCCCACTACATGCTAGTAGAACCTGCCCCTTCTCTGCAGTTGTGAGGATCAGCAATGTCTACAGATATTGACTGGTGTTCCCTGGGAGGCAGGGTGACCCCCAAGTTGAGAACCACTGCTTTAGATCTGACCCAGATAAGAAAACTTCGAAGTGGCCCCCAAATGATCTGCAGAGAAAACCGGTTTTGAAACCGTTTCCAATCCATTGTGAACCAAGACATTCTGAAACACGATAAAAATGAATTACTTAAAAAAAGTAAAGTAACAAAAGGACGTAAAAATACAAACAATTTTTTAATGGTTAGATTCAAATGAAACAAAATTACTCTATGAAGTTGGCAAAAAGGTTTCCAAATGCTTACTCTCCATTTCTGTACTTATCTCATATGGATGAGTAATGACCAGTAGACTGGCTTCAGTCCTCAGTAGTACTCATTTGGAGCAAGTTCAACTAAGAAAAAATGCATTGAATCAAGTAATTGCAGCATAGTAAGAAATTGTTCTCAAGTCTTTATATCATGTTCAACATTTCGTCACCTTTAAATTAGATGATTTAGGGCTTCCCTGGTGGCTCAGTGGTTAAGAATCCACCTGCCTGTCAGTGCAGGGAACGTGGGCTTGAGCCCCGGTCCGAGAAGATCCCACAGGCCCCGGAGCAACTAAGCCCGTGCGCCACAACTACTGAGCCTGTGCTCTAGAGCCCGCGAGCCACAACTGCTGAAGCCGCACGCCACAACCACTGAAGCCTGCTCCCTAGAGCCTGTGCTCTGCAACAGGAGAAGCCACCGCAATGAGAAGCCCGCACACTGCAACCAGAGAAAAGTCTGCGTGCAGCAACGAAGACCCAATGCAGCTAAAAAAATAATAATAAAATAAATTTATAAAAACATATAAATAAGATGATTTAGGTTAGCTTTAGTGGTTTTGTTGGTGACTTCTATTTAATTTTTAAAAGGAATACATGCCTTTGGAAAAGCATGATAATTTTGTTTGTTTTGCTTTTTGGCATGGTAATATATAGCTGTTATCCACCAGAAAGCTGGCTATGAAGACTCCCGCTGAAATACAGCGTTTGTCTTGTAGATAATACATCATTTCTTTGATTCATTCATTGATTCATTAATTCAACATGTATTTGTTCAACAGTCCACAGTGTACCAGTCACTGGGTTGGGCACTGGGGATCCAAAGATAAGTGAGGAAGAAATTCCACCTCTGAGGGGAGGGTAGTGGCATTCAGAGAACCTTCCTGGAGGAAGTGATGTCCAGCAGGACCCAATGCATGACTAACGATTCACAGGACGAAGCAGAGGAGGCAGGGAGTGAGTTTCAGGCAGAGGGTACTGCATGCGAGGCAGTCAGCAGTTAGTCAGCACTCTTCCAGGGAACTGAAAGTAAAACATGGCTGGAGTTGAGAGTAGAAGGGGAAGAGACAAAAAAGATGATGCTGTAGAAATAATGCAGGCATCAGATCATGAAGTCCTTGTCAGCCCTTGCTATGCCAGGTATGGTGCCAAGGACCAGTGGCACTGGCATCACCTGGGAACTTTTTGGAAATGCAGACTTTCAGGCCCTACCCCCGGATCGGCTGATTCAGAATCTCTGTTTTGATAAGAACCCCAGGGCATTCTCAGTAGAGCCTGAGAAGCACTTCTAAGACATAGGAAGGCTGAATTTTTTATTGAGCCTTTATCCTGAGGGATGCAGGTAACGATTACAAGGTTTTTAGGCACTGGAGGTTGGCTAAACTAGTATCCCCAGGCACTCCTGCCTGCCTTTGCCATAGGTGCCAGGTAGATGTGCACGTAGCTCAGTATTGACTTTCCCAGACTACCTTGCTGCTGGAGGAAGGGCAGAGCACCTCAGTGGAGATCTTTACGAAAGCTACTGCTTTCCTGATTAAAATAACGTGGTGCCGGCAGGTCCCTTGGCTGTTTCTTTCTGCCTTTAATGAGGTTGTATTCCTGGAGCTGTGGCAGCCATCTTGACTATGGGAGAAAGGCCAGTGTTAGGCGAGCCTTGATCTGTTGGACTGTGGAACCGAAGTCAGGAGACGCTTCCTCCAGGTACTATTTGTGTTTTTTTTTTTTTTGTTACTTGCAACTGAAAGCCCTCCTATGACTAGCCTAGAATGACACATCATTAATATATCAGTTGGTGTTGTGTTTGTACATACACAAAATCCAAAACAACATTTGCTTAAGCGAGATATATCTTTACCGCTCTCACATAGAGAAAAGACAGCAATATGCAGTCTAGACTAGAGTGGCAGTTCCTTACCACAAAACACCAGGAACTCTGTTTATTTGTCTTTTTCACTGCTTGACTTCTATCCTCATGATAGTTGCTGACATTCCACCCATCACATCTCCCCTCCAGGTCAGTGAACCACTTCCTAATTTTTCAGGAGTCTTCCTTGAAATCCCCCACCATGGTTCTACATACAGTTCATTGGCCAGGACTTGCTTTACTGTGAAGGAGGCTAGGTGATGTATTTGTTTTTCTGGGTTGCCATGTACTAAACTAAAGACTAGAACTGTATGACATAGTAAGTGGGAGGAAGAAGATGTTTGATATCCATACGTCTGTGAAAAATTCCATCACAGGTTGACATTTCAGGAAGATCATTCTGCTAGCAGTGAGGAGAACAGGTTGTAGGGAAAGAACATTGGAGGTGGGCAGAAGGATGGATTAGGCAGTGGAATACTCGAAGATAAGTGAGGAAGAAATTCCACCTCAGGGGGTGACAAACTACTGGCCATAAGCTGAATTTGGCCTCCTGGGACTTCCCTGGCGGTCCAGTGATTAAGACTCTGCACTTCCACTTCAGGGGGCATGGGTTCAGTCCCTGGTCGGGGAACTAAGATCCTGCATGCTGCGCGCGCGGCCAGAAACAAAAAACAAAAAAAAACCCAAAGAAACCCCAAACAAATAAATAAATGTGGCCTCCTGCTTGTTTTTGTAAAGAAAGTTTTATTGCATCATAGTGAGGTCGCACACTTAGTTACAGCTGTGTAGAGGGAAACAATCATTTTTTCCCTGTATCCTTCTGAGCTCTCAGCTGGGAACCTTGTAATCAAAGATAGTTTAATAATAACGTATACCTCCTGTATATATGGGAGAGACCCAGAAAAATTGAGTAAGCGTCCCTGAAATGGCCCCAAGCCACCACTTTAAATGTCTTCTGTTTAGTTAAAGACAGAAGACGGATGTTGGAGAGGGGAGGGAGCCAGTTATGGAAGGTTAGCAGGAAATGAAGCATGGTCACCAAGGGTCAGGTTATGCAGATTTAAGTGGGTGCCTTCTCCATGGAGAAGAGTTTCTGGAGATTTAGTGTCATCCTCCTCTTCCTGGTACAGAGAGGGAGATGTTAACAAATAGAGATTTCCCTTAAAATTGTAAATGTCCTTTACAAAAGGGTAGCTTCTACCATGTTTCTGGAGAGTCTCCTGTGTCTGCTGAATATTTTGTTTCTTAAAAATAATCAGCTAGGGCTTCCCTGGTGGCGCAGTGGTTGAGAGTCGGCCTGCCGATGCAGGGGACACGGGTTCGTGCCCCGGTCCGGGAAGATCCCACATGCCGCGGAGCGGCTGGGCCCGTGAGCCATGGCCGCTGGGCCTGCGCGTCCGGAGCCTGTGCTCCGCGGCGGGAGAGGCCACGGCAGTGAGAGGCCCATGTACCGAAAAAAAAAGAAAAGAAAAACAAGAAAATCGGCTCAAAATAATCCTCAGGCCAAAGAGGCACATTTTGGGGCGGCATATTCTGCTCCCCTTCAGGTGCTTTCTCTCTATGACAGTGGAGTTGAGTAGTTTCTACAGAGACTTGAGATGTATCATTATTTATGGTCCGTTAACTAAAGAACCAGAAAAGTAATTCAAGTTTTGAGATCTTGGCTATAATGAATAAAAAATGAAAGGGCCCTAGTGCTAGAACGGCCATGGAAACACGGAGTGTCTACAACATGTCATAGACTGTGCTACAATTGTGTTTATGCTGCTTGTTTATACCCAGTGACAGTTTTTTTTTGGTATTTATTTATTTTTGGCTGCATTGGGTCTTCATTGCTGCGCGGGCTTTCTCTAGTTGCAGTGAGTGGGGGCTACTCTTCGTCGCTGTGCGCAGGCTTCTCACTGCGGTGGCTTCTCTTGTTGCAGAGCAAGGGCTCTAGGCGTGCGGGCTTCGGTAGTTGTGGCACATGGGCTCAGTAGTTGTGGCTCGCGGGCTCTAGAGCGCAGGCTCAGTAGTTGTGGCACACGGGCTTAGTTGTTCCGCAGCATGTGGGATCTGGATCAGGGTTCGAACCCGTGTCCTCTGCATTGGCAGGCGGATTCTTAACCACTGCGCCACCAGGGAAGCCCCAGTGACAGTTCTTTTTAATTTTGTTTTTTTGATGATTGATAGTTAACGTTTTTAAAGTGTCAAAAAATCATATAACTAACATAAGTCACAATTTGTTTTTATTTTGTCCTGTATCTTTATTCTTTGTCATTGTGTGATCTTTGCCTTGTTTTGAGTTCTGTTAAAAAACAATTCAAGTGAGTAAATTTGAAAGATCTTACTGGCTTTATTCAACGATTCATGAAGGGCAGCATCCAGTCTAGCAGATAGAAAGGAGCTCTGAGGAGCTGTACTAAGAGAAAGAGTTTTTATAGGCAGAAGGAAGTAGGAACAAGGAAGTCATTGTGGACAAAAAAGCAGGTTGGTTATTGCAAGGTTCCTTTCCTTCAGGGGATGGCAGGGGTCTATCAGGTGGATTACCTAACTATTGCTGATCAGGTGATTTTCTTATTGACTGGTTTAAGTTTCCGTTTCTGGGAGAGCCGAAAATGTAATTAAGTCTTGGTTTGGTGACATGAGGCTTAGCATAAGCAGTTCCATTTGGGGCCTGCTGTCTTGTTTTGAACAGTTCAAAACCATTCTGAGGATTTATGGGAGGTGCCTGGATTTGCACAGACCCATGTGAATTTCAAAGGTCCTATATTTCCTAACCTGGAGAGACACGTCCCCCACATAATATCCTGAACATCCCACCATCTACTCAAAGGGCTTTTTGAGCCAAGAGCCCTTTCCAGTACAACCAAGCACTTTCCTCCGTTGGGAAGAAGGAATCTAATCGTTGTGTTGGCAGCAAAGCCTGGGAGTTGCTGCTTTTGTTCAGTGGCTATTTGTAGAACCTGTTTGTAGATGCAAACTTGCCCTTTTACTCTCTCCTTACGAGTGACAGGCAGGGTTGCTATAGTATGCAAAACAACTCTTCTTTCCCCATCTGCCTTCCAGTGACATTTCTTGGCTCTAATCATAATCTAAAAGCCCTGCCCTTCTCTCCAGTCCTGGCAATACTTGGTAGCTAGCCCTAGATTCAGGAATCCCCCCCTTTTAAAAAACATTTTATTGTTTATTTATTTTTTGGATCTTAGTTGCAGCTCAGGTCTTAGTTGCGGCATGCGGCTTTCTCTCTAGTTGTGGCGTGCGGGTTTTCTCTTCACTAGTTGTGGCGCGAGAGCTCCAGGGCGCGTGGGCTCTATAGCCGTGGCATGCGAGCTTAGTTGCCCCGAAGCATGTGGGATCTTAGTTTCCCGACAAGGTATCGAGCCTGCATCCCCTTCATTGGAAGGCAGATTCTTTACCACTGGAACATCAGGGAAGTCCCTGGGAATCCCTTTTGGATATAAAGAAAATAAAGGAGACAAAGTAGTGGGGTTACTGGCTATCTAAAGGAGCTAAATAAGAAATGGAGTAATTTCACAGATCCAGCAAAACAAAAATCCATTTAATTAGTACCCAAAGAAAACATACTTAATAGGAGCGATTGCCTGGAGAGGATTCATTTAGTATTTTCTGTTTCCAAGGACCATCTTAGAGGGTAGAGAGTTGTTAATGGCATCTGTTAAGGTGTGTCTTTTATAGGTGCTTTGGAGAGCCTCAGAATGTTGAATAATTGATCCCCAGAATAAATTGTTTAGCTAATGGGTTTCGAACATTAAACGAGTCCATTAATTCTCAGTGGAGCATTAAACATCTGAATTCGTTTTGCAAAGCTGAATATCAAAGTAATTTTTGAAATGAGAATAAACCTAGAGCCATTTATTACTAGCGATTGCACCAGCAGTTCTAACAACTAGACCCAACCAAATAGAGGTCAGGCCATACCCTGCCTTTTTTTTTTTTTTTTTTTTTTACTGTGCAAGATGAACCCTGCACAAGGGGTATGCTTTCACGAGTGTGGAAGAGGGTAAACATTAATTGCCTCAAGACCAGTGCAGGGATGTGTTATGGTTAGTGTTCTAAGCTGTTTCCCCTAAGGCAGATTTACATTTTCATTCATTCAGCAAATATTTATTGAATGCCTCCCCTGCTTCAGATGCTACATTTCCAGGATGAGTTTCGTTAGAATAAGGGCAACTATTTTCCACATAAGTCTTTTAGAAATTGGCCTCTCCTGTCCTTCTGCTTCTGAAAAGCCCACACTGCCTAAACAGTGTGCTTCATTAGCCAGCTCCCAGCATGACACAGCTGTATAAGTGGGAAGGAAAGAGTTAACAGCTGGTCTGCAATCCAGCTTTTCCCACCTTGAGGTCACACCCCGGGAAAATGACCTGAGCAAATCTTGTAGATTTGCTAGCTGGACTTCATGATGGTATTTGCTGATGGGGAGTCCTTACCTATGGAAAGTTTTTGTGAGGATATATCAAGTTTGTATAGGATTACTTATGGTAAATGTACCTGGAATCTATGGATTTCACGGCCAGCTGGAAAATGTCAGTGTCATCCTTTTAATTATCAGAGTATACAATGAATAAGTTTAATGACAAAAATAGCTCCTTTTGTGTAAGTGATACCCCATGTGTTAGACCTGGACCAGGGCCACCCCATCCGAAGGCTGTGATGCCCTGAGGATATAGAGCCCACATCTTATTCCTCTTTGTAACACTGTGCCCAGCACGGTACCCAGTACCTAGAGAACAGTCAATAAATGTTTAACTTATTTTAAAGAATATACATACGTAGCCCACTTATAAATGGCCACAAACTCTTTAGCTAGCAAAATCCATAAAAAGAGCATAACACCTTCTAACCAAAACTGTTGCAGCCAAGGGAACGATGGAAAGTCAGATAAAACGGGAAGGCCCTTAGGAAAATGGACTTTGGAGCAAAACGAAGGAGTTGTTTAGATCAGTGTTTTTTAAACTTTAATGTGCATATGAACCACCTGGGCTGGTGTCTATATGCAATTTCTTTTTTTTGTTTTAACATCTTTATTGGAGTATAACTGCTTTACAATGGTGTGTTAGTTTCTGCTTTATAACAAAGTGAATCAGTTATACATATACATATGTTCCCATATCTCTTCCCTCTTGCATCTCCCTCCCTCCCACCCTCCCCATCCCACCCCTCTAGGTGGTCACAAAGCACTGAGCTGATCTCCCTGTGCTATGCGGCTGCTTCCCACTAGCTATCTATTTTATATGCAATTTTTAATGCAGGGGATCTGCTGTAGGCCCTGAGATGGTCTTTTCTAACATCTCTAAAGCCTTGTGGTCGGGAGCTTCAGCGTCAGCATGACCTAGATGCTTGTTAGAAATGCAGAATCTTCAGCCCTGCCCAGCCTTTCTTAATCAGATTCTGGCTCTTTTTTCATAAGTTCTTTTTTTTGTTTTAACATCTTTATTGGGGTATAATTGCTTTACAATGTTGTGTTAGTTTCTGCTTTATAACAAAGTGAATCAGTTATACATATACATATGCTCCCATATCTCTTCCCTCTTGCGTCTCCCTCCCTCCCACTCTCCCCATCCCACCCCCCCCCCATCCCACCCCTCTAGGTGGTCACAAATCACCGAGCTGATCTCCCTGTGCTGCTTCCCACTAGCTAGCTATTTTACGTTTGGTAGTGTATATATGTCCATGCTACTCTCTCACTTTGTCGCAGCTTACCCTTCCCCCTCCCCATATCCTCAAGTCCATTCTCTAGTAGGTCTGTGTCTTCATAGGTTCTTGATTCCTTCAAACTCACTCTTTGAAAAGGGCCAAGGACTCTCTGTTGTGCTTGCTGTCTCTGTCTCTGTCTCTCTCAGGTTACCAGGTCCTTCTTGAGAAGTGATATTTTCTTTGGTGCCTCTCTATAGCTCCTTCATAATTGATTGGCTTTTCCAAGCTTATGTTTGAGGGGCAACAAAGCAGATTTCTATTTCTTGTAACTTCCTGAAACCATAAAACTTTGAACTTGCAGTCCGTTTGATTCAAGCCGTGTTTGTTTAGGGGGTGCCTGGCAAACAGTCTAATACTATTACGCATGCTCTTTACTGAGGACAGGTAAATCCAATATTGAATGATGAGTCCTGTGGGCAAGGGAAGGCACGTGGAAATTTCACCTATAATTGAGTCAAAGAACATTAGATTCAACAGCTAGAGAAAAATGTACCTGGAGTAAATAAAATGCATTTGTACTTAGGTACCTCACAGGAGTCAGTCACTTTTTTATTCTCCCCTGAACCTTGAACAAAAAATGTATACTGATTTTTGTTTTTTTACGTATTTATTTATTTTGGCTGAGTTAGGTCTTCGTTGCTGCACACGGGATTTCTCTAGCTGCGGCGAGCGGGGGCTGCTCTTCGTTTCAGTGCACAGGCTTATTGCAGTGGCTTCTCTTGTTGCGGAGCGTGGGCTCTAGGTGCGTGGGCTTCAGTAGCTGTGGCTCGCGGGCTCTAGAGCGCAGGCTCAGTAGTTGTGGCACATGAACCTAGTTGCTCTGCGGCATGTGGGATCCTCCTGGACCCGGCCTCGAACCCATGTCCCCTGCATTGGCAGGCAGACTCCCAACCACTGTGCCACCAGGGAAGCCCCTGTATACTGATTTTTAAGCCATGAAATGGAAGGGTTAATAGGTACAAGTAGCCAAAGATCGGTGCCAGAACCTTTGTAATTCAAAGATGTAAGTGAAGAAGAAACTACTACCGGCATGAAGTGAAGTACTCAGCAGAATTTCTGTCTTCAGAGAGACTTCAAGATGGAAAAGAAGACTCAAAAAGGAAATGCCATTAACACAGGGAGAGAGGCAGGCTGAGATGATAGGATTATATGCAGTTATATCCAAGTCTGCCAATACTTAGAAAATGCCATTAACTTGAAACATACTTACATTGAATGGCTGTAATGAAATCCCCTAAATTAGGATTCTCATAATGGCCTTGAGGTCTATTTGGATTTGCCCTTAGTGAAGGAAAGCCAACAAAAGCGGGTGTGTTTCCGGGGGGTAATAGCTGCCTATGGGCTATGAGCTGCGGCCCAAAGTCATGCATGGGTTGGCTGAGATCCTGTCGAGCAGAGAAGAGCAATGATATTTGATCCACAAAAAGGTTGCAGACGAATATTGGTCCAGATAGGGTTAGGAAGGAAGGGAGAGTCAGACATAGGCAGTCTGGTCATGACTAAAATATAAACTAGCTCTAGGGGGGGTAGTGGACATCGAAATGCAAATCCACAGGAAGGTCTTGGAGTGTGCAGGTAGCATTGAGTTAAAACAGACTTTCTGCCGTATTCAGTTACTTTTACAAATGGAATTTAGAAAATGAGTCTAAAGAGCTATACCAGGCTGAACAGTATAGATCTTTATATTTACATGTGTCATGGCATTTTAACTTGGAAGCATCACCTTTGGCACTGACAAATTTCTGTTGTAGGCTGGGCTTCCAGGCATACAGGATCCCTTCAACGTGTGTTAACACTCCTAACACGATGTTTTCCCAAGTGTATTCTTAGGATACTGAGTCCCAAAATATATTGCTTGAAAAGAGGCTTCCATGCTTTATAAAGAGTCTGAGAAAGTTTATGGGGGGAAACTTCAGGCTTGTTTAGTACGGTGTTTCTCAAAATTGTATGACGATGGAAGCCTTTTGGCCCAGAGTAAACTGTAGAGTTAGTATTTTGAAGGATCTTCTTGGGGGGGGGGGGGGAAATGCAGGCCTATGGAGAGACAAAGCAGCACTTAAGAAACTGCTCGGGCATGGTACTAGTGAAGCTATAGTCATTTTTGCTGAGATGCGAGTAGGGTAAGAAAAGCTGGGGGAAGGCTCCCTGCTCGCTCAACATCTGGGTGAGCCTGAACATGACGAATGACGGAAGGAATTCCATCATTGTGAGGCTTGGAAAGACAATGGCCTTGCTGACCTATAATTCCCCTCAGGGCTGCAAACCAGCTATTCTAGGTTCTTTGAGAACAGCCACTGTCTCTTTTACTTGATATTTTTCCTATGCCACCAAGTTACATGCTTTGCCTAAAGCTGTGCTTGGTAAATGTTCATTAATTGACATTAACAATTAATTCTTAATTAACAAAAGCTAGAAACGAGGAAGGGGAAGGCTAACCTTGAACTTCAGAAGAGTCTATTTTTTAAAACTAAGGAATTAATTCCTTCAAGTAGGCTCTATCCGTGTGGCAGGTATGTGCTAGGTGCTAGGGACTCGATGGTGAATGTCATCCCTTCCCCTTGTGGAGTTTATAGTCTAATGGGGAGAAAGGCATTAATAAATGTCACACAAGCAGCAACATGGATGGACCTAGGGATTATCATATTAAGTGAAGTAAATGAGAGAAAGACAAATATCATATGATATCACTTATATGTGGAATCTAAAAAAATGATACAAATGAACTTATTTATCAAACAGAAATGGATTCACAGACATAGAAAACAAATTTGTGGTTACCAAAGTGGTGGTGGGGAGATAAATTAGGAGTTTGGGATTAACATAGGCACAGTACTACTATAGGGTTTCCCTGGTGGTGCAGTGGTTAAGAATCTGCCTGCCAACGCAGGGGACAAGGGTTTGAGCCCTGGTCCAGGAAGATCCCACATGCCGCGGAGCAACTAAGCCCGTGCACCACAACTACTGAGCCTGCGCTCTAGAGCCCGCGAGCCACAACTACTGAAGCTCACGCGCCTAGAGCCCGTGCTCTGCAACAAGAGAAGCCACCGCAATGAGAAGCCCGTGTACCGCAACGAAGAGTAGCCCCCTCTTGCGGCAACTAGAAGAAAGCCCGCGCGCATCAACGAAGGCCCAAAACAGCCAAAAATTTAAAAAAAAACCAAAAAAATATACACACTAAATATATAAAATAGATACACAACAAGGACCTACTGTATAGCACAGGGAACTATACTCAGTATCTTGTAATAACCTATAGAAAAGAATCTGAAAAAGAATATATGTGCATATATATATTTGTAACTGAATCACTTTGCTGTACATTTGAAACTAACATAGCATTGTAAATTAAAAATACTTCAGGGCTTCCCTGGTGGCGCGGTGGTTGGGAGTCCGCCTGCCGATGCAGGGGACACGGGTTCGTGCCCCGGTCTGGGAAGATCCCACGTGCCGCGGAGCGGCTGGGCCCGTGAGCCGTGGCCGCTGAGCCTGCGCGTCCGGAGCCTGTCCTCCGCGGCGGGAGAGGCCACAACAGTGAGAGGCCCGCGTAACGCATAAAAAAAAAAAAAAAAAAAAAAAAAAAAAAAAAAAAAATACTTCAAATTAAAAAAAAGCCACATAAATATCTAAATATAAGCAGCAATAAGTACTATGAAGAAAACGTGGTATCATGGGAACATCTGATAGCGGAAACTGATCAACCACGTCCTTGGAGAGAGAGAGGCCTTTTCTTTTTGAGATATCATTGATATAGAACATTTTGTTAGTTTTAGGTGTAAAACGTAAGGATTCAATATTGATATATATTGCAAAATGATCACAGCAACTCTAGTTAACATCTATCACCACATGTACTTACAGAATTTTTTTTTCTTGTGTTGAGAACTTTTAAGATCTACTCTCTTAGCAACTTTCAAATACCGAATACAGTATTATTGACTGTAGTCACCATGTTGTACATTACGTCCC
The DNA here is from genome assembly GCF_963924675.1 of Phocoena phocoena. Taxonomy (NCBI): domain Eukaryota; kingdom Metazoa; phylum Chordata; class Mammalia; order Artiodactyla; family Phocoenidae; genus Phocoena; species Phocoena phocoena. The sequence goes on along the minus strand of NC_089240.1, from coordinate 11,927,574 downwards.
CAGAACTTATTTTATAACTAGAACTTTGTACCTTTTGACCCCTGCACCCATTTTGCCCACCCCCCACCCTCCACCTCCATGCTCTGTAGCTATGAGCTCATTTTTTGGTGATTCTTTTTAAGAGTCCAGAAATAAGTGAGATCATATGGTATTTGTCTTTCTCTATCTGATTTATTTCACTTAGCATAATGTCCTCAGGGTCCATCCATGTTGTCATTAATAGCAAGATTTCTTATTTTTTTATGGTTAAATAATATTCTGTTGTGTATATATTGTGTATTTATCCATTCATCCATCAGTGGACACAGGTTGTTTCCATGTCTTGGCTATTGTAAATAATGCTGCAGTGAACATGGGGGTGTGTATATCTTTTTGAATTAGTATTTTCATTCTCTTCGGATAAATACCCAGGAGAGGAATTACTGGATCATATGGTAGTTCTGTTTTTAGTCTTTTTGAGGAACCTCCGTACTGTTTTCCATAGTGGTTGCACTAATTTACATTCCCACCAACGGTACACAAGTGTTCTCTTTTTTCTACATCCTCGCTAACGCTCGTTATTACTTGTCTTTTTGGTGATAGCCATTCTGACAGGTGTGAGGTGATATCTCATTGTGGTTTTGATTTGCATGTCCCTGATGATTAGTGATGTTGATCATCTTTTCATGTGCCTTATACAGTTGACCTAAGGTACCTTGCTTACTGGCCATCTGTATGTCATCTTTGAAAAAATGTCTCTTTAGGTCTTCTGCCTATTTTTTAACTGTATTTTTTTGTTTGTTTGTTTGTTTGCTGTTGAGTTCTTGCTATGAGTTCTTTATGTATTTTGGATATTAGCCCCTTATCACATATATGATTTGCAAATATTTTCTCCCATTCTGCTAGTTGCCTTTCTTTTGTTGTTGTCTGTGCAGAAGCTTTTTAGCTTGATGTTGTCCCACTTGCTCATTTTTACTTTTATTGCCTTTGATTTTTGGTGTTAAATCCAAAAAATCATAGCCAAGACCACTGTCAAGGAGCTTACCCTCATGTATTCTAAGAGTTTTATGATTTCAGGTCTTACGTTCAAGTCTTTCAGGTCTTACATTCAATTTGGAGTTAACTTTTGTGTATGGTGTAAGTTAGCGGTCCAGTTTCAGTCTTTTGCATGTGCCTATCTAAGTTTTCCAGCACAATCTACTGAAGAGACTATCCTTTTCCCATTACATATTCTTGGCTTCTTTGTCATAAATTAATTGACCATATATGCATGGGTTTTTTTCTGGGCTCTCTATTCTTTTCCATTGATCTATATGTCTGTTTTTATGCCAATACTATACTGTTTTGATTACTATAGCTTTATAGTAGAGTTTGAAATCGGGAAGCACGATGCCTCCGCTTTGTTCTTTGTTCTCTGGATTGCTTTGGCTACTCAGGGTCTTTGTGGTTCCATAATTTTAGGATTGCTTGTTCGATTTCTGTGAAAAAATGGACTGGAATTTTGGTAGGGATTACATTGAATCTGTAGGTTGCTTTGGGCAATATGGACCATTTTAACAGTATTAATTCTTCTAATCCATGAGCACAGAATATCTTTTCATTTATTTGTGTCTTCTTCCGTTTCTTTCACTAATATTACTTCACTGTACATGTCTTTCACCTCCTTGGTTAAACCTATTCCTTGGTATTTTATTCTTTTTGATGCACCTTGTGTATGAGATTATTTTCTTAATTTCTCTGATAGTTCATTATTAGTGTATAGAAATGCAACATATTTTTGTATATTGATTTTGTATCCTGCCAGTTTATTGAATTCATATGTTCTAACAGTTTTTGGTGGGGTCTTTAGGGTTTTCTATATATAACATCATGTCATCTGACAGTTTTATTCTTCATTTACAACTTGGATGCCTTTTATTTTATTTATTTTTTTGCCTAATTGCTCTGGCTAGGATTTCCAATACCATGTTGAAGAAAAGCGGTGAGGGTGTGCAGAGAGGTACCTTTTATGAACAGATGAGCTGAGAGCCACCTTGAAGAGGTGAAGGTGGGAGGTTGGGATGGGGGGAAGTTCCAGGCATAGAGATGGAACCAGACTACTTAGAGGGAGAGAGAGGGGGAAAATGAGGCTGGGAAGGTCGTCCTTCAGCAGCTTGTAGGCCAAGTTAGGAAATTTCATCACGGGCTGAGAGCCATGGAAGACACTTAAGGTTTTAACCTGGGGAGTGATATGATAGGACCTGGGGAGTGATATGATAGGATGTGCATTTTCAAAGAGTCCTCAATGTCCCTGACTACAGTATGAAAGAATGACTGCAGAGAGTCAGAGGGGAAGCCCAGACACTGCCTGAGATTGTTGCAGAAGTCCAGGTGAGAGATGCTGTGGATTGAAGAAGGGGGATGGCAGTGGAAAGGGGAGAGGCCCTGTACGGTCAAGGATGAAGGTCAGGTTTCTAGCTGGTGTAAATGTGTTACTGAACCACACTGGATTCTGCTCGCTCATGCAGTAAAGCCGATCTATTGACACTGGGTGTGGTGAAGGCAAGTGCAGCATTTATTGCAAGGTCAAGCAGGGAGTATGGGTGGCTAAGGCTCGAAAGACCTGTTGGCTTTCAGGGAAAGGTTTTAAAAGATGAGGCGAGGGAGAAGGTTCTAGGGTGTGTGATCAGCTCGTGGACATTCTTCTGATTGGTTGGTGGTGAGGTAATTGGGACTCAGCGTCATCAGCCTTCTGGTTCCATCTGTGCTTGTGGTCTATGTGCTTGTGGCTAACATGCAGTTAACTTCTTCCACCTGGTGGGAGTTTCAGTATTTGCAAAACAGCTCAAGGATATGGCTCAGAATATTATCTGTAGTCCTTGAGGAGGAACTAAATTTGTTCCGTAGCTAAACTATTGTTATTTTGTCTTGCTTGTTTTCCTTTGTTTCTGCTTTTTCTCACTCCTCTGATTAAATTTGCTCTTTGTAACTCGGGGAAGGCCTAAAAGGCTAAAGTTTTCCTATAAACCGGAGGCAGGCAGAGGACCTGGCAGGGGAAAGGTCTGTCCCAGGAAGGCCCCATAGGGTCCTGCTTGATTACAATCCTCCCTTTTCCTTGATACTCCTAAATCTTGAGCGGGAATAGGTGTGGAACAAGAAAGGGAATAAAGTTTTGGATAGAGAGGTTAATTATAAACTCAGCAGAGGAACTCAGTTTTAGGGGTACTTGGTTTTACATGGATGGAGGGTGGTACCATCCATTGAGATAGGAACTGGACAGCTAGGTCTGGGGGAGGATCATGAGTTGTTTTTGACATTTTGTGATGGACACCTGGAACTGCTGAGTTGATGGTAGATACATATATCTAGACCTAGAACAGGAGGTATGGTTAGAATGTCGAAGGGTTAATGGCTTGCTGTTGCTCATTGCAGCCCTGGGTGTAGAGGAGATCACCTATGGAGAGAAAGGAAAGAGTCCAGTTCTAACTTCAACGTCTTGAAGACTTGGTGGAGGAAGGTGAGCCAGTCAAGGACACTAAAGTGGGAGAAAAGAAAAGCAGGAGTTTGTTGTCTCAGAAACCTAGTGGTTGATACAGCCAAATGCTGCTGCAGGAACTCACTTGAGTTTCAGGCTGAAGCAAGTCCAATGGAAGAAGTGATAAGGAGGTCATTGTTGGATCTTAGCAAGTACCGTTTTGCTAGAATGATGGGAATAGACACTAGAATGGAGTGAGACAGCAGGGAGCAAGGTGGAAGTGGAGATGTGGTGAGGACCCTTCTTAAAGAGGTTTGTCTAAGAGGAAGCCCATATTTTCCTTCTGATTTTGGCCTTAACTATGTGAGCAACCTCACTTACATCTGGCTCTCAACTCTTAGAATCAAGATGGTCTCCTCCACTGTATATAGAATGGTAAATATGAACGTTTTCCTTTCATTCATTCCCAATTCTCTTGTGTCTCTTAAGAGAATCTTGCTGACGGTGATTCTAGTTTTAAAGACAATACATATATTTATTATACTACATGACCCCCCCCCCCCACACACACACACACTATTAAGCAAACCAAATGCTTTATCTGGTGTTAGAAAGGTTTGGACTCACCAAGATATGGTTACTATATCCATCTCTATTTTGCCACCTTCCCAATGAATTTAGGAAAGAAAATTCTGACTATACTCACTTCTACCCTAAGCACTGAGTTGAGGATATAATTTCTCTATAAGATACACCTCCACCTTTAATGACTGAGATCTTAAGTGGTTTCAGAGATCTCAGAGCAGTAAATACTGGGTTTACAAGGAAGCTTTGCTTTTTACATCCGTTTCCTTTTAAGCAACTTATTAGTTCAGCCACGTGAAAAAAATTTAAATTTTGGTAGACTGCATCATCCTGTTGTTATTCCCCCTAATTATAACCTTCTCCCTCTCCACCCCTGCAAGAGGAAGTAGCTGGAGTCACAGAGTATTGGAAAAGTACCTAAAACACATTTTTGACATTTAGTTTATGACTGAGAACAGTGATTTGGTATTTGACTCAAGCACATTTGCCTGTTAGTGGGTGAAAACAGTTCAGGGCAAATTTAACTGCAAATATTAAGTTGTACTGAATGAATCTGTATGACAATATTAGGGTGAGGGTTTGCTGCAGAAAAGAGAGAGGAATATTGGAATGGGAAAGACAAATGATTCACGTCTTAGTTTGTTACAGTCCCAGATCCTGCAAAAGGGGACAGTCATAATATTAGTAGTTTTAAAGTTTCTTGCAGTCAGAAACAAACATACATAGAAGGTAGAATCAAGTTTGAATTCATGGGGCAATAGCAAATCCATGCAGAAGGAGTTTTGGGTGACTTAAAAAAGCTAGTGACATTTTCAACGCACATATACATGCACTGCTCTATGATGACCTGAAAATTTGCAGGGGACTTTTTGGAATAATTAGAATTCAAGGCACTGGACTTTGATACAAAGTAAATTAGATAGTAAATATACTGGGAATCATCATGCAAGTCTCCATAAGAAAATGATTTTTTTCCTTTCTTAGTTTTAATCTTCTCTCATAGCTACCTTAACAGAGCATATGTATGTCCGAGAACACTAATTTAAATAAACTAAATGAAATGGATTATTCGGAAAAGAAAAAAGGAAAGTTAAAAAAAACTAGTTGTTTTTCACTACAGCTTCATTTACAAAAGCACACAATTACTGGAAGTCCTCTTTGCCCTAGCACATTAACTCATCGTGAGAATGTTTCTTGAGTGTTTATGATTGAGTCAATGTTTAAAATAGTGGAGACATACTTTCCCTTAACAGATGATTTATAAAAGTTTGAATATTTGTGTGCACTGAAGTTATCAGACTGGAGAAAGCCAACCGGGATAGAGATATACTGTCCTCCACGACTATCATTTGATGCCTAACACAGAAGTTGTAGTCTATTTCTTTTCATGTGAGGACATCCGTGAATTCAAAGCAGTCAGACTGGGTAAGATTGGGTTCAGCTTTCTGACCCTCTGTCTCCTGGTCCGCAAAGTGAGGGGACCAGATTGGATGAGCTTGCAGGTTCTACTCAATACACACTCTATATAACCCTTTCCCTTGAGTGAGGGCTGGGGCTAGTGAATGTGATGGGATAACACTCCCACGATTTAGGTAAGCTTACACAGCAGGAGGGATTTGTCAGATGTAAAGTTTCTAATCAGGTATCTTTGAGTTCATCAGAAGGGAGATTTGTCCTGGCTGGATCTGATCTAATCAGGTGAGCCCTTGGAAGTGGATCTTTATCCAGTTGAGCCTCCACGGAGGATGTCATCGGCTGACAGTCTTGTGAGACCTTGACCAGAGAACCCAGCCATGCTGTACCAGACTCAGCCCACACAAAGTATGAAATAATTCGGGTGGTTTTAAGATGCTAACTTTGTGGTAATTTGTTACGTGGCAATAGAAAACTTCTGTGATCTGATTGTATTAAACACATGACTCCCTGAGGTGACTAGACTATGGCTGAGACAACTAGTAGCTGCACACCCTCCTAGGTGCCCTTCTACAGAGTGATGGATAAACCTCTCAGAAGGTTGATGCTGTACAACACAGCCCTCCATCAAAGTAAACAGTACGTTAACCTGTACGTTTCAAACCTTTCACAAAGTAAGTTCTGTCTGTAGCTTAGAATTCCAAGTACGTTTCCAACCAAGGGTCCTGAGTGGTTATTTGTGTTTTGTCACCTCTGCTTCTCAAGTATTCTATCTTCTCTTTTTCGTCTCCTGCTGTTTAGGGTAGGTAAAGTTCTCAGAGCTGTCCTTTCAGCATTGTAACCTATTACTCAGACGTGGCAGCTCTGAGTGGTTGTAACAAGCACTGGACTTGGGAGACTAGTTCAACTCTTGGCTCTGAAACCAACTAGCCTGTGACCTTGGGAAAAAGAATTATTTCTCAGGCTCTTGGTTTCCTTATCTGTAAAACACCAGGTCTTATCATGTATTCTCGCATTGTTCAGACAAAGGAACACAAACAACTGGTAATTTCAAGGATTCTGTATTCTTGCCAGTTGAACCGGTTGTCTCAAGTATTTTAACATGTGCAAGAGATTGGCTTTACTTTGCATGGCAGGGGACACGAGTAGGGTAGGGAGGAGAATCTTTGGACATTAGAGGGAAGTAATTATATTCAGTGTTAAGGATGAAATTGTTATGAGGATGTGAAAGATCCTATGTGATATTTTTATGGAATTGTTACAAATGTAACGGGAAACTGTTATGGGTGGAATATTGCAAGATGAATTCCAGGTGTTGGTGTGCTGTTATGACGGGGTGTGGGTGCAGTGGTGGAAGGAAGCATCAAACCAAGTCTTCCTCAGACTGGTAAGGGATACTCCTTTACAGGATTCAAGGCAGTTGATCATCACTGGCCATCTACATGCATCCCTTGACCTGGGCACCAAAATTCAGAGTGAAGTACCAAGAAGGCAAGGATGGGAGTACAGAGCAGGGAAAAGTTTGGAGAACTGACATTTGGCTTTGAGTGAGATGGGATATTCAGGACATCAACCCAAGTGTGAAAAGTTCTAGGGAGCTGGAATGGAAGGTGGTGGAGGCAACATCAACAAAGCCAGGCTAGCCTCTCCAGGGCTGCTTTTAAATGCAAGATTTCCTCTCACTCTCACACTCATCCTGGGAAGTCGTACTTTGATATCAGAGGCACTTAGGGATGAGGAAACTGAGGCTGAAAGAGGTTAATTAACATTCCCGGGTCACACAGGTAGCAAATGTCAGAGAGGGGGGGACTTGAACCCGGGCAGTCTTCATTCAGAGCCCTCACTCCTGGCCACCACTCCCTCAGCTGGGACAAATGGGAGGACTTCCATTCCGTGCCCTTGGGCCAGGAAAAAAAGGGGAGTCCTGTGCTTCTGGGGACCCATGTTGTTCTGACATCAAGAAACCTTAAGTTGCTGGTAAAATTTAGAGAAGAGCTGGGTTGCTGTAAAGTAACTGATCCTTTTCTAGCTGGAGCTTTCCCCACACAGGAGCTCTTTCCTAGAAAACTGCATCTTTTGGGAAAGGAGGCCACACCCTCAGAGTCCTGGGTAGGTGTGGGGCTCCTTGGTAGGTTACCGGTCTGTCTTTGTGGCTCTGTTTTGAATTTCTCCCATGGTTTTGTATCTCGACCTCTTTTGCAGTTTAGAAGATGGACCTGTCCTTTTCGTTCTATTTTATGGAGCTGCACTTGGGAGTTGTGTCTTCCAGTGGCGAGGGGAACCACACAAACAATCCCCAGGGCCTTTGCCATCACTATCCGGGGCCGCCCCTCCTGAACCACACCCACGTGCCGTGCTCCGGTGCCTTCTCGCCTGGACCACCTGCCATGCGCCCGGCAGCCAGGTAGGATTTCTTGTCAGCCTGCTTCCTGCAGGTTCCTGTCAGCAGGCAGGTGTATAGGTACTAGGATTGAGGGATGTAGGGCAATTCTGACATGTGCGGCCACTCTAGTGATAGGTTCTGTGATGGAGCCCCCAGCTGTGACAGTGAGGCCAACGCTAAGTCCGGAAAATGGAGAGCTCCCCTGAAGAGCAGCCAGACCCTGACCCAGGGGCGAGGAGAAATGGAACACACTAGGGACGGGTTCACCTGATGACACAGTTGTGCCTTTGGAAGTTTGTGGTGCCATCCTTATAAAAAGGTAAGTAGGTGCAGAAGAAATTAATGTGATCTTTGAAAGGTCAGAGTGAACCTGAGCTTTGATTTTTAAGATGCTTTATCAATTAGAGACCAGAGGTTTTTCCTGATGATATTTATTGCATAAATGTAATTATTTTTCTAAAACATATTAAAATAGAAAACATGTTCTTTTGATCAATTTATACAAAGAAAATACCAATATAGTAATAAAAATACTGAAAATATATGAAAAGCACCAGAACATTAGAGAAATTACACCGGCAACAATTCTAGGAATATATTCTTGTTTTTTTTTGCAATTGTACAATAAAGTGCTATTAAATCCAGTCAAAATTAGTGGCAAGATATAAAAACAGTTATGGTATATTATGAAATTTGAGGCTAGGTTTACCAGCAATTGTATCTTTAGGCTTCTTGCCTATAATGATATTTCATTAATGTTTTCATGGAAACTCTATGAATTTCCATTCCAAGTGAAGATAATTTAAATCTGAATGTTGGTCCTTGGTAATTTGGTCATGAACAGGTAATGACATATTAAAAATAAAATTATTAATTATAGCATACTCAGTCATACAGACGTGATTAAATAAAATCAAACGAAGACACAATAAAATCAAATGTAAATATATGTGATCAATTAAGACAAGCACAGAAGTTTAGATGCCTTTGATTTTATGGTTAATTTTCAGTAAAGCTTGCTTAGTCACATTTAATAGACACACAAATGTTAACAAGAAATGTTATTAAATTCAGCTGGCCAGACATCAGGGAAAAACATTTTAGTGAGTCAGTGTAATTCTCATGTGAAACATTAAAGGGACACCGTCAGGACAATACATTTCCAATTTTGACTGTTTCCTCGCTTATTTGCTGAAGAACAAAACACATACGCAGATACTTCGGGATTAGATTATGACAAAGCCAGGAATCTAACATAAAAGGGGAAATCGCTGTGCACACACACAGGGAGATACTATGGACAGTACTACTTAGGGTGGGCTGCAGTCACTTTCACGTCTGGAGGTGGCAAACTGAAACAGAAAAACCCAAATTAAGACGAAGTATCAGACCAGTGTCCATTTAAGGTTTTATTTCCTAGGCCAATTTTGAAGGAACTCTATTTTTTCATTCTTCATAATGCCATTTGGGAATCATCACATTCTCATGAAAGCCGCCAACACTACAACCTCAGAATAAAACATTCTGTAAACATGGCTCAATCAAAACTCAAAATTTATTTTCCAGGCAGACTATTTTTTTCTTTCATATGAAGTAGACTTATATGTGAACCAACATGGACCAAAACTGTTTATATTAAATGAGAAAACAAACTACTCGCATCAGGCTCTGCTCCTGCGAGGTGTATCATGTTACGAATTGAGGAACCGTCCTCAGTATTGCTGTGACAAAGGCAGAATATATCAAGGGAGTCAATTAACCCTGGTCTGAAGTTTTTACAGTATTTTTCACTCTTAAACCGAGAAGTGACACTTTCGATTTATTTTTTCACCCTTACCGAAAGTTCCCCTCTCCTGGCTGATTTTAGCAAGGAATTGAAATGTAAATGAATTATACTGCTCTGCATCTCAAAAACTAACTTTTCAAAAAAATTTTTATCTAACTCCTTTCGCTTAGAAAGGAGGGTGAAGATGGTCCAATGGGGAGGATCAGGAAGCAAAAGGGTCCCTGTCCAGCCAGAGAGAGCAGCGTGAAACTGCGTAAAAAAAGACTGGAGAGGTTCTTCTTCTGGACGTTACTGACGGACAGAATTTAGAGAAAATCCAACCAGACTTAGTTCCCCAAATCCTAGCTAAATGAGAGTGTGAGTGTTCATTAAAAAGTCTGAGATTAATAAAAGGCAGGCAGGCCGTTAAGGAAGACGGATAAGAAACAAAGGCTAAAGGTGGTTTGGCATTAAGTAGTTGTACATTCCAAAAGAACATCGACTAGCATCTGTTAGTAGTTCTCAAAATTACAAAGTCATGGTTACAGAAATTACTCTGTATGTTTTTTCAATATACATGTTCTTCTATATACATAGTATAGAAAAGCTAATAAGTTGGCTCAGCTATAATAATTCTGTCAAAAAAAAAGCAGATGACAGTTTTTGGCTGCAACAAAGCATGTTACTTTTCCGTTCAGCTAACATATATACATGATAAAACAAGCTTTAAAAGTATGAAATCAAAAGGGAAAAATAAATTATCTCTATTAAGTCACACAACAGATATACCTTTACTTACTTGACTAACTACCTATAGTCTCTTATAATCAATATCTTCAGCGTTTCCTTATTGTAACAGTTTATTTTCAAGACATGTTTCAGTTCCCCGCCCCCCCAAATGCCGTACATTTCCTTGGAGGAAGGAAGCACAGATGTGTGACACTTTCAGCATGGTGGAGAAGTTCTGGGTGGTACTTTTTCCAACTAATGAACGGAAAAGCCATGTTTCCTACCGAGCACCACTTCTTTAACTGTACAACAAATAGAAGAGAGAGATGACAAAAGCAAGCGAGACCACTGTTAAGGAAAGCAGCCATTGCTGGAACCAGATACAATGCTGAACTTGGTCTTCAAGCTTCCTATTGCTTTCTAGTAAACGATTGAGCTAAAGAGGGGAGAAAAGGATGAAAGGTTTGTATCAATAAAACAGTACAATAATCACGTGCATGACCAACGGGAATATTAGAAATCCCACAAACATTTATGGGACAGAGTCCATCTACTCCGAAAGGCTGCGAGCTGGGAATGCAGTTTGGTTGCTGAATGGATGTGTATCTGTTCTCATTTTGAAAAGGTCTAATTCTCTAGTTGAGAAAGGAACAAAGCAATCATTTCCTGGAGGTACTGAAACCAGGTATTCAGAAAGAGAGCCCCTCCACCTTTTTCAAATTTAAAGGCACTACATGGTACCTTTTCCATGAGATCAAGTTCTTCGATACCCCCCAAAATACCATGCGCTTTGCTATAAGGTCCCTAGTCCAAATTGAAATAGCCAGAGCTTTCAGAAAGTTAGTTAGAAGATCTCCAAAAGTAACGCACCACTTACCATTTCCGATCTGGCTTCCCTTCGCAAAGAAGAGAGCATTTCTGTCGTGGCTATGCCAAAGGTCTGCTTTATGTCAGTGGGGAAAAAATGGATTTCTAATATTGATTAACATTAAAGACTTATAGTTAGGAAGAAAGAACACTTACCTGTAGATAGAGCTCTTCACTGGTTTTATCTGACATGTTAAAGGCATGGTGTTTTAATGTAAGCGTGGTTGGCTTAATGCTCTCAACAGTATGGCATCTTAACCTATGAAAGTACAAAGGAAACATAACTTCTTAAAGTTTTTAATGAATTTTTGAAAAGTAAAGTGTAAAATGAAAACAGTTAAACACTGAAGTGTATGTAACAGAGGTGAAAGTACTCATTCCTCTCCCCAGATATACCTAAGGGAGCAGCTAGCTCAACGTGTGTTTATCTTTGAAGGGGAGCAGAATTTGCCACCCCAAAACGTGCCTCTGGGGCACAAGGTTTATCTTGAGCTGGTTATTTTTTAAGAAAAAGCAGACAAAAGTGGAAAGCTTTTTCACTTTTCAGTAAAAGCTCTGAAAAGTGAATAGAAGTTACCTTTTTTGTGAGACGTGCACAGTTACAAGGGAAATCTCCATTTGCAAGGGTGTCTCCCTCTCTGCCAGGTACAGGAGGAGGACTTTGTATCTCTCGAGACTCTTATCAATGGAGAAGGCAGAGACTTAAATCCGCAGGACAACCTTAGCCGTGTATGTTGTGCTTTTCCCACCATCCTCCCAGAACTGGCTCCCTCGCCCACAACATCATCTTTTCTCTTTAGCTGGAGGTGGTATTTACGGTGGTGTCATGGGCCATTGCGGGAACTTTTACTATTTTCCTGGGTCTCTCCTCAAGTATACAGGAGGTATACATGCTAGTAAACTTCTGTTTTTTTCCTGTTTTCGTCTGTTCACCTGTCTATGATTACGGGGGTATGGCGGGGGGTGGGATGGGGATCTTAGCCAAGAACGTAGAAAAATAAAGGGAAAATTATTTTTCCTCTCCTACAGTTTGGCAACCTACCCTGGGAGCTGCTGAGATACCATACTCACTTGGGAGCCTGCAGATGGGATTCTGGAAAACGGGCAGAAGCCCGAGAAGCGTAAGAATTCTTACTAAAGTCAGCTCTCCTGGATCTCAGTCTGGTGCAGTTGAGAGAGGAAGGTAAAAATTTCACCTTGTCCCTTCTTTTCCAAATTGAGATTAGCAGGAGAAAATATTTGTGTCAGCCAGTTCCTTAGGTATTGTGACTTTGGTAGAGATTTTTGTTATGAGTATTTCTGTCTTCCACTGGTCCTCTTTCCTCCCACAGATGGTCATTGTTTTCTTTTATCTGTCTCTTGTGTTGTCAGAGGAGAACCATAGGACAGATGAGATTTTCCTTTCGTTTAGAGAGCTTGGCTTTATGACCAGTGAGAATAGTCTCTCTGGTCTCTGCCAGATGGATGAGGCATGTGTCTGCATGCATCTGGCGACCACCTGAATAGGCTGGGGATCCGGGACACTAACTGATAAGCAACATTCTCCGATGCTACCGGCTCTCGTGGGCGTCGGTCATAAGGGCCCCTTGTCGTCTCCACCTTCTTGTCTTATTTAGGGCTGGAGAAGTCCTGTTCCCTAGTGCTTACCCAGTGTCGCAGGTTTATAACTGAAGGCATATCATTCTTATGGGAAACACTTTTCACGACCCCATTCTAACCACGTGTGACAATGAAGGTCTTTGCTTTCTTAGGCTAACTCTGGGAGTGAGCTTTCTGAATCGTGTGAGGGCTGCATCTTTTGCACCCCGTTTCGGGATGCCTCTTGCATCCATGGTTAAGCCATAAAAAGGCTTATAAGTTTGAGTTGCTATTGAGATTAATATAAGATCCTACTACTCAATGGCCAAATGATGGATCTTTTGAATTGGAAAAACTTCTGTGTTTAAACATTTTTTAGAGAGCTCTCAGCCTAAACAATTGTCTTTCTTGGTACCTATGGAAAGACCAACTTGAAAGGAGGACGTGAAGGAGTATGGGGGCCAGCCTTAGGGACGTCCTTAGTAAGATGAAATTACAAAGCTCTTTTTACCTCCACTTTCAGAAGATATCTACCAAATTTAGAGAAGAGTTAAAAAAGACTAGTGGCCATTCAGTTCCCCACTCAAAGGGACCTTGATTGGCTGCTAAGGGGTGTTCTTCACACCCATGATTATACTGTAGTTATCAGACAAGCCCGATGGCCCCCTAGGGAAAACAGGCACGCTCACACGGGCAGCAGATGACCAGAAGTCCTCCCAAATTATCAGGAAATGGATCAGCTGAAGGCCAATATTCAGGGGCTTTTTCCCCTAAGGTGAATTGGTCCAAGGTTGAATTGTGCACTCAGGAGAGTGTTCAAAGGCCTTTGTTGGACGCTTTATACAGACTTTGTACAGATGCTGCTGCGTTAAGCCCTGAAACTCCAGAACATGGAAATCGATTTCCGTCTTAATTGGAAATCTCCCTGATATAAAGCGAACTGAAGAAAATGTAGTTGGATGCCATTCAGGCTGAAATCCAGTTTTTTGAGGAATTAAAAGCAACTGTCTTTGTCTTGCAAATTCAGCTCTAGGAGCAATTCAAAGTTCACCTGTTCATCTCAAAATACTTGTAGGTATTATAAAAGACCACGTCACTGGAAACAGAACTGTTCTGTACTTAGAAAAGTAAGAAAACATTTAAACGGTAATTTCGCTAAACCTCTGATAATAGGTAAAGGACCCCCAAAACTCCAGGAAAAAAAAACCTTACTTTCTCTGTCCCTTTGAGGTGTAAATTTTCTACCCCACCTTCTCTAGGACCTGATAGCCAGCTCAAAGAAATGCAAACTTTAGGAAAATGAAGCTCATCAGAAGTTAAAGAAAAGGAGCTATTTTGAAACTGGGCAAGTGAAAAAAGCAAAACAAAACCCCCACAAATATTAGTTTAAAAAAAAAAAAAAAAGCTTTAGCACTCTGAGCAGGTAAACTTATTCCAACTGCCAGAAACACAGTTCGGATCCAACTGTTCTTTACTAAGCTAGTGAGTTTCGTGTCACTGTACCTAATTCATGGCTAAAATTCTGGAACCAAAGCTATAAGGTCTCTGGTTTGCATCTGTATGTTTACATGTGTGTATATATATATGTTATAAACGTGTGCTACTTTTCTACTTCTGAATGGTACTGCCAAGATTAATTCATAAAAACTATTCAACTGGCTTAAAGAAAAATAAGTGCTTTTCAAATTGAATATTCCTAAAACTCAGAAATAGAGAAACTAACCCCCAATTTTTTTCAAGTTCACATGATGTGGGATAATCTTTGGTAAATAAAAGCTGGGTTAAATCAAGACAGTATGGTACTGGCACAAAAAGAGAAATATGGATCAATGGAACAGGATAGAAAGCCCAGAGATGCACCCACGTACCTATGGTCACCTTATTTTTGATAAAGGAGGCAAGAATATACAATGGAGAAAAGACAGCCTCTTCAATAAGTGGTGCTGGGAAAACTGGACAGCTCCATGTAAAAGAATTGAAATTAGAACACTCCCTAACACCATACACAAAAATAAACTCCAAATGGATTAGAGACCTAAATGTAAGGCCAGACACTATAGAACTCTTAGAGGAAAACATAGGCAGAACACTCTATGATATAAATCATAGCAAGGTCCTTTTTGACCCACCTCCTAGAGAAATGCAAATAAAAACAAAAATAAACAGATGGGACCTAATGAAACTTCAAAGCTTTTGCACAGCAAAGGAAACCATAAACGAGACCGAAAGACAACCCTCAGAATGGGAGAAAATATTTGCAAATGAAGCAACTGACAAAGGATTAATCTCCAAAATTTACAAGCAGCTCATGCAGCTCAATAACAAAAAAACAAACAGCCCAATCCAAAAATGGGCAGAAGACCTAAACAGCCATTTCTCCAAAGAAGATATACAGATTGCCAACAAACACATGAAAGGATGCCCAACATCACTAATCATTAGAGAAATGCAAATCAAAACTTCAATGAGGTATCCCCTCACACCGGTCAGAAGGGCCATCATCAAAAAATCTACAAACAATAAATGCTGGACAGGGTGTGGAGAAAAGGGAACCCTCTTGCACTGTTGGTGGGAATGTAAACTGATACAGCCACTATGGAGAACAGTGTGGGGTTCCTTAAAAAACTCAAAATAGAACTACCCTACGACCCAGCAGTCCCACTACGGGGCATATGCCCTGAGAAAAGCATAATTCAAAAAGAGTCATGTACCACAGTGTTCATTGCAGCTCTATTTACAATGGCCAGCACATGGAAGCAACCTAAGTGTCCATCATGGAACATTCTTCAGCCATAAAAAGAAACACAAGTGAGTTATTTGTGGTGAGGTGGATGGACCTAGAGTCTGTCATACAGAGTGAAGTAAGTCAGAAAGAAGGAGAAAAACAATTACCGTATGCTAACAAACACCTATATATGGAATCTAAAAAAAAAAAACAAAAAGGTTCTGAAGAACCCAGGGGCAGGACAGGAATAAAGATGCAGACATAGAGAATAGACTTGAGGACACGGGGAGGGGGAAGGGTAAGCTGGGACGAAGTGAGAGAGTGGCATGGACATATATACACTACCAAATGTAAAATAGATAGTGGGAAGCAGCTGCATAGCACAGGGAGATCAGCTCGGTGCTTTGTGACCACCTAGAGGGGTGGGATTGGGAGGGTGGGAGGGAGGGAGACGCAAGAGGGAGGATATATGGGGATGTATGTATATGTACAGCTGATTCACTTTGTTATACAGCAGAAACTAACACACCATTGTAAAGCAATTATACTCCAATAAAGATGTTAAAAAAATAAGATACAAGGATGTAATGTACAGTATATTTTATAATAACTTTAAATGGAGTATAATCTATAAAAATATCAAATCACTATGTTGAATAGCTGAAACTAACATAATGTAAATCAATTATACTTCAATACAAAACAAACTGGGTTAACTGGTTGGTTTAATTATACAGGTCTTGATATAAGAGAGACATGCAACCTTTATTCTACCTGGGCTTACTATTCAAATAAGTTCATGTTATCTCTGTTACAAAATTTGTCAGCAAGAAGAACACCTTGGCATGATGGCTGATTTTGTGTAATGTCTCCTGGCGTTTGTGTGAAGAGTCTAAACGATTGTTGGTAGCAAGTGATTTAGATAAATATCAGCGAGATAAACGTTAGGTGAACTTACCAGCAATGAGTATATTTTATGGTATATCTCTTACAAACAGTTTTCCAAATGTCTTTGGTAACTTGAAACTTCAGAGTTTTGCTAAGTTAAATGACAGGAAATTCACTGAATATCTGGATCATTTCCAAATAAGATAAAATAGTGAAACATTAATTACTACACATAGTATCTACTTCTGGCTTCTTATTACAGAATGAAAGATATTTGGGTATATTAGTAAACATCTTGTGCCACAATGAAAAGCTATACTGTGAGGAAGTATCTATTTCTAGAAATTACGAAATATATTCATAAATTTGCCAATCCAAAGAACGCTGGTGTAACAGACTGCAAGTGCTTATTTATTAGTTTTCACTAGAAAGTAACATTTCTAAGGATTATTAAAACAACTAGAAATAAGTACATCAACCCTGTACATAAGAATTAGGATATGTTTTTGGCCAAGAGAAGTAGGGAGGTGCATTTTTGTTAAGGGAAGTGAAAGTGATTTTATCCTAAAGTAAAGCTATAGTTAGTTATTTCAGAGTAGAAAGTAGGAGAATAAATGGATACAGAAAAAGTAGGAGAATAAATGGATACAGAAAGTTGGGAAGAGACAGAAAGAGAAAATTTTACCTTGTGTAGTCAAGCTGGCTAAAATTGAATAAATTTGTTTTAAGGGTTTTAAAAATAAGCTTAATATCAACAGTGTAATCACATAAAACTAAATTTTCTTTTTTTGCTAAAGGGACAGTTTTATTGGGCTCTTGGTCTGGTCTGCTCCTGATAAGAGATTGTGAAAGGTTTTTCTTTACCTTTTTAAGTAATCTGCCTAGAAAGAAAAGATTTTGCGTTTTATCAAAATAATTTCCTGTGCTTCATGTCATCTTTATCATCAGGTCTTTAATTAAAAGGCTCAGTTTTAAGATTAAGAGCTAAGTTTTGCTCACAACTATGTGACCTTCTGTGTTTGCCTTTGAAATGTTTTTAACTGTCAGTTTGGTTAACTGGATAATTAAGTATTGTTTCATAATGATTTATGATTCTATTTAGTCAAGTGTCCAAAACCTTTTGATATTTTTGACAAACGTCCCCAAATCAAATTCTCAATGAAGTCTTTTTGACCTCAAACTAACTTAGGGATTTTCCCCAGGGCCCCTGGAACATCTCAAAAGATGTGTTCTCTCTCTTTATAAAAAGATATTAAACCACTTAGGCTTATTTGATATGTTAAATTATGTGGGACACATTGTCAAATAAGAATACTAAACCTTCTTGATTGTACTTGTATAGATACACGTTTGACCTTCAAAGAGATTCACAAAAAGGACTCTGACAAGTACTCTAGAAAACAGGTTTCTGATAACTTTTAAGACTGTAAAACTGAGCTGGGTAAGAATTTCCAGAACTAATGGAGAAAACTGAATTCAAGCAGAACAAAAATTAATAACATGGGATTGAATGAATTGATGAGAATGATTGAAACACGTTTTGTTTCTCCAGATTTAAGGAGAACTTTTCCTCTTAAGCTATCTGCAATTTGGTGAATTATACCTTTGTAAGCAGAATTGAGACAATTTTTCTCCATACCTGATCCCTCCAGAATTTAGAAACTCTTAGTGAATGTTCTCATTTTCATGGTGATATAGTTATTTGCACAAGTTCAATGAGAATGTGTTCTCCTTGTAACAGGACACAATTGGAAACATGCTTGTATTATCAAGGTTTTGACTTGAATGTCATATTTGAAAATGAAATGCATGAAGTCGGATATGACCAGATGGCTTTAAGGAACTAAAGACCCTTGGAAACAACTGACCTGGTACCTTGCTTACAGGGTTCCAGACAGCCTTACTAGGTGAGTAAGGAAAGTCACTTCCTGGCAAGCTCAGGAACCTCAGAATATTTTGGGGACCTCAAGAAGACAGGAATTTGCCTAAATTAGCGTAATAACTTTATCCTTGTTTACCATGCTTTTCCTGGTAGCCTTCCTCCACCCCACAACATCTGTCTTTTGTCTTTCACTGGAGATGGTAGTGAAGGTGGTGGCTTGGGCCATTTGGGAGAGTTACTCAGTTTTCCTGGGTCTCTCCCACGTATACAGGAGGTATCCATGTTATGAAACTTCTGTTTCTCTCCTGTTCATCTGTCTTTTATTACAGTGGGTCTCAGCCAAGAACGTGGAAGGGTAGAGGGAAAATTATTTTTCCTTTCCTACATCCTCCAGCTTCTTAATGCAGGTATAAATAACACAATTACACACAGTGCTCAATAACCTAAGAAAAGTTTTTTATATGATACTCAGTAGAATTCACCTGATCTTCCGATTTGCAGGAAGCCACCCTTTCTAGATGGTGCTTTCACCTGGGCCTTCAGTACCAAACCACCAAGTCTCGCTGTTTCTGTGAGGTAAGTGATTCTCTTTTGACAGTTATAGAACAGAAAGCCATTAGAAACTGATTTACAAAGCAAGAGAACAAAGCAACTCATGTATAACAAAACCAAAAAGAAAGAAAAAACCCCGTAATTTTGAGGTACTGTTCGATAAGAACTTCAAAAGTAGGCCCTCCTGAAAAGTAAATTGAAAATTTAAACATCTTCTCCATCTAAAAACATGTCACAGCTGTCACAATGAGCCTTATCTAGATCCGTGTTCCTACCTCGGCTTTAGGTTCTGTTCCTTCTAACTTTCTCAGGAATTTCACTGTCAGTGGTTTATTCTGTAAGGTCAGCCTCTCCTTCGGAAATGGGTCCTCACTATGGTTTTAAACAACGCTCAAATATCTCCCATTACAAAATCCCAAACAACCCCTTCTCAACAACACAGTCTTCCTTCCAACCATGACCCTGGTCCCTCCCCGACAAGCCCAACCTCCGGAAGTCTCACTACCTGTGTTTCTTTGGCATCTGGCTCCTACCAACTCAAAATGTTCCCCGTGAGGTCATCAGTTACCTCCATCACGTCACCAGCAACGGCCACCTCTCACACCTCATCCCTGACCGACGTTGGCACACACTCTACCCCGGGCCTTACTGACACAGCTCACCTACTGCTTTCCCTCCTGACGCCCTGTATTGTTCTCCTTCATTTGGCTACTAAATATTCCTCTGAGCTGTGTCTAACTTTCACCCTCTCTCGCTGGGTACAAGTTAGACCTAGCCTAGAGGAAATAAAGCTCGTCTTCCCAGGCCCATTCTTATTTTTGTTCTCCTACCCTCTGTGAATTGCCCGCAAAGGGTAATCTTGTCCAAGGCATTTCAGAGCAGGTCGACGTTCTCCCAGTGGTTTTACAATGGTGCCCAAGCTGCTCCTCTGGGCCCTGTCTGCCTCCAACATGCTTTCTTACTATGGATCCTCTCACACTCTGTTCCAGCCACATCTGACATCTGTATTCTTTCAACTCCTTACTTGAAGATTCAACTCAACTACAACCCTTACTAGGTTTCTCAGCTTCTCGTCTATAAAAAGGAAAAAATAACTACCTACGACCTAGGGTTGTTTTAGTGACTAAATGAATAAAGGAGAGCACCACACTTAAATAGAACTTGCTATATGCCAGCGCTAGTCTAAGTGTTGTTAACTCAGTAGTATCACTCTTTCATCTATGTCTGCCCACAGTCTATTTTTCTACAAAGCCTCCCAGAGTAATCCTTTAAAAAAAAACAAGCCGATCACCTCATGGCTCTGCTCAGCACCAGCTAATGGTTTCTCCTCTCAAAATCAGAAGTTCTCACTATGGCAATGATCTGGCATCCTGTACTGGATTCAGGTTACACTGACCTCCTTGCTGTTCCTCACCCAGGCCAAGCACACATCTTTTTCATTTATGGTTCCCTCTACCTGCAAAGCTCTTTTCCCTGTTATCTATGTGGCCTACTCTCATTTCCTTCAGGTTCTCCTCAAATGTCATCAGTGTGGCCATCCTTAACTACCCTCAACTGAGCTTTCTCAATCTTGGCACCACTGACATTTTGGGCTGGATCATTCTTCGTCATGGGGTGCTGTTTTGTGCATGATGGGATACTGAGTAGCATCCCTGGTCTCTACCTACTAGATGCCCACAGCACCCCACTGTCCAGTTATGACAACCAACAATGTCTCCAGGTATTGACAAGCGTCCCTTGGGGAGCAAAACTGGGCACACTCCGGAAAAAAAACCCCCACATCCAACCTTCTTCTCTATTCTCCTCTACTTTCCTATACATCTTTTTTGCACACATGCACAGACATACATGTATATGCCTATATAGTCACAGGGTTTTCTCTTAAATAGGATAATTGTCATACATACTTTTCTGTGAGTAGGTTTTTTTCTTTTCCTAATAGTATGTCACAGGTATCAGAACAAACAGATGTACTACACTCTTGAATGGCTTCAGAGTACTTCTCAAATGCATTTCACTATTACTTTACTGATGAACATTTAGGTTCCCTTCCATTTTCCACTACTAGACAATTTTTGTGAAACTGTTTCACTGCAGCAAACATTCTAGTACGTAAGGTGAGCATTCCTACAAAGGTAACTGCTGTAAGAGAAAATCTGTTTGTAATTTTGACACATTCAGATTCTTGCATTGGCCAGCAAATAAATCTCTGCTATTAGCAATCTCCTAGAGAAACTCCAGGTCTTGTACCCGA
Organism: Phocoena phocoena; assembly: GCF_963924675.1. Classification (NCBI taxonomy): domain Eukaryota; kingdom Metazoa; phylum Chordata; class Mammalia; order Artiodactyla; family Phocoenidae; genus Phocoena; species Phocoena phocoena. The sequence goes on along the minus strand of NC_089240.1, from coordinate 11,906,520 downwards.
GCCTTGTAGGGGTTGGGGCCAACAGTGTAAGCCTAGATGTCTGCCAAATGCCAAGAGGAAGGGATGCCTGCTTAGCCCATGTAGGTGCATTCCTCTTTGGGATTTTTCCCATTGCAATTTGAGAGCCTGTAAGGGAAAAGCATACCTGTGCTCCATTACTTTGTTTCTGGGAACTTCTTTCCAGAACTGAGTCAATTCTGCTGGGCCTGTGCCAGATGACTGTTCCATTTCTGCAGCCATTATCAGAAAACGGTCTTGGGCGGAGACTGTTAAACCTGCATTCCAAAAGGGTAACTTATTATATAACAAACAGGAACCTTTACAAAGGGACAAAGGGTTGGCTATGTGGCTTAAGCATTATTCTAGAAAACACTAAGGAAAATGAATAATACCGAACTATCTTTTTTTGTGTGTGTGCGGTACGCAGGCCTCTCACTGTTGTGGCCTCTCCCGTTGCGGAGCACAGGCTCCGGACGTGCAGGCTCAGCGGCCATGGCTCACGGGCCCAGCCGCTCCACGGCATGTGGGATCTTCCCGGACCGGGGCATGAACCTGTGTCCCCTGCATTGGCAGGCGGACTCTCAACCACTGCGCCACCAGGGAAGCCCGGAACTATCTTAAGAAAGGAAAAAGTTCTCCTAAAGATGAAGAATTTTTTTGTTTGAAATTCAATTTTAACTGGCATCAGTCTAAACAATTTTACTTCTTAAAAAAATTTTGTTTTAATGAGAGCCATTCACCCGTCTCACTTTACAGGTGAGAAAACAGATGCCCAGAGTGTGGCGAGGTGACTTGCTGATACCCTGCTAATTTCTAGATTCCAGTCCAGCTTTGCTGAGTCATCACCCAGCCCCAGGCCCCCCATAACACCCCACTGTGGCCAGCCAGGTGACAACTCACCCCCGTGGGGAGACACAACTATATCAACTGATGCACCCGGGTCACAACTGCTGTTGCTGGGCTTGACTCTGTACTTTTCTGGAGCAGTTGTTCTCACCTGTTTACAGAAAAACAGTAGTCATATAACCTTTATGCCCTTTGGGGGGAAATGGCTTTAAAATGACTTAAAAATCCTTAATAAAGTCTATAAAACAATCTTGGTGGTTATGTATATAGAATACTTTTCCCATCTGCAGGAAAAAAGCATCTCAATCTACTAGAAAAAAACACTCATCAGTCTGTTACTTAGCCTTCCTCTTAAACTAAAAAAAGAAATCCAACTGTTAAATGTTTATCCTGTTAATCACCTGAATTTAATAATTCAGGTTCAAAAACAACACACATTAGAACACATGTTACAATAGTGTCCAGAAACTTAAAAGCAGTAATCAAAGGACATCTAGGAAGTAGATGATTTAAGGAAGTAATACCCTACAATAAGGGGCAGTGGTGGAGTCCTGTTATACTTCATGCTCAGTGTCAGGTTAGTATCCAGTATAGACTATACTCCAGAATATACCACACTTGGGGGAAACTGTACTTTAGATTTTATAGTTTTATTTTTTTCACTCTCTATGAATTAAATTATTCATACAATGAAAAGTGTCTTTTTTTTTTAAACAAACCCTGGGACTAATTTGGACAGTACCCTATTACTGCACATTAAAGACTAAGATACAGACCTCAGGGAAAATTTTAGATAAGCTGTGACACACAGAGATAGAAGGCAATATAACAAGCCTAAAAACAGAAATAAAACCACTGTGCAAGTTCAAAATTATCAGTCTTTCAATTTTCACACACAATTTATATCTTTCAGATATTTACCTTAAATGCCACTACGTTTTTCGTTACATTTGTCAACGTTATCAAAGCTTTCTTCTCTTCAGGTTCCGTACTTCCAAAATACAGTTCTTCCGCTGGGCTAGGTGACAACAAAAGCATAAGCCAATGGTATTGCTCAGAATAAATGACAATCTAATCATCAGCTTGAAGAAAAACATTTGGTTAATATTTTACACTCATTTGTATAAAGAGATTTCATCAAAGAAGATTACAAAACAATACCTAATATAGTTTGTATTTTAATCTTACTGATTCAATGCACACTAAAAAGTCCTGTGGTTTCCCCCTAGATCTAAAAGCAAAACAGGGAAGTACAGGAGCGAATTAGGAAGATTCTGAATTAGTCCTATAATCAGCACCATCTTAAGGTTTCTTTATTAAAACTCTTTGGTAGGTGAAAGATAAAAATCAGAGAAGAAATTGCTGCTTCAACTTTACCTAATTACAAACATTAGAATAGGGCACATTTTTATACATCAAGAGAAAAGAGTGTAACTTAAAATGGTCATCAGGGATATATTTAAGTAACAGAGTAAGTCCTAACTATAGAAAGGTTTTTTCTAAATAATATGGAAGGAGAAAAACACAAAACATGGGGCGGGAATTACAGGAAAAAATTGTCAAAAAATCAGTGAGGCTCAAAATGCAAATTTTACTATTACTGGCCACTGTATTTTAAAAATAAAAAGACTCAAGCAAAGTTTATGTAGTTTAATTACATGAGCCAAATCGGGTGCCTCCAAATGATGCAAAGGACTGTGGTTTTTATTTATTTACTTACTTTTAAAAAATTTATTTTTATTTTTGGCTGCATTGGGTCTTTGTTGCGGTGCGCAGGCTTCTCATTGGGTGGCTTCTCTTGTTGCAGAGCAGGGGCTCTAGGCACACAGGCTTCAGTAGTTGTGGCTCTCGGGCTCTAGAGCGCAGGCCCAGTAGTTGTGGCACACGAGCTTAGTTGCTCCACAGCACATGGGATCTTACCGGAGCAGGGCTCGAACCCGTGTCCCCTGCATTGGCAGGTGGATTCTTAACCACTGCACCACCAGGGAAGCCCAGACTGTGATTTTTAGAGAAAAAGGTGAATTCTTCAGATAGCCCTTGACTATAAGCTCCACCTTTAAATAGATTCATTTTATATCAGGAATATGTGTGTATCAGAGATATTTATTCATGTAAAGAACACACATTTTAAAAAAGTGCTCTCCCAGGAGAGCTGTGCCCAGCTTTGGGCAAGACATAAATTAGCATGGTTGCTGGCATCTTTTTAAAACCCAATCTGAAATATACCACAGAAAAAACAGGAAGGTTAATGAATCTCAGAACTGCTCTCAGTATCCAGCACAAAAACCATGAAAAGCTCTAGGGAGACAGAGGTTGGTTAGGGGTGTGTGGTGTGTGTGTGTGAGAGAGAGAGACAGAGAGAGAGAGACACAGAGAGACACAGAGAGAGCACTGATTTTCTGGAGAGATGGGTGGGCATTGCAGAGTTGGCTTTCTCCCTAGCCAGATCTTCTAGTCATACCTTGATAGTTACAAGCCAGGACCTATGGTTTTGACAGGCCTCCAGAGAAAAAACAGTAACTTCCAAACTAGTAGAGGGAAAAATGGGAAACAAACAAATTCCAAAGTGGGGGAAACTACAAAGAAAAACCATGGAAAAGAACATGCACGTGTGTTTCCCTCCTTCCCTCTCACCCACAGACTCCTGCAGATGGTGAAGATAAATCCAAATAGAACAGTATTCAAAATATATGTAAACAAACCAATCTTGTCAGAGAATTTCAGATTTGATGTTTAAAATGTCTGGCTCTATTGTTCATGAGTCTTTAACAGTAACATAGAAAGGTTTCAAGTAAAGGGATAGAAAATGATACAGTAGACCATTACTAAATAAAGTTGGTAAAGCAGTATTAACATAAGGCTGTATAGATTTGTGAGAAAGGTCTTTACATCATGATAAGGAAACAATACTGAATTTTTTGGATTGAACAACCTAGACAAAAATAGAGATGTGCTGAAATTTGGCTTTGGTAAAAACCCTGTTTTTCCGGTTCAGCTTTAGCTTTTGGAAGGTCAAATCGATAAATGGCTACTTCAGTGTCATTTCTGGCAACCTCACACTTGTGCAAGTCAAACACTATCAGTAAAATGAGAAAAATATATGTCATTCAGATTTGTTGTTAATATATGAATAGTCACTCTTATTACCTGATGTGGGATAAAGGCCCTTTAAACACACTCAACAGAATAAATAACAAAAAGGTAGCTACAAATACCCACTATATCTGGAAACCAATGTGAGTCTTCAGATAACCCTTAATGTTATATTTCCACAGTTTCAAAAACAGGCCAGAAGTTTTCTTAATTTTGCAGTTCCCTCAAAATGATCAAGATATATTATGAAAGCATAGTAAATAAAATCCTCAACTAGTACCTGATGTGTAATAAGGGCCCTTTAAACACACTCAATGGTTTCTTGAAAGCTTTCATTTTGGAATCAACTTTTTCATTCTCTTCTGCTTTGAAAGTAGGTTCAATTATGTTAACCTAGAGACAAAATATATATATATATATATGAAGAAAAAAAGATAAATTGAATTTCACACTGACAGGCAGTTCATTAGGTCAAAAAGTAAGCATTATAGTGACTCAATCCAAATTGCAATCTTTAACATGGGTTTATTATATCTAAATTATATATTTAACATATAGTAACCTGATGGTTGACCTATATGTGAGTGCCTACTATGTAAATAGGCCTTTTTAGAAAATGTAACATGGTCATTCCCTTAAGAGTTTTTCTTTTTTTGGCCGGCCCACATGGCTTGTGGGATCTTAGTTCCCCAGTCAGGGATTGAACCCAGGCTCTCAGCAGTGAGAGCGCAGAGTCCTACCACTTGACCACCCGGGAATTCCCCTCCCTTTTAAGCGTTTTAAAATCTGTTCTACATTGCAATATATTTATCCCTCTATCAAGTCCCTGATATCTCATAAAAACATAACTGTTCTTTAAAAATGAAAAAGAGAAAGTAGATCAAGGTAATGTTGAGTTAATTACTTATTTTAGATAGATAAAAAATACTTCAGAAAAAAAGGACTCTTTTAAGATGTGTTTAGCCAATTTCTATACAAAAGCATGGAATCAACCTTTTATATACTGTGGCACACTACCAGTCAACTAGTGCCATCCTTCCTCTTTATGTACAAAGATATGGAAGGGCAGCAAGTTAAGTGAATTACCTAAAATTACATACCCAGCTATGGTAGAATTGGGGCTACGTCACAGCTTCTGTGTCAATTTCATTTTTTTGTGTGAAAATTACCGTTTTCAGGGGAAATCGACACGAACATAACCATAGTCGGGGACTTTAACACCCCACTTTCACCAATGGACAGATCATCCAAAAACAACAGAATACACATTTTTCTCAACTGCTCATGGAACATTCTCCAGGACAGATCATATCTTGGGTCACAAATCAAGCCTTGGTAAATTAAAGAAAATTGAAATCGTACCAAGTATCTTTTCCGACCACAATGCTATGAGACTAGTTATCAATTACAGGAAAAGGTCTGTAAAAAATACAAGCACATGGAAGCAAAACAATAAACTACTTAATAACCAAGTGATCACTGAAGAAATCAAAGAAAAAATCAAAACGTACCTAGAAACAAATGACAACGGAGACACGATGACCAAAAACCTATGAGAGGCCGCAAAAGCAGTTCTAACAGGGAAGTTTGTAGCAATACAATCTTACCTTAAGAAACAGGAAACATCTCAAATAAACACCCTAACCTTGGACCTAAAGCAATTAGAGAAAGAAGAACAAAAAAACCCCCAAAGTTAGCAGAAGGAAAGAAATCATAAAAATCCAATCAGAAATAAATGAAAAAGAAATGAAGGAAATGACAGCAAAGATCGAAAAAACTAAAAGCTAGTTCTTTGAGAAGATAAAACAAAATTGATTAACCATTAATCAATAAGACTCATCTCAATCAGACTCATCCAAAAAAGAAAACGAAGAAGACTCAAATCAATAGAATTAGAAATGAAAAAGGAGAAATAACAACTGACTGCAGAAATACAAAAGATCATGAGAGAGTACTACAAGCAACTCTGTGCCAATAAAACGGACAACCTGGAAGAAATGGACAAATTCTTAGAAAAGCACAACCTGCCAAGACTGAATCGGGAGAAATACAAAATATGAACAGACCAATCACAAGCACTGAAATTGAAACTCTGATTTAAAATCTTCCAAAAATCAAAATCCCAGGACCAGATGGCTTCACAGGCGACTTCTACCAAATATTTAGAGAAGAGCTAACACCTACCCTTCTGAAACTCTTCCAAAATACAGCAGAGGGAGGAACACTCCCAAACTCGTTCTATGATGTCACAATCACCCTGACACCAAAACCAGACAAGGATGTCACAAAGAAAGAAAACTAAAGGCCAATGTCACTGATGAACATAGATGCAAAAATCCTCAACAAAATACTAGCAAACAGAATCCAACAGCATATTAAACGATCATACACCATGATCAAGTGGGGTTTATTCCAGGAATGCAAGGATTCTTCAATATACACAAATCAATCAACGTGATACACCATATTAACAAACTAAAGGAGATAAACCATATGATCATCTGAATAGATGCAGCGAAAGCTTTCGACAAAATTCAACACCCATTTATGATAAAAACCCTGCAGAAAGTAGGGAAAGAGGGAACTTTCCTCAACATAATAAAGACCATATATGACAAACTCACAGCCAACATCATCCTCAATGGTGAAAAACTGAAAGCATTTCCACTAAGATCAGGAACAAGACAAGGTTGCCCACTCTCACCACTCTTATTCAATATAGTTTTGGAAGTTTTAGCCACAGCAATCAGAGAAGAAAAGGAAATAAAAGGAATCCAAATCAGAAAAGAAGAAGTAAAGCTGTCACTGTTTGCAGATGACATGATACTATACATAGAGAATCCTAAAGATGCTACCAGAAAACTACTAGAGCTAATCAATGAATTTGGTAAAGTAGCAGGATACAAAATTAATGCACAGAAATCTCTGTCATTCCTATACACTAATGATGAAAAATCTGAAAGTGAAATCAAGAAAACACTCCCATTCACCATTACAACAAAAAGAATAAAATATCTAGGAATAAACCTACCTAAGGAGACAAAAGACCTGTATGCAGAAAACTATAAGACACTAATGAAAGAAATTAAAGATGATACAAATAGATGGAGAGATATACCATGTTCTTGGATTGGAAGAATCAACATTGTGAAAATGACTCTACTACCCAAAGCAATCTACAGATTCAATGCAATCCCTATCAAACTACCACTGGCATTTTTCACAGAACTAGAACAAAAAATTTCACAATTCGTATGGAAACACAAAAGACCCCGAATAGCCAAAGCAATCTTGAGAATGAAAAACGGAGCTGGAGGAATCAGGCTCCCTGACTTCAGACTATACTATAATGCTACAGTAATCAAGACAGTATGGTACTGCCACAAAAACAGAAAGATAGATCAATGGAACAGGATAGAAAGCCCAGAGATAAATCCACACACATATGGTCACCTTATCTTTGATAAAGGAGGCAGGAATGTACAGTGGAGAAAGGACAGCTTCTTCAATAAGTGGTGCTGGGAAAACTGGACAGGTACATGTAAAAGTATGAGATTAGATCACTCCCTAACACCATACACAATAATAAGCTCAAAATGGATTAAAGACCTAAATGTAAGGCCAGAAACTATCAAACTCTTAGAGGAAAACATAGGCAGAACACTCTATGACATAAAGCACAGCAAGATCCTTTTTGACCCACCTCCTAGAGAAATGGAAATAAAAACAAAAATAAACAAATGGCACCTAATGAAACTTCAAAGCTTTTGCACAGCAAAGGAAACCATAAACAAGACCAAAAGACAACCCTCAGAATGGGAGAAAATATTTGCAAATGAAGCAACTGACAAAGGATTAATCTCCAAAATTTATAAGCAGCTCATACAGCTCAATAACAAAAAAACAACCCAATCCAAAAATGGGCAGAAGGGCGGAGGGCAAGATTGCAGAAGAGTAAGATGCGGAGATCACCTTCCTCCCCACAGATACACCAGAAATACATCTACACGTGGAGCAACTCCTACAGAACGCCTACTGAACGCTGGCAGAAGACCTCAAACCTCCCAAAAGGCAAGAAACTCCCCACGTACCTGGGTAGGGCAAAAGAAAAAAAGAAAAAACAGAGACAAAAGAATAGGGACAGGACCTGCACCAGTGGGAGGGAGCCGTGAAGGAGGGAAGGTTTCCACGCACTAGGAAGCCCCTTCGCGGGCGAGGCTGTGGGTGGCGGAGGGGGGAGCTTCGGAGCCATGGAGGAGAGCACAGCAACAGGGGTGCGGCGGGCAAAGCAGGGAGATTCCCGCACAGAGGATCGGTGCCGACCGGCACTGACCAGCCCGAGAAGCTTGTCTGCTCACCCGCCAGGGCGGACAGAGCTGAGAGCTGAGGCTCCAGCTTCGGTCGGAGACCAGGCAGAGGACTGGGGTTGGCTGCGTGAACACAGCCTGAAGGGGGTTAGTGCACCACGGCTAGCCGGGAGGGAGTCCGGGAAAAGGTCTGGAGCTGCCGAAGACGCAAGAGACTTTTTCTTCTCTGTTTCCTGGTGCGCGAGGAGAGAGATTAAGAGCGCTGCTTAAAGGAGATCCAGAGACAGGTGCGAGCCGCGGCTAAAAGCGCGGACCCCAGAGACCGGCGCAAGCCGCTGCTAAAAGCGCGGACACCAGAGACCGGCGCGAGCCACTGCTAAAAGTGCGGACCCCGGAGACGGGAGGGAGACACTAAGGCTGCTGCTGCCGCCACCAAGGGGCCTGTGTGCGAGCAGAGGTCACTCTCCACACCCCGCTTCCGGGGAGCCTGTGCAGCCCGCTATGGCCAGGTTCCCGGGATCCAGGGACAACTTCCCCGAAAAAATGCACGGCGGGCCTCAGGCTGGTGCAACATCACGCCAGCCTCTTCCGCCACAGGCTTGCCCCGTACTCCGTGCCCCTCCCTCCCCCCGGCCTGAGTGAGCCAGAGCCCCCGAATCAGCGGCTCCTTCAACCCCGTCCTGTCTGAGCAAAAAACAGACGCCCTCCAGCGACCTACACGCAGAGGCGCGGCCAAATCCAAAGCTGAGCCCCTGGGAGCTGTGAGAACAAAGGAGAGAAAGGGAAATCTCTCCCAGGAGCCTCAGAAGCAGCGGATTAAAGCTCCACAATCAACTTGTTGTACCCTGCATCTGTGGAATACATGAATAGACAACAAATCATCCCAAATTGAGAAGCTGGACTCTGAGAGCAAGATTTATGATTTTTCCCCTTTTCCTCTTTTTGTGAGTGTGTATGTGTATGCTTCAGTGTGAGATTTTGTCTGTATAGCTTTGCTTCCACCATTTGTCCTAGGGTTCGATCCGTCCGTTTTTTTGGTTTTTTTAAAAAATCTTTTTCTTAATAATTAATTTAAATTACTTTATTTTATTTTACTTTATCTCCCTTCCTTCCTTCCTCCCTCCCTCCCTCCTTTAGACAACGAATCATCCCAAATTGAGGAGGTGGACTTTGAAAGGAAGATTTATGATTTTTTCCCCTTTTCCTCTTTTTGTGTGTATGTGTATGCTTCTGTGTGAAATTGTCTGTATAGCTTTGCTTTCACCATTTGTCCTAAGGTTCTATCCGTTTTTTTTCTTAATAATTATTTTTTAATTTAATAACTTTATTATATTTTACTTTATTTTACTTTGTCTTCTTTCTTTCTTTTTTCCTTCCTTCCCTCCTTCCTTCCTTCCTGCCACCATCCCTCCCTCCCACCATCCCTCCCTCCTTTCTTTCTCTCCTTCTTTCCGTCTTTCCTTCTTCTTCCTTCCTTCCTTCCTTCCCTCCCTCCCTCCTTTCTTTCTTTCTTCCTTCCTTCCTTCGTTCCTTCCTTCCTACTAATTCTTTCTCTCTGCTTCTTCTCCCTTTTATTCTGAGCCGTGTGGATGAAAGGCTATTAGTGCTGCAGCCAGGAGTCAGTGCTGTGCCTCTGAGGTGGGAGAACCAACTTCAGGACACTGGTCAACAAGAGACCTCCCAGCTCCACATAATATAAAATGGCGAAAATCTCCCAGAGATCTCCATCTCAACACCAGCACCCAGCTTCACTCAATGACCAGCAAGCTACAGTGCTGGGCACCCTATGCCAAACAAGTAGCAAAACAGGAACACAACCCCACGCATTAGCAGAGAGGCTGCCTAAAATCATAATAAGTACACAGATACCCCAAATCACACCACCAGACGTGGACCTGACCACCAGAAAGACAAGATCCAGCCTCATCCACCAGAACACAGGCACTAGTCCCCCCCACCAGGAAGCCTACACAACCCACTGAACCAACCTTAGCCACTGGGGACAGACACCAAAAGCAACGGGAACTACGAACCTGCAGCCTGCAAAAAGGAGACCCCAAACACAGTAAGATAAGCAAAATGAGAAGACAGAAAAACACACAGCAGATGAAGGAGCAAGATAAAAACGCACCAGACCTAACAAATGAAGAGGAAATAGGCAGTCTACCTGAAAAAGAATTCAGAATAATGATAGTAAAGATGATCCAAAATCTTGGAACTAGAATACACAAAATGCAAGAAACATTTTACAAGGACCTAGAAGAACTAAAGATGAAACAAACAATGATGAACAACACAATAAATGAAATGAAAAGGAATCTAGATGGGCTCAATAGCAGAATAACTGAGGCAGAAGAACGGATAAGTGACCAGGAAGATAAAATAGTGGAAGTAACTACTGCAGAGCAGAATAAAGAAAAAAGAACGAAAAGAACTGAGGACAGTCTCAGAGACCTCTGGGACAACATTAAATGCACCAACATTCGAAATATAGGGGTTCCAGAGAAGAAGAAAAAAAGAAAGGGACTGAAAAAATAATTGAAGAAATTATAGTTGAAAACTTCCCTAATATGGGAAAGGAAATAGTTAATCAAGTCCAGGAAGCACAGAGAGTCCCATACAGGATAAATCCAAGGAGAAATACGCCAAGACAGATATCAATCAAACTGTCAAAAATTAAATACAAAGAAAGCATATTAAAAGCAGCAAGGGAAAAACAACAAATAACACAAAAGGGAATCCCCATAAGGTTAACAGCTTATCTCTCAGCAGAAACTCTGCAAGCCAGAAGGGAGTGGGAGAACATACTGAAAGTGATGAAGGAGAAAAACCTGCAACCAAGATTACTCTACCCAGCAAGGATCTCATTCAGATTTCACGGACAAATTAAACACCTTTTTTTTTTGCTGGTATGCAGGCCTCTCACTGTTGTGGCCTCTCCCGTTGCGGAGAACAGGCTCCGGACGCACAGGCTCAACGGCCATGGCTCACAGGCCCAGCCGCTCCGCCACATGTGGGATCCTCCTGGACCCGGGCACGAACCCGTGTCCCCTGCATCAGCAGGCATACTCTCCACCACTGCGCCACCAGGCAAGCCCTGATGGAGAAATTAAAACCTTTACAGACAAGCAAAATCTGAGAGAGTTCAGCACCACCAAACCAGCTTTACAACAAATGCTAAAGGATCTTCTCTAGGCAAGAAACACAAGACAAGGAAAAGACCTATAATAACGAACCCAAAACAATTTAGAAAATGGGAATAGGAACATACATATTGAAAATTACCTTAAATGTAAATGGATTAAATGCTCCCAACAAAAGACACCGATTGGCTGAATGGATACAAAAACAAGACCCATAGATTCGCTGTCTATAAGAGACCCACTTCAGACCTAGAGACACATACAGACTGAAAAGTAAGGGGATGGAAAAAGATATTCCATGCAAATGGAAACCAAAAGAAAGCTGGAGTAGCAATTCTCATATCAGACAAAATAGACTTTAAAATAAAGACTATTATTACAAGAGACAAAGAAGGACAGTACATAATGATCAAGGGATCGATCCAAGAAGAAGATATAACAATTGTAAATATTTATGCACCCAACATAGGAGCACCTCAATACATAAGGCAAATACTAACAGCCATAAAACGGGAAATCGACAGTAACACAATCATAGTAGGGGACTTTAACACCCCACTTTCACCAATGGACAGATCATCCAAAATGAAAATAAATAAGGAAACACAAGCTTTAAATGATACATTAAACAAGATGGACTTAATTGATATTTATAGGACACGCCATCCAAAATCAACAGAATACACATTTTTCTCAAGTGCTCATGGAACATTCTCCAGCATAGATCATATCTTGGGTCACAAATCAAGCCTTGGTAAATTTAAGAAAATTGAAATCGTATCAAGTATCTTTTCTGAACACAATGCCATGAGACTAGATTTCAATTACAGGAAAAGATCTGTAAAAAATACAAACACATGGAGGCTAAACAATACACTACTTAATAACGAAGTGATCACGGAAGAAATCAAAGAGGAAATAAAAAAATACCTTGAAACAAATGAAAATGGAGACACGATGACCCAAAATCTATGGGATGCAGCAAAAGCAGTTCTAAGAGGGAAGTTTATAGCAATACAAGCCCACCTTAAGAAACAGGAAACATCTCGAATAAACAACCTAACCTTGCACCTAAAGTAATTAGAGAAAGAAGAACAAAAAACCCCCAAAGTTAGCAGAAGGAAAGAATTCATAAAAATCAGATCAGAAATAAATGAAAAAGAAATGAAGGAAACGATAGCAAAGATCAATAAAACTAAAAGCTGGTTCTTCGAGAAGATAAACAAAATAGATAAACCAATAGCCAGACTCTTCAAGAAGAAAAGGGAGAAGACTCAAATCAATAGAATTAGAAAGGAAAACGGAGAAGTAACAAGTGACACTGCGGAAATACAAAGGATCATGAGAGATTACTACAAGCAACTCTATGCCAATAAAATGGACAACCTGGAAGAAATGGACAAATTCTTAGAAATGCACAACCTGCCAAGACTGAATCAGGAAAAAATAGAAAATATGAACAGACCAATCACAAGCACTGAAATTGAAACTGTGATTAAAATTCTTCCAAGAAACAAAAGCCCAGGACCAGATGGCTTCACAGGTGAATTCTATCAAACATTTAGAGAACTAACACCTATCCTTCTCAAACTCTTCCAAAATATAGCAGAGGGAGGAACACTCCCAAATTCATTCTACGAGGCCACCGTCACCTTGATACCAAAACCAGATAAGGATGTCACAAAGCAAGAAAACTACAGGCCAATATCACTGATGAATATAGATGCAAAAATCCTCAACAAAATACTAGCAAACAGAATCCAACAGCACATTAAACGGATCATACACCATGATCAAGTGGGTTTTATCCCAGGAATTCAAGGATTCTTCAATATACGCAAATCAATCAGTGGGAAAAACCATATTAACGAACTGAAGGAGAAAAACCATATTATCATCTCAATAGACGCAGAGAAAGCTTCTGACAAAATTCAACACCCATTTATGATAGAAACCCTGCAGAAAGTAGGCATAGAGGGAACTTTCCTCAACATAATAAAGGCCATATATGACAAACTCACAGCCAACATCATCCTCAATGGTGAAAAACTGAGAGCATTTCCACTAAGATCAGGAAAAAGACAAGGTTGCCCACTCTCACCACTCTTATTCAATATAGTTTTGGAAGTTTTAGCCACAGCAATCAAAGAAAAGGAAATGAAAGGAATCGAAATCGGAAAAGAAGAAGTAAAGCTGTCACTGTTTGCAGCTGACATGATACTATACAGAGAGAATCCTAAAGATGCTACCAGAAAACTACTAGAGCTAATCAATGAATTTGGTAAAGTAGCAGGATACAAAATTAATGCACAGAAATCTCTGTCATTCCTATACACTAATGATGAAAAATCTGAAAGTGAAATCCAGAAAACATTCCCATTTACCATTACAACAAAAAGAATAAAATATCTAGGGATAAACCTACCTAAGGAGACAAAAGACCTGTATGCAGAAAATTATGACACTGATGAAAGAAACTAAAGATGATACAAATAGATGGAGAGATATACCATGTTCTTGGATTGGAAGAATCAACATTGTGAAAATGACTCTACTACCCAAAGCAATCTACAGATTCAATGCAATCCCTATCAAACTCCACTGGCATTTTTCACAGAAATAGAACAAAAAATTTCACAATTTGGGCTTCCCTGGTGGCGCAGTGGTTGACAGTCCGCCAGCTGATGCAGGGGACGCGCGTTCGTGCCCCGGTCTGGGAAGATCCCACATGCCGCGGAGCGGCTGGGCGTGAGCCATGGCCGCTGAGCCTGCGCGCCCGAGAGCCTGTGCTCTGCAATGGGAGAGGCCACAACAGTGAGAGGCCCGCGTACCAAAAAAAAAAAAAAAACAAAAAAAATTTCACAATTTGTATGTAAACACAAAAGACCCCGAAGAGCCAAAGCAATCTTGAGAACGAAAAAAGGAGCTGGAGGAATCAGGCTCCCTGGCTTCAGACTATACTACAAAGTTACAGTAATCAAGACAGTATGGTACTGGCACAAAAACAGAAATATAGATCAATGGAACAGGATAGAAAGCCCAGAGATAAACCCACACACATATGGTCACCTTATCTTTGATAAAGGAGGCAGGAATGTACAGTGGAGAAAGGACAGCTTCTTCAATAAGTGGTGCTGGGAAAACTGGACAGGTACATGTAAAAGTATGAGATTAGATCACTCCCTAACACCATACACAATAATAAGCTCAAAATGGATTAAAGACCTAAATGTAAGGCCAGAAACTATCAAACTCTTAGAGGAAAGCATAGGCAGAACACTCTATGACATAAATCACAGCAAGATCCTTTTTGACCCACCTCCTAGAGAAATGGAAATAAAAACAAAAATAAACAAATGGCACCTAATGAAACTTCAAAGCTTTTGCACAGCAAAGGAAAGCATAAACAACACCAAAAGACAACCCTCAGAATGGCAGAAAATATTTGCAAATGAAGCAAATGACAAAGGATTAATCTCCAAAATTTAAAAGCAACTCATGCAGCTCAATAACAACAAAACGAACAACCCAATTCAAAAATGGGCAGAAGACCTAAAGAGACATTTCTCCAAAGAAGATATACAGACTGCCAACAAACACATGAAAGAATGCTCAGTATCATTAATCATTAGGGAAATGCAAATCAAAACTACAGTGAGGTATCCCCTCACACCGGTCAGAATGGCCACCATCAAAAAATCTAGAAACAATAAATGCTGGAGAGGCTGTGGAGAAAAGGGAACACTCCTGCACTGCTGGTGGGAATGTGAATTGGTCCAGCCACTATGGAGAACAGTATGGAGGTTCCTTAAAAAACTACAAATAGAACTACCATACGACCCAGCAATCCCACTACTGGGCATATAGCCTGAAAAAACCATTATTCAAAAAGAGTCATGTACCAAAATGTTCATTGCAGCTCTATTTACAATAGCCTGGAGATGGAAACAACCTAAGTGCCCATCATCGGATGAATGGATAACGAAGATGTGGCACATATATACAATAGAATATTACTCAGCCATAAAAAGAAATGAAATCGAGCTATTTGTAATGAGGTGGATAGACTTAGAGTCTGTCATACAGAGTGAAGTCAGTCAGAAAGAGAAAGACAAATACCGTATGCTAACACATATATATGGAATTTAAGGAAAAAAGATGTCATGAAGAACCTAGGGGTAAGACAGGAATAAAGACACAGACCTACTGGAGAACAGACTTGAGGGTATGGGGAGGGGTAAGGGTGAGCTGTGACAAAGTGAGAGAGAGGCAAGGACATATATACACTACCAAACGTAAGGTAGATAGCTAGTGGGAAGCAGCCGCATAGCACAGGGAGATCAGCTCGGTGCTTTGTGACCACCTGGAGGGGTGGGATAGGGAGGATGGGAGGGAGGGAGACGCAAGAGGGAAGAGATATGGGAACATATGTATATGTATAGCTGATTCACTTTGTTATAAAGCAGAAACTAACACACCATTGTAAAGCAATTATACTCCAATAAAGATGTTAAAAAAATTACCTTTTTAAGAAGAGCTGTTTGTTCTTCATTAGAAATTGTTTCCAAGGTTTCTTTGCCATCACTTTCTATATCTTCTTTACTTGAAGCTTCATCCTCACTGGCAATAGGCCCATTTTCACACAACGGTGTCTGGAAGTCATCATCTACAAGTGGTGGATAGCTATACTTGAAAGGATCCTGAGAGAAAAGAATTTTGCATCAGCTTGCTAAGAGGTGGGTGGAGAAATAATTCTCTTAGTAAAGTTAAAATCCATTCCTCTGGCCAAGAAAACAGAGCTAATTAGACAGTGAAATTTAAAACAAAGCAAGCAGTTTGAAACAGCAAAGGTAAAAGCAGGATGTGGTGTGGGACAACTGGCCAGCCATCTGTAAAAGAACGAAATTGGATCTTCAGCTCATTCTTTTTTAAAAAAACAAATTTACTTTTTATTTTTTTGGCTGTGTCGGGTCTTAGTTGTGGCATGTGGGATCTTTCGTTGCGGTGCACAGACTTCTCTCTAGTTGTGGCGTGTGGGTTTTCTCTCTCTAGCTGTTGTACACGGGCTCCAGGGTGCACGGGCTCTGCAGTTGTGGTGCGCGGGCTCCAGAGTGCATGGGCTCTGTAATTTGCGGCATGTGGGCTTTCTCATCAAGGCACATGAGCTCAGTAGTTGTGGCGCATGGGCTTAGGTGCCCCGCAGCACATGGGATCTTAGTCGCCCGACCAGGGATCGAACCCGTGTCCCCTGCATTGGAAGGTGGATTCTTTACCACTGGACCACCAGGGAAGTCCCTAGCTCATTCTTTATACCAAAAAGAATTTCAGATGAATAAAAGCTTTAAATGTATATGTATATTTTTAAAAAAACGACATAAGCTCCAGAACAACACATATGAGGATTAAAAAAAAACCAACAAAACCCCCAAAACACAAAACCTAAGTAAGGGAAGGCCTTTTCTAAGTAAAACATGAAACCTAGAAGGCATAAAAATATGGACAAAAATTGAGCATGCCAAAATGAAACATTTGTGACTGAGGGCCGAGACAAGCTGGCAGAGTAGAAGGACATGAGCTCACCTCCTCTCATGAAAACACCAAAATCACAACTAACTGCTAAACAAACATTGACAAAAAAACACTGGAACCTACCAAGAAAGATATTCTACATCCAAAAACAAGAAGCCATAACGAGACGATAGGAGGGGTGCAATCACGATAAAATCAAATTCCATACCTGCTGGGTGGGCTACCCACAAACTGGAAAATAATTAGATAGCAGAGGTTCTCCCACAGGAGTGAAAGTCCCGAGCCCCACATCAGGCTGCCCAGCCTGGGGGTCTGGCATCAGAAGGAGCCCCCCAAAGCATCTGGCTTTGAAGGCCAACAGGGTTTGATTACAGGAATTCCACAGGACTGGGGGAAACAAGAAACTCCACTCTTGGAGGACGCACATAAGGTCTGATGAGCACCAGGACCCACAGGTAAAAGCAGTGACCTCATAGGAGATGGAGTGCCAATACTCATATCAGACAAAATAGACTTTAAACTAAAGACTGTTACAAGAGACAAAGAAGGACACTACCTAATGATCAAGGGATCAATCAAAGAAGATATAACAATTGTAAATATATATGCACCCAACTTAGGAGCACCTCAGTACATAAGGCTAGACCTACCTGCTAGTACTGGAGGGTCTCCTTATGAGGTGGGGGGCAGCTGTGGCTCACTGTGGGGACAAAGACACTACTGGTGGTAGTTCTGGGGAGTGCTCATTGGCGTGAGCTCTCCTGGAGGCTGACATTTTCTCACCAAGACCTGGCCCCACCCAACACCCTGCAGGGTCCAGTGCTGGGATGCCTCAGGCCTAACAACCAACACAGTGGGAACACAGCCCCACCTATCAGCAGACATTCTGCCTAAAGTCTTCCTGAGCCCACATCTGCTCACCAGAGGGACAAGACCCAGCTCCGTATACCAATGGGCAGGAACCAGTACCTCCCAACAAGAAACCTGCACAAGCCTCTTAAATAAATGGTTTTTTTTTTTCCTTTGGCCGCACCGTGTGGCTTGAAGGATCTTAGTTTCCCCAATCAGGGATGGAATGTGCACCCTCAGCAGTGAAAGCATGGACTCCTAACCACCGGACCGCCAGGGAATTTCCTGCAAAAGCCTCTTAGACTGGCCTCATCCACCAGGGGGCAGACAGCAGAAGCAAGAAGAACTACAACCCTGTAGGCTGTGGAACAGAAATCACAATCACAGCATGTTAGACAAAATGAGACCAGCAGAGGATTATGTCCCAGATGAAGGAACAAGATAAAAACCCCAGAAAAACAACTACATGAAGTGGAGATAGGCAATCTACCCGAAAAAGAATGCAGAGTAATGACAGTAAAGTTGATCCAAGATCTCGGAAAAATAATGGAAGCACAGACCAAGAAGACACAAGAAATGTTTAATAAAGAGCTAGAATACCTAAAGAAAAAACAAACACAGATGAACAATATGGTAACTGAAATGAAAAATACACTAGAAGGAATGAAGAGCAGAATAAATGAGGCAGAAGAACAGATGAAGTGGAAGACAGAATGGTGGAAATCACTGCCACGAAACAGAATAGAGAAAAAAGAACAAAAAGAAATGAGGACAGTCTACGAGACCTCTGTGACAACATTAAATGCACCAACATTCACATTAAAGGGGTGCCAGAAGGACGAGAAAGGACCTGAGAAAATGTTTGAAGAAGTAATAGCTGAAAACTTCCCTAACATGGGAAAGGAAATAGTCACCCATGTCCAGGAAGTGCCGAGAGTCCCATGCAGGATAAACCCAAGGAGGAACACCCCAAGACACATATTAATGAAGCTGACAAAAAGTAAACACAAAGACAAAATATTAAAAGCAATGAATAACATACAAGGGAACTCCCAGAAGGTTATCAGCTAATTTTTCAGCAGAAACTCTGCAGACAAGAAGGGAGTGGCACGATATATTTAAAGAGATGAAAGGGAAAAACCTACAACCAAGATTACTCTATCCAGCAAGGATCTCATTCAGATTCAACGGAGAAATCAAAAGCATTACAGACAAGCAAAAGCTAACAGAATTCTGCACCAGCAGACCAGCTTTGCAACAAATGCTAAAGGAACTTCTCTAGATGGGGGAAAAAAAGGCCACAACTAGAAACAAGAAAATTATGAATGGAAAAGCTCACTGGTAAAGGCAAACTAACAGTAAAGGTAGGAAATAATCCACACACAAATATGCTATCAAAACCATCAATGAGAAGAGGGAAGTACAAATGCAGGATATTGGAAATGCATTTGAAATTAAAAGACCAGCAACTTAAAACAATCTTATTCGTATATAGACTGCTATATCAAAACATGGTAACTGCAAACCAAAAATCTGCAATAGACACACACGAAGGAAAAAGGAATCCAAACACAACACTAAAGTAAGTCACCATATCACAAGAGAACAAAAGAGGAAGGGGAGAAAAAAGACATACAAAAACAAATGGAAAAAACAATTAACAAAATGGCATTAAGAAGGGAATTCCCTGACGGTCGAGTGCATAGGACTTGGTGCTTTCACTGTCATGGCCTGAGTTCAATCCCTGGTTGGGGAACTAAGATCCTGCAAGTCATGCAGCATGGCCAAAAAAATAAAATAAAAACTGGCAATAAGAACATACATACAGATAATTACTTTAAATGTAAATGGATTAAATGCTCAAACCAAAAGACATAGACTGGCTGAATGGATACAAACCCATATATATGCTGTCTACAAGAGACCCACTTCAAATCTAGGGACATACAGACTGAAAGTGAGGGGACTGAAAAAGGTATTCCATGCAAATGGAAATCAAAAGAAAGCTGGAGTAGCAATTCTCATATCAGAAAAAATAGACTTTAAAGACTGTTACAAGAGACAAAGAAGGACACTACGTAATGATCAAGGGATCAAAGAAGATATAACAATTGTAAATATATATGCACCCAACTTAGGAGCACCTCAATACATAAGGCAAATGTAACAGACATAAAAGGGGAAATTGACAGTAACACAATAATCATGGAGGACTTTTAAACACCTCACATCAATGGACAGATCATCCAGACAGAAAATCAATAAGGAAACACAGGCCTTAAATGACACATTAGACCAGATAGACTTAACTGATATTTATAGAGCATTCCATCCAAAAGCAGCAGAATACACATTCTTCTCAAGTACACGGGAAACACTCTCCAGGATTGATCACATGCTGGACCACAAAGTGAGCCTTGGTAAATTTAAGAAAACTGAAATCATATCAACAATCTTCTCCAACCACAATGCTATGAGACAGACATCAACTACAAGAAAAAAACCGTAAAAAACACTAACACGTGGAAGTTAAACAATATGCTAATAAACAACCAATGGATCACTGATTAATCAATGAGGAAATCAA
The DNA here is from genome assembly GCF_963924675.1 of Phocoena phocoena. Classification (NCBI taxonomy): domain Eukaryota; kingdom Metazoa; phylum Chordata; class Mammalia; order Artiodactyla; family Phocoenidae; genus Phocoena; species Phocoena phocoena. The sequence goes on along the minus strand of NC_089240.1, from coordinate 11,886,166 downwards.
AAAATACCTAGAGACAATGACAATGAAAACACAAAGATCCAAAACCTATGGGAAGTGGCAAAGCAATTCTAAGAGGGAAGTTTACAGCAATACAATCTTACCTTAATGAAACAAGAAAAATCTCAAAGGAACAACCTAACCTTACCCCTAAAGCAACTAGAAAGAGAAGAACAAACAAAACCCAAAGCTAACAGAAGGAAACAAATCATAAAGATCAGAGCAGAAATAAATGAAATAGAGATGAAGACAACAACAGAAAAGATCAATGAAACTAAAAGATGGTTCTTTGAGAAAATAAACAAAATTGATAAACCTTTAGCCAGACTCATCAAGAAAAAAAAGGGAGAGGGCTCAGACCAATAAAATTAGAAATGAGAAAGGAGAAATCACAACAAACACCACAGAAATACAAAGGATCACAAGAGACTATTACAAGCAACTATATGCCAATAAAATGGACAACCTAGAAGAAATGGACAAATTCTTAGAAATGTACAATCTCCAAAGAATGAACCAGGAAGAAATAGAAAATATAAACAGACCAATCAGAAAATATAAACAGACCAGTACTGAAAATATAAACAGACCAATCAGAAAATATAAACAGACCAGTACAGAAAATATAAACAGACCAATCAGAAAATATAAACAGACCAGTGCTGAAATGGAAACTGTGATTTAAAAATTCCCAAGAAACAAAACTCCAGGACCAGATGGCTTCATAGGTGAATTCTATAAAACATTTAGAGAAGAGTTAACATCTATCCTTCTGAAACTATTCCAAAATACTGCACAGTAAAAAACACTCCCAAACTCATTGTATGAGGCCCCCATCACCCTGGTACCAAAACCAGACAAAGATATCAAAGAAAGAAAATTACAGGCCAATATCACTGATGAACATTGATGTAAAAATCCTCAACAAAATACTAGCAAACTGAATCCAACAATACATTAAAAGAATCATATACCAAGATCAAGTAGGATTTATCCAAAGGGATGCAAGGATTTTTAATATCCACAAATCAATAAGTGTGATACACCAAATTGACAAACCGAAGAATAAAAACCATATGATCACCTCAATAGATGCAGAAAAAGCTTTTGACAAAATTCAACACCCATTTATGATAAAAAACTCTCCAGAAGGTGGGCATAGAGGGAACATACCTCAACATAATAAAAGGCATTTATGACAAACCTACAGCTAACATCATACTCAATGGTGAAAAGCTGAAAGCATTACCTCTAAGATCAGGAACAAGACAAGCGTGTGCACTCTCACCACTTTTATACAACACTGCTGTGTACAGGACTTCCAAAACTATCAGAGAAGATAAAAGGAATCCAAAATGGAAAAGAAGTAAAACTGTCAACTGTTTGCAGATGAAATGATAATATACATAGAAAATCCTAAAGATGCTACCAGAAAACTTACTAGAGCTCATCCATGAATTCAGTAAAGGTGCAGGATACAAAATTAATACACAGAAATCTCTTGCATCCCAATACACTAACAATGAAAGATCAGAAAGAGAAATTAAGGAAACAATCCCATTTACCATTACATCAAAAAGAATAAAATACCTAGGAATAAACCTACGTAAGGAAGCAAAAGACCTGTACTCTGAAAACTATAAGGCGCTGATAAAAGAAACTGAAGATGACACAAACAGATGGAAAGATATACCATGTTCTTGGACTGGAAGAATCAATACTGTCAAAATGACTACACTACCCAAGGCAATCTACAGATTCAATGCAATTCGTATCAAATTACCAATGGCATTTTCCACACAAGTAGAACAAAAAATTTTTAAATTTGTATGGATACACAAAAGACCCCAAATATCCAAAGCAATCTGGAGACTATACTACAAAGCTACAGTAATCAAAACACTATGGTACTGGCACAAAAACAGAAACATAGATCAACGCAACAGGATAGGAAGTCCAGAAATAAACACACCAACCGACGGTCAACTAAACTAGGACAAAGGAGGCAAGACAGTCTCTTGAGTAAATGGTGCTGGGAAAACTGGACAGCTACATGTAAAAGAACGAAATTAGAACACTCTCTAACACCATACACAAAAGTAAACTCAAAATGGATCAAAGACCTAAATGTAAGACCAGATACCATAAAACTCTTAGAAGAAAACATAGGCAGAACACTCTCTGACATAAATTGCAGCGATATCTTTTTTGTTCCACCACCTAGAGTAATAAAAATGAAAATAAAGAAATAGGACCTGATTACACTTACAAGCTTTTGCACAACAAAGGAAACCAAAAACAAAAAGACAACCCACAGATTGGGAGAAAGTATTTGTAAACAAAGCGACCAACAAGGGATTAATGCCCAAAATATACAAACAGCTCATGCAGTTAAAAAAAAAACAAAAACAAAATAACCCAATCAAAGAATGGGCAGAAGATCTAAATAGACATTTCTCCAAAGAAGATATACAGATGGCCAAGAAGTACATTAAAAGATGCTCAACATAAAAAAAAAAAAAAAGATGCTCAACATAACTAATTATTAGAGAAATGCAAATCAAAACTACAATGAGGTATCAGCTCACACTGGTCAGAATGGCCATCATTTAAAAAAAAATCTACAAATCATAAATGCTGGAGAGGATGTGGAGAAAAGGGAACCCTCCTGCACTGTTGGTGGGAATGAAAGTTGGTACAACCATTATGGAGAGTAGTATGGAGGTTCCTTAAAAAACTAAAAATAGAACTACCATATGATCCAGCAATCCCACTTCCTGGGCATATATCCAGAGAAAACCATAATTTGAAAAGATACATGTACCCCAACGTTCACTGCAGCACTATTTGCAATAGCCAAGACATGGAAGCAACCTAAATGCCCAAGAGAGGAATGGATAAAGAAGATGTGCTACATATATATAAAGGAATATTACTCAGCCATAAAAGGAAAGAATTAATGCCATTTGCAGCAACATGGATGGACTTAGAGATGATCATACTAAGTGAAGTCAGACAGGGAAAGACAAGAATCACATGATGTCACTTATATGTGGAATCTAATAAAAAATGATACAAATGAACTTATTTACAAAACAGAAACAGACTCACAGATCTCGAAATCAAACTTACGGTTACCAGAGGGGAAACATGGGGGTAGTGATAAATTAGGAGATTGGGATTAACATATACACACTACTATATATAAAACAGATAAGTAACAAGGACCTACTGTATAGCACAGGGAACTCTACTCAACACTCTGAAATATATGGGAAAAGAATCTGAAAAAGAATGGATATATATGTATATATATGTATAACTGATTCACTTGGCTGTACACCTGAAACTTACACAACATTTTAAAGCAACTATACTCCAATAAAAGTTAAAAAAAAAAGACAGAAATAATTGGATATTTAAGGGGGAAAAAAGAAACATATTTTCAGCCATCTTTAATGACCATCATTCAGTAATAATAGAGACTTTTCATTTGCTTTTTCAGATGTCTGGGCATCAAGATACTCGTAACCAGTTTAAGGTCCAATTTGGCTGAAGAAATTATTGTGCATGTCTGTATAGGAAAGATTCAATTTTCTGTTACCCCCACCCCACCCAGTTTCTCTTGCAGTGAGTTGAAGTGTGTTGGGAGTTCTGTGGAGGATTATGTTGAGTTCTGATAGTCTGGAAACAGAATCTTAGACCTAAGGATAATATATGTTTGTTATCCTTTAAAATAAATCTGAGTCTCAGATCATAAGTGTTGTCTAAGGACTTTGTACTATTTCTTCTTTTCCTTTTTTTCCTTTTTAAAATCATCTGTAGCTGGTTGCCAAAAGCTGCTGAGAACTTTCTGTATAACACATCATCCTCGTGGCGAGTAAGAGTAAATTGTGGGGCTTCCCTGGTGGCGCAGTGCTTGAGAGTCTGCCTGCCGATGCAGGGGACGCGGGTTTGTGCCTCGGTCCAGGAGGATCCCACGTGCCGCAGAGCAGCTGGGCCCGTGAGCCATGGCCGCTGAGCCTGCGCGTCTGGAGCCTGTGCTCCGCGGCGGGAGGGGCCACAGCAGTGAGAGGCCCACGTACCGCAAAGAAAAAAAAAAATGAGTAAATTGTGGTTCAGATATTTTATTCAGTCGCTAAGAGATGATCTTTGATAGGTTCCAGATGTATTGTACAAATAAAATATGTACTATAAAAATAAAAGATAGCTCCCCCCCAAAAGTATTGGTTCAACTTTTTTAAAATGAAAGAAAACAAAGAAAAGCACACACGAAAACTTTTCATTTTGCTAGTCCTTCGGTTCTAGTTGAATACAATTTTGCCAGTACAAAGTAGATTGTAAAAATCAAATAATTGAAATATTAATCAAATTAACCCAAAGCATACCAAATCCATAGGTTTCAGTTTATTTAAAAAAGTCATTATCCAAATATGTTTCATTGTTATGGAGTATTAAAAATTTAACATATATCTACTTACTCCTGGTCTCTTACTTCTCAGTAGTAAGATCATTTCCAAAAAATGAAATGACAGTATATATTAAAAACTGTTCAACAGTAAACAACTGGAAGCAAACTAAAGACACATCAAAAGGAAATTAAATAACTTATGGTTATTCCTTAAAAAATTTATGGTTCATCTCTAGACACTGGAATACTATGCAGCCATAAACAAGAGTAAGACAGCTTATCACATATTAATTTAGAATGACCTGTAAGACGTGAAGAAAAAAGCAGGATACACAGTAGTGTATAAATACACTACTTTTTTAAAACAGATGGGAGGGAGAAAGAATTATATATATACTATAGTTGCTTATATATGTATTGCATATTTACTATGGTTGCTTATATAGGTAACAAAGATCCCTGGGAATAAAAATAAGAAATGAAACTAGGGAGGGGAACAGTGTGGTTGGCATAGCAGTCCAAAGACTTTTTACTGAATACTTGTTTCTCAATACTTTTACTCCATAGGTTTCAGTTTAGAACCATGTAAAGACATGACCTATTCACAAATAAACATTTAACAACTTGAAAACTTAAATAAAAAGTGTCTGTAACACTGCTTGCTATTTTAGGATATCTATGATTTTTCTTAGGATGGTAAGATATTGCTTTTCCTTTTTCCTTGAGGAAAGAATACAGCCTCATGTGCCATGACCCAGTCTTATTTTAGAAACAGGTTTCAAGTACTGTACTTACAGTTCCACCCATGTGAAGAGGCAGGTATTCTACACTGACATAGTCTTGGACGTCATTTTTACTTGTAAACTTCAACAAACTCACTGCTTCTGGACCAAGCCAGGATTTCACAATTTTGAAAGCAGCTGAAGAAAAAACAGTCACTTCATTAAATTCCTTTCATTCTCTTTCTCGATTTACTTACTGTATGTGCTAACCCACGTCCTCTGAAATTAGTTCAGGCTAAAATCTGTTAATATGTATTTTTCCATGGCACAGTACTTAATTCACATTCTCTAATCTCTGTAGGCATCTACATTTTGACTGTCCCTTGTAGGTTTCAAATGTTCCAGGAAGATTCAGGAAGATTAAATTATCCTGATGTTCATTAATAAACCTATCAGGGTTTTGGCCTCTGTACAAATCCATCAATGATCCCAACTACTGAGATTTCCAGACAATGAATCAAACAGCATTGTGATTCACTAATATGTACAATAGTATGAGAAGAGTCGTTTGCCTTATGCCTCTCTGATAAACCCCCAATCTGAAAAACCTTCTCAAATGAGAAGTCAGGAAGAGAAAAAAGCGGGCTTCCTCATTATGCGTGAGCCAGACCCAGACTTTCCATCCTAAGCCTGAACTTCTGTGCCTTTCTCCCAAGCCCTGCAGCTTAGAACTGTGACGATCTTATAGAATGTGCAAGAATAAACCGTTATCAAACACAGCTGTTTAGTAATTACAATTTTGTTCTGTCATGCCATTCTGATTTACTTAAACTTTTAAACCTCGTTTCCATCATGACTTTCTAAGCACATTTTAAAGGAATTAAAAGAGAAATCTAGCATTAAATTTTCAGAAGTGTCAACGAAAAAAAATCAGGAAATAAAACCGCATGATAAAGATTAAACAGTGGTTCAGAAAATTGCATTTTTACTTTGGCTAACTGTGCATAAAATTTTTTTACATAACATTTACATTTTCATTAATTTCAATTTAAAAAGTCTGAGTTGACATGTTTGAAGCTATTCTACTTGAATTAACTGAAGTGCAAAATCTGACTTTTTATAACAGCTTTATGGAGATAAAACTTACATATCATAAAATTCACCCTTTTAAAGTATAGACATCAATGTTTTTTATTTAGTATATTCACAAAGTTGTGTAACCCATCACCACTATCTAATTTTAGAACACTGTCATCACACCGAAAAGAAATCTGCCCCCACTGGCAACCTCTCCTTATCCTCCCTTCTCCCATTCCCTGGCAACCACTAATCTAGTTTCTGTCTTTATGGATTTGCTCATTTTGTATAAATGGAATCATGCAACATGTGTTTTTTTTCATACTGGCTTTGTTCACTCAGCATGTTGAGGTTCATCTATGATGTAGCATGTATCAGTATTTAATTCCTTTTTATGGCTGAATAACTTTCCATTTTATGGATATGTAACATTTGTTTATCCATTTATCAATTGATGAACTTTGGACTGTTTCCACTTTTCACTATTATGAATAATGCTACCAAGAACATTTGTGTACAACTCTTTGTGTAGACATGTTTTCAATTCTCTTGGGGATATACCTAGGAGTGGAATTGCTGGGTCACATGGTAATTCTATGTTTAATGTTTTCAGGAACTACCAAACTGTTTTTCCACAGTGGCTGCACCACTTAACATGCTCACCAGCAATGTATGAGGGCTCCAATTTCTCCACATCACTATCAACACTTGTTACTTTAGTCTTTTTGATTACAGCCATCCTAGTAGGTATGAAGTAGTATCTCATTCGGTTTTTACTTGCATTTCTCTAATGACTAATGATGTTGAGCATCTTTTATGTATTTATTGCCCATTTGCATATCTTCTTTGGAAAAATGTCTATTAAAATCTTTCACCCATTTTAATTTGGCCATTTGTCATTTTACTGTTGCATTATAAAAGTTATTTATGTATTCTAGACCTAAGTCCCTCATCAGATGTCTTATGTGTAAATATTTTCTTCCATTCTGAGAGTTGTCTTTTTACCTTCTTGATGGTGTCCCTTGAGGTACACAAGTTTTCAATTTTAATGAAGTACAATGTACCTATTCTTCTGTTGCTTGTGCTTTCTTGGTGTCATACCTAAGAAACCACTGCCTACTCCAAAGTCATATAGATTTACTCCTATGTTTTTTCCTATGAGTTTTATAATTTTAACTCTGAACCATTTTGAGTTAATTTTTGTATATGACGGAAGGTAGAGGTCCAACTTCATTCTTTTGAATGTGGATATTCGGTTGTCCCGGTACCATTTATTAAAAAGACTAATCTTTCTCCACCTAATTGTCTGCGCACCATTGTTAACAAATCAATTAATCATAAATGTTACGGTTTATTTCTGGACTTTCAATTCTGTTTTACTGATCTATGTGTCTATTCTGATGTCCACACCACAACATCTTAATTATTATAGCTTTGTAGTGAGTTTTCAAACCAAGAGGTACAGGACCTCCCTGGTGGTCCAGTCGTTAACAACCTATCTTGCAATACGAGGGACGCTGGTTCAACCCCTGGTTAGGGAACTAAGATCCCACGTGCTGTGGGGCGACTAATCCCACACATCACAACTAGAGACCCCGTATGCCACAACTACAAAGCCCATGTGCTCTGGAGCCGGTGCGCCACAACGAGAGCGAAGCCTGTGTGCTGCAACAAAGAGCCAGCGCACTGCAATGAGAACAAAAGATCCTGTGTGCCTCAACTAAGACCCAATCCAGCCAAAAAAAAAAGAAAAAATCAAGAGGTGTGAGTCCTTCCATTTCACTGTTCTTTTTCAAGATTTTTACTACTCTGGGTCTCTTGCATTTCCATATGAATTTAAGGACAAACTTGTCAATTTCTGTTAAAAAAAAAAAAAAGTGGGGGAGGCAGCTACGATTTTGACAGGACTGCATTGAATCTTAGCAATATTAGGTCTTCTAATCTATTAACAAGAGATGAGTATTTACTTAGGTCTTGCATTTCCTTCGATGGTGTTTTGTAGTTTTCAGCATGAGTCTTCAACTTCTTTTATTATTTCTAAGTATTTTGTTCTCTGTGATGCTATTATAAATGGAATTGTTTAATTTCATTTTTGTATTATTGATTGCCAGTGTACAGAAATACAACTGGTTTTGTGTATTGACTTTGTATCCTGCCACCTTGCTGAACTCATTTATTAGTTCTAATAGGCTTTTGTGTGTGTGTATTCCTTAAAATTTTCCATATAGAAGATGTCACCTGCATATATAGATAGTATGACTTCTTCTTTTCTAATCTGGATGCTTTTTATTTCTTTTTCTTGCCAAAGTGCCCTGGCAATGTAAGTGGTAAGAGCTGACAACCTTATCTTGTTCCTGATCTTAGGGGGGAAAATATTCATTCTTTTATTGCTAAGTATGATGTTAGCCGTGGGTTTTCATAGATGTTGGTTTTACATAGATGCCCTTTATCGGGGTGAGGAAATTCTCTTCTGTGAAAAATTAACTTTACCCAAAGAAAGGTCTGGCCTTTACCCTCAGCTTCTGGAGGTAACCTTCATGCCTGTTGGAGTGTCTTTGTTTGCCTAGGGACCCCGAGTCACACTGGAACAATACAATTTAGGGTGGGGGCTTTGGGTCACACAGTATCTGTAGACCTCTGGAGAGACTGGAGACTGAGATGAACCATGTGATAAACTGGTCAGGCCTAGGAAACGGAGCCCCAATAAAAACTCTGAACACCGAGGTTTGGGTGAGCTTCCCTGTTTGAAAATACTTCATGAGCACTGTCACATACTGATGACGGGAAAGTAACACACTCCACATTTGGTACTTCCCTGGATTCTACCATATGTTTGGTTTTTTTTACCCTTGGCTGATTTTAATCTGAATTGTTTCCTGGTAATAAACCATAACTTTGAGTACAATAGCTTTCAGTGAGTTCTGTGAATGATTCCAGTAAACCTGAGGGTAGTTTTGGAAACCCCTTGAACTTACAATTAGTGTCATAAGTGAGGGTAGTCTTGTGTGAACTACTGTGATCCAACTAACTTGGCAGTTGTCCCAACTCTGTGAACCTTCTATTCCTAGTTTCTTGGGTGCTTTTATCAGGAGAGTGTAGTGGATTTTGTCAAATACTTTTTGTGTCTATTAAGATGATCACGCGGTTTTTTTCTTTAGTCTATTAATATGTTGGGTAACTGGTTGATTTTCATATGTTGAACCAACTTTGCATTTCTGAGATAAATCCCACTTGATCATAGTATATAATCCTTTTTATATGCTGCTAGATTCAGTTTGTTACTTTATTGAGGGCTGGTCCATTTATATTCATAAGGGATATTAGTCTGATATTAGTTTTCTTTTTCTGTGATGTTTATTATTAGGGATATACTTGCCTCATAAAATGAGTTGGGAAGTGTTTTCTATTTTTTGGAAGAGTTTGAGAAGAACTGGTGTTGATTCTTCTTTATATGTTTAGTAGAATTTACTAGTGAAGCCATCTGGGGTCTTAGCTTTTCTTTGTGAGTTTTTTGATTACTAATTCAATTTCTTTTGTTATACTTCTATTCAGAATCTTGAGTCCATTTCGATAGTTTGTGTCTCTCTAGGAACTTGCCCATTTCATCTAGGTTATCTAATTTCTTGGCACACAACTGTTCACAGTATTCCCGTATAATCCTTTACATTTCTTTAAGGTCAGTAGTAATGTCTCTTCTTTCATTCCTGATTTTAATAATTTGAGTTTTTTTTTCTTCATCAGTTTAGCTAAAGTTTTGTCAATTTTGTTGAACTTTTCAAAGAACCAAGTTTTGATTTCATTGGTTTTCTCTACTGCTTTCTATGTAACAATTGATTGGCAAACATGAATGAAAATGCACATTCTGAAAATAACGTTAAATTTACAGCCACATCCGAGTTGGTAAAGAATGTTTTTCAATGGTTTAAATTTTTTTTTTTTTTTGCCCAAAATGTATACCATGACTGTCCTAAGGATTATGTGACTATAGAGATTTGGACTAAATTTTAGATTCATCCCATTTTCTTCCTCAACACCTGAAGCCCATGAGAGAACCTAGCCGAGGTCTGCATTCTGTGACATATCCCATCTGCAGATGACAAACAGGTCTTCTGGCTATAGTTTTACCTGAATGACTGAACATTTTAAAACTGTTTTTAGACAAGACTAATGCATACCCGCAGAGCCTGGGGGTACAACGCTGGCCCAGTTTGCCTAGGAACAGCCTTTGCGTGTTCCAGCTGCAGCCTCTTAAAATTACACACCAAACACAATAACATTCTTTTTTAACAACCATAGAAATATGGCTAAATTGTCAAAGAAAAAAAAATCAGACGTTTTATGTTAGGAAAGTGTAAGTAATATACTCACCGTTCATTATCCAAGGCATATCAAAGATCACCATTTTTGCTGAAAGATAAAAAAAATTCATTGTCTGTGACTTAGTACCACAATAATAGTCACTTATACCTGGCCTAAAAAAACTAGTGATCTAAATATATCTAAAAACTGAGATGGATGACTCAGTTTTAATTCCATAAAGTGTGAGTGGTGCTAGAACTAAACTGACTTCTCACAATGGTGAGGGGCTCACCTAGGAGGATGGCTTGTGTGAAATGAATAATGTACTATCACTGCCCTTTGGCAAATAGCGTGTTCTTTTATTCATTTATTGCTTTTGTTGTTTGCAGAAAGGTACCGAACAAAATAGTAAGTGGGTAAGTGGAAACTCTGGATGTGGCATGTCATATTAGTGCTAAAGTCCACTGAGCTTTAAAATGATTTCAATGTCTAATTTATGGCTTCAATTCTAGTTTTCTAGATATTATATTGTTAAACCCACTGACAGTTGCCCCATTTTTAATAAATCATTATGTTTTAAGAAACAAAAATGATTTCAACTTTTCTTAATATTATGAGCCTCAGGAAACCAAATAATTCCAAAGTATACAGAAATTTTATTTGTATACTTAGATGAAGATATTAAGCAGCCCTATTAACAATTATGATAAAGAATCAGAACCCACAGAGGGGATTTTTGATAACAAATTCATTCTTCTATTCCAGATGAATCAAAACATAATTTCATTCTTCCCTGAACAGAGAACTTCCTAGAATGATTATATTAATGTAGGACAAATAATGCACATGTAAGGAACAAGGTAGTTGCAAAGAGGTACCCTGGTGCTCAATACCTCAGTCTTCATCTGAGATATGCCTAAAAAGATTTTGACTCAAGATTTTAAGAATATTATATTTCATGACAAATTTTGAAACATGATCAACTTAAGATTCTATAAAATTCTATGTCTGTGGGCTTCCCTGGTGGCGCAGTGGTTGGGAGTCCGCCTGCCGATGCAGGGGACACGAGTTCGTGCCCTGGTCCGGGAGGATCCCCACATGCCACGGAGCGTCTGGGCCCGTGGGCCATGGCCGCTGAGCCTGCGCATCCGGAGCCTGTGCTCCGCAAAAAAAATTCAATGTCTGCAAAACATTATGTAGCTAGAATAATTATCTCTAGTTATTTGGAATGACAGTGTTCAATTCATCTTGATATACACCCATGAATTTATTAATAGTTTTCTCAAAAGAATCTTAGATGTGTTTTATAAAGTAATAGTAATATTTATGTTCTTTATAAACAGCTCTTCACAAACCCCTTTGGATATTTCAATAAACAAGTGGATATTTTATTTTCATTTTGTACATGAAAGAAAAAATCTAATAATCCAGGGCAGTGATTCCCTACTGACCAATGACTGGCACCACTCAGCAAGTCTTAATGAATCAGGGTATATGCCAGATCCAGGAAGAATTCAGAAGGAACAGCAGATCCTGCAGGTTCCCCAAACTAGACATTCTTTTTACCTAAAAATGTTCATCAACACTCTCTCTGAAGACACGAGAGCACAGGGCTAGGAGTGGCAATGATCCTCGATATCCACCATGCTTTCTGTCTGTTTCTCACATCACATTAACACTAATGTGAAAGCACGTCAAAATAAAATGACTTAGGCATTTCATGCTGTAGTGTCACCTGAGTCACAAGTCCCCAAAGACGCTAATTGTGGTATTTGCCAGGGGTGTGCCCAGGCAGACCTGTGAGTTTCCATTTCTGATGTCCCTGTTGCCTCTCTTCTGTCTCTTCACTTTCAACCCACTGGGGTTCTTAAAAATATTTGACTGTTTATGTGGAATGGCATCTTGATTTCCCTAGGGAGAAGCCATCATGTAAATCTATTAAGTCAAAAATGAATATATAATATTTAGGAGTTTTTCATTCAGGTAATTAATAGAAGAGTCACAATTAAAAACAAACTCCAAATGCCACCAGATTCAAATGTCGTGCACACTAGTCAAGTGCTTTCTTAATGACAATTTAAAAAAAGCAACTAGAAACACAATGTACTTTATGTATGAGTATTGCTTATCACACAGTATATTTTACTAACCAATATTGCTCATCTGTTTCTTAAATGTAAGAAGTTCCAAATAATATTTAAAATTTCTCAGTTGAAAAATTAGTAAAAATGGGATAATCTTGGAAATAAATGTATGCTTTTACATCTCTATGTGTGTGTGTGTGTGTGTGAGATAGGATGGCATGTACACAGATTATAACTTGAACTCTTAAAACTAACTGTAAAGGACAATGATTATTTATGAAAAATTTCTCCTGTACCTACTAGGATATGTACTTCAACTTCTAGAACATATTTAAGCTCTTCACCAGAAAACAATGTCTCAGGTATTAAAGTCTAAAATAATACAAAGCTCCACAATTCTTAGACACTGTGTACGGTTTCGCTATATTGTATTTTTATAAAGGAGCAAGTTACTTACAGAGGTATTTAGGGTAATAAACCTTAAAGCAGTTGATGATGAAGCGTACAAAGTCCATGTCCTAAAAGAAAGATTATACATTTAAATCTTTAAGACTGTCCACATTAGAGAATTTTAGATTGCATATTTCTAAAGGTGATAAATTATTAAATATAAATGAGGTAATTATTAAATTCTTTTAAAAATAGTTCATAAATAAATATTTATATTCCCAGGAGTTAGTTTTTAAGTCATTAAGCTACTTATAATAATCAGTCCTAAAACTGAGTTAAAGAAATTGGCTTAAACATCATTCATGTTACCCCAGACTAGTTAGATACTTTAGGCTGCTAAGGTAATGTGGCATTATAAAACGGATCTAAAGAGGAACCCCCCGGCTTCCCTGGTGGTGCAGTGGTTGAGAGTCTGCCTGTCGATGCAGGGGTCACGGGTTCATGCCCTGGTCCGGGAGGATCCCACATGCCGCGGAGCGGCTGGGCCCGTGAGCCATGGCCGCTGAGCCTGCACGTCCGGAGCCTGTGCTCCGCAAAGGGAGAGGCCACAACAGTGAGAGGCCCGCGTACCGCAGAAATAAATAAATAAAGAAAGAAAGAAAGAAAGAAAGAAAGAAAGAAAGAAAGAAAGAAAGAAAGAGGAACCCCATAAAGAAATTCTAAACATCTGTCGAACAATTAAAGAATTATTAGAACAAGTATATAGTTTTCAACCTGACTACTTGGAATGACAATATATATGCATGTTAATTCTGATATGTTTGTTTTTTAAACCTAATTTCTATACCTCATAATAGTCAATAAAATATATTTTATTAATCTTTTATACAACAGTTAATCTGATCATATTGGCCTGCTGTATCTACTTCACTTCTAGCTTCTTTCCTCTTGTGTAGGAGTCTAGAATAAGAATTAGAGTTTTTTCGTTTATATTTAAATGTTGTTCATTGACTTCAATTTCTAGGCTGACTATTGGTTCTACTGCACTGAACACAGCAACATGAAACTAGATTATTAGGGTTACTATTCACATGGATCATTTCATTCCGTGTGTTTCCACTAGCGACAGGCTGACTTACTAATCAGCCATCTTATAAGGACTGTAGGATGAAAGATACAACCAGGCAAACTTAAATCCATCAGTTACTCAAAGGTGAGCTGCCCTAGAGATCTGAGTCTATAAAGTTATTCCTAGCATGTGAGTTGTAGCATCTTTAACGCTAATAAACTGAAAATAAGCATCCATAACTATATTACATATTTATTATGGGATAAATCCTAGCATATAATAATACCTTTATAACTAATCATTATATCCACTGTGCACAGAGTTGAATAATTTGAAGAGTCAAAGAAGGTATCTCAAAATAACTAGTTATGTAAAGATTTGGTTACCTAGCATATGATCTGTGGCTTCCAGACTTTGCCCCAAAAGTCTCTGTCCAATATTCTTTTCATCTTTAATTGAATAACCTTGCTTATAAAATCCCAAATTACTGCTAATTCAAGCCGATTTGATAGGATGCCACTGGTGTACATGTATTAGTGGGTACTACATAAAGAAGCTCCATGAAACCCACTGCTCTGCATTCTGTGAGGATGTTTTCAAGGATGCTATTCATTATCATGTAAAATGTCTTCCCTTTGAAGACCCATGAAAGACTTTTCTGGACTTCCCTGGCTGTTCAGAGGTTAAGACTCCACGCTTCCAATGCAGGAAGTGCGGGTTTGATCCCTGGTAGGGGAACTAAGATTCCACATGCGTGCAGCCAAAAAATCAATCAATCAAAAAAAAATTTTTTTAATTAAAGAATAAAACTTGAAAAAAAAAAAAGAAAGACTTTTCTTCTGGTTCAAGTATCAGCAGTAGATAAACTTCCCTAAAATGCTGGTTTTAAAGTATGTCCACTGAGTTATTTTATTTGTCTTATCTTTACTGGAGTATAATTGCTTTATGATGTTGTGTTCACTGAGTAATTTTAAATGATTCCATTTCTTTCAGGCAAGCTTAAAGCCAAATTAGTGGCCTAACTCTAGTAAATAATTTAAATTTTGACTTGCAATTATGTATACATCTTTAAAGGTTGACTTAAATCTTTTCTGAATTACGAGGGTCATGTATAAACATAATTCAGTAAGATTCTAGTATTTGAAAACATTAATGATTTAACTACTTAGTAATGCAAATAAACTTTATAAATTAAAGATAATGAAACAGTATATAAGTAGCTTGAAAAATAATCAGCTCAATTCCTCGCCCCTGTATTTGTCAATAAAAAACATTAACATTTATTTTTTATGATTCTGGGTTAATAAATAGAAAACTATCATACATAAAGGATAATAGAATCATAATTTATTATTATGCAATATTTATTTATCTAGGCATTTTGATTTAGATTTTGGGTATAAAATGGTTTACTCTGTAATCTAGAACTCATTGACATGGAAACTAGATTGAAAAAATAACCCAGGGCAAATGACTCTTAGAGACAAAGAAAGATGAAAAAAAACTTGTAGTCCCACTGCCTAAAAAAACTCTAGCCTGTTTTTTGTTTGTTTAATGTCTAAGGCTTCCCTTTTGGGGGCTATGTATCACTAGGATATAACCCTGTCGCCCTTTTCTCTTAAAAAAAAAAAAAGCTATTTTCCAATATTACTACAAATTCTTTACAAACACCATTTTACATAGCTACACATACTCCATCAATTAGATACACCATAATTCACTTCACTGTATTGACATTTACATTTTTTCTACTTTTTCACCATTTTAAATGACACTCTGAAAAAATTTTGATGTACACTTTTTCTATACTCAGGTTTATTTCTTTAGAATAGATTTCTAGATGTTAGTTACCAGCCAAAGAGTATGAATACGAACACTTCAGGGAATATTAACATACTTTGCCAACTGGATTTTGAAAAAGATTTCAACGCTGCCCCAGGCATGTCTCCGAACACCACTTCACTGCTACCAGAATTAGCCCAGCTTTGAGTGTTAGAGACAACAGCTCTAATAAATGCGCCAACAAATCCCCATCGCTGCTGAAGGGTTTGTAGTTGGCACTAAGGTCACAAGGGCCCAAATTAAAGACCGGTAGGTTTTATTTATTTTTTAAGCTTGGCAAAATCACCTGAAGAAAACTGGTTTCCAAAGCTAACCAAATCAAACAGAAAGCGAACCTAAACGAGCAAACAAAAAACCTCAACAAAATCACAAAGTGCTGGATGTGCAAAAATGCAGGTGAACATCTTGCCACTGCAAAACATGGCATGCGGGTAATGGTACGCTGGAGAGCATACATTACTGTACTCCACATTTCCTGAGTGCATTACTCTGCGCCAGGCACGGGGAGGTGCTGTATAGGGCATTATTAGCTCTGATAGAAAAGTTCACTGTTACCACACCTACTCATTACCCTGCCAGCCTCGACGTCTTCCTTCCATATCCTGTGTATCGGACAAGAAACATTTCTAGGAAATCTACAGTTTCAATGCCAAATACTGAAGCACATTTAATTTTTTGCAAATCCTATTCCACGTTTGACTTCACTCACAATGCAGGGGTTGGAAATAAATCCCAAACATGACTTGGTTAGCTCTGTTTTACAGGACTACTTGGTCAAGGGGGTAGTGGCAGGGAGGACAGGAGAGAGGGAGGATGTCATGATAAACAATGATTTAAGAATTAATGAAAAATGCTTACTATGCTATTTATTCCAGTCTCTGACAGGTCAAACATCACTGTTACAGGTTTCCCATTTTCTCTCTTAGCATACCGTTCCAACCAGAACGCAATAAGCTTCTTTTTGTCCAATATGGTCTTCTGGTCTTTTATATGATACTTCACCCTGATCCAGACTTTAAGCAGGTCATAAGATAAAAATAAGAAAAAATACTTATGGCATTATAATATTATTTGTGCATATATTATATCATTCCTTTCCCTTAACATTTGTCTTTATTTTGTTTCTCAGATTAAAAACATCTCTTCAAAATAGTATATACTAGGGAACCTTAAAGAGTAGCAGAAAGGTAAACTATTTCCCCCCTTAGAAAATACACTTCCCCCCTTAGTAAGTAAGGGAAAAAACAATACTTGGTAATAACCGAAAAGTACTCTACACTGTGCTTAACAAAAAACAGAGCACTAGAAAAATGTTCCGTCCAGAGGAAAAGCCCAGACGGAAGCACGATGGCAGCATGAGCGGGTGTCGTGTGTGGGGACGGAGCCTGGCAACCATTCAGAGTGGTGGCAGCTAGGACAAGATGTGACGAGTGGTGAGAGGAGCAGCTGAACAGAGAGACAGGCGGGGCTTGAAGAAATCTGCATGAAATGCTAAGGGGGTAGGGGTTGGGAGTGAACTGAGGAAGTGCTACTGAAATTGGAGGAGGGGCTAAAGTGAAGCTCTGTCAGAGGAAGAGCCGACGGCTGTGGGCCCGAGCTGGGAGTACAGGGAGGGCGGGCGGTGGGACGCATATGGTTCAGCTGTGTGTTGTACTGAAGGCGGCCAACCATCAATCCGGTGGGCAGCTGGATGTGTACATGCATGTGGCCTGGGGACAGCCTGGGGTCACCGCTGTTGGGGAGAAGGCAGCTGAAGGTGCCAACGTACTTGAGATCACCCAAGGAGACTGCATCAGCTGGAAAGGAAAAGAGGCCAAGAAGGGAACAGAGCCTGGGAAGCACATGTGAGATACAGGTGGAATAAGGAATGGGAAAGGAAGATTGAGGGGGAGCCAGCAATGGGAGGAAAACGCTACGAGAGCACGGTTACAACAGGAGCTGACCGTGGGCCACACACAGGGTGCGCAAGGCAGGCACGACCGTGCGGCAAACTGCCTTGGCAGGACATCTGCTCAGGATGGGGCTCTGACACTCCTGCTGAGTCCCAGCATTGGTACAAACCAAGTTATGCCTCTATCCCCTCTGCCCAAAATTCGGCTTGGCCCATTTAGCCACCCTTAGTGACCATCAAAAAGATTTTCCATAAAGATACTGGGTTGAATTTTAACATCAGTAAATTAGAAAGAAGATAATGACTCTGAGTTACATCCTTGTGGCTGTGTGATGGGATGTGGCATTTGCCTTTACCGCCTACTTTATTATAATGCAAACGGTACATTCAACTACTAAGTATCTGACGCTTGGTCCAGCTGGCCCTAACAATCCCTATTGTAGGAAACCTGACGTGTGGTACATACGTAGAAAGCTCTGCCTATTATTAATTCAGTTGAGATGGATGGCTACATCTCAAAATCCTGAAAAGCCTGTACATACATTATACTTACACAACTTGTTGCCTTCTTTGTCATAACCGTGGAGATAAATACCACCAATTTCCAGTAACCACCTGGGAATGGAGGCTTCAGTCAGGTCTAAAAAGCGATAAAGTTTGATGAGTAATTGTAACTTAGACGCCTTTTAAAAACAAAACTTACAACATAAAGGTTACTGTTAATATAGTAGCTCTGACATAAAAAAAGATAAACTTACTAAAAAAAGAAAAAGCTTATGCAAACATCTGGAAAGAACCTCTGACGATAAAAAATGGTTGTTTCTTACTAAGTAGAAAAAAAACTACATAAAGACACAGATGACAGAAATGGAAAAAATCCATTTCCTCTTACATATCAGCCATTATGATGTGGACACATCTCCATGTTCTAGTTGTATTTCACCTAATGACTTGCAAACAAATATTATCACGATTGGACAATTTCAAAAGAACATGGCAGTAAATGTCCACATTATAGCCTCAGAAGTGGTATAAGAAATCAAAGTTTGATAACCAGTAGAGTCTAATACATTTATAATCTTGGGGCAGGTGGGAAATACTTCAAGAAAATGCTAGATCCTTCAGCAGGAGGTCCACTCTCTAGTGAGGCCGAGAACCAACACAGCAAGGCAGCAAATGTCAAGGCTTCTGTGTCATTCATCAGTACTTCTCCGAGAACTCTCAAAGATTTATCTTTCCCCAGCCACCTTTCATCATCTCTCTGCTGTCTGCCACTAGAAACTAGCAATTCTATGTAAGAGAAAACTATTCTTGAGTTTAAAGGTTTATTCTGTACTTAAATGATTTAGAAACATCAGGTTTACATTTCTTTGCTTGACTAATAAATGCTTCACTGTTGAAATTACCTACAGTTTTTATATCTCCAATCAAATTATTTTTTAAATACTCTCCTTCTGATAGATTCCTTCTCCAAGTAGGATGACTGCGGAGAGTATCTGCTCTGGATTTATTTGCTGACTATTTTGTATTAAGTCTCCAGACTCAGTCACTCCAGAGCTTATAATCCTCAAGGTCAGGAAATCCTTTATACCTCATCGAAACTAGTAGTTGTGCCAGTTTCTTCCTGTTAAATTTTTTAGGAGGAGAGAGATAACGGGTAACCTTTCCTGAAAAGAGTTCTCCATGTACTTGAACACTATTATAAAATCCCCTCTAAGATTTAAAACTCCTTTTTGGGGGAGGTGGGGAATTGCAATCTAGAATTGGGCCTTGAAATCAAGAAGTTAAGAGGAGGCTGCTATAGGCATCCTTGGGGATAAGCCTGCTTTTTGGGGACTCCCATTCGTATAGTAATTCCACATGGAGCACCTATTAGCACAAGGAACTCTGGGAATAGAGACAGACACCAGGCAACAACTGAGAAAAACAGGCAAAGAGTATCCCCTTATTTCTAGGCCTAGTAGCGAAGATGCTGTCTTGATATTTTAATCGTTCTAAACCAAATAGACACAGAATAGAAGACTCTGCTGTCAGTGAAGAATCTGTGATTCTGCTCCTTGGTGATCTGATTTCCTTATGAATAATCCTATTTTAAGATTTATTCATAAGATGTTCCTTTCAAATGTTACTGTGTCTTTATAAAACATTATATTCTGATATTTCTGATGACTGCCAAGAATATTTGCAAATATGCTATAAGTGTAAAATAGTAACATTTATGCAGGGGATATAGTACACAGTCAAGGTTAAACTGAACAGCTTACCATTTTTTTTTTTTTTTTTTTTTTTTTTTTTTGCGGTACGCGGGCCTCTCACTGCCACGGCCTCTCCCGTTGCGGAGCACAGGCTCCAGACAAGCAGGCTCAGCGGCCATGGCTCACGGGCCCAGCCACTCCGCGGCACGCGGGATCTTCCCGGACCGGGGCACGAACCCGCGTCCCCTGCATCGGCAGGCGGACTCTCAACCACTGCGCCACCAGGGAAGCCCGAACAGCTTACCATTGACAGACATTTCTTTCCTCCACTGAAAACTCTCATCAAGCATCTTCAGTGTTTCATCTACAACATTATGCCTCCAACATAAGTAACTTTCAACCCAGTTATCATCTTGTTGTAGTCTTTCAACATCACGTGGATCATACTTATCTGACTTATCTAGGGGAAAAACAGTAATAAATATCCAAGTCAGATAAATTCAGCAGTGAATGATAACCAACACTAATACCAAAGGAGAAGAAAGACCTGGAAGATAAAGCTAAGCTACTTGAAGATAGACACAGGGATGCAGTTCAGATGAAAATGCAATTTAAAGGATTGATGGAATTTCCAAGTATGACTAGAATAAAGTTATCTAAAAATTGCAGCTTTATTTTAAGACAAGCCACCACAGAGTTAAAAAATAAGACCATAGTAAAATATTTTGCATAACCCTCTAAAACCATAAACCAACATCTAGGAAGATCGATTATGTTATGTGAACTTAAAATACTCACCCTAGACAATGAAAAATGAACTTTTATGTATCAAGAAAGAACTAGGTTGTACTTAAAAAGACATGTTTGCCAAGTGTCTTTTTTGAAAATGAACTAAATACAAAATGGAAAACTATGTATGTAGCAGTCAACATTTCCCTTAATTCACTGGAATAATTGTTGCCAATAATTTCTCATTATCCACCTACACACATGCTGTGTTCTCACCAACCTCTACATACCTCTATATCCTCCTTCCACACCCTGCTCTATTTTTCTGTAACTGAATTTTCCTTGTCTCCTCACAACCACCTTTGCACATCCAAATTCTACCATTCTGCAAGACTCCTTTCAAATGCTTCCTCTTCCATAAAAATTTTCCCTGGGCCTAGAAGTAATTCCTTCCCTCCTGTGAATAGCTACAGGACCTAAACTACTCACTTAGCACCCTTGAATCAGAGTTACTCGTGTTTATGCCATATCTTCCCATATACAGATCGTAACAGCACAGTCTATATACATCCTAAGAAGCCCCCAAAGCAGATTACATAGTGCCAATGAAAAGGCCTTCAGGAAACATTTGTTGATTGAATCTATTCCTTCTCTATTTTTTATTTTCTCTGTCAATGGTACCCTCCCAGGGACCCAAAGAAGAAACTTCAGAAAATTGCCCGGCTCCTTCATCTCTTTTTTTTTTCCCCCTAGTTAGTTGCCAAATTGTATAGATTCTCTCTCCTCTCCAGTAGTTCTGAGTTATTTCAGGCCCTCAGTGATAACAGCTGAAAGGGTGGGGAAATATAAAGAGCATCCGTGGAATCATCTTCGAGTCCCAACTTCCTTATCTTTAACTGTTTTAGATACTCACAGGGTTGTGTGAGGATCAGAGAAAAATGTATACATGAAAGTACTTGAAAGTTTCAAGCACTATAAAATGTAAGATGAGGCCATAAATCATGTATTTGTAGAGTGTTACCTTGGATATGGCTTTCAATATCTGGGCTCTATTTTTCTAATCTTTACAATGAGTGGTTCTGTTGTAAGTTAACCTTGGAAAATGGTATTTTAGTTCTGTCTATTCAAAAGTTCATCAGTATTCAAAGGACAACTTTTCTTTAATTATGATTTATAAACATGAGTTGAGGTATAAAAGAATTTATATACTGTTTAGCAGCAAAAAGGACCCTGGGAGCACCTGCCCCTAAAGTCAGATCATCCAGTTTGGCCACTGGACAGCACTCTCTACTGGACCAATATAGTGTTTTCCTTGAAATTACTGTCTGACTTCAAGAAAATTTCTCCCAAATACCCCAGTGTGAATAACCATAGTTTACTTAACAGTTGTTCTTTCAAATAAAAATGGTGGTCCTTGAAAAATGTGACTAATTTAGCTAGCAACTCAAATACGCATAACTATTTAATGTGTACTTCCTGATTTTGTTACCCAGAACATTTAAAGCCCATGTACTCAAGGGTCAAGATTTAATAAAATTTACTGCTTCATCAGGGGCTTTCTAAAATAAAATTGACTTAAAAAAAAAAGTTTTAACTGCGAGCGCTGACAATGAAGAGACTATAATGGCCAAGTGCCTTGATTCGGGCCAAGGAGGCAGCAGTTTTGCCCACTATTGCTTCTGCGTAATCAGAGCAAACGAAAAAGGGAAAAAAGCTTCTTAGCATCACTGTGGAAACAGCTTTGACCTCATGGGCTCCTGAAGAGTCCTGGGCATCTCCAAGGGTCCGCAGACTACCACTTCCCCAGGACAACATGTGGCAAGTGGTAAAAACTCAAAAAATATTAGCCATAAGAAGAAGAATCAAACATTATTGTTGTTATTATCAATACTCCTACCACTGCTGATATTACCACTACGGATACCATAAACAAGACAGTGCCCATTACCAAGAAATGTAAAGCTTATTGCTCTTGGATAGCTTTTAGGGATACAGATCTTCGAAATTAGAAATCTCCATTTAGGTTAAAATGATTAATTATTGTTATTAATAGGACATGTGCTTACATATGAGACACCTCTTGTTAAACATTTACCCCTAGAGACAGGTAGAGATGGAAACAGCTAGAAAAGACAGAGCAAGAGAGGACTGGGGAGGAGGTCATGTAGGAGTGGAGGGAGAGAGGCTGGAGAAAAGTAGGGGCAGAAGAGGACAGAGAAGAGGGCTGAGGGGAGGAGAGCGAGAGACAGAAGGACACACAGGGAGAAACAGGGAGAAAACTGAGCATTCAAGGTAAGGAAAACTTGGCCTGGGACCACAAGGCCAAGTGTAATAATAACTGCTTATGACAACACCATTTGCCGCTTTCAAACACAGCTCCCAGACAACTGAACTGAGGGGAAGCAAACTACACAGCCCAAAACATACCTCTTTGGCATACTGATTATTTTAGGCTGATATTTTTAACAAACAGCACATATAGAAATTTAAAGTGAGTACAAGTCACCCTTTTATAAGAAACATTTACACGTATAAAGGAAGTCTCCATTTGTAAGTGCCTCCCTCTCTGTGACAGGAAGAGGAGAAGGATTGGAAATCTCCAGAAACTCTTATCAATGGGAAAGGCCAGGACATAGATCTGCACAACCATCCCCTTGTTCACTGAGCTTTTCTTGGTCACCTCTCATAACTGACTCCCCACCCTAGCATCTTCTGTCTTTAGCTGGAGATGGTATTGAAGGTGGTGGCTTGGGCCACTTCAGAGAGTTACTCAGTCCTCCTGGGTCTCTCCCACGTATACAAGGGATACACATGTTAAACTTGTGTTTTTCTCTGGTTCATCTGTCTTATATCAATTTAATTATTAGGCCAGTCAAAGAACCTAGAAGGGTAAAAGGAAAATGTTTCCCCCTCCACAGAACCCTCAAGTGTCAGGGAGTTTTCTGAAAACCAGTCCTTCAGTACATCCAGATGTTACAGGAAGAAGCTGAACATGTACACTCAAAAGGTATCTGAAGATATCGAAACACACATGTGCACACACCCCTCCCCACCACCTAGGACACATCACTTTGAAAGACTTTACCTTTCAGTGATTAAAGCACAGCGATGAGGAAGAGATTTGCCTTATACACAGATATATATGTGTATACTCTCATAATACCTTGTCCTTATTACTTTCATCTTGCTGAGGACCAGTGAAAACTTCATCACAAACCAACATTAATCTCAAGTGGCGGACTTTTAAGCCTCATCCTTACATTTGTTCAAAATAGCTCAAAGCTCATTTTTGGCCACTCCTCTGTTAAGAAACCTCAGTGAACCATCACCACACCCATATAGTTCACTGTCTCTTTCTACTATTTATTTCTTCTTCCATCAATTTTGCTCTGTAAATTGGTCTTATATTTATACAGTGTATCCCC
Organism: Phocoena phocoena; assembly: GCF_963924675.1. Classification (NCBI taxonomy): domain Eukaryota; kingdom Metazoa; phylum Chordata; class Mammalia; order Artiodactyla; family Phocoenidae; genus Phocoena; species Phocoena phocoena. The sequence goes on along the minus strand of NC_089240.1, from coordinate 11,862,035 downwards.
ACCAAACAAAGTGGAAAGTTCCTAATTTTGCAGAGAAAGAACTAAATAAATGGCAATGGTAATTCACCTCTGGGTTAGACAGGACTAAATGTTCCAGGGTAAAGATGACCTCTCAGCTTTTTGTTTCCTCCTCTCTTCCCTGCGTGTGCATGCCCACCTCCTTCACACTCTCCCTCACATACACAATTTTAAGTGCGGCAGGATAAACAGACTACAGTGCTTACTCATGAAACAGAGAATTCCATTATTAACTTTTCTTCTTCCCTCGTGCATTTGTTGGCTGGTGAAATTACCAACCAGCCAGAAACTGTGGTTTAAGGTTAACAAGTGTGAAAAAAATTCATAGCCTGATTCAGGATACCAGGCACAGTGATGAAATCAGAAGCCCCCTGCTACTAACTATGTACAGGGAGACTGAGCAAGTCACTCTGGGCTTGATTTTCTTCTCTGTACAATGGAGATAAGGTCTGCCTATCTATCCACAGTCTAATGAAGATCAAGGGCACTTTGAAAATTTTAAACACAATGCCAATGAATTTTTATTAACATAAGGTAGAATTCTCCCTATGAACAGAATATTAAATTCTAACTGACCTATTGGTTGAGAAAATCTTGAAAGTATATTATAGATATTATAAATGTACCTAGAATTCATATAGAAATGTTGAAAAAATACAAAAGTATTCTGATAATGAAAACCAGAAAAGTTATTAGGGTGTCATACCGTTCAGATGCAGCAAATATACAACTATCAAACATCAACAGTAGTTTAGAACCTCTTAGCATCTGTTATTTCTCCAAGGACTCTGAGCACTGATCCACTTAAAGTCCTGGTGGGACCCTGGAAGAGCATTTGTACTGGATGGACCACTTCTATTGGCTGGACCATGTAAATGTCAACAATGGGAGTGATCAGGCTGAAATAACGGAATATTCCCTTTAGGGCATCCTCTGCTGGTTGGCCACAACCTACCCTGAATCTTCTCTTTCCTGTGAAGCTAGCTGGTGAGAGACTGAGAGGCAGGTGATCATCTACGATGGGATTAAGCCATTGGCCTAGAGCGGCGTTTCTCAGACTTTAGCACCTCTCAGAGTCAGCAGGAAGGCTTGTTAAAACGGGGATAACTGGGCCCCACCTCTAGAGTGTCTAATTCATGGGTGGGATCCCAGAATCTGTACTTACAGCAAATGCCTACAGGATGCTGCTGCCGCCCCAAGGACCACACTTTGAGAACTACGGGCCTATTACAGGGGTAGGCAAAATTGTTCGGTAAAGGGCCAGATGGTAAACATCTAAGTATCTTAGACTTTGAAGCCACATATGGCCTCTGCTGCCGATCCTTCCTCTTTTTTTTTTTTTTTAGCAACACTTTAAAAATACAAAAAATATTCTTAGCTCAAGGGCTGTTAAAAAACAACAATGACAACAGGACTGAGCCGACCTCTGGTCTGCTGTAGAGAGGGGAGGTGCTTTGTGCTTCAGCTCCTATCCTTGAAGAGCTGAATTCATATGCTGGATATGTACGAGATGACTTACCTTGGATGACTTATCTCCCTTTTGATCTATTGTTTTCAATGTTCTTTAATCATACTTTATAATTTTCTCCATAAAAGAGAAAAAGTTGTATATTTCTTCTATCAGATTATTAAGCAGTCGAGATTTTTGTGTTGCTACCATGAGCCAATACTGACAAGACTGGCAAACGTTATGCCTCTTATATTCCTTGCCATGTTGATAACGAGCTTATTTTATATCCAGTAGAATTACAGAAATAATATTGTAGATCACTGTCTTTTTCCTGACACTCTGGGAATCATTTTGAAGGTTCACAATTAACCATGACCTTTGCTGTAGAATTTTAGAAGGCACACTTCAGAGCTAAGAAAGTTTATCGTTTGGTAAAAGATTTGTTCGTTTTTCATAAAGGTGAATTATAGCCAGTGTGGTTTCTGTCTTTACTGAAATAAACATTTTCCCTCATTTAATCTGGTTACTGCAAATGTTTGTATTTGCTTAAACAAATACAGAAAAAAGAAACAGAAAACAAATATGGCTAGCTAAAGAAGGAAGAGGAAGAGGGAGTGAAGAGGCACAAGAGATGTAAGAGACTTCGCAATGTGTACCTTTTTATAGTTTTGGTTGTGAACTGTGCCTGTTCAAAAATTTCACTGAGAAGCATTTTGTTAACGTGGTAAATTCCTCTGCTGCATTTTCTGATTATGAATTATCTTTGCATTCCTGGGGCTAACAAAAGACCTTGGGCCTTACGAGTATGTGTGTGCCTTTGTGATGGTGGGGTGGGAAGAGTGGTAGAGGTCTGTGACTACCAATTCAATTTCTTTAATAGTCATTGATGTATTTAGGTTTTCTACTTCTCATTGAGACAATTTTAGATGATTTTTCTTTTCTCCAGAAAGTTTTCCACTTAATCTAAGTTTTCTAACTTACTGTGATAAAGCTGGTCATTGAATTCTTATGATTTTTAAAATCTCTACCACATCTATAATTCTATCTGCTTTTTGTTCCTAGTGTATGTGTTTGCCTTCTCGCTATCTTCTTAATCAGTCATGCGAGGGTTGTTTATTTTACTAGTTCTTTCAAAAGGCCAACTTAGGTTTATTATACCTACTATCGTTCTTTCCTATACCATGAATATCTGCTCTTTTTTCCTCTACTTTCTCTAATTTACTCGTGTGCATTTTTTTAGCTCCTTGAATTGAATCTTTACCTGATTTTTATTGGGCCTTGTTTTCTAATAAATGAAAGTGAGACCACAGGTATTCTCTTGCTCAGCTTTTAAGTATTTTGTAATTTCCATTGTGATATCCTCTTTACCCTACGAGTTATTTAGCAGAAGTAAGAATTACACACGTTGCAGGAAAGTTGTTAACCCATGGGTTATTTAGAGGTGTTATTTTAGTTTCCTAACATTTGATTTCTTTTTAAGTACCTTACCTCTCATTTAGTTGCTTAATGGGGTGAGAATATGGTCTGTATGATCTAGCTGCTTTGGAATTTCTGAGACTTCCTTTATGACTTAATATGTGGTGAATGTTTGCAAAAGTTCCAAGAGCACAAATATATATTGTACCCACATAAAGTTACAACATCATATTATACTCTCTATTATCAAAGGCTTGATAGGTTTAGACATGTATTAAGGACAAAACTTGATAAACTCTTAACCCATCTTTTCCTCTTCTTGTGATCATGACAACTTTAAAAGGTTGACCTGGAGAATGTTGGAGTAGAATTTAAGGAAATCCAAGTGCTTGTGTGTGTGTGTGTGTCTATCTGTCTGTCTACCTACCTATCTTCTAAAGGCTTCCTCTCTTGGGGATAATACATAATTCATTACTTATGAGGACTAATTTATTATCACCCACCATATGTTAGCTCAAGAGAGCTAGGAACTGCAGACGCAAAGATGAATAAAGCCTGAGCTGATCCCTGATGGTTCATAATCCAGAGAGTTTACGTAAAATGTCCAGGAGTGTAGTTCTACTTTGTGTTTTCTAACATTTTTATTGGAATATAATTGCTTTACTATGGTGTGTTAGTTTCTGCTTTATAACAAAGTCAATCTGCTATACTAATTCCACTTTAAATGCCATTTTCCTTACACCCTTCCTTTCCAGAGGGCAGTTGATAAGAACAATCCCGTTTTTATGTACCTTTACGTACAGAGCTTCCTTCTATTCACTGCTGATCTTCCTGTCCTTGAAATTCTCCTCTCAGAGATCATCTATGATACTAACATTTCCTACTTCTTCTACTTCTCTAACTACTTTGTCTCCCTCAGCCTAATAAGACGAAGGCATCCTGCAAGGTTAACTGCACAATTTAAAGAAAACAGAGAAAATAAAGACATTTTCAAAATTAAGTTTACCACCAAGACCTCACCAAGGGAAAATCTCAAGGTTATACTTAAGATGAAGCAATAATGATACCAGATAAAAGATATGAAACTTAAGGAATGATAGATAAAGATATTGGCAAATACATGGTATATAAGCAACCACTAATATATAAAACAACAATAATCAATTGGAGGAGGGGTGATTTATGGGAAACCAGGTTAGAACTCCACAATGACCATACCTGTTAGGGAGTAGAAAAGAGGAAACACTGCTAACTCATTTTATGAAGGTTGCATAATTTTAATGTCAAAGTCACACAAGAAAAGTGCAAGAAAAGAAATTTTTTGCAGGCCAATTTTTCAACACAGATGTAAAACGCCCAAACAAAATATCAGCTAACCGACTACAGCAATATATTTTAAAAACCTGATTAATATAAGCCACCATATTAACAGATTAAAAGCGAAAAACCAAGTGAACATTTCATTCGATACAATGTGTTCAATAGATGAAGAAAATGCATTTAGTAAAATTCAACCCGCAACTGTGATGGGAACAAAACAACAAACAAAACCCTAAGACTAGCAAAGCAGGAACAGAGGAAACTTCTTCATTTTGATAAAAGATATCTACAGAGATCGTGTTCGGGGGTATCTCTCTAAGACCGGGAATAAGACAAGTAGGCTTTTAACAATGCTTCAATTCAACAATGTTCTAAATGTTCCAGTGAGTATAAAACAGAAGCACTTAAAGCTCTAAAAATTGCAAAGTTAGAAAGAAAACTATCATTATTTCCAGGTGATATTATTGTCTACATAGAAATACAACTTATCTAGAGATAAATTATTGAAATTAATAAGAGTTAGTAAGGTTGAGTCCAATATTAATGTAAAAAAGTCAAATGTACTTTCTATAAACCAGCAACAATCATTTAGAAAATAAATTCTGAAGAGATACTGTCTAAACCACCATAAAAATAAAACATATAAAGTATCTGGAAATTAACTGAACAAAAATGGGTTAACCTTTATGGAGGAAATTATAAATCTTTCAAGAAGGAAGAGTTCAGCAGTTAGGTATACCAGGTTCTTAGAAAATTTCACCAAGATGATGTCAAGTCCCCCAAAACTGATCTTCTGATTTCACATGATTCCACTCAAAATCCCAAAAGAGGTTTTGTTTTGTTTTGGGGTTTTTTTTTGCAAAAACATGATAAACTGATTCTAAAATTTATATGGACGAACAAAGGGCCAAGAAGAGCCTGAAGAAGTGATTTTCATAAGCAGAAACCAAATGGCCCATAAAGATATGAAGAGATGCTCAAACTCACTGGTACTTAAAGAAATGCAAATTAAAACCACAATGAGATATCCCAACACACCCATCAGATGGGCAAAAATTTAAAAAAACACTAACAATGCCAGATTTCAGGATGCAGAAAAATAAGGACACTCAAAAAGTGCTGGTTAAAATGAAAACAGAAGCAATCAGTTTGGAAACTAGTTTGGCATTATCTAGTAATGTGGACCGTGTACTTATTCTACTACCCACCCATTTCACTGTTGGCTACAAACTAGAGCAGCAGTTCTCAAACTTCTTGGTCTCCAGACCCCTTTTACACTCTTAAAAATAAGTGAGGGTTCTAAAGAGTTTGTTTGTTTATATGGGTTATATTTACTGGTAGTTACTATATTAGGTATTATAACAGAAAACAAATATAAGGACACACGAGCACACATTCTATCATCTGTCAGAGCAATATCACGTGCCATGTAACCTCTGGGAAACGCCACTGTATGCTTGTGAGAGAATGCCAGTGAAAAAGGAAAATGATGTCTCAGTGTTATTATGCAAACAGTTTTGGAGTCTCAAGCCCCTCGAAATGGGCTCAAGGAACTCTAATTCCTAGACCAACTTTGACAACCGCTGCCCTAGAGAAAGTCTAGGCCCCAGGTATATCTAAGAATGTTTAAAGCAGCATTGTACATAATAGTAAAATCTAGAAAGAACCCCAAATCCATCAACTGGTATTTTCATTCTGTGAGCAACAACACAGCTATAAAAAGGAATCAATTATAGTATGAATGACTCTTCAGCAACAGAAGCAAGTCATGGAAAAAGAATATTCAGCTTTTATTGATATTTCAAGTTCAAAAGAGGTAAACTTAATAGAGTACTGGTGAGGAATACGTCACAGGTGGTAAACCTAATGAAAAGCAAGAGAATGAGTAACGGCAAATGTAGGATAAGCAGCTGCCCTGTGAATGGCCGGGTTGAGGATACCCACAAAGTTCTTTTTCTTTTGTTGAATAGTGAGTACATGGGTGTTTATTTCATTCATGTTTTATACGTTTTGTACATAAAAGATATTTCAAAGTTAAAAATAAGAGGCCAAGACAAAACAAAAGGACTAGAAAAAGTTATTGGATGAGAGACAATTATTAAACTTAACAGCAATGGGAGAAACCACAAAGGAATGGATAAGTTTGAATACATACAAGAAAGGAAAAAAGTCCAAGTGACATAAACAAGAAAAGCCCAAACCAATTTTAAAACCCATACTAAAGAAAAAAAATTTTTTAACTACAAATGGATGTAAACATATGAAAAGAAGTTTATTCTCATTAGTAATCAAATGCAAACAAAGAAGCATGAGTTAAGAAATGATCCTAAAGCTGTGGTGAGACTAACACTTTCATATCTGCTGGTGGGAATGAATCGTGGTACAACTTGTATGGAGGAGAATTAAGCATACATATGAAGTATCTTAAAATATTCACACTCTTCAAACCAACAATTCTACTTCTACACATGACTCTTAAGGAAAAAATCTGAACTACTGCGCAAAATATCGTATTAACAAAAAACTGGAAAGAATCTAAATGTCCAAAAGGGACTACTTCAGATAAAAGATAAGAAAATTCTCTTTTATTTATAGAACTGAATATTAAGTGGTAATGTAAAACGTGGCTTACTTCGTAATATGGGGAAATAAGATCATGTCAATAAAAAAATGCAACACAGAAAAACTACATACAGAATGACCTTTTAACTATTTTTTTAATGTATAGAAAAAAAGGCCAGAAAAAAAATGCACCCACTGTTAGAAGAGCTATCTCTGGATGATAAGCTTATGGGAGATTCTCCAGACTGTTTCTGGTATCACCCAAATTTATTTAAATGAATTCATATACTTATAGAGTCAGAAAACAAACCTAAAATTACAAAACCCACAAACCTCTCAGTTGCTCTTCAAACTCAATAAAGTACAGCTGCATCGCTTTGGTGGCCAAGGCTCTCTACGCTATATTCCCACTGTTTTTAGGCAGGTATGCTTACCCTCCTTAAGGCTCATCAAAGCAGACTTCCTATGGCTTCCCGAACAAGCCCCACGCCTTTTCACTTAAGCATCTCAGCTTGGACTATTTGAGCCACCTGGATCACAATCTCTACCTAGCCGAATTCTAGCATCTTCCAAAGTTCTTGAGAAACACCACCTTTTCTAAGAAATTTTTCCTAACTCGGTGCTAACCCAGTCACCCCCATTAGATGTGATTTTTTTCCTGCTCTTTGACTCCTACAGAAATGATTTTAGCACTCATTCCTCTTGATAGAGCTCTGTTTTGATGACTCTACTAGATTGTAGTCGTTCAGGAAGGGGCTCTATCCTTCTTTGGCGCTTTCTCTAATATTGACACACTGTTTCCCAGAATTAAGCACATAGTATGTGAGGAACTGAATACATTATGTCACAAGGGATTAGTCTCTTTCCTTGGCCACAAGAAGGAGGAAGATAGAAGGGAAAATGTTTCTCATTCGAGACTCAGCATGAAATTTCTTACAGAAACAATGAGGACAGAAACAGTAGTATTGCTACAACAATTATGGACTTAGATTTCATTCTTTTTGCAGCTACAAATCTATCCATAATTGGTAACTTAATTTCTGTGGAAACAAAAACATGCTCAGAATTCCCGAGAACCTACCCCCCAAGGAGGTGTTGGAGTACAGCCAGTGTGTAAGGTAACATACTTGCAAATAATATTTTCCTTTAGGAAAAACATCACGTTTGCTTAAGCCTGCCTTAAGCCTCTTCTGAAACAAAATATTGTTAACAATAAGAGAAAGGGGAAAATGAAAGAGAGGAAGGAGGAGAGTGGATGTTCTCAACACCTAACTTCTAAAAAGTAAACTTGAAAGGGAGAGCACAGGCAAATCAAAAAACCCTTTTCACCACTTTCCTACTCTACCTTTACCCAGTGCTGTATTTCAGGAAACAACTGAAACTTTAAGGGGATAAAGTCTTTAAAGAACTTTTATTTTCCTTTCCAACGCAAGTCTTTAAATTAATTAATATTTGCAACGTCTATGCAGATAACTCACCCACGTACATTCACACATCCCCAGGTGTGACAAAAACCTCCCTATACTTAATGCCAGACAGTGCTTTAATTTGAAATAACACTGGTCTTTAGGAGACATTTGTGAGGGCTGCTCTTTGCCAGATTTTGGTGGGGGAGGGGAGACGGTCAGGACAGCTCTTAATATAGACTTGGACTCATCTTCATATGTATGTATTTAAGCATTGCTGTATTCAATCAATGACTATGTATTCAGAGCTGTGATAAGTATACAGAGGCGAGTCAGACCCTGCCCTCAAGGCCCAAAGGCTGCCCCAGACCCACAGACATTCTACTGAAGGAAATGAACAATAAGGAAACAAATGAACAGGAAATTACAGGTTATGGTAAGAGCCCTAAAGGAGACAAGACAGGGAGGCTACTTAATAATTGGCAAAGGTCTCTCGTATACATGTAAACCAAGATGGAAAAGAAAAGAAGAACGTAGCCATGCTCACTCCCTATAAAGAGCCTTCCTTCCAGGCAGAGAGAACTGGAAAGGTCCCGAGATGGAAACAGACTCAGTCCATCTGGAGTGTGTAAAAGCAGCAGTGTGGCTGGTCATGTTATTCAAACTGTGGGTCACATTTGTAGGTTGAGGTGTCAATTTTATGGGTCATTGTATCAGGGAGTCATAGGTTTTCAGCATAAGTATTCTTTAGTGAACTTTTGCTTCAGTTATGTGTGTGCGTGTGTACTAAGTTACAACGTATAATACGTTTCTTACTGTGGGCAGTGGTGAAATCTGTACTAAGCAAGAGGAGTAGTAAAAGATGAGGATGGAGCTCATCCAGCTCGTGCATACATGGCCTCACAGTGTAGGCCACCATAAAGAATTGGGGTCTATGCTAAACACAGCAGAAAGGTACTGAAGGGTTTCAAGCTGGGGAGTGCCATGATCTAATTAGACATGATGGTGCTGCCACAAGATCACTAGAGTGAATTCAGAAGACCCGAGCACCAGCCCCGGCCTAGCTACTAACACTAGGGCGTTTGAGCAAATCACTTCATCTCTCTAGAGCTCACTTTCTTCACTGTAAAAATGAGAAGGTTGGACCAAGATGACCTTCAAGATCTTATCTATCGCTAAATTCCATGACTATATCCTGCTTCCTCCCTCGGGCCTAAGTAAATGACCATTTGGGAGAACTAGCTCATTAGGTCAAGTTCTGGGTTACTTCTTACAATGTTATAAACCATGTAGCTCTAAGAGTTACATTTACACAGAAAGCAATTTTAGAATTCTCTCTTTACTGGAACCAGCTATCTTATTAGCAATGAGATCTCTGGGCTACAAGTGAATCAAGTGCTTTTGCAACTCTCTGGTACAAAGTTTGCAATGTGAAGAAAACTGACAGGGAGGGATGAAAAGATTTACTGACTAGGTTATTCCGAACTATTTCTTTATTTGTTCTAGGTCATTAACTGACATACCATCTAGGGCAGTCTAAAGCTGTAGGGAACCTCCGCTCAGCACTAAAATCAAGATGTAGAAGCTGAACTCCTTTCACGTAACCAAAAAGACTACTGAGGAAAAATATTGAGAGCCTACTATATGCTAACCCCATGCTACACAGTTTGATATATGCCTTTTCATTTAATTCTCCTAACCTAATTATTCACATTTCACACTTATGGAATCAGGGGCTCAGAGAAGACAAGCAAGCTAGTAAGTGGCAGGGTTTGGATTAGACTATTTATTCCATATTTATAATACGTTATCCTACAGGCTTCTGAAAATTACTGTACAAAGATTAAATCATCAGTTAAATACTGGACAACTCAAGTTATCTGTGACATCTGGACACAGAACGTTCACCCAATAAATCAATTCTGGACTCACAGGTACTTTGCTATGTACAGTGTGGGATGAAAAGATAAGAACTTGCTCCAGCACGAGAGAGGGCCTACTTCGTGGGGAGCCTGCTGGGTTGTAGGAAGTACAATTAGGCAAAATGGCCGAGGAATTCAGATCCCCAATTAAGCACACGTGAGTAGTATTACAGCTGTTTCCAGGTTCATTTTCTCGACTGTTGCTCGTGAAAGGTCATTAGAGGTACAGTGTCACCTGAGCTGAGGGCCTGACAAGTGTCCTGCAAGTTCCATAAACTCGAGACGCTCAAAACACTTCCAACTTACATTAACCCTTTAGGAATCAATGGACGCATCACTTGCCCAATTGGAGCAGTGTCCTTGCCATATTACGCAGAGTAAAACCTGGGAAACGTGGAGGGCACGGTCCCTAACCCCGTGAGAAATGGTCCCTAATGACTCCCGCAAACACCCCAGCAAAGTTGGGGACGCTCATTTCACACCTGCCTCAACACCGAGATTGCGGTACCCACCTGTCACATACTCAGCTTCGAACCTCCGTCGGACGTCAGAGATGAGCTTGGCTTTATTCTGGGCTTGATACTATAAGGGAGACACGAAGGGACGCTTAGACATTACGCGCTCCATCCCACTTCCCCGCTGCCCAGCCCACCTGCACCTGGGCGCACGGCCCCCGAGGCTTAGAGGCGGCTTCGGGGTCCGAGTTGGAGGGGTTCGGCAGCGGTGCGGTCGGCTCCTCACCTCGGCCATGGTCGCGGTCGTGGACGTGATTGCAGTTGCCGTCGCCACTTCCACGACTGCGGTCCGACTATCTCATCACAGGGCAAGCCGGCCCGGAGGTAAAGAGGGAAGGGCGGGAGGTGGAGGCGGTCGCGTGACAACGGAAGGCGGGCAGCAGCGCCGCCGCGCCGCCCAATCCGGTGCGGCCGCCTGGGAATGGAGGCGGGACCAGGCCCTCAACCTGGCTTCCCATTCACTTCTTGTTCGGGCCCCGCCCCCCGACGTCTCCTGCACTGCGGACCCGCCCCCGCCAACCGGCGGATAGCGGGCGCTTCCCTCTTCAAGCTCAGCCCTGGCTAGCTCCTCCTGCTCTTCGCTTTCACAACATTCCCCGGAGGCCTCGCCTCCTCAGCCTCCCTTGGCAACCCGGTTCTGGCCGCTAGGCAGGCTCCGCCTTCTTTGCGCTGGACGCAGCCTCCGGCCTGGGCCTCCCAAGATGCAGCGCGCGGGCGGGAGGTTTGGAGCCTCCTGGCGCTGAGCGGTTTTGCGACGTTGGGGACGTGGCGGCTACGGTGTGCTGGAGCCTCACACGCTGAGGTAGGGCCGGCGGCGTGTTCCCTGACCCAGCCTTCGCCGAGGGGGTGGCGGCGGCGCAGGGTTTTGCTCCCCTAGTCCCTTTATTGCGGAAGAGCGCGAAGGAAGTGGGCTACCCGGGGCCTGTGCCCACACTTCTCTGGAAGGATAACTAGATTATTCCAAGTGGTTACTCTATTCGGGGATTATTTCGCTTGACACTTTCTTCACCTCTGCAGCATCTTTCTCACTTGGAGGGTGAAATACTTAACAGGGAATATATCTTTGACATCTTTAAAACAGGTATATAGAGTTAAAAGATGTAAAGTGTCTTACGGTTTATTAATTAAGGTAGTGCTCAGCCGGGGCAATTTTGCCCCCCCGGGGGACATTTGACCATGTCTGGAGACATTTTTGGTTTTCGCAACAGAAGACTACCAAGAAGTTGTAAGAACGGTCCCCATATTCCCACCAGCCATAGTCAGCCACGATGGACACTCTTTTGCCCCAAACTTTGTTTATATGTTCACTTTTTTTTAATGGGGGAAAAATGAACATTGTTTAAAAAGTATTTGAATACGCTCTTGAAATAGTATTTCAGTTATGGCTAAAGCCTCTCTCTAGCTCCACTCCCCTACTCAGATATTCCTCTTCTCCAAAATCAGTAGTCATTGGGATTTGGCATGAATCTTTGCACCTTTGCTTTTTTTGCTTTGGACCAGGCTGCCTAGGTTTGAATCCTGGCTCTATCACTTCCTATCTGTAGGCCTTAAACTCCATGCCTCAGTTTCTCCATCTGTAGAATGGGATAATACTGCCTACAGCATAAGGACGTCATGAGGAATGAATTAGTCCGAAGTGCTTAGAACAGTGCCTGGCATAGAGAGAGCAGTCAGGGAATACAGCCATTGCAGGTAAACAAAATATATCATGCTGTTTTATGTGTTTTGATTTTGATACATAATGTACTACAGTATACATTTTTCTTCAACTTAATTTTTTTCATTTGACTTTTGAAGTCTAGCCCCAAGGATACACATCTAATTCATTCCTTTTAACTGTAGTATGATATTCCATCTGTATTCATTCCCCTATTGGTGGTCATTGAAGTTCTTGCTTTTCAAAAAAAAATTGCAAATAACGGCAAAGTGAACATTCTAGAGCAATGTCTTTGTGCATTATTATGTAGGATTATTTCTCTGGGTTCATATCTAGAAATGAAATTGCTGGGTATATGCATTTCTGTTTACTGCCAAATTGCCTCCCAAAGTCTCCCTTTAATTAAGTACTTGTAATGATTTCCTAACTGATGGCTCCTCCTCCCATCTCAATTCACTCCCCCATCTTCAACACTGTCACCAGGATCTTTATTATTCAGAAGTACAATCCTGTGATTTCTTTTTTTTTTTTTTTTTTTTTTTGCGGTACGCGGGCCTCTCACGGTTGTGGCCTCTCCCGTTGCGGAGCACAGGCTCCAGACGCGCAGGCTCAGCGGCCATGGCTCACGGGCCCAGCCACTCTACGGCATGTGGGATCCCCCTGGACCGGGGCAAGAACCCGTGTCCCCTGCATCGGCAGGCGGACTCCCAACCACTGCGCCACCAGGGAAGCCCCTGTGATTTCTATTTTTGAAATCTTTCAGTGATTTATCACTGCTTAGAGAAAGCTAGAATTCCTTAGTATGGTATCAAGAACCTTTAATTTAATCTTTCCTGATTCTCTTAGTGGACCACCATCTCCCCACATTCATCTACATTTCAGGTACACTAAGTGTTGTTGGGCAAGGGAAAGGGGAGACTGATTCTGGGCAAGCCCCAACAAATGACCTAGGTATATAGGTAGAAAAAGTTTTAACAGTGGACCCATTCTGTAGCCAAGTTAATTTACTTAGGTAAACAATGTCCTATATGTTGGAAAAATGATATCTATGGGTATTATGCTCATAAGTTTATGTTTAATATTATTAGGTGAAGTTTTTAGTTGGGAGTCTTAATTCTATCTTTTTTCCAAGGGTAGAATTCCAAAGACACTTTCCATTGGTCGCAATCTATCGACTGGTTTCTTAAGAATTTTATAGCTTTCACCTGCAGATAATATAGTGTCTTTTAGGATCTTCCTGAACCAGACTTGTAGTTTATTTAAGAGTTCTGAAATTTGTAATGCCAAATGTTATTATTAGCATTGAACGGGAGCATTGTTTATTTGGTGGGAGGCTGGGAGAGAAGGGTGATAATTCGTTGCCCATCTACTATATTTAGGTTAGCATGTATTGTTTTTCTAGTATACTCACACATCTGTTGCCATTTTGTATGTGAAATATATACAGTCAACTTTGATGTGTGGTAATACAGAACAGGAAAGCTCAAATTAACTACCTAGTATTTTACAAATAATCTGCATCCAAATCTCCCCTCCCTCCTTCCCTCCGCCACCCTCCTCCAGAGCTGAAACAGGAGGTAAAACTTAACTGGTTTGAGTTACCTGTTTTATTCTGCAGCCACTGTTATAAGAGTACCAAGTAAAAAGTCAAGTGACTAATAGGCTGGAATACTAAGCCTGGTGTCCTGATTTGATTAATCAAGGCTTGTTTATATTGGTTTAAGAACCTCTAAATTGAACCTGGGTTTGTTTCCAGATTATTTCTATCTGAAAAAAGAACATTACCACTTATTCCATAGCCTTAAAGGTTTGTCTTATGTACATATACTCAGAACTTTTACTTTTAAAAAAGATGTTGCATAGTATAAAGTAAAACAGGTATTCACAGATATGTGAATTCAGTAAGCCTTGAGATAACAGAAAGTTTGAGGAAAAAATTTATCTTTATAAATATATTATAGTTTCTAATTTTTAACCCTGAAGATGGTCCATTTAGAATAACTTACCTTAAAAATGTGCATGTTTTTGCAGTAGTATTTAAAAGTAAAAAAATAATGACCTTTTATGTAACAGTTATGTTTTTTAAATCTATTTGAGTCTAAGTCCATGAGAAGTTTGCTTTTTGCCTAGAGCTCATGCTAAAAGCATGTTGGGTTAGGATTATAATAGGATAATAGGATTATAATTTAGCAGTGGCTTGCACCCTTTTATCTCTATGTCATTCATACGTTCAGTATACTGTTTCGCATCTGTCTTTCCAGGTAGTAGTTTAGGGATCATAGATCGTAGATCTGGGGGATGCGGAGGAGTGGCGGTAAGTGCGTGCAAAGCTTTTAAATTAGGGGACAGTTACCCAGTCAAGTTTGTGTTTTAGAACAATAACTGAGGTAGGATAAATGAATGGATATATTGCAGGGGAGAGAGACTAGATTAAGGAAGACTGATTAAAGGGCTTTTATCGCAACCTAAATGAGAGATGAAAGCCTGAATCATCATAGTGGCAGTTGGATCAGAGAATTGGAAGAAAGAAGTTTCTAAGTTAAGGAACTTGGTGATAGCATTAAAACAATAGAATGTAAGGGGCCTGATTTTCCTAACTCATTTCTTTATGAAGGTGCAACAATACATACTCCAAAGATTTTTGAAGGGGATGGTTCTGTGACCTTTTACTTAGTGATCCTCCTTACTCCTGTCACACTTGGGTGTTGGTGAACAAGAGCATTGTGTTGATGACACATTAGTTGTGACATTTAATATTAAAATAACAAAATCCTTTCCTGGACAGAAGGTATTTTTGGTTGTTTTTAGTATTAAGAAATCTGAACACCTTTTGAAGTGAGTAGGTAGTAAAAGACAATGAGTGTTTTTAGATCTTTACCTCAGAATATATAATTTATATTTATAATATATAATGCTAAAAAAGAATATATCATTTAGTGCTAAAAAAGGAAACTTTCTTAGAAGTCTTCTAAGAGGTCTGAGATGTCTGTGGGAAATTTGAAATAAATTAGTAGTCATACATTTTGATGTAATATAACCAATATGTGTATTTCCTTTCAAGTAAAATGTAGTTTCATAATTAAAAGCCACACCTTTGGTTACCCTATGTATCTTCTTTACTGATGAAGCTGAAACTACTCTGGGGTACCTGTTGTCCCAGATCTTCGCATGAATTGCTTAACAACAAGCCAGGAAACTGGCTTCTGCTAGTTTGTATTATGATCTAGTATCTCCAGTTACTTCACTAATACTTCTTGAAATTCTCAAAAGCAATATCATCAATTTGATTTGGAAAAAAACCCCAAATGCCATAGAGGAATGTATTTATCTGTTGCTGCATAACAAATTACTCCCAAATTGAGCAGCATAAAACAACAAACATTTATTAACTTAAAATTTCTGAGGACCAGGAATTTGGGAGCCGCTTAGCCAGGGTGGGTCTGCTCAGGAAAGCTTGACTGGAGCTGGAGATGGGATCCTTGGAAGGCTTACTCACATGGCTCTTGGCAAAAGGCCTCAGTCCCTTGCTGGCTGTTGGCAGGAAGCCACAGTTCCTTGCCACGTGTACATCTCCGCGGGGCTGCCCGAGTGTCTTAATGATACGGCAGGTGGCTTTCCCCAGTGCAAGTGAGCCAAGGAACAGGTCACTGAGGAAACCACCATGCTCTGTCACCCAGTCTTCTGCTGTATTCTGTTGGCTTGAAGTGAGTCATAATGACCAGGCCTCACTCAAGGGGAGGAGATTCCTTCTTGATGGAAGGAATTTCAAAGAAATTTGTGAGCATATTTTATTTTATTTTTTTGGCTGTGTTGGGTCTTCGTTGCTGCGCACGGGCTTTCTCTGGTTGCGGCAAGCTGGGGCTACTCTTTGTTGCAGTGCGCCGGCTTCTCATTGTGGTGGCTTCTCTTGCTGTGGAGCACGGGCTCTAGGTGTGTGGGCTTCAGTAGTCGCAGCACGTGGGCTCTAGAGTGCAGGCTCAGTAGTTGTGGTACATGGGCTTAGTTGCTGTGAGCATATTTTAAAACCACATGTATTTGGAAGTTAGACAATAAGGTGCAGCATCTCCAATTCGAATGTAGATGCTGTCTAATCTAGTCTGCTTTTAAGGAGAATCCCCTCTAAATCAAGTCATTTCAATAAAATGCAGGCTATATTAAGTTAAATTTATAGATTAATGGTTCAGTGATATTTTTTCTAATTGGACTATTGGTAGATTTTTATATTAAAAGAACAAAACCTAAGCCTTTGGAGTTTGCTTCTCATTTGAAAGAGGAAAACAATATTACTTCCTTGTACGTGACCTAGTTTTCATTTATTTCTAAAGTACTTTATTTTCCTGGTGTAAGTGACCCACAAATAAGAGAAAAGAGAGAGTATGAGTTAGAGTTACTTATAGTGAGTGACGGGAGACATTTCAGCATTCACAGACCATTAAGTATGCAACTATGCTGATGTTTCTAAGATTAGGTACTGTATGAACCAGAGCCAGCCATGATGATGAGAATGATAGTAGCTAGCCTTTATTAGCACTTTCTATGTGCCAGCTTCTATTTCAAGTGAGTTATATTAGCTAATTCCAGCACCTTGTGGGGTAGATACTGTTACTACACCCCGTTACATAGATGTGGATGTGAGGCACAAAGGGGTTAAGAAACTTGCCATAGATCACACATCTAGTAAAAGGCAGGCCCAACATTCAGAGGGTGTTCTAAAGGTGCACGGTTCTTAGCATATGCTAAGCATTTGGTAACTGTTACAGGAGTGACTCAGCATATATAGCCACTGGATAAAGAGACATCAACATCTTTTTCTTACATGTTTTCTTACATGTGTTCAGTGGAGGGGGTGTTCCTTTGTTATGTATTCTACTTTACTGATTCTCTCAAGTTGCCTTTCTTATAACCAGTGTTCAGAGTAAGGGAATGTGTGCCAGGACAGTGTAGTGGTTAAAAGTGTAGGTTCAGGAGGCATTGGGCCCCTCTTCCAAATCTAGTGCCATTGCTGATTAGCTTTGTAAGCTTGGAAGAATTTTCTGACCTTTGTTAGACTACGGTTTTCTTGTTTATAAGATGGGATAATAAGAATACTTACTTTAAAAGAGTAGTTGTGAGCTTTAAGTGAAATAATGCATGTATTGTACCTGGCATATAATAAGCGTGAATAATTGATAGCTATTATTTAATTCTTGTGTTCATTATAATAATGATACTCTATTTTGATCCTCTGTTTTATAGAGGATCCTCTATTTTATAGATCCTCTATAATCTCTATTTTCTTCTACTTTGAATGAGGATAGTGACTTCCTTAGGGTGTAAAACTGCGCTGTTTTTGCAAAGTAAGATTTAAGATTTATTTCTGTTACGCTTACGGAGATTTTTTAAAGCCATATTACAGCATCTCCTGTTTTTCTTTCTGGGCTTTCATTTTGGCCATCGAGTCCGTTTGAACTCCTTTCTCAGGGAAGCAGGAACCCTAGCGCCTGGGCTGTGGGAGTGCTCTAATTTGAATCCTTGACTGACTGAGTTGTCATTGTAGAGGGACTAAGGCCGACAGGGAGAAACCAGATTAGGTTGGTAGGTTTGAGAGACAGAAGTAGAACCCTTAAGAAATTCCCTGAGCCAGAGAGAATGTGTGCAGTTCCTTATAATAGAGCCCCCACACCTTTTAATAGATGCTGTTAACACATTCGGTTATCTTTTGTGGTGTGGTTATTTGCATTCTTTGCAAACTGTGTTTTTTAACGGCTGTACAGAAATAATATTTGGGATACAGTTTTTTGATAAGCATGACATTGTTAAAATAGCATAAAAAGCTTTAAAATGTCAAAGTTTATAGTTACCTATGTGATGGTTCTCTAACAAAAACATGCGTTTTCTTTTCAGCTCTGCCTACTGGATGGCAGTTTCCCTCATTTCATTTTTAGGTTTAGAAGCATCAACTGGAATCGATTTACATTTGAAAATTGGACTTGATACTGTGGCTTTACTAGCAAACAAGCAATGTCATCTAATGAACAAGAAAGGCTCTTCTGTTATAATGGAGAAGTCCTTGTTTTTCGTTTGTCTAAAGGAAATTTTGTAGATGAAGGGCCTACAAAAACAACTGTGTTACATGTCAGAAGAATGGTATTTGACAGAGGAACAGGAGTATTTGTTCAGAAATCCACTGGATTCTTCAGGATAAAAGAAGAATACTCTCATTTAAGAATTATAGGTTGCAACTGTGTTTCAGATTTCAGAACTGGAATTAATCTGCCTTATATTATGATACAGTGCATTAAAAAGAGTAACGTTTTCAGATATTTTCTACTATTTCTTCACAGTACCAATAAATTTGAAAAGCGTTTGAGTTTTAGCCTACACTGTGAGTTGAAGGACAGCATAAGGATCCTTAATGGCCCTTTAGTTTTATGGAGACATGTCCAAACATTCTTTTATATCTCTTCCCAAACTGGCAAAGTTGTTACTATGTCCATTAAGTTTTCCTCTATTGAGTGGGCAGGGGAGATTGAAAATGTAGGTATGGTTTTGTTAGGACGAAAGAGATGTAACTTATCTGAGGAAGGATGTACCCCACAGCCTTCAAAATCAGACTATGCAACTTGGAATACTCAATTTTGTGTATACTCGCTCGAAAGGGAAGAAGTAATAAGTGATACATACATTATCCCTCCTGTTTATACCAGTGTGATAACATGTGTGCATGTCTGTGCAACTGAGATTGTCAACAACCGGTTAAGAATGTCGCTGATTGCTCTTACTCAAAAGAATCAGCTGATTTCATTCCAAAATGGGACTCCTAAAAGTGTGTGCCAGCTTCCGTTTGGAGATCCTTGTGCAGTTCAACTTATGGATTCAGGTGGAGGAGACCTCCTTTTCGTCATATCCTTTAGGGCCAGTGATGCTTGTGCTGTTTGGGAAAAGAACTTTCAGGTATGGTACCTTTTTTTTTTAAAGAAGATGTTGGGGGTAGGAGTTTATTAATTTATTTATTTTTGCTGTGTTGGGTCTTCGTTTCTGTGCGAGGGCTTTCTCTAGTTGTGGCAAGCGGGGGCCACTCTTCATCGCGGTGCGCGGGCCTCTCACTATCGCGGCCTCTCTTGTTGCGGAGCACAGGCTCCAGACGCGCAGGCTCAGTAGTTGTGGCTCACGGGCCTAGTTGCTCCGCGGCATGTGGGATCCTCCCAGACCAGGGCTCGAACCCGTGTTACCTGCATTAGCAGGCAGATTCTCAACCACTGCGCCACCAGGGAAGCCCCAGGTATGGTACTTTTAATCATTCAGTTGGCACAGTCTTAGACCTACTAAGCATCCCTGTGCTTCATAGGGTTCATCCTGGAGTCTGATTATCCAAATCAATTTTTAGTGCTGCACTAAAAAGAAAATCATATATGTTACATCAGTCCTTTTTCTTAAAATTATCTGAATATTACTTGATAAGGATTTTGCCTTGCGATTTTGAGTCATAAAACCCTTGAGTTTGGGGGAATACATAAATACATAACAACAATTATCTATTTATTTGTCTTTTACTATAACTTTTTAATTTTCATGAGTTGGTAATAATTGGCTTTGTATTTTTACTTAGAACAAGATCATTAACCTTTCTAGAAAACTCAAATCAGTTGTTGAGCTTTTTTTATTTTTATTTATTTATTTTTTTTTGCGGTACGCCGGACTCTCACTGTTGTGGCCTCTCCCGTTGCGGAGCACAGGCTCCGGACGCGCAGGCTCAGCGGCGATGGCTCACGGGCCCAGCCGCTCCGCGGCATGTGGGATCTTCCCGGACCGGGGCACGAACCCGTGTCCCCTGCATCGGCAGGCGGACTCCCAACCACTGCGTCACCAGGGAAGCCCAGTTTTTGAGCTTTTTAAAAGTTGGTCATTATCATTTTAAACTTAAAATGAAATCTAGAGGAATTCCTTGAAATCTATCATTGTCCCTTTAGAGAAAAATAATTGTTCTCCAGAGAAAAGTGATGGGTTAATTTTTCTAAAAACCGTTGCTTAGAGAATTTCATTATGTTACATTTTGAAACTCAGAGTTGTCCTTTGAGCAAGCATTCACATTTTATCTATATGTAGTCATGTCTTTTAATGTAAGGTTGGGAAATTGCTTTAAAATACTCACTGGTATTTGAGCATTCAATAACAAGTAAAAAGGTGCAGAAAATGAAAAGGAAGTTGGAGGATTATAACTGTGCGTCTCCGATAATATTTCTCTGACGCTGGTGTTTTGTTAACATTGCGTCCTCCTGGCTTAAGATGTTTATCAGCACATTCATTTCTGTGATATGAAGTGTTTATAGTTTAAGATCTTCCAAAGTAGTTTTTTTAATACATTATACAATCTTTTAAGTTCCTGTGCTGCTTTGGGAAAAAAAGCAGATACTGCCTTACTTGATGTGCCCTGTCCATTTAATTAGAAGCTCAATTAAATTTTCTATCACAGGACTTCCCTGGTGGTCCAGTGGGTAAGACTCCGTGCTCCCAATGCGGGGGGGCCCGGGTTGGATCCCTGGTCAGGGAACTAGATCCCGCATGCTGCAACTAAAGATACCATGTGCCACAGCTAAGAAATTGTCTCTGCAAGTTTTGACAAGTATCTATGTAGCAGGCATTTCAAAATTGAGATCATTGTCAGGTATATGTGAAACAGATTGTGGTGTGTTGTAGATAGAAAGAGGCTAATATGTTCTAGAGGTGCGATGTCTTATACGGTAGCCACTAGCCGCAGGTGGCGATTCAACATTTGAAATGTGGCTGGTGTGAATTAGAACGTGCTGTCCATGTCAAATACACACCAGATTTCAAAGGCTTCGTAAAAAATGGAAATAAAATATCTCTTTAATAATTTTTATTGATTATATTGAATTGAAATAATATTTTAGGTAGATTAAATAAAATAAGTTTCACCTTTTTACTGCTACTAGAGAACTTTCTTTTATTGGCTACTGGAAAATTTAAAGTTATATATGTGCCTTGCATTTGTGGCTCACGTATATTTCTTTTGGATGACGCTATTCTAGAGCTAGAGATTGCAGGCTTGTGTGTGCATGCATGCGTGCACAGCTCTATGGTGTTTGCGTGCTGAGCACATTCTTATTACCAGTGTCTCTTCACATGGTTCATTATAGTCCATGCTATTCATGGTGGGGCAGTGGGAGGAAGGGAGTATATGAGTTTACAGCTTTCTCCCTGCATGAGTGAAAAATCACTGCTTTGGAATTAACCTTATAGGGGAAAGATTGATATTTCATTATATAGATTGAGAGTCTTATGTTCTTGCTGTAATGCAGGCTACCCTCCACCTAGAGGATGATGTATCCATGCGGGATTCTAAGTGGGAGTTTCAGCTTTTCTGCCTGAGGGAGAAGGGATTTCTGATCCCCATGGTGTTAGTTTTCTAGGGAACCAATCTGGAAGCTTTCAGCTTTATGGATCTTTAAGAAGTTGTCTTCTGTTTTAAACTTGGGGTGTCACGTTCTTGTATAAACCTAAGAAATCATTTCATTAGGCTAGGATGATTCTAGGTGCCCTACTATTAGGATCCCTCCCCTTCTGTGCCCCTCATAATGACTGTTTTGTCCTACCAGAGTTTAGGGTATTAATTAATTTCATATGGACTCTTAAACGTTATTCTGCTTTGAGAGCTCTTAAAGTGTTTGCTAGTACCGTCTAGTTACCTAATGCCACTGAATTCCTTGTTTAATTGGTTTGATCATAAATACATATCCACTAAGGCTTATGGGAGTGAGGGTCATCCTTAAATTAACCGGTTAGAGAAAGAATCTTCACTAGAGTTAGTCATGAGAAGTGTTAGAATTTATAAATTATAAACTTTTAATATAGAAATCAGGAACGTGACAGTCCCTGGACAAATGTTGATAAAGAAATGTCAGTACCTTGCTATTTATAAATTGATGACTCCTTATGTCTTCTCATCTCCCAATATCTTTATTTTAGTTTAGTTTTTAGTGTTTACCCTACCATTTTCATGGCTTGTTTGTAAGATTGAAGATGACAAATTAGAGCTACGTGCAACAAAAGGATTTAGCTTACTTCACATCTGATTTTTTTCTTCTCTATTCCTTCTTTAACACTCTCTTTCAGGTTGCTGCTAAGTGGGAGAAAGTTAGCTCAGTACTGATAGATGACTTTCTTGGAACTGGAACTGAACAAGTACTGCTACTTTTTAAGGACCCCTTGAATTCAGATTGCCTCAGTTCCTTTAAAATAACAGACCTGGACAACTTAAACTATTCAGTAAGTTCTGTTTACTTTTTATGCATTACTTAAGAACACTTTAGAAAATTTGAGCTCTTTAAGGCTTTTGACTTACCCTTTAAATATTTTTGATTTCATACTTAAAGTAAGCTTTTAGAACTTTAAAACTACATACATTGAATCTTTTAAATAGTACATTAACTCTTCTTTCAACAGATGTTATACAAATTGACTTTTTAAAGATATTTATTTTTATACAGCAGGTTCTTATTAGTTATCTATTTTATACATATTAGTGTAGGTGTTTTTGTTATAAATTTGGAATATAGTGTATCTGGTATTCACTCAAGTGACAATAATACTGTAAATTAACTTTATCGTTGCTTCTGAAAAGCACATTTTATACCAATAAACAAGATAATATTGGATTAATTAAGGAACAAAATAAAGCGAAACTACTTTACTAAAAGAAGTAACAGTTCATAATATCTTAAGATTTTGAGCATAAGGAAAATAATACTCTGGAAGTTTCAGATCTATATAAAACATCTCTGAGCCTCAGGGTTTTTTTTTTTCTGTTTTCTTTTTCCATTAGTAAAATGAGGATAATTGGTATTTTCTCTAGTTATGGGATTTTATAAAAGCCTAGTAAGCTGATACTTTTTTTTTTTTTTTGCGGTACACGGGCCTCTCACTGCTGTGGCCTCTCCCGTTGCGGAGCACAGGCTCCGGACGCGCAGGCTCAGCGGCCATGGCTCACGGGCCCAGCCGCTCCGCGGCATGTGGGCTCTTCCCGGACCGGGGCACGAACCCGTGTCGCCTGCATCGGCAGGCGGACTCTCAACCACTGCACCACCAGGGAAGCCCAAGCTGATACTTTTTGAAGCAGTATACAAATGTTAGGTGGGTGGTAATAGTGGAAATAATAATTTTTTCTCTAGTTATGAGAAGATGAGGGGGAAAATATGTATCTTGTCTTTTATATAACAATGTGTATTGTGGCACACTGCCTTTTGGATAAACTTTAATTGTATTTTGTTAATCTTAAGAATTTTCAGTTTATTTCAAAATTTCAGTTTTAGTGTATTGTTTTGTTTATTAGAGTGAATCATTGGATTACAATGAAGATGAGTTATTTGACGGCAAAGAGAATTATTTGGTGGTTCCACCTCTGGAAAGAAGATTGAAAGTTAGTGTCTTTGCTTTCTCCTTTTGCTTTTTTGGATTATTGCTGTTCTAAATGAAGGAAAGAACATTGAAAGAAAGGTCCTTAAAGTATAAGAAACTGAGTGATTGGGAGGGAAAAATATGGTACAGGTATCCCCTGCTTTTTGAAAGTTCGCCTTATGCCACTTTGCTTTATGCCACTTTGCTTTTACGAAAGACCTGCGTTAGCACCTGTTTTTGCTAACCAAAAGAAATCCAAAGAGGACTTTCGCTTTTATGAAAAAAGGCGAAAGCGAAAATAGCGTTCAGCGTTTGTTTTGTGATGAGCCGTTACACCTCGCGTCCCGAGAAGCGAGAGTAACCCCGCCAAGCTCCTTCCTGGGGACTGAGTTTGGCATCTCAGCATCCAGCTGCCATAGCTTTGACCTGTGTCTGTGAGCACCCGTGCTTTATCTCCCATTTTTTTTGTGCATCCCTTAGCAAGATGTGTCCTAAGGTAATTGCTTCTTTGCTTTACATCATTTCATAATGGCTTTCAAAAGGTTTCATAGGCATGCTCTACTTTTG
This sequence comes from Phocoena phocoena, assembly GCF_963924675.1. Classification (NCBI taxonomy): domain Eukaryota; kingdom Metazoa; phylum Chordata; class Mammalia; order Artiodactyla; family Phocoenidae; genus Phocoena; species Phocoena phocoena. Next base: position 11,837,808 of record NC_089240.1, on the reverse strand, counting down.
GGTAGTGGGGAAACCTGTATTTCAAAGGATCTATTTCCTTTTTTGGTACCTCTGTAAAAGCTATTATGACATTACTTATAAATGTGTCATCTAAACATGATTCCTTTATGTCGTAAGATTATGTAAATTTAATAAGCCTTATAAGGTAAAATAGAGGCTGACTTTTGAAAACACATTCTTCCTAGTTTTTAGGATCAGCATACCATAACTCTTTTAAAGGAGCAGCAAATATGATGAATCATGACATGTTCTAAACATGATCAGTTTACCTTCAAGTTTTCCATACAAAGCTCTCTAAGTTTTTGATTTTTTTTCCAAATGTATGAAGGTAACACACATTCCCTGTAAAATACTCAGACTATGCCAAGAAATATTCAAGAGATACTAACAATTACCTATGATTCCACTACTGTGATATAACCAATTTTAACACTTTGACTTGCATATTCTTGTTGATGTTTTTAATGAATATATACAAGTTTACATGGAAATGTGATTATAAGATGCCTGTTCTTATGTAACCTGCCTTCTTTCATTCATAAAAATTTTCCAATATACAGAAAATTCATAGAATAAAAGTGATTATCTCTAGTCCCCATGTAGATTCAACTATTGTTACTTTATAAAAAATCACATTTCCTCATCTGTTTCTGCTTGTGTGTGTGTGTGTATGTACATGTATTTGTACGTTTTTGCAGAACCATTTGAAAGTTACAAATCTTCTAATACTTCACTCCTCTGTGTTTTAGCAGGAATCTCCTAAAAATAAAGACATTCTCCTATGTAACCCCGATACCATTACTTGCTTAGAAAGTTAGTATAATAATCTCTTCATCTTATTTACTATTCAGTCCATATTCAAATGGCTTCAATTGCCACAAAAATGTTTTTATATGGCTGCTTTTTTCAGGATCCGATCAGTTTACACTTGCACTTGATTATATATGTCTCATTGGTCTTTTCATCTAGAATTATGCCCTCTCCCTGTTTTGCAAAGAGTGACACTAATGAGGAGGCCAGGCCAGTTGTCCCTCCTTTCTGATTTGTCTATTTCTTTGTGTTGTCATTTATCTTTTTCCTTTATCCCTGGCAAAGTTTTTTGGTGAAGGGCCAGATAGTAAATATTTGTACTTTGCAGGCCCTTTAAAAGTTTTTTTTGCAAGTATTTTAATATTAAAGTGAATTCAGTAAATGCTTAGTGAACACATATTAGATGTGAATGTAAACAGTAGATAAATAAAACATAATGGACATAGAACCATAAAGGAAGAGGTTGATTACATTAAAAACTTCTGTGCTCCAAACAAAGTAAAATAAATAAAAAGGCAAATTATATAAAAAGAAATTGGAACATATTTGACAAAGGATTAATTTTCTTAATATAAATAGGCATTATGCTAAAACAGTATTGAGTTTTGGGGGGTTTTTTGCGGTACGTGGGCCTCTCATTGTTGTGGCCTCTCCGCCTGTTGCGGAGCACAGGCTCCGGACGCGCAGGCTCAGCGGCCATGGCTCACGGGCCCAGCCGCATCATGGCATGTGGGATCTTCCTGGACCAGGGCACGAACCCGTGTCCCCTAGCATCGGCAGGTGGACTCTCAACTACTGCGCCACCAGGGAAGCCCTAAAACAGTATTGTTGAGTATGTAAAGTGGTCCAACCTCCTCAGAAGGAAACTTGTTACAGCTATTAAAATGTGAATTGCACATATCTTTTTACTCTTGCAGTTTCACTTCTAGAAATCTGTTCTAAACATATACTTATACATGTAAGCAAAGCTGATTTTACAGGAACGTTTAAGTAGTAGTAATAAACAAAGTTCAATCAAAATCTAAATATCCATCATTAGGAGTATGGTAAATATGATATAACCGAACCATGGAATAGTGTGCAGCTGTCAGAATGATTAAGGTACCTCTTTATACGGATTGTTAAATGATGCCAAAATAATTTAATTTATGAAAGCATGACTTTTAGAAATTCCACTTCTGGTAATATGTCATTTAATTTATTTGGATCAACTCTGATGATAAAAACAACTTAAAATGATAGATGAAATATGTTTTTAATATATTCTTAAAAGCATCAAAAAGCTGGAAATATAAGAATAAATTAGCAGGCCAAACTCTAAAGGCTGGAACCCAGGGAGGCAAGCAGAACACTGATGCTACTATTGCCGTGGGAGCATTTGTATTTAATATAAAGCAAGAGTGCCCTAGTCACCTGGCAGAAACAACATAAAATCCTCTCTAGGAATACACATTTATCCTAGGTCTCTTCTGAATCTCACAAGTAATTTTTGAAAGAAAATGAGCCACCTACAGAATAATTAAGCACATGAAGAAACAAGGCATCATGATTAATTTTTCACAGAAAATAACCATTTCTATAAACTAAAATTAAATTGAAATTTAAAAAAACAGATGAGTTTAACAGTTGACTCAGAGATGTGGAGCAAATAAGCAAACTAGACTGTTAAGAAAATTATCTAGAAGGTATCAACAGAGACAAAGAAGGAAAATCTGAAAGAAACAGAGAGGGAAGGCAGGGACGTACGAGAGATAGCTGAGCGTCCATGTTGTTTCAAGTATCCACATGCTACCACTAGCTCTCAATGTGGCTCAAAACATTTCTAAGCGCTGCAAGGCCTTTTAGAGATGAACAAATCTACCTCTCCGCCATTTTGCATACAAGGAAGCAGATGGAGAGCCAGAAATGTGAGGTAGCTTGCAGAGCTAGAGCTAGAGTTCGGCTCACTGTTCTTTCCCCTATGCATTTTATTTTCCAGCCACTTGTTGGAGGGGATAAGGAGAGGCCAGGACCTTGGAGACACTTGTGCCTAGGTACAGGAATGTTCACAGCAGCATTGTTTGTAATGCTCCACAGCTGGGCATAACCCAGCTGTCCATCAGCGGGAGGAAGGAGAGGGGAACTGGTGTAGTGAGCCGATGGGATGCTACAGAGCAGTGAAAGGCATGAGCTGCAGCTACTAGCGACAAATAGATGACTCGAAAAGCGATTACATACAGAACGATTCCACTTATAAAAGTTCAGAAGCAGAACACACACACAGACTAAACATATTCTTTAGGAGTTCATATGATGATGGTAAAATGATGAAGACCAACAAGGAAGTTATCCTGAAAGGCCAGGGTAGTGTTGCCTCCGGCAGAGAGAGGTTCTCTATTGGAGAGGGCCCATGGGCTGCTCCTAAAGTGCTGCTTTTTTGACCTGGGTGTGGTTCCAGGGGTATCTACTTCATCATTAGTCTATGAACTGCTTTTTTGTCTTGCAAACTCTTCTGCACGTATGAAAGAGATCACAATAAGAACAGGAAAGCAAGATTCAGTGTCACGCAGTGCAGTGTGCTCCTCTGTTTGGTTTGGGGTAGGTCTTGTTTATGAGGAGGAGAATGAAAGCATACCTTAACATATACATGGAAAAGTTCTGGAAAGGTAAGCAATCTTTTGGCTGTGCAAATGGGATTGAGGGTCTAGGAAGGGAAGGTGAGATGTCTTTTTATGTTGTTTAAATTTGTTATCATGGGCTTATTTTCATCATTTTCTAACAAAACTTGTAACAACATAGAATATTTAAGAAGTCTAATGACACACGATTTATTCCTGGAGTGAGGGTCATGCTGAAGAGAGTAGGGAAGAGAGACCACGGATAATTTCTGAGGGTGCCCTCATTGTCATTCTGCCTGTGTAGCCTTCTCTTCCACTCTCTGCCCCTCCAGCAGCTTCACACTTGGCTCTCCACCCCAGACAGGTACATCTCACGGCCTCACAGTCGTGAGTTACTTGGCCAATGAATGATGGAACGTGAATGACGTGGAGCCCTCGGAGGTAGGCTAACAGATGAAGTTTTAAAACGTTAGGTAGACACTTTACGTGCTTTGTGCACCGAGGGAAGATAGAATTCAGTCTTTACTCTCCAACTTCTATTCATTGATAAAAGGAAAAAGAATTTATCTGCCTTAAAATGTAATTTAAAAGAAAGGCAAATGCAGGCTGCATCTTGTTTTTTTCAGTCTAGAAGAACATGTTATATTAAAAGCTGAATTAATACTTAACAGTCTCAGATATCCATCTGAAATGAAGCCGCTTCTAAATGTTCAGTGACGCGACTCTTTTTAAATTTTCAGGAGTAAAATATATTTCATGAATGTTTCATCCTTAGTGCTGAAATCTATTTATCTAGTATAATAAAAGGAATGGTTTGCTGTTTGCCCAGTTCAGAGCCAGTTTTTACCCCCTGATAGTTAAGACTGGACCCGAGCATTGAGTTTATTTGCACAACAATTAACGTGTGACAGTTACATGTTACCTTTAAAATTTTGCTATAAAGGTCATATGAACAGAGGATTTCAGGCAGTATCAAATCAAAGGTAAGCATTTCTGTTCATAATGATACGTCTTGCTTTTTGAAGCAGAAATTATTTCAACAAGCAAAACAGTTTTCTTGTTGGAGTAGGAGTGTTGGTAGGCCTTGCTTTTTAGTAATATTGATTGGACTTATTCATATTGATTCATTACTTAACTCACTAGTGAAACAGATGCAAATACATTGGCATTCTCTCAATTTGATATGTAAACTATTATAATTATTTGCTGTGTTTATTTTCCTTTGTAATTAGAGACTCAAATTTTGTAAATAGTTTTGCTCTGAGACGTATTCTTTACTTGTTTGTAGAAAAATGAATTAATAAGCAAATTTGGAGAAAATACTTACTGAATTATTGGTACGTTCGGTTTCATTTATTGTGTCTCTGGCAATGATTTTTCTTTATACTCTACAGGTTGGTTTGGTTTCTGTTCAGGAATTACAGCAGCATCTCTTGCTTAAGGAAAAAATTATTTCAAAATCTTACAAGGCTTTAATGAACCTGTTTCAAGGGAAAGATGATAGTACATCAAGTGCAGAGGAGGTAAACTTGATCATGTGACCGTTTTATCATTTTATGAATTGAAAACCTATAAGCTATTGAAGAGTTCTATAAATGAGAATATTGGAATATATTAGAAAATGCTGCACAATGGATCAAGAAGCAAAGTGGCAGGGATTATGTAATGGTGGGCTTTTATGACATTGAAAACTATTTGGTTAAAGAGCCAAATATTTTACCAATTTGCAAATTGTTCTGTAGGATATTAAAATCTCAGTTATCAGGAACCTCGGGGAACAAGTCCTTTTGTTTAAACAAGGTTTAAATATTAAACTGTTTTATTTGTATAGTTTGAATAGAAATTACTCCTAAGTGAATTACAGTTAACCCTTGAACAACATGGGGGTCAGGGGTGCCGACCCTACACGCAGTGAAAATCCACAAGTAACTTTACTGTGGGCCATATGTATCCCTGGTTCCCCATCTGCAGATTCAAGCAACTGGTGATCGAGTAGTACTGTAGTATTTACTATTGAAGAAAATCCACATATAAGTGGACCTGCGCAGTTCAAACTCCTTTTGTTCAAGGGGCAATTGTATATGTTTTCTGACTTCTTAAACAGAATATACTGAGTATTATTTTACCTTGTATTAATGGTGACATAATTTCATCATTAATATAATTATTCTTTTAGTCTGTTGCATGGTTCATTTCTAAGGATATTTATTCCTCTACTTAATGTCCCTAAATTGCTATGCTCTTCTAGTCCTCATATCTGCTTTTTATAATTTTACTCTGGTTTCCCTTGTGGTTGACCATCGTAAGAACCTCTTCAGGTACCTTGCAGTTACTTGTGCCAGTATAGTAATGTAGAAAGTGAGCAAAAACTGCTTTGACTTCATAAAAAATAGGATTTATGCACATTCGTTCCCTACAGAGAAAGATAGCATAGCAGAGTTACAGATAAATCAAGAAAAGCTGGACATAGATACACTTGAAGTTGCATTTTCTTCCCTCAAGGCACTTTAGTGCCTTGCTTTGACTCCCTTTAAGATTTACTGTTCTTGTAATGCTCTTTGCCTTGTGTCTGTATTTCGGTCTTAGCCATATGATGATTTTGGCCCAAAATATGATTCCATTAACGTAAAAAACAAAAGCACATCGTCTTGCATTTCTGTATTACTGTTCTCATCTCCTGGGAAACCTCATGCGAGTCCTTGTAGAAAGTCACTGTTCAAAGTCTTCCCATTTCCCTTCCCCACTTGACCCCGGTGATTTTGCCGGTGTTAGAAAAGGGGAAGAAATGTTACAAATTAGTGCATTGAAGCCACTGCGTACAAGGCACTGTTTGGGGCCCTTTACATTGTTAACTTTAAGAGCAATTCTGGCAGGTAATAAAAATTTCTGCGGGTTTCAGGTGAACAGCCTGCCTCAAATCTCACAGCTACTGGCAGAAGTGTCAGATTCCTAGGAACATGTTTCATTCACTGTAATGTAAGTGCCCATATCTTTTTTCAGTAATTACCACATAGAGGGGCAGTATAGAGTAGTGGTTAATGTGCAACATGGGCTCTGGAAGCAGTTGCCTCTGGTTCAGATTCCAGCTCTGAGTCTTGCTAACTGGGTGACCTGGGGCGAGGTACCTAACCTCCCTGTGCCTCAAGTTTCCTTATCTGGAAAATGTAGATAATAATACTACCGACCTAGGGTACTAGAGTTATTGTGATGGTTAAACAAATTGACGCATGAATGGCGTTTAGAACAGTGCCTAACATATAGCAAGCATTCAGTAAGTGTTGTGTATTATTATTATCATTACTCCTCCTCCTATTTCCATTTCTATTATAAATCCATATGTGTGCGGAAATAAGTGAGTGGCCTGGTCTTTAAGAAGAAAATTTTGGCATCAATTATACTAGAATTTTTTTTAAATAAGGAAAAATAAAAGAAGAAAATTTTAGCAATAATCGATCAGCTGTCCTAAGATAGTTTAATCACTGTTATTCATACAAAAGTTTCCAGTTACAGTTTAGAGTTAGTCACTGCTAAGATAAAGATTGGATTGTTCTCAGCATGCCTTGAGCACATATTGTGAGATTATTTTTCAAAATGGACTCCAGGTTTACATCCCTGCTGGCTCTGTGTTGGGTACCCAGAGCCCTGTTTACAGTCAGGCCATGCTTCTTAATCCAAGTAGATGGTTAATTATATGTTTTATAAGTTTTATTTTAGTGAATTATGTGTAATCTATAATATATTATTGATGATAATTTATTTTTAAATATGTAAGCCATAAGGCCCAGCCAAAAGCTGGTTTATATTTTTTTTTTAGTTTTGATACATTTGGCAGGTTTTTTGTGTTTTTTTTTTTTGTAATCAGTTATTTAAACATTTTTCCATAAGGAATGTCTTGCCACTCTTTGTGGTGAAGAAGAAAATCCTGTCTATACCTTTGATGAAAAGTTATCAGATAATTTTCAAGATTCAGAACAGCTAGTAGAGAAGATATGGTATCGTGTAATAGAAGATAGCTTGGTTGTTGGAGTGAAAACCACATCTTTGAAGGTGTAAGTAAATTCTAACATGATAACATTATCTTGATGCTCTACAACAGCACTGTCCAACAGAAATATAGTGCATGGAGGTATTTCATTCTAAATAATTACCAAAATCGACTCTTTTAAAAACTTAGTAGTTTTTTTTTTCTTGTTTAAGAGGAAAGGAGAAAAATCTACCTCAAAAATAAAATACAGGCATTACTTTACCTTTCCTTTCTCCTAAAAAAATTACTTCCTTAAGTCCAGCATATTTATAACGTCTTTGCTTTCCTATTTCAAGAGAAGTGCTATTACAGAATCTTTAAAAATGTGTTTGGCTTTTACACTTAATATTCTGATATATTTTACATTTGAAATGATGTTTCCTAGGAAAGGAGAGAATAAAACTTTTTGGTTGTTGTTTGTATGGCATTTAATCATCTGTTTGATTTTAAAGAATGAGCTTTTAGAGTAAACAGAGCTCTGTATTTTTTACAGGTCCCTGAATCATGTGACTTTATCGCTGTCAATGGATCAAGCCCCTAACTCCAGCTTTCTGCTCATTAAGTGTCAAAGTAGGGTGATCAAGTTGAGTAGGAAGTCTTCCCCAGTACCAGGCTCAGTGCCATATGAAATAGGATCAGAGGTAAAAAAAATCAAGTTGAGTGTTGATAGTGCGGAAGAGAAACAGGAAAGCATTGTTTTTGTACAACCATCTGAGAAAGAGTATGTGCAGATGATTACTGCTGTAACATCTCTTTCGCCACTGTTAGCATTCGGTAATTTTTGTTGCATTGTGCTGCTACAAATTAGAGAGAGAGACAATGGTAACCATTCTGCAACTCGTTATGTTCAGTGTGGCAGAATTGCTTTAAGTCTAGAAGATCTTTCAAGTGGAAAATACCTACTGACATTTCCAAAGAAGAAACCTATAGGTAATTTTTGTGGGTCCTTTTTAATCATATACCTAATAGAATCAGAAAATTTTAAGAACTCCCTTTATGTGATAATGGGCAGAGTTTAATGACAGCACTTGTGACATGTTTTTGCCATAGAACACATGGAAGATCTCTTTGCGCTTCTCGCGGCCTGGCACAGAGCTTGTTTTCAAATCATATCACCCAGCTATGCTCTGACTTCAATGAAGGTATGGCTCTTAGAACACATGGAATGTGAAGTTATCAAAGAATTTCCAGAAATTTGCTTTTGCAAAAGGCCAGGAAGCTTCTATGGGACACTCTTCAACTGGAAACAAAGAACACCATTTGAAGGGATTTTAATAGTCTATTCCAGGTAATGCACGTCAAATTGGAATTGGTCCAGGGAAGTGTGTGTGTGTGTGTGTGTGTGTGTGTGTGCACGCGCGCACGTGCGTGCGTGCGTGCAACAGGGATCCCCGTGGTAGTGTTCTATACCACTGTGGGACATGTCCAGGTCATCGCCTGGTACAACATGAATGAACAGGTGGTCTCATTTAGGAACTGAAGCCGTTTTGATTTTATGTTTGTTTTTGGCTTTTTGGTGGGGTTGATTAGGGCCTAATAATGACTTTAAGATTTCCCCTTACTACTCCCCCACAGTGAAGTTTTAAAAATATAATTTTGATCTTATTACTCAGAGAAAGAACTTTAATCAGGAAGCAACCTGATTAATACTAACTGAGTTGGTTTAGGATATGTATACGGCTGTTCCTCTGTATCCATGGAGGATTGGTTCCAGGACCCCAGTGGACACAAAAATCCACGGATGCTCGAGTCCTAGAGGACGGCATAGTATGGTCCGCCCTCCATACCCATGGGTTCCACATCTGCGATTCAACCAACCACGGGGCTGACCGTATTTGATTGCTACAGTCTGAATTATGTCAGTGACCACATGAATGCATTATTGATTCTGATGATTACTAAAGAGTTTAGAAATGAATATTAATTGATTACTACAGTATGTTGTACGTGACCATTTTTCACTGTCCTAAGTTGTGTAATATTGTGTTTGGTTTTTTATTCCAGGAATCAAACAGTTTTGTTCCAGTGCCTTCATAATCTCAGCAGCGTTCTCCCTATAAACAGTTTCTTCAAATATCTAAAATTAGGAAGTGAGGATTTCCTAATTGGTCATTTGGGATTAGCTTTGGAGAAGGAATTGGTTATCCTTGGTTCTTTTTCTTCTGCCTTAGTTAAGGTTGAAAGCAACTTGGTGCAGAGTTGTGAAGCAAGCAAAGAAAAGACTAGTGGTGATGTGGCTGCTTTATCAGACATAGAGGAAAGCATCCATGCCTACAGAAAAGAACTTCAGAGAGAAAAGAAGCAAAAGCTGGGGACGAACCTAAAAGTGAGTGGTGCCCTTTACAGAGAAATGACTTTGAAATTAGCTGAGGTTCAGCTGAAATCAGACCTTGCTGCCCAGAAAGTGACTGATTTATAATTACAATCTCGGCTTGGTTATATTTTAGAATATTTTCCCCTGCCAGAATGTTTTGGTCCTACTTGTTTTCATCTTACATTATATGCCTTCTCTGTAAAAGTAAAGATTGAGGCTTAGTGTAGAATCTTGAAGATGCACAAAATAGCATGCCTTAGAGCAGCACTTCTCACCTAGGCTCATTTTGCCTCCCAGGGGCGTTTGGCTATGTCTGGAGATATTTTTTGGTTGTCAAAAGTAGTGGCAGGTGGGGAGGGCAAGAGAGGGGTGCTATTCAGATCTAGTGGCTTGAGGCGAGGGATGCCGCTAAACTTGCTACACAGCACAGCACAGCCCCCGACAAGGGAGGGTCCAGCCCAAATGTGAGTAATGCCCGGGGTGGAGAAATCCTGCCTTAGTGTTTCCACTTAAGACACAGGTGATGGAACAATATTTTGTTCTAAATCTTCAAAAAACCTTAAGTAGCCCTTTTATTATACTCTGCTTAGTAAAACCTAGCATATAAAAATGAGCTTCAGGTCTTCCCTGGTGGCACAGTGGTTGAGAGTCTGACTGCCGATGCAGGGGACACGGGTTCGTGCCCCGGTCCGGGAAGATCCCACATGCCGCGGAGCGGCTGGGTCCACGAGCCATGGCCGCTGAGCCTGCGCGTCCGGAGCCTGTGCTCCGCAGCGGGTGAGGCCACAACAGTGAGAGGCCTGCGTACCGCAAAAAAAAAAAAAAAAAAGCTTCAAACGGATAAACAAGGTTGTCACGATTCAGAAGTTTCTGTAAATATCAAGCCCCTGTGGAAATTTAAATGGCAGAGTGTCTAGGTGAGACCATTATGGTGGAAACCCGTATTACATTAAATTTTCTTAGAAAGCCTCTATGAAGTCTATAGGCATGTGAAAATTTGGGGGCATTTCTTTGAAAAGCATCTCTCTTTCAAAAGGCTAAGCATACCTCATAGGCCACTATTTTTAAAAAATTGAAATTGCCTTTAAGCCATCTGAAATTCCAACTCTAGGCAAAGCTAAAATGTAAAATCCTAACTAAAGTAACTTAAAGAATATGGCACTCCTTAGGGACTGAGAAATTTAAAAGTAAGTGAAAATTCACTTCAGTTAAGTGATTTTTTAAGGGGTCCAGTGAGGCATTTCAAAGGGATAAAAATTCAACCTATTCTCTTTTCTTTTTGGAAAAAATAAGAATTCTGAAGTAATAAGAGAATGTCAGGAGAAGGAAAAAGACACAAAGGGATATGGGCCAAAAGGAATGTTTCTGATCCTTTTTGGTCTAAAATCCATAAGTGAGATGGAAGTTTCTGTCTCACTTGAGAGACATAAAGATGATTATAGAAACCGGCATTTCACACTTGCAGCAGTGAAGTGCTAATCCCCCCACCCCATGCCTCAGAAGTGCTTGTCCCTGATGATCTGGTGATGCAAGTGGGTTTTTGAGAAGCTAGGTTATTACTGTCTTGTCTCGGTTTTTATGGTTGTCCATATAATATGCTACCTCTTTTTTTAGTAATCCATTGCAAATTGAGTTCTATAGCTCGATTTCTATGAAATTTCAATGAAAAATATTTCAGACTTTCTGGAAATGAAAATGTGATAATTTCAGGATTAATTTTGGAAGTCAGAAAGCAATGTGTGTCAGTAGGTGTAGTGAAACTTCGCATGACATGTTCTGAAAGAACAACCAGGTAGAAAATATAGGAACTAAATTATAAAATGGAGGCTGTCAAAAAACTAAACAGAATTTGATTGTAATAGTTTATCTATAGAAAAGCTAGGATAATAAAAAAAATAGCATATTGCTTATTTTTTATTTATAAAAGCAAACAAAAGGTATTAATCTGTATGTACCAAATAACCTCTTTACAAGTGAGCTTTGTACTCCAGTATAATTTTGTTTTCTTTTTCTTCTTTTTCTTTTTTCACACACACACACTGTATTTTATTTTTACAAGAGATAAATAAACTGACAACAAGCATTGTAAATGGATGACTACAGCAAAAGCAACAATGATTGCAATTACCGAACACACTCATACTATGTCATAATATTGACATTCAGTCCAGTAATCCTCCACTGTAACAGCTCCTTTACTTTGCAGTGAAAAAATTTTTTTAACATCTTTATTGGGATATAATTGCTTTACAGTGGTGTGTTAGTTTCTGCTTTATAACAAAGTGAATCAGTTATACATATAACATATACATATGTTCCCATAACTCTTCCCTCTTGCGTCTCTCTCCCTCCCACCCTCACTATCCCACCCCTCCAGGCTGTCACAAAGCACCGAGCTGATATTCCTGTGCTATGCGGCTGCTTCCCACTAGCTATCTACCTTACGTTTGGTAGTGTATATATGTCCATGCCTCTCTCTCTCTTTGTCACAGCTCACCCTTCCCCCTCCTCATATCCTCAAGTCCGTTCTCCAGTACGTCTGTGTCTTTATTCCTGTCTTACCCCTAGGTTCTTCATGACATTTTCTTTTTTTAAATTCGATATATATGTGTTAGCATACGGTATTTGTCTTTCTCTTTCTGACTTACTTCACTCTGTATGACAAGACTCTAGGTCTATCCACCTCATTACAAACAGCTCAGTTTTGTTTCTTTTTATGGCTGAGTAATATTCCATGGTATATATGTGCCACATCTTCTTTATCCATTCATCCAATGATGGGCTCTTAGGTTGTTTCCATCTCCGGGCTATTGTAAATACAGCTACAATGAATATTTTGTTACATGACACTTTTTGAGTTTTGGTTTTCTCAGGGTATATGCCCAGTAGTGGGATTGCTGGGTCATATGGTAGTTCTATTTGTAGTTTTTTAAGGAACCTCCATACTGTTCTCCATAGTGGCTGAACCAATTCACATTCCCACCAGCAGTGCAAGAGGGTTCCCTTTTCTCCACACCCTCTCCAGCATTTATTGTTTCTAGAGTTTTTGATGATGGCCATTCTGACTGGTGTGAGATGATATCTCATTGTAGTTTTGATTTGCATTTCTCTAATGATTAATGATGTTGAGCATTCTTTCATGTGTCTGTTGGCAGTCTGTATATCTTCTTTGGAGAAATGTCTCTAGGTCTTCTGCCCATTTTTGGATTGGGTTGTTTGATTTATTGTTATTGAGCTGCATGAGCTGCTTGTAAATTTTGGACATTAATCCTTTGTCAGTTGCCTCATTTGCAAATATTTTCTGCCATTCTGAGGGTTGTCTTTTGGTCTTACTTATGGTTTCCTTTGCTGTGCAAAAGCTTTGAAGTTTCATTAGGTCCCATTTGTTTATTTTTGTTTTTATTTCCATTTCTCTAGGAGGTGGGTCAAAAAGGATCTTGCTGTGATTTATGTCATAGAGTGTTCTGCCTATGTTTTCCTCTAAGAGTTTGATAGTTTCCGGCCTTACATTTAGGTCTTTAATCCATTTTGAGCTTATTATTGTGTATGGTGTTAGGGAGTGATCTAATCTCATACTTTTACATGTACCTGTCCAGTTTTCCCAGCACCACTTATTGAAGAGGCTGTCCTTTCTCCACTGTACATTCCTGCCTCCTTTATCAAAGATAAGGTGACCATATGTGTGTGGGTTTATCTCTGGGCTTTCTATCCTGTTCCATTGATCTATATTTCTGCTTTTGTGTCAGTACCATAGTGTCTTGATTACTGTAGCTTTGTAGTATAGTCTGAAGCCAGGGAGCCTGATTCCTCCAGCTCCGTTTTTCGTTCTCAAGATTGCTTTGGCTATTCGGGGTCTTTTGTGTTTCCATACAAATTGCGAAATTTTTTGTTCTAGTTCTGTGAAAAATGCCAGTGGTAGTTTGATAGGGATTGCATTGAATCTATAGATTGCTTTGGGTAGTAGAGTCATTTTCACAATGTTGATTCTTCCAATCCAAGAACATGGTATATCTCTCCATCTATTTGTATCATCTTTAATTTCTTTCATCAGTGTCTTATAATTTTCTGCATACAGGTCTTTTGTCTCCTTAGGTAGGTTTATTCCTAGATATTTTATTCTTTTTGTTGTAATGGTGAATGGGAGTGTTTTCTTGATTTCACTTTCAGATTTTTCATCATTAGTGTATAGGAATGCCAGAGATTTCTGTGCATTAAATTTGTATCCTGCTACTTTACCAAATTCATTGATTAGCTCTAGTAGTTTTCTGGTAGCATCTTTAGGATTCTCTATGAATAGTATCATGTCATCTGCAAACAGTGACAGTTTTACTTCTTCTTTTCCAATTTGTATTCCTTTTATTTCTTTTTCTTCTCTGATTGCTGTGGCTACAACTTCCAAAACTATGTTGAATAAGAGTGGTGAGAGTGGGCAACCTTGTCTTGTTCGTGATCTTAGTGGAAATGCTTTCAGTTTTTCACCATTGAAGATGATGTTGGCTGTGGGCTTGTCATATATGGCCTTTATTATGTTGAGGAAAGTTCCCTCTATGCCTACTTTCTGCAGGGTTTTTATCATAAATGGGTGTTGAATTTTGTCAAAAGCTTTCTCTGCATCTATTGAGATGATAATATGGTTTTTCTCCTTCAGTTTGTTAATATGGTTTATCCCATTGATTGATTTGCGTATATTGAAGAATCCTTGCATTCCTGGGATAAACCCCACTTGATCATGGTGTATGATCCGTTTAATGTGCTGTTGGATTCTGTTTGCTAGTACTTTGTTGAGGATTTTTGCATCTATGTTCATCAGTGATATTGGCCTGTAGTTTTCTTTCTTTGTGACATCCTTGTCTGGTTTTGGTATCAAGGTGATGGTGGCCTCGTAGAATGAATTTGGGAGTGTTTCTCCCTCTGCTATATTTTGGAAGAGTTGGAGAAGGATAGTTGTTAGCTCTTCTCCAAATGTTTGATAGAATTCGCCTGTGAAGCCATCTGGTCCTGGGCTTTTGTTTGTTGGAAGATTTAAAATCACAGTTTCAATTTCAGTACTTGTGATTGGTCTGTTCATATCTTCTATTTCTTCCTGATTCAGTCTTGGCAGTTTGTGCATTTCTAAGAATTTGTCCATTTCTTCCAGGTTGTCCATTTTATTGGCATAGAGTTGCTTGTAGTAATCTCTCATGATCTTTTTTATTTCTGCAGTGTCAGTTGTCACTTCTCCTTTTTCATTTCTAATTCTATTGATTTGAGTCTTCTCCCTTTTTTTCTTGATGAGTCTGGCTAATGGTTTGTCTATTTTGTTTTTCTTCTCAAAGAACCAGCTTTTAGTTTTATTGATCTTTGCTATTGTTTCCTTCATTTCTTTTTCATTTATTTCTGATCTGATTTTTATGATTTCTTTCCTTCTGCTACCTTTGGGGTTTTTCTGTTCTTCTTTCTCTAACTGCTTTAGGTGCAAGGTTAGATTGTTTATTCGAGATGTTTCCTGTTTCTTAAGGTGGGCTTGTATTGCTATAAACTTCCCTCTTAGAACTGCTTTTGCTGCATCCCATAGGTTTTGGGTCGTGTCTCCATTGTCATTTGTTTCTAGGTATTCTTTTATTTCCTCTTTGATTTCTTCAGTGATCACTTGGTTATTAAGTAGTGTATTGTTTAGCCTCCATGTGTTTGTATTTTTTACAGATCTTTTCCTGTAATTGATATCTAGTCTCATGGCGTTGTGGTTGGAAAAGATACTTGATACAATTTCAATTTTCTTAAATTTACCAAGGCTTGATTTGTGACCGAAGATATAATCTATCCTGGAGAATGTTCCATGAGCACTTGAGAAAAATGTGTATTCTGTTGATTTTGGATAGAGTGTCCTATAAATATCAATTAAGTCCATCTTGTTTAATGTATCATTTAAAGCTTGTGTTTCCTTCTTTAGTTTCATTTTGGATGATCTGTCCATTGGGGAAAGTGGGGAGTTAAAGTCCCCTACTATGAATGTGTTACTGTCGATTTCCCCTTTTATGGCTGTTAGTATTTGCTTTATGTATTGAGGTGCTCCTATGTTGGGTGCATAAATATTTACAATTGTTATATCTTCTTCTTGGATCGATCCCTTGATCATTATGTACTGCCCTTCTTTGTCTCTTATAATAGTCTTTATTTTAAAGTCTATTTTGTCTGATATGAGAATTGCTACTCCAGCTTTCTTTTGGTTTCCATTTACATGGAATATCTTTTTCCATCCCCTTACTTTCAGTCTGTGTGTGTCTCTAGGTCTGAAGTGGGTCTCTTGTAGGCAGCATATATAAGGGTCTTGTTTTTGTATTCATTCAGCCAATCTGTGTCTTTTTGTGGGAGCATTTAGTCCATTTACATTTAAGGTAATTATCGATATGCATGTTCCTATTCCCATTTTCTAAATTGTTTTGGCTTCGTTATTATAGGTCTTTACCTTCTCTTGTGTTTCTTGCCTAGAGAAGTTCCTTTAGCATTTGTTGTAAAGCTGGTTTGGTGGTGCTGAACTCTCTCAGCTTTTGCTTGTCTGTAAAGGTTTTAATTTCTCCATCAAATCTGAATGAGATCCTTGCTGGGTAGAGTAATCTTGGTTGCAGGTTTTTCTCCTTCATCACTTCCAGTATGTCCTGCCACTCCCTTCTGGCTTGCAGAGTTTCTGCTGAGAGATCAACTGTTAACCTTATGGGGATTCCCTTGTGTGTTATTTGTTGTTTTTCCCTTTCTGCTTTTAATATGCTTTCTTTGTATTTAATTTTTGACAGTTTGATTAATATGTGTCTTGGCGTGTTTCTCCTTGGATTTATCCTGTATGGGACTCTCTGTGCTTCCTGGACTTGATTAACTATTTCCTTTCCCATATTAGGAAAGTTTTCAACTATAATCTCTTCAAATATTTTCTCAGTCCCTTTTTCTCCTCTTCTTCTGGAACCCCTATAATTCCAATGTTGGTGCATTTAATGTTGTCCCAGAGGTCTCTGAGACTGTCCTCAGTTCTTTTCTTTATTCTGCTCTGCAGTAGTTATTTCCACTATTTTATCTTCCAGGTCACTTATCCGTTCTTCTGTCTCAGTTATTCTGCTATTGAGCCCATCTAGAGTCTTTTTCATTTCATTTATTGTGTTGTTCATCATTTTTTGTTTCATCTTTAGTTCTTCTAGGTCCTTGTTAAATATTTCTTGCATTTTGTCCATTCTATTTCCAAGATTTTGGTTCATCTTTACTTTCATTATTCTGAATTCTTTTTCAGGTAGACTTCCTATTTCCTCTTCATTTGTTAGGTCTGGTGGGTTTTTATCTTGCTCCTTCATCTGCTGTGTGTTTTTCTGTCTTCTCATTTTGCTTATCTTACTGTGTTTGGGGTCTCCTTTTTGCATGCTGCAGGTTCATAGCTGCCGTTGTTTTTGGTGTCTGTCCCCAGTGGCTAACGTTGGTTCAGTGGGTTGTGTAGGCTTTGTGTTGGAGGGGATTAGTGCCTGTATTCTGGTGGATGAGGCTGGATCTTGTCTCTCTAGTGGGCAGGTCCACGTCTGGTGGTATGTTTTGGGGTGTCTGTGGACTTATTATGATTTTAGGCAGCCTCTCTGCTAATGGGTGGGGTTGTGTTCCTGTTTTGCTAGTTGTTTGCAATAGGTTGTCCAGCACTGTGGCTTGCTGGTCGTTGAGTGAAGCTGGGTGCTGGTGTTGAGATTGAGATCTCTGGGAAATTTTCGCCATTTGATATTATGTGGAGCTGGGAGGTCTCTTGTTGCCCAGTGTCCTGAAGTTGGCTCTCCCACCTCAGAGGCACAGCACTGACTCCTGGCTGCAGCACCAATAGCCTTTCATCCACACAGCTCAGAATAAAAGGGAGAAAAAGTAGAGAGAAAGAAGTAATAGAAGTAGGAAGAAAGAAAGAAAGAAGAAAGAATGAAAGAAAGAAAGAAAGGAGGGAAGGAAGGCAGGAAGGAAGGAAGAAAGAAAGGAGGGAGGTAGGGAGGGACGGAGGAAGGAAGGAAAAAAGAAAGAAAGAAGATACAGTAAAATAAAATAAAGTATAATAAAGTTATTAAATTAAAAATAATTATTTAGAAAAAAAGGGGATGGATAGAACTTTAGGACAAATGGTGGAAGCATAGCTATACAGAAAAACTCTTACACAGAAGCATACACATACACCTTTCACAAAAATGGGTAAAGGGGAAAAAATCATAAATCTTGCTCTCAAAGTCCACCTCCTCAATTTGGGATGATTCGTTGTCTAATGGAGGGAAGGGAGGAAAGAAAGAAAGAAAGAAGGTAAAGTATAGTAAAGTTATTAAAATTAAACTTAATTATTAAAAAAGAAAATTAAAAAAAAACCGGACGGATAGAACCCTAGGATAAATGGTGGAAGCAAAGCTATACAGACAAAATCTCACACAGAAGCATACACATACACACTCACAAAAAGAGGGAAAGGGGGAAAATCATAAAGCTTGCTCTCAAAGTCCACCTCCTCAGTTTGGGATGATTCGTTGTCTATTCAGGTATTCCACATATGCAGGGTACATCACGTTGGTTGTGGAGCTTTAATCCGCTGCTTTTGAGGCTGCTGGGAGAGATTTCCCTTTCTCTTTGTTTTCACAGCTCCTAGGGCTCAGCTTTGGATTTGGCCCCGCCTCTGCATGTAGGTCGCTGGAGGGCGTCTGTTTTTTGCTCAGACAGGGTGGGGTTAAAGGAGCCGCTGATTCAGGGGCTCTGGCTCACTCAGGTGCGGGGAGGGAGGGGCATGGTGTGTAGGGCGGTCCTGTGGCAGCAGAGGCTGGCGTGACATTGCACCAGCCTGAGGCCCGCCGTGCATTCTCCCGGGGAAGTTGTCCCTGGATCCCGGGACCCTGGCAGTGGCGGGCTGCACAGGCTCTCGGGAGGGGAGGTGTGGATAGTGACCTGTGCTCCGTTTCTGGGTTTCGCGGTTTTAGACGCGGCTCGTGCCCGTTTCTGGGGTCCGCGGCTCGTGCGCGTCTCTGGGGTCTGCGTTTTCAGCCGCGGCTTGCGCCCGTCTCTGGGGTCCGCATTTTTCGCCGCGGCTCGCGCGTGTCTCGCGTTCTTTTAGGCAGCGCTCTTAAACCCCTGTCATCGTGCACCAGGAAACAAAGAGGGAAGAAAAAGTCTCTTGCCTCTTCGGCAGCTCCAGACCTTTTCCCGGTCTCCCTCCCGGCTAGCCGTGGTGCACTAACCCCTTCAGGCTGTGTTCACGCAGCGAACCCCTGTCCTCTCCTTGCTCTCCAACCAAAGCCCGAGCCTCAGCTCGCAGCCCCGCCTGCCCCGTCGGGTGAGCAGCCAAGCCTCTCGGGCTGGTGAGTGCCGGTCAGCACCGATCCTCTGTGCGGGAATCTTCCCACTTTGCCCTCCGCACCCCTGTTGCTGTGCTCTCCTCTGCGGCTCCGAAGCTTTCCCCCTCAGCCTCCCGCAGTCTCCGCCCGCGAAGGGGCTTCCTAGTGTGTGGAAACCTTTCCTCCTTCACAGCTCCCTCCCACTGGTGCAGGTCCCGTCCCTATTCTTTTGTCTCTGTTTTTTCTTTTGCCCTACCCAGGTACGTGGGGAGTTTCTTGCCTTTTAGGATGTCTGAGGTCTTCTGCCAGCGTTCAGTAGGTGTTCTGTAGGAGTTGCTCCACGTGTAGATGTATTTCTGGTGTATCTGTAGGGAGGAAGGTGATCTCCACGTCTTACTCTTCCACCATCTTCCCCTCTGCCCCCCTCCAGTGAAAATTGATTTGTATATTTTTTGCCTCTGAGTCCTTGTGCGATTTTTTTTTATTCAAACAGAAAGTCACAAAAATTTTAATCATCCTCATCAGTTCACTCAGTCCCATGTAATTATTTTTTTTCTCATCTTGATCTTTTGTTAGCACTTTCATGAGTTCAGTTTTCCATTAGAGTTCTAAAAATGCTTATTCATTCAGTTCACCAGTATAGTCAGTTACCAGAAACCTGTACTTGTCAGAGTCTTTTCCATGAATTTCTTGAAGATGAAACCCTTTTATAGGAACATTTTTGCAAAAGCATCACAGTACACCCAGAACTGTCTGGGAATGACACAAGACTTAAAAATGACCACAGTTAAAGATCTGATGAAAGTTCATAATAATGCAATTGACAAGGAAATTTACTTATTTCTGAGACATACATTTTAAAGTAATAAGTAGAATTATTACTTATAACATTATACCAAAACATGTAAGATTTTTAGAAATTTCATGTAATGTCTGAAGCATTTATAGTAACATATTTCAATACAAATAACCCAAAGAAAGTTTAGTATTAGTTGTTTTTTTGTTTGTTTGTTTATACTGCAGGTTCTTATGAGTCTTTAATTTTATACACATCAGTGTATACATGTGAATCCCAATCGCCCAATTCAGCACACCACCATCCCCACCCCACTGTGATTTTCTCCCGTTGGTATCCATACGTTTGTTCTCTACATGTGTGTCTCAACTTCTGCCCTGCAAACCAGATCATCTGTACCATTTTTCTAGGTTCTACATACATGCGTTAATATACGATATTTCTTTTTCTCTTTCTGACTTACTTCACTCTGTATGACAGTCTCTAGATCCACCCATGTCACAACAAATGACTCAATTTCCTTTTTATGGCTGAGTAATATTCCATTGTGTACGTGTATCACAACTTCTTTATCCATTCGTCTGTCGATGGGCATTTAGGTTGCTTCCATGACCTGGCTATTGTAAATAGTGCTCCAAAGAACATTGGGGTGCATGTGTCTTTTTGAATTATGGTTTTCTCAGGGTATATGCCCAGTAGTGGGATTGCTGGATCATATGGTAATTCTATTTTTAGTTTTTTAAGGAACCTCCATACTGTTCTCCATTGTGGCTGTATCAATTTACATTCCCACCAACAGTGCAAGAGGGTTCCCTTATCTCCACACCCTCTCCATCATTGGTTTTTTGTAGATTCTCTG
Source organism: Phocoena phocoena (assembly GCF_963924675.1). Classification (NCBI taxonomy): domain Eukaryota; kingdom Metazoa; phylum Chordata; class Mammalia; order Artiodactyla; family Phocoenidae; genus Phocoena; species Phocoena phocoena. The sequence goes on along the minus strand of NC_089240.1, from coordinate 11,817,109 downwards.
ATGAGGCTCATTCTAATTGGTGTGAGGTGATACCTCATTGTGGTTTTGATTTGCATTTCTTTAATAATTAGTCATGTCGAGCAGCTTTTCATGTGCTTCTTGGCAATCTGAATGTCTTCTTTAAAGAAATGTCTGTTTAGGTCTTCTGCCCATTTTTGGATTGGGTTGTTTGTTTCTTTAATATTGAGCTGCCTGAGCTGTTTATATATTTTGGAGATTAATCCTTTGTCCGATGATTCGTTTGCAGATATTTTCTGCCAGTCTGAGGGTTGTCTTTTGGTCTTGTTTATGGTTTCCTTTGCTGTGCAAAAGCTTTGAAGTTTCATTAGGTCCCATTTGTTTATTTTTGTTTTTATTTCCATTACTCTAGGAGGTGGATCAAAACAGATCTTGCTGTGATTTATGTCAAAGAGTGTTCTTCCTATGTTTTCCTCTAAGAGTTTTATAGTGTCTGGTCTTACATTTAGGTCTCGAATCCATTTTGAGTTTATTTTTGTGTATGGTGTTAGGAAGTGTTCTAATTTCCTTCTTTTACATGTAGCTGTCCCATTTTCCCAGCACCCGTTATTGAAGAGACTGTCTTTACTCCATTGTATATCTTTGCCTCCTTTGTCATAAATTAGTTGACCATGGGTGTGTGGGTTTATCTCTGGGCTTTCTATCTTGTTCCATTGACCTATGTTTCTGTTTTTGTGCCAGTACCATATTGTCTTGATTACTGTAGCTTTGTAGTATAGTCTGAAGTCAGGGAGTCTGATTCCTCCAGCTCCGTTTTTTTCCCTCAAGACTGCTTTGGCTGTTCAGGGTCTTTTGTGTCTCCATACAAATTTTAAGATGATTTGTTCTAGTTCTGTAAAAAATGCCATTGGTAATTTGATAGGGATTGCATTGAATCTGTAGATTGCTTTGGGTAGTATATTCATTTTCACAATATTGATTCTTCCAGTCCGAGAACATGGTATATCTCTCCATCTGTTGGTATCATCTTTAATTTCTTTCATCAGTGTCTTACAGTTTTCTGCATACAGGTCTTTTGTCTCCCTAGGTAGGTTTATGCCTAGGTATTTTGTTCTTTCTTTTGCAATGGTAAATGGGAATGTGTCCATAATTTCACTTTCAGACTTTTCATCATCAATGTATAGGAATGCAAGAGATTTCTGTGCATTAATTTTGTATCCTGCAACTTTACCAAATTCATTGATTAGCTCTACTAGTTTTCCGGTGGCATTTTTAGGATTCTCTATGTATAGTATCATGTCATCTGCAAACAGTGACAGTTTTACTTCTTCTTTTCCAATTTGTATTCCTTTTATTTCTTTTTCTTCTCTGATTGCCGTGGCTAGGACTTTCAAAACTATGTTGAATAATATCGGTGAGCGTGGACATCCTTGTCTCTTTCCTGATCTTAGTGGAAATGCTTTCAGTTTTTCACCATTGAGAATTATGTTTGCTGTGGGTTTGTCGTATATGGCCTTTATTATGTTGAGGAAAGTTCCCTCTATGCCCACTTTCTGGAGAGTTTTTATCATAAATGCGTGTTGAATTTTGTCAAAAGCTTTTTCTGCATCTATTGAGATGATCATATGGTTTTTCTTCTTCAATTTGTTAATATGGTGTATCACATTGATTGATTTGCATATACTGAAGAATCCTTGCATCCCTGGGATTAATCCCACTTGATCGTGGTGTATGATCCTTTTAATGTGTTGTTGGATTCTGTTTGCTAGTATTTTGTTGAGGATTTTTGCATCTATATTCATCAGTGATATTGGTCTGTAATTTTCTTTTTTTGTAGTGTCTTTGTCTGGTTTTGGTATCAGGGTGATGGTGGCCTCATAGAATGAGTTTGGGAGTGTTCCTTCCTCTGCAATTTTTTGGAAAAGTTTGAGAAGGATGGGTGTTAGCTCTTCTCTAAATGTTTGATACAATTCGCCTGTGAAGCCATCTGGTCCTGGACTTTTGTTTGTTGGAAGATTTTTAATCACAGTTTCAATTTCATTACTTGTGACTGGTCTGTTTATATTTTCTATTTCTTCCTGGTTCAGTCTTGGAAGGTTGTGCTTTTCTAAGAATTTGTCCATTTCTTCCAGGTTGTCCATTTTATTGGCATAGAGTTGCTTGTAGTAATCTCTCGATACTTTGTATTTCTGCGGTGTCTGTTGTAACTTCTCCTTTTTCATTTCTAATTTTATTGATTTGAGTCTTCTCTCTCTTTTTCTTGATGAGTCTGGCTCATGGTTTATCCATTTTGTTTATCTTCTCAAAGAACCAGCTTTTAGTTTTATTGAGCTTTGCTACTGTTTCTTTGTTTCTGTTTCATTTATTTCTGCTCTGATCTTTATGATTTCTTTCCTTCTGCTAACTTTGGGTTTTGTTTGTTCTTCTTTCTCTAGTTCCTTTAGGTGTAAGGTTAGATTGTTTACTTGAGATTTTTCTTGTTTCTTGAGGTAGGCTTGTATAACTATAAACTTCCCTCTTAGAACTGCTTTTGCTGCATCCCATAAGTTTTGGATCTTCGTGTTTTCATTGTCATTTGTCTCTAGGTATTTTTTGATTTCCTCTTTGATTTCTTCAGTGATCTCTTGGTTATTTAGTAACGTATTGTTTAGCCTCCATGTGTTTGTATATTTTCCCCTGTAATTCATTTCTAATCTTATAGCCTTGTGGTCAGAAAAGATGCTTGATATGATTTCAGTTTTCTTAAATTTACTGAGGCTTGATTTGTGACCCAAGATGTGATCTATCCTGGAGAATGTTCCATGCGCACTTGAGAAGAAAGTGTAATCTGCTGTTTTTGGATGGAATGTCCTATACATATCAATTAAATCTATCTGGTCTATTGTGTCATTTAAACCTTCTGTTTACTTATTTATTTTCGTTTTGGGTGATCTGTCCATTGGTGTAAGTGAGGTTGTAAAGTCCCCCACTATTATTGTGCTACTGTCTATTTCCTCTTTTAGAGCTGTTAGCAGTTGCCTTATGTGTTGAGGTGCTCCTTTTTTGGGTGCATATATATTTATAATTGTTATATCTTCTTCTTGGATTGATCCCTTGATCATTATGTAGTGTCCTTCGTCGTCTCTTGTAATATTCTTTATTTTAAAGTCTATTTTGTCTGATACGAGTATAGCTACCCCAGCTTCCTGTTGATTTTCATTTGCATGGAATATCTTTTTCCATCCCCTCACTTTCAGTCTGAATATGTCCCTAGGTCTGAAGTGGGTCTCTTGTAGACAGCATATATATGGGTCTTGTTTTTGTATCCATTCAGCAAGCCTGTGTCTTTTGGTTGGAGCTTTTAATCCATTCACGTTTAAGGTAATTATTGATATGTATGTTCCTATTATCATTTTCTTAATTGTTTTGGGTTTGTTTTTGTAGGTCCTTTTCTTCTCTTGTGTTTCCCACTTAGAGAAGTTCCTTTAGCATTTGTTGTAGAGCTGGTTTGGTGGTGCTGAATTTTCTTAGCTTTTCCTTGTCTCTAAAGCTTTTAATTTCTCCATCAAATCTGAATGAGATCCTTGCCGGGTAGAGTCATCTTGGTTGTAGGTCCTTCCCTTTCATCACTTTAAGTATATCATGCCACTTCCTTCTGGCTTGTAGAGTTTCTGCTGTGAAATCAGCTGTTAACCTTATGGGAGTTCCCTTGTATGTTATTTGTCATTTTTCCCTTGCTGCTTGCAATAATTTTTCTTTGTCTTTAAGTTTTGCCAATTTGATTACTATGTGTCTCAGCGTGTTTCTCCTTGGGTTTATCCTGCCTGGGACTCTCTGCGCTTCCTGGACTTGGGTGGCTATTTCCTTTCCCATGTTAGGGATGTTTTCGACTATAATCTCTTCAAATATTTTCTCTGGTCCTTTCTCTCTCTCTTCTCCTTCTGGGACCCCTGTAATATGAATGTTGTTGCGTTTGATGTTGTCCCAGAGGTCTCTTAGGCTGTCTTCATTTCTTTTCGTTCTTTTTTCTTTAGTCTCTTCCACAGCAGTGAATTCCACCATTCTGTCTTCCAGGTCGCTTATCCATTCTTCTGCCTCAGTTATTATGCTATTGTTTCCTTCAACTGTATACCAAACAGCTTGAAAACACACACATACCCCCCCCACAGTAATATTCATATCTATACATATATATGGTTTAATCCTTCATAGCAGCTCATTAATGTTGTCCCCAGTATGAAAAAAAATATTAAACCAAATTCAGGGGGTGCATGCAAGCAACTTGATCCTATAACCTTGTTAGAGATTATTTTGAAATCAGCAGACCCTTTAAGAATTCTAATAATGTACAGGTGAATCTTCTATTGTCCTGATAACATCTCTTTGTACTACATAGAATTGACCAGTCAGTTTTCTCCCCATCTCAGGAAGGAAAAGATCCAGTTAACTTCTTTGCCTGCCCTTCCCAATAAAAGCAAAGCTTTGTATCCTTTCCTTTTTTTTTTCCACAAAACTTGGCTAATACCAAATGCTGAAAGGTATCCTTTTTCTTGTATTCAAATTGTGAAAACATTACTTAACATCCTAAGAATTTGAGAGTGAGAGCTCTTTCCTGGTTAATCTTCTCTGGAGAACTTGAGGTTTTTACTGCTAAAGGCAGTATGGTGCAATGGAAAGAATGCTGATCTGTAAACAATGTATTTAATTGAATCCTTCAAAGTTCTTTTCTGTTTTCAGTTTTTGAGTTGAATTGCTTATGGACTCTAAAAATAGCCCTGTCCTGTAAAATTCTACTGTGTTGAGTTTCTTCACAGTGCTAATAGTGTGGCCATTTCCTAGGACCTTATTTCAATAATCGTGTGTTGCCTTTTTGTTCAGTAGCGTGGCAGGCGCTATTGAGGTAGTGAATGTTCATAAGGGCAGAAAATCAGACCTGCTGTGCCCTCACTCTGCAGATTTTTCCTGTGCTACACTTGTGAGCAGCTATACTGGACAAGTGCCTGTGTGCCTAAGTGGAGGTCAACATGATGGTCCTGAGTTCAGCTAGGAAACTTCTTTAGCGTCTTTAACTTCATCTTGGATTATCCATTTCCCCACAGCAGCAGTCACTTACCCCCAAAGTATAAGCAGTGTTATGGGCCAGTAAAACATACCCTTAGTAACCAGCCAAAGCATTTAGCACTAGATACCAGGTCCGCCAGGAGTGGGAGGTAAGTGTGATGCAATCGGTTGATTGCCTGGTCCACGTCGATTTCCTCCTTTTCTCATAGCAGAGCTCTCATTTTGCTCAGGAAACTTCCTTCCCACCGTTCATGTGACTGGGTAAGTGGACTCCATCCCCAGTTCCAGAGGTTAGTCCTGACTAGTCTAAGCCAGTTAGTGCAGGACATTTCCCAGGCCACCGTTACTGGGCTGGGCTGGGCACAAAACCTAAATTGGGCCGAATCAGACTGAGGGGAAGGGCTTGGTTCTTCCCCTCAGTCCAATTAGGAAGAGGTTTTTCCTGTCCCGCTGGAAGTAGGTGGCCCTAACTTGAGAAGTTGAGAGAATCACAGGAAATTAGGCTTTAGAATGAATCTGACACTGTAGACTGAAAAATTGTTTTATTGTGCCACTGAATTGAATGTAAGCTCACCGTTTCCCGGGACTGCCCATTACTTCAGGAAAAAAAAAAAATTCCTTGTAACAGAAGTCAAGGTTTCTGTTACTTGCAGCTGAAATCATTTCTCACTGCTTGAAATGGGATAAAGAATCCCAGAGAACAAAGCTGACTGTCCACACATGTGCAGTCCCAGGACAGGAAGAGTTTCCTGCAGAAACAGGGTGCTTGTACCTGCTAAAAGCAGTGTAGGCAAAAGCTGCCCCTCCCTGCCCCCACTCCCCACAGTTTATTTCTGGGCAGTGGCTTGCTAGGCTTCTTTCCTGTTTTGTCTTTTTCTTTTTGTAAGTTTACAACTCAAATTAGTTCATACCTGATAGTAGTTTATATCTGAGATAAGCTGTATTTTTTATTAATTTTTTATCTTTTCTGTCTTCCTTAGCTTTCCTCTGGTATTACACCAGGCCACTTGTTTAATGATGCCTTCCTCATTGGGTTAGAGGTATATGTCAGATTATTTAACTATTTCTCCATATTTCCTGTTTTAGAATATAAAATTATCAATGTAAGGACCACATCTATTGTGTTACTTAGACAGCAGGAGAATTCAGACTTGTAATTCTCTTCTGACATCTTTTCTCATATTCTCAGCTATATCTTCTCCAATGGGAAGAGAAAGGAATCTTTACCAATTTTGATTGTTCTAGGAGTCTTTGTGTTAGGAAAAACGAATGTGATATTATGAGACTGTTTTGGAAATAGAGTAGTATTGCTGTATCAAAAGAGATGAACAGCCTTATTGATTTAGAGCTTGCAGCCTTTTTAAAGGTAACAAATATGTGCTAGAACATGAGTAGTTGCATTTTAATATATACCAGGGAGCAAAAGATAACCTTTCTAAACTTCACTGTAGCCTCATACAAAAAACAAGATGATGGAAATATTTAGTGTCGTTTTTATAAGCCTGATAAAATGTTTTAAGGTGTAGAATGACTAATTTGGTTATGTCAAGTGTGACAATAAAATCCTCTTATACATTATCCAAAAAGGAAATGAATATGCTCTAACACTTGAAAGATTCTGGTAAATATAGTCAAAACATTGGGAGTGGGGGCAGCGGGTACCATCCGAAGGGAGCCAGGACCAAATGTGTTCTGACGGTCTTCACAACCTTCAGAGAAAGTGACCATATAGTACATGTGTTGAGCCTAACAAGGGGAGATGGGGCTTGGTGTGCAGACTGGTCTGTGTTTCCTGAAGCCAGTGCCACCTGGAAGGGGAAAGAATTAGTCTGGAACTATAAATAGTAGGAAAAATGATTACATAAAATTTAGGGAAAAAGTTGAAGAAAACTGTAATCTGCGCTTGGGTACTAATTTTCTATAATGTGATGTGCTGGGCAGTAGCACTAGCTAACATATATTGATTATTGTGTGTCACACATTGATTTGAATGCTTACCCCATATGATCCTTACAACTCTCTGAAACTGTGCTTTCCAGGACATTGCCAGTAGTCTTGTGTGGCTATTTACATTTAACTGAATTAAAACTAAATTAAAAATTCAGTTTCTTACTTGCATTAGCCACATTTCAAATGCTCAATAGCTACATGTGGCTAGTGGCTACTATTTGGACAGTACAGAATAGAACATTTCCTTAGTCTCAGAAAGTTTTATTAGACAATGCTGCTATAAGCTGTGCTCTATTAACTATCTCTTGTTTACAAATCAAGAAACTGAGACCCACACAGGTTTAGTACTACACCCAGGGTCATATAGCTACAGTAAGGAACAGAGCCAAGATTGACATCCAGTGTAGCTCCAGGACCTTTGCTTTTTCACCACTATGCTCTTCGTGGTGAAAGAGCAAAGGTCAGTTTGTAATAAAGTCAGTTTGTAATAATATAGTGCCATGTCTTCTGACAGTTTTATATTAACAAAATGCACTTACTGTTTTAAAAATTTACAAGAAATGTATAGTTCAATAAAAGTATAAGTTTATTAATATTGAGATATTGGGAAATGTGGGCCTTTTTTTTTTAGTAAAAGGCGAAAGATTTATACGATCTGGGCCATGTTATTTTTTTTTAATATTTTTATTGAAGTATAGTTAATGTAGAGTATTATGTAGGTTATGGGTGTACAATGTAGTGATTCACAATTTTTAAAGGTTATACTCCATTTATAATTTTACAGTATTGGTTACATTCTCTGTGTTGTACAGTATATCCTTGTAGCTTGTTTTATACATAATAGTTTGTACCTCTTAATTCCCTACTCTTATATTGTCCCTCCCCCCTCTTCCTCTCCCCACTGGTAACCACTAGTTTGTTCTCTATATCTGTGAGTCTGCTTCTTTTTTGTTATATTTACTAGTTTGCTGTATTATTTTGGATTCCACATATAAGTGGTATCATACAGTATTTGTCTTTCTCTGACTTACTTCACTTAGAATAATGCCCTCCAAGTCCATCCATGCTATTGCAAATGGAAAAATTTTCATTCTTTTTTATGGCCAAGTAATGTTCCTTTGTGTGTATGTATACACACACACACACACACACACACACACCCCATATCCTCTTTATCCATTTATCTGTTGATGGACACTTGGTTTGCTTCCGTATCTTGGCAATTATAAATAGTGCTGTTATGAGTAATGGTGCATGTATCTTTTCGAATTAGTGTTTTTGGGGTTTTTTTGGATATATACCCAGGAATTTAATTGCTGGGTCATATGGTAGTTCTATTTTTAATTTTTTGAGACACCTCCATAATGTTTTCCACAATGGCTGTACCAATTTACATTCTCAACAACGGTGTACTAGGGTTCTCTTTTCTTCACATCCTCACCAACATTTGTTATTTGTGTTCTTTTTGATGGTAGTCATTCTGACACGTGAGGTGAAATCTCATTGTGGTTTTGATTTGCATTTTCCTGATGATCAGCGATGTTGAGCATCTTTTCATGTGCCTGTTGGCCGTCTGCATGTCCTCTTTGGAGAAATGTCTATACAGGTTTTCTGCCTAATTTTTTTTTAACCAGGTTGTTTGTTTTTTTGATATTGAGTTGTATGAGCTGTTTATATATTTTGGATATTAATCCCTTATTGATCATATCATTTGCAAATATTTTCTTCCATTCAGTAGGTTGTCTTTTCATTTTGTTATGGTTTCCTTTGCTGTGCACCATGTTATCTTAAATCCTATAATGAGTGAGCTCTTAGAGGTGATTGCTGGTCCCAGCTGAGTTTTATCTCTTGACTACTGCTTCCAACTATATCTAAATACCTGAGTCTCTCTTTCTTATTACCTTTCATTTGTCTTTGTTAGAGCTATCACTCTCCAGAATTATTGCATTTACCATTCCATTGCTCATTTATATTTTGGGGTTTCTTAAATGAAATTGTTAGTTCTTTAAATAACCCTTAAGTAACTTCTCTTTGAGACGTCTCTAGGAAGTCTTGAGATTCTCTGAAGTGTTTGTCATTGGCTGGGAGTCAGTGCAGTAGAGCTTGGAATTCCAGGAAAAGTTAACCCTTTTAGAAAACTACGTCTTTATTCCACATGAGTACATTACTTGAGAAGAAAAGGAGTGGAATTCTGTTTTCTTTTTTCATCCTGTGTGTGCTCTAATCCTTCCAAATGATGTGCCTATAGAAAACATTTTGTCTCTTTCAAAATATTAGTGTATGAAGTGGAAGAGGATATGGAGATCTTTCATCCAGTCATGTGTTTATTGATGTTCCATTGAATATGTTGTCATGCCCAAATATATAAGTAGGTGCTAGAGATCTAAAGATAAATATTACTCTCCACAGCTTTCAGAAAGCTTGTAGTCTTAATGGGAGAGACAGTGGCACAGAGCTATATGCTATACTAATTCATAAAAGTATTCCTGGGGTCTCATAGGGATACCCTTATGGGGCACTGTACCCAGTAGGGACACCATCTGAAAGCAAGAGTTCTTAATTTTGCATGACAGGACTCTTCGGGGATCTGATAAACTCTAAGGATATTCATGTTGGGGTGGTTGTGGATTAAAGTGGTATTATAATATACTGGAATTTTGCCTGATGATTCAGGGAGCCTCCACCAGACCTGTTGCTGCCCCATGAAGAAAGGCCCAGAGAGATACGTATACACAAAGAAAGAAGTTCAAACCAGAGCACTTGGGACAGTAAAAAGGAGTCTAAAGCATTTAAATCATACAATTTTGAAATATTTATTGATCGAAAATTTGTATTGGTGAACCCATACTATATGTATTACTGTATTGGTGAACCCATACTATAATTACATTCAAAACCCTTTTAGAAAACCAAATTTATTCTAAAAATTCAAATAACATATCTGTGTATAGTAAAGCAAATAATTTAAAATTGATTATCTGAATGATTTTGCCTATTCTGGTAAACACATAGTATTAAATTTACATCTTAATCATTTTTAAGTGTACAGTTCAGTAGTGTTAAGTATATTCACATTGTTGTGCAATAGATCTCTAGAACTTTTTCATCTTGTGAAACCAAAACTCTATATTCATTAAACATGAATTCTCAGTCCTCCTCTCCCTAGCCCTTGCTTTACGCTAATAATTCTCAGCCATGGTTTTTGATAAGAATTACTTGAGGACTTCTTAAAGGGCTTTGCTGATCCTAAGCCTCACCCCAAAGATTCTGATCCAGTTGGTCTAGGTTCTGCCTTGGGCCTTAGCATCAGTTTAATAGCTTCTGCGGTTATTCTGATGTATAGCTAGAGCCAGTGCATTAGGACAAGCAGCAGATCAGCTTGACCATTTCAGGGGACATGTCTTCACAGACTTCTCTTTGTCATCTTTCTGTTCACAGTGTAATAATGCCATTATTTCCCAAGCTTTCATGTATATACAAATCACCTGAGGATCTTGTTCAACTCTACATTCTGATTTAGCAGGTCTAGAGTGGGGCCTGAGACTGCATGTCTAACAAGCTCACAGGTGATATTGATGCTTCTGGTTCATGGGCCACAGTCTGAAAGGCAAGGTGATAAGCAACTTCATGGTATTGTCAAAGTCAAGACTTTTGTGTTGGGGAAAATTCAAGTTTCCAAATATCATCTTGTTGTCATTCCATAAAATCCTCACAGTCTGATGTGTTTTCTGGATGGCTAACTACAAGGTCATCCATCTCTGCTGGCATTGTGCTTCCATTGATCTAAATCCTACCCAAAAGTATATTGCCCTGCATAATCCCAACATCTTTGGTGATGAAAGGAAAACCAAGGAATACATAAGCTTAATCTTATTTTCTTCTTTGACATTTCTCACTTTAGGTTATCTTCCATATCTTATGTCCATAATCACTGTGGAAAGATGTCTTTTCTTTAATTCGTAACCATGAAGAATTACTCCGAATACTGAAACAATGGAAAGATAATGATTGTACATTGCCAGATGACACCCTTTATCCATTAGGACTTATATTAAAGGAACATCCAACTCAAAACAAACTTAACAGCGAAGGAGATGTCATGGTTATTGTAACTGGTGGGAGGTGTGCAAGCTTGAGATGGTTTAATTAGGCAGCTCAGCAGGATATTATGGTGTACACGTCTACACACCACTCTGTCCAGAGGGAGAAAGCTTACAGAAGAGTGAGGAACATCTCCCCCTCATGTCTTACTACCCACATTCAGTCCTGAAATGGTCTATGGTCATTGAATATCCTGTAGTGATTGGCTTAGGCCTGCGTTATGAGAGGGAGACGTCACTGCTTCCTGTTTACTACTAGCTAAATGTTTTTATGTAGGTATTTGTCATGGGTTGAATTGTGTCCTCCCCCCATCCGCCCCAAGGTACATTAAGGTCCTAATCCTTAGTACCTCAGAATGTGACTTAGTTTAGAAATAGAGTTGTTACAGATGTGATCAGTTGAGATGAGGTCATACGGGAGTAGGGTGGGCCCCTACTCCAGTATCACTGGTGTCCTTACAGGAAGATGTAAAGACAGAGACAGGGAGAATGCGGTGTGACAGTGTAGGCAGAGATTGGAGTTACATAGCTACAAGCTGAGGAATGCCACAGGTTACCAGCAAGCCACCGGAAACTAGGAGGGTGCAAGGAAGGATTCCCCTACAGATTTCAGAGGGAGCGTGACGCTGCCTACACCTCGATTTCCGACTTCTAACGTCCAGAACTGTGAGACAGATTTCTGTTGTTTTAAACCACTGAGTTTGTGGCATTTTGTTTCAGCAGCCCTAGGAAACTAATACAACACTTATCCATTACGTTAGTTTTAAATATTAAAAAATCAAGAGTGTATTGGAGGAAGGAGGGTAGGTTATTATAAAGGCAGTGAAAAGTACAACAGCATGATGTTTGCATAGGACTGTTAAGCCGTTGGTTGTTAGTGTTAAAGTATTGGGTTGGCCCAAAAGTTCATTCGGGTTTTTCCATAAGATGTTACAGGAAAACCCGAACGACCCTTTTTGGCCAACCCAATATAAGATTCTGTCATCATCTTTCCATTGTTTCAGTGTTCCTTCAGCGACTTCCCATTACTTTTAGAATAAAGACCAGAATCCATATGTGACATGTGAGGTCCGGTGTCACCTAGTCTTCCTCACAAGCCTAGCTAGGATTCTGCTCCTGTCCCCGTGGGCTCTAGTCACCGATAGCCCATCAGTCCTTCAAGCACAGCCTTGTGCTTCCCGCCTCATATTCTGCACATGCTCTTCCCATTATCTGTGCTGCTCTCTCTTCATTCCTGCTCTTCATTCACCTAGTTTCATGCCCATTCATCCTTCAGATCTCAGTTCTTAATTCATTTCCTTATGGAAACCTCTGACCTTCGAGGACCAGGCCAAGTTCTCCTGGTATGTAGTTTTGTAGTACACTGTACTTCTTTCCAGGTACTATAATTGTAATTTAATAGCTAACTAATTATAGGCAGGTACTATAGTTAACTCCAGTTTGAAATCAGGGCTGTTGACTCCAAAATTTCAAACCCCCAATACGCTTAACTTCCTTATGGGCAGGGCCCATTTTCTGTCTTGATCACCTTTTTATCCCATCTGGCATAGTACTTTGCACATAACTGGTAATTAACTAATATTAGTGTAAATTTTTTAAAAAGAAAATGTTAATGAATGAAATGTAGTTTTAACAAATTCAAGTAAAGAGCCAACCTTGGTGTGTTTGTGTGGTACTAGGGGATTTCCATATCACAGATCACATTAGGAAGCTTGTACTTGTACTTAATTCTTCCATCCGTGGTTCCCAGACTTTGATCATGTGAGCACGTGTAATTTAAAAAATTGAGACCAGCATAGATTTGACATCTTTCTGTTTTACCACGTAAAATTCATGTTAAGAGATGGCACCCATGCCACCATCATTTCATAAAACATAATATATTGGTGCTAAATATATAAGCATAGAATGCAGATAATTTAAACTGAATAAATTTGGTTTCATAAAAAAATCACCATGTTTATTTTTTCTCAGTCTCATTGTGCAACACACCAGTGGAAACTTGGGGACTGGCACTCGTCAGTGGATCAGTGTTTAGGAATCGTAGACGGGAAGTTTTGAAGGAATTTATGTTGGCATGTGGCACAGCCTGATTTTTATTTTACATGTATAGCCTTGTTAGCTGTTTGGAGGCTGGATTGTAGGGGACAAAGAGTAGATTTGAAAATAGCAACAAGGAGATTGCTAGAGTGGTCTAGGCACGAGATGATGAAGTATTGGTTTAAATTGGCAAAGGTAAAAATGAAGAAGTATATTGCAGAGATATTTAGGATGTATGGTCAACAGGACTTAGTTTTTGATTTTTTAATGATTCCTAAAAGGTGGGGAATCACAATCACTGGAGTCGTGTGTGTAAAGACACACACACATGCCTAGACTTGCCCTAGACCTGAATCAGAATGGTCAAGGGTAGAACCTGGCTGTATGCTTTTTTAAAAGCTACAAGTATAATTCTGATGTTCACCATCAGAATAAAAACCATGGATAGATGGTCAGCAGACCAAGTGGGAGTAGTCAGGGAATACTCCCAGGTTTTTATTTTGGGTTAATGATAAAATTTAGGGAAAAGAGTAGTTTGAACTCCTTCAATGAATCTATTCCATTTTACGAAAACAGTTTTTTATTAAATGGACTGAACTCAGTGAAGGCAATCTTCTTTCCCTACTCTCAGACAGTGTTTGTCACACATCCCTATAGCTTCTCTGCTCCTTCTGGGTACTGAAGAGCAATCCCATTTTCAAGTATTGAAAAGTTCATTTCAATCTGTTATCTGTGAAATGAGACTATATAAGAAAGCAGATACAGCATAATTACAGTAACAACAAAAAAATGCCCATAACAAGAAATGTGCAAGACGTGAATGAAGAAAACATTTAAATACTACTAAAGGATCCTCCCCTCCAAAAAGAAAACATAAATAGTAACACATTATTTTAAGGTAGAAACTCAGTGTCATTAAGTTGTCAGTTCTCTCTATGTTTGTTTATGGATATAACCCAATCCCAATAAAAATACCAATAGGTTTTCTTTGGAACAAGTCATCTTGATTCTAAAGTTCTTGTGGAAAAATCTGCAAGCCAGAAAGGTCATGAAAACTCTGAAAAGGAAAGCATGGTGGCAAGTGGAGAGTCACCCTACTGGTTATTAAGATATGTAGTAAAATATCAATAAGTAAAAGTGTGTTTCTAGTGCACACATAGACACACACCAGAATAGAACAGAATAGAAAGTTCATAAATAGAACGAAATGCATATGAGAATTTGTACATTATAATGACAGCATTCCACTTCATTGAGTAAAGGATGGTCTTAGGGGATCCAAATAGCCGTCTGGGGAAGACAAGGGAGAATGTGCCCATTACCAGGATCAAAGTTTCAAGTATAAAAAAAGGTAACAAACAAAAAGATGAAAATAAGTAATAACTTCCATGTTAACTTAGAGTGGGAAAGACTTACCAATCTATTTCACAAATTCCAGAAGCCATAAAATACAGTCCCATAGAAAGAAAAAAATCAAAACATCTTTATTAAAAAATAAAGTCAAAAGACAAGATAATATGGGGAAAACATTATTTGTGGCATAGCTCAAAATAAGGGCTAGTATCTGCAATACAGAGAAAATGTCTTGAAAATGGTAAAGGGAAAATGTCAGTAAAAAAAAGGGCAAAAAAAAACTAATGGAAAAGGAGATGCAAATAAAGATTTAACAACACGTGCAACTTCACAAAAGCAAAAAGAATCTGCATCAATAAACCCGACTTTAAGAGCTTTCAGCTCTGTGGTATTGGTAAACTGTTCGGATGTATATGTGGTTTCAGCAAGCCTAAACCTTGAAATGCGTGCTGTAAAGAACCGACTTTAACAGCTTTCAGCTCTGTGGTATTGGTAAACTGTTCGGATGTATATGTGGTTTCAGCAAGCCTAAACCTTGAAATGCGTGCTGTAAAGAACCGACTTTAACAGCTTTCAGCTCTGTGGTATTGGTAAACTGTTCGGATGTATATGTGGTTTCAGCAAGCCTAAACCTTGAAATGCGTGCTGTAAAGAACCGACTTTAAGAGCTTTCAGCTCTGTGGTATTGGTAAACTGTTTGGATGTATATGTGGTTTCAGCAAGCCTAAACCTTGAAATGCGTGCTGTAAAGAACCGACTTTAAGAGCTTTCAGCTCTGTGGTATTGGTAAACTGTTTGGATGTATATATGGTTTCAGCAAGCCTAAACCTTGAAATGCATGCTGTAAAGAACCGACTGTAACAGCTTTCAGCTCTGTGGTATTGGTAAACTGTTCGGATGTATATGTGGTTTCAGCAAGCCTAAACCTTGAAATTCGTGCTGTAAAGAACCGACTTTAACAGCTTTCAGCTCTGTGGTATTGGTAAACTGTTTGGATGTATATGTGGTTTCAGCAAGCGTAAACCTTGAAATGCGTGCTGTAAAGAACGTTCAGACTGGTAAGAAATTTTGTACATAAAATTCAAAGTGTAACTGCAAATAACGAATACCCTTAGTGACAAAACCAAAAACCCTGGACTTTCGTGTAGGAGTGAAATGAAATGTGTTGCCACAGGCCCACTCTCCCACTAGACAAAATTGGATACACTACGAAAATCACATTTTAAGGGGTTCAGACAGCTGTGGAAACAAAGGACTGGATGAACTGAGCTTACAGAAAAGGGAAAATTGTTACAAAGTGATTTGATAATTGCCAGCCCTTTGTTTATTTGGGGGCAGGATGTAGATCAGGCTTGTTCCAGGCAAAGGGCTTCTGCTTGAGGACAGAGAAGTCAGAAGCCTTTTAGCAGTTGCATAGTACTGTGGTGACAAATTGAAATATTAAGGGACCCTAACTGCACACAGTTTTCACCTTGGGATATTTTCATTGTTCTGTAGCTGTACAGGAAATGGTGGAGCTAGCACAGAAACTTCTAAAAGACAGACTGAGGTACCTTTCAGTTGCACAGTGCTGGGAGAGAGGAGCTCTTCTTCAAACACAGTGAGTTTTCTCTTAAAGACGTTTGCCAAGTTTTAAAGCTGTGTGAAGTAGGAGGCTAAAGGAGGCTGAAAACCTCTGAAGGTCAGATCTGTCTGTTAGCTTCTAGGGGTGAGGAGATCTGTATTTCCACAATCTACGAACAGGAACATACCAGAAGGAGATAGAGTCTTACTAAACTTACAGTATACTCCTGATCAAGCTCAATTTCTGACTGGATAGAGTTTATTAGCTACTCACCTTAACAGCCTAATGAAATAAAAGGGAAACCCTCTTTCCTGTGAAACTTCTGTGGTTCTTCTATACATACTACCTGGCACACAGTAACATTTCTAGATGTGTAAAAAGGTCAGACTGGCAATTAAGAGGGAAAAAAATAGATGCAGATCCATAGATGTTGCTGATACTGAAGTCAGCTGATAAGAACTCAAATATGTTATATAATATATTCTAAATAGAGGAAAAGGACAAAATAGATGAAAAGAATAGAAAATTTAAAACACTTGGAATGTTTAAACAATAATCAGGGCTTCCCTGGTGGTGCAGTGCTTAAGAATCGGCCTGACAATGCAGGGGGCACGGGTTTGAGCCCTGGTCCAGGAAGTTCCCACAAGCCGTGGAGCAACTAAGCCCGTGAGCCACAACTACCGAGCCTGTGCTCTAGAGCCCACGAGCCACAACTACTGAGCCTGTGCTCTAGAGTCCGTGAGCCACAACTACTGAGCCCATGGACCTAGAGCCCATGCTCCTCAGCAAGAGAAGCCACCACAATGAGAAGCCCACACACTGCAACAGAGTAGCGTCTGCTCACTGCAACTAGAGAAAGCCCGCGCACAGCAACAAAGACCCAATGCTGCCAAAAATAAAATAAATTTAAAAAACCACACCATTCACTTTATTAAAAAAAAACAATCAAATAGAAAGTTTAGAACTGAAAAAGGCAGTATCTAGGGACGTCCCTGGTGGTCCAGTGGTTAAGACTGTGTTTCCCCTGCAGCAGGTGCAAGTTCAATCCTTGGTCAGGGAACTAAGTTCCCACATGCCGCATGGCCAAAAAAATTTTTTTTTAAAAAGGCAATATCTAAAAGTTAAAACACAGTGTATGAATTTGGCAGCAGAGGGGACATAGCAAAATGTAGGATTAGTGAACTGGGATATGGGTCAATAAAAAATGCTCAAACTGAAGCAGAGAAAGAAAGGGTGGAAAAAAGAGAGTATAAGAGACATGTAATACATACTCAAATGGTTTAACATTCATGTAATCAAAATTCTGGAGGAAAAGAAGAAAGAGAATGGGGCAAAAGCAATATTTGAAGAGATAATAGTTGAGAATTTGTTCAAAACTGGTGAAAGACATCAACCCAGGGGCTCAAGAAGCAAGTAGGAAACTGCACTTATGTGCATCTGGACAAACAGCTGATAAAGTCAGTTAGAACATCTTAAAAGGCGTTAGAGAAGAATACATTGCCCTCAAAAGAACAAGAGTATAAACCAACAGTCAATGTCCTATCAGAAACAACTGACACCCAGAAAGCAAGGGAATTTCACCTTTAAACTGCTTATAGAACTGTTGGTGGGAATGTAAATTGATACAGCCACTTTGGAGAACAGTATGGAGGTTCCTTAAAAAACTAAAAATAGAACTACCATACAACCCAACAATCCCACTACTGGGCATATACCCTGAGAAAACCATAATTCAAAAAGAGTCATGTACCACAATGTTCATTGCAGCTCTATTTACAATAGCCAGGACATGGAAACAACCTAAGTGTCCATCATCAGATGAATGGATAAAGAAGACGTGGCACATATATACAATGGAATATTACTCAGCCATAAAAAGGAACGAAACTGAGTTATTTGTAGTGAGGTGGATGGACCTAGAGACTGTCATACAGAGTGAAGTAAGCCAGAAAGAAAAACAAATACTGTATGCTAACACATATATATGGAATCTAAAAAAAAAATGGTCAGAAGAACCTAGGGGCAAGACGCGAATAAAGATGCAGACCTACTAGAGAATGGACTTGAGGATATGGGGAGGGGGAAGGGTAAGCTGTGACAAAGTGAGAGAGTGGCATGGACATATATACACTACCAAACGTAAAATAGATAGCTAGTGGGAAGCAGCCACATAGCACAGGGAGATCAGCTTGGTGCCTTGTGACCGCCTGGAGGGGTGGGATAGGGAGGGTGGGGGGGAGGGAGACGCAAGAGGGAAGAGATATGGGAACATGTATATGTATAACTGATTCACTATATTATAAAGCAGAAACTGACACACCATTGTGAAGCAATTATACTCTAATAAAGATGTTTTTTAAAAAAACTGCTTATAGAAAATAACAGCCTAGAATTCTAGGTATAGCAAAAATATGCTTCAAAAATGAAGATAAAATACATAAAATTTCAGACAAAGACTAAAGGGTTTCATTGCCAGCAGGCCTGCTCTAAAAGAAATATTAAAGGGATTTCTCCAGGCAGGAACAAAATGATGCTATATGGAAACATGAAAATTGCAGGAGGGAATGAAGAATGTATGTATTAAAAGATAAATTGTAAATATATATGAATAAATATTGTACAAAACAGTAATTGTCATGTCTTGAGTTTAAATTATATGTACAATTAAAATGCATGACAACAGAAGAGTGGCATTGCCAAGATTGCAGCGGGACACCCAAGCCTCTGTCTCCCTACAAAGAACTACAATTAGCAAATCCACAAAGAAAAATGGCTCTGGGAGTGCTCAAGAGTCCACTTGAGAAGCTTCAGCAACACAGTGGCCCACAAACCTGAGAATAACTGTATAAAACAAGAGTAGGAAGAGCAGTTTCATCTTGCCTGCATCATCCCAGTGCCAAGTCAACACGGCTCAGTGCCAAGAGGGAGCTCCCTGGTCCAAAATAGTTCCCTTTGCTGGGAAAAGGAGAAAGGAATGAGTGATCAGCTCACCCAGGCTTTCGGGGCACTGCACAAAAGACTTGCTTGATTTCATCCTACCCAGAGACTGGCATAGCTGCGACATCTAGAGATGGCTGGGAACAAGGAAGAAGGGCAGGGGCTACCAGTATCAGCCATGCAGTGGGAGTGAACGTGGTTCCCAGTGGCCTGCTCTGCAGAGGACCCCAGTAGCCTTTGCCACTGAGGACCACGACGGCCTTCAGGATGCTGCAGAACCCCTGCAGCTTTCATCATTGAGGACCTCATCACATACCTCAGCAGACCTCTCCACAGATGATCCCAACAGCTTTTGATGTTGAGGAAACCAATAGCAGCACAGCCACTGTGGACCCTCTACAGCGTCTGTTACTGAGGGCCCCACAGGATTTTGCATTTGCAGACAGCAGCTGCCTCAGTCCCTTCCTGTTTTCCTCTACCTTCTCCTGGTGACCTTGCTGCAGGACGCACAGGACCCAGGATCTGCACTGGCAACTAGCCACGGTCTTTGTGACTGTGTGGGTGCATAATGCCAGCTTAGGTCCATGCATTACCACCATGTGCATACCTGCAGCTAGCCCCAGTAGATGCATGAGTGCATGCCAAAGCCCAGGCACCACAGCTCCTTATATGCCTGGAGCTGGCCCTGCATCCTTTCACTGGACCTTACTGCCATGCATGTACCTGCAGTTAGCCCCTGCAGCCACACAAGGGCCTATTATATAGCCTGGAACCCTGCAGATACTTGTGTGTCCACTGATGGCCCCAGCCCCTGACATTGGCCCTTATCACTGCATGTGTACCCGCAGCTGGCCTCTGCCCCCACAAAGGCACCTACAGCCAGTTCCCATAGTCAAACATGCACACCACCAGCTCTGGCCAGAACTGTTACCAGTCCTACACCCTCACCTCTGGACCTGGAGGCATCACTAAGGACCCCAACATCCATTGCAGCAAGCAGACACCCTGCAGCTCTCACCACAAAGGATCCTGGAGTTGTCAACATTGTGATAAACAGTTGCTTGAGCCGATGACACACTATTTACCCACCAGACCCAGAGACACTACATGCCCCCACACTTGGCACCTCACACCACTAGACCAAGGGCCACAGCATGCACCAGCATGCCCTGACTCACAGGTGAGGCTTTTTCCTTACTAAAATCAGTCCATAAAATCTGAAAGAGGTGACTCCTTCTTCAGATGCATAGACACATAACAACACAAGGTTACACAGATCATGATGAGTGGGGAAACATGACACCACCAAAGGAATAAGTAAACTTCCAGTAATTTATCCCAGAGAAATGGAGATACACAAACTGCCTGACAAAGAATCCAAAATAACTGTTCTAAAGTTCAGAGAGCTACAAGAGGACACAGATTGGCAATTTAACAAAATCAAGAAAATGATGCAAGAACAAAATGAGAAGTTCAACAGAGAAAACGTTAAAAAGACCAAACACATTTTGGAGCTGAGGAATATAATGACTGAAATTTAAAAATGCAATAGAGGGCTTCCCTGGTGGCCCAGTGGTTGAGAGTCCGCCTGTCGATGCAGGGGACACAGGTTCGTGCCCCGGTCTGGGAAGATCCCACATGCCGCGGAGCGGCTGGGCCCGTGAGCCATGGCCACTGAGCCTGCGCGTCTGGAGCCTGTGCTCCGCAACGGGAGAGGCCACAACGGTGAGAGGCCCGCGTACTGCAAAAAAAAAAAAAAAATGCAATAGCTTCAACAGCAGACTTGGGCAAGAGAAGAGCGAATCAGTGAATTAGAAGACAGTTCATTTGAAATTATCCAGTCAGAGGAGAAAAAAGAATGAAAAGGAGTGAAGAAAGCCTACAGGACAACATCAAGCCAAATGATATTCACATTATAGAAATCATAGAAGGAAAAGAGAGAAAGGAACAGAATGCTTATTTAAAGAAATAATGGCCAAAAGCCTCCCAAATCTGGGGAAAGATATGGATGTCCAGGTACATAAAGGTCAAAAGTCCTCAATCAGGTTCAACCCAACTAAGATTTCACTGAGACACATTGTAATAAAACTGAAAGTCAAAAACAGAGCATCTTTCTAGAGAAAGGAAGATCAGCAAGAGAAAATAAGCTCATTACATACAAGAGAAACCACATCCCCACTCCCACTCCCCAACATAAGTAGATTTCTGAGCAGAAATCTTGCAGGCCAGGAGAGAGTGGGATGATACATTCAAATAGCTAAAAGAAAAAAAAAATGCCAGCCGAGAATACTTTGCACAGCAAAGTTGAAATTCAGGAATGAAGGAGAGAGAGTTACACTCCTAGGCAAACAAAAGCTGAAGGAGTTCATCACAACTAGACATCCTTTACAAGAAAGCTAAAGGAAATTCTTCAAGTTGAAAAGAAAGAGTGCTAAGTAGTAACATGAAATCATATGAAAGTATAAAACTTACCAGTCAGGGGCTTCCCTGGTGGCGCAGTGGTTAAGAATCTGCCTGCCAATGCAGCGGACATGGGTTCGAGCCCTGGTCTGGGAAGATCCCACAATTGGCTTTCTCCAGTTGCGGCGAGTGGGGGCCCCTCTTCATCGCGGTGTGCGGGCCTCTCACTGTCACGGCCTCTCCCATTGTGGAGCACAGGCTCCAGACGCGCAGGCTCAGTAGTTATGGCTCATGGGCCTAGCCGCTCCGCGTCATGTGGGACCTTCCCGGAGCGGGGCATGAACCCGTGTCCCCTGCATCGGCAGGGAGACTCTCAACCACTGTGCCACCAGGGAAGCCCTGTGTGGCTTTATTTTAATAACCGCTGAAGGAAAGAACTCACATGTCCTTCAATAGGAAAACAGGTAAACAAATTGTGGTATAATATCCCTACTATGGAATACTACTCAGAAATAAAAAAGAACAATGACATGGATTAATCTCATAAACAATGTTGTATGGAACAAAAACAAGCGAATACTTCATGATTTCATTTATATGAAGTTCTAAAACAGATAAAATTAATCCAGGGACTTCCCTGGTGGCGCAGTGGTTAGGAATCCACCTGCCAGTGCAGGGGACACGGGTTTGAGCCCTGGTCCAGGAAGATCCCACATGCCACAGAGCAACTAAGCCCGTGTGCCACAACTACTGAGCCTGCACTCTAGAGCCTGTGAACCACAACTACTGAAGCCTGCATGCCTAGAGCCCGTGCTTTGCAACAAGAGAATCCACCACAGTGAGAAGCCCGCATGCTGCAACAAAGACCCAACGCAGTGAAAAATTTTAAAATATATAATAATAATAATAATAATAATAATAATGAATTAATCCATGACTGGGGAAGATGTTATCTGGAAAGGGGCATGGAAATTTTCTGGGGTGATAGAAAGTTCTAAGTCTTGATTGGAGTGTTGGTTACATAAGTGTATAATATATATTTGTTAAAAATCATCAAACTATACCTTTAAAGTCTGTGTATCTTATTTTATGTAAATTTACCTTGATAAAAAAAAATATTGCCAAAACAACAACTTAAGGAAAGAGTAGTAAAAATTTTATTAATTAAAAAGAAGGCAGTGGCACAAGACTGTAAATCAACTATACTTCAATTAAAAAGAAAAGGGCAAGGGAAAAGGGAACATAAACCAGATGGGCCAAATAGAAAACAAATAGTAAGATGGCAGATATAAATCCAACGATAACAGTAATTACATTTAATGTAAGTGGATTGAATATTCCAGGTAAAAGTTACAAGTTGTTAGTGTTATTTGTATATTTCTTACTTTAGATTTGTCTGTCTTACATACAAGAGATATACATTAAATAGATACAGAAAGGTGAATAGTAAAAGGGGGGACAAAGATATAACATGCCAACATTAAGCCAGAGCAGGCTAGCATAGTGATATTAATCTGCAGACAGTAAGAATAGACTAATTTTTCAGGTTCCATGTTGTCTAGAAACTACAGAATATACCCAGATATAAAGTTAACACCAAATATCATGTGATCCCCATTTTCACAGTGAAAAACTACCATGGTTCAGATTTGTGGAGATCATTCAGGTAAAAAGAGCAAGCAACATTTTGCAGTCACTAGAGGGAAGCAAACCTAGAAATATAATTAATGGGAATTTTCTAGAGTTTGTAGAACTGGGAGAGTCATTTCCCTCAACCACACACTTGGCTTCAGGAGGGTTCAGACCAAAAATCAATACCAGAATCCTGTGAATTATTTGCAATGAGTATGAAGTCTTATGGTAAAGTTTACTATTTTGTGAACTCTGCATGGAATGGCTCATTGTAGGTTTAGTTACTCTCAGCTAATCATGCATGTTATTCTTATTTTAGGAAACAGTCTGGATTCAAATCTGGGATCCACCACTTAGTAGCTAGGAACATTAGGCTAGTTACTTAACCTCCACGGGCCTTGGTTTTTGTCTGGAACTCAGCTGAGCTGGAGAGAGCTGAGCTGCCAGGTGTCAAAGTAGCTGATTAAGACAGCCAGCCAAAATAAAAGTACTGAATAGCATTCAAGCATTTACTTACCTACTGTGATAGTATAAGCAAGAGCGGAGAGAGCATGGGCCCACGTGGAAGGGCCCACTGGTGGAGGATGAGTTGGATCAGCACAGACAGAGGGGTCATCTCCCTGCTGAGGGAGCCCCATACAAGAGGCTGGACCTGGGGGCCAGGGGGAGGGAGAGGGGAAGGACTCCGTGTGGAAAAGGACTGAGTCTGAGTGGAGGAAAGTGTGTTCAAGGATCTCCTCCCCCCCCCCCCCCCCCCATAAAGAGGTTTCATGGGAGGCACCAGAGGATAAGAAGGAGGCCTCTGAATGAAGGTGCCTGGGCTAGGAAGGCAGATATGCATCAGGACGCCTGCCAGGTAAAGCCTTTGTAATCGCCTCTGGTTGGGCCTGAGAAATCATGCATAGGTTTTTGGCTAGAAGCCGGACTCCTCAGTATCAACTGTAAAATGAGGGATCATAAATGACATGATGAATATAAAATGTTTAGAACATCTGGCACATGGTAAACTCCCAATAAGTGTCTGTATTGTTATTTTAGTATTGTTATTATTAGTATTACCCCTGAGTTAAAACTTCTTGTGATGTTGTGATATATAATAAGACATATATATATATATATATATATATATATATATATATATATACAGTTGACCTTTGAACAACACGGGTTTGAACCTTGAGGGTCCACTTATACATGAATTTTTTTCAATAGTAAATACTACTGTACTACGTGATCTGAGCTTGGTTGAATCCAAGGATTCAGAAACAGGGATATGGACGGCTGACTATAAGTTACACTCTGATTTTTGACTTTGAAGAGGGTCAGCGCCCCTAACCCCTGCATTGTTCAAAGGTCAAATGTACTGGGTCTTCATGCTCATTTCTGGCACAGAGCTCCTAAAACCCTTGGAATTTCCTGTAAAGAGAGTTACAATGGTGTGTTTTGTTATGTTAATGAGGTGACCTTTGGACTGCACTTAAGGTTAGGGGCTGGTTGTCAGTGGAGCCAGCCCTGTGATTGTGATTCAGAGGTTTGGAATGTTCAGTCCCACCCTCCCGCCCCCAGGGGAAGGGAGCGGGGAGAGGGGCGGGGTGGGGGTTGCTGGAGATTGAGTTCAGTCGCCAATGGCCAATGATTTGATCAATCATGCCTATAAAATGAAGTCTCCATAAAAACCCCAAAGGACGGGGTTTGGAGAGCTTGCCGGTTGGTGAACATGCGGGAATTTGGGGAAGGTGGTGCCTGAAGAGGGCAAAGAAGCTCCGGGCTCTTTCACCACACCTTGCCCTATGCATTTCCTTCATCTGGCTGTTCCTGAGTTCTATCCTTTTATAATAAATTGGTAATCTAGGGAGTAAATGGGTCTCCTGAGTTCTGTGAGTTGCTGTAGCAAATTGATGGAACCCAAGGAGGGGTCATGGGAACCTCTGCTATATAACTGGTTGGTCAAGAAGTACAGGTAATGATAACTTGGGCTTGCGACTGGCATCTGAAGTGGGAGGGCGGGCTGCCTTGTAGGACTGAGCCCTTAACCTGTGGCATCTGATGCTGCCTCTGGGTAGATAGGCACCAGCTGGTGTCCAGAGAATTGTTTGTTGGAGGTGTGCGGAAACCACCCCCACACGTTGAAATTGGGTCCAAAAACCCGAGACTTGTAATTGCTTACTTGTAAGCAATTCCTATAAATAATTGCAGTGAAGGCTCTGCTATCTGCCCCTCCTATGCTACCGGTGAGAATAAAACAGGTAAAACTTTTCTACAAAGCCACTTTAGAATATGTATCACAGACAATAGATACTCAAACTCTTTGAGCATGGGCACTGCTAGAAATTTATTATAAGGAAGCAATCCAGTATGTGGGAAAAGATATATATGCTCAGAGATGATCGTTGATTTCAAACAGTAAAAAAATGAGATGTCTAGCAGTAGGAAAAATGGTTTTAGAATTTGTTTCGTACATGTGATGAAATGTTCTGCAACTCTTAAAAATCATTCAGTTTACTGAGATAACAGTTTTCATTGATTGGATTGGCACAAATTTCAGTGTTCTTTGACTGTACCTTCTGCCGTCAAGGACATGGAGAAACTGGCACTCTTATGTTTTAAAGGTGGGAGTGCAAACAGATATATCCCTTAACCAGGCAATTTGGCGATATCTAAACGAAATTACAAACGTGTATACTCTTTGACAAATCCTACTTCTAGGAATTTATCCTAAAATATATTTGCAAACACATGTATCTGTGTGTACGTATTTACTTTGACATTGTAACGGCAGAACAGTGAAAACTGAAAGGAAGTAAAGAAATTGCATACATCCATTCAGTGGTATTCTCTGCACCTGTCAAAATGGAGGATGCCCTCTATGCAGTAATATGGAAACATCTCAGTATTGTTCCATCGGTAAAGCAAGGTACGGAGCTGTGTATGGCAAATCACTTTTTGTGTTAGAATATGAAACAATGTGAGTATATTTTCCTGTGTGATTGCATTTGCTTCTATCTGGAGAGATGCATAAGAAACTGGTAGGCTAAATAATGGCCCCTAAAGATAGAGCCACTTCGTAATCTCTGGAACGTGTGACTATTACCTTATTTGGCAGAAGATGCGATTCAGTTAAGGAGATTTTCCTGGATTATGCAGGTGGGCTTTAAACGCCATCACAGGAGAGGCAGACAGTGATTACAGACACCAAAGAGAAGGCAGTGTGACCATGGAGACGGGAGAGTAGAGTGGCGCAGCCGCAGTCAAAGGACGCCAGCAGCCATCAGAAGCTGGAGGAGGCAAGGAACAGGGTCTCCCCCAGAGCGTCTCCAGCGAGTGCGGCCCTGCTGACACCTTCATTTCTCCTCGGTGACACTAAATTCAGACTTCTGGCCTCCAGAAGTTTGAGGATACGTTTCTGTTAAGCCACCAAGTTTGTGGTAATTTGTTACAGTAGCCATAAGAAACTCATTCGGAAACTGATAAAAATAATTACCTCTTACGAAGAATTAGGTGATTGAAACAGAGGTGGGAGTAAGATTTTTCACTGATAATCTTTTTATACTGTTTATTTTGTCGAATGAGATGAGTACATTTACGTTTAAAATGTAAACTGTAGGGCTTCCCTGGTGGCGCAGCGGTTAAGAATCCGCCTGCCAAGGCAGGGGACACGGGTTCGATCCCTGGTCCGGGAAGATCTCACATGCCGCGGAGCAACTAAGTCCGTACGTCTCAACTACTGAGCCTGCGCTCTAGAGCCCGCGAGCCACAACTACTGAAGCCCACGCGCCTAGAGCCCGTGCTCCGCAACAAGAGAAGCCACTGCAATGAGAAGCCCATGCACCGCAACAAAGAGTAGCCCCCGCTCTTTGCAACTAAAGCCCACGTGCAGCAATGAAGACCCAACGCAGCCAAAAATAAATAAATAAAATAACTAAATTTAAAAAATGTAAACTGTAAATCTCTCCTTTAACACAAAGATTTCCCTCTCTTCTCAGCTCAGGCTGGGCCCTCAGTTCTGCAGACCGGCGGTGAGGAAGAGGACTAGACTGTATCCAGACCTCACGCGCTCAGCTGTCCAGGCTGGCTCCTGACGTGGAGATTCAAGGCAAGGAGCAGTCCCTCCGGATTGGCCTTAGCACAGTCTCGCTGTTGGTACCTTTGTCCCAGCACCCTGCCCGACTGAAGGCTCTTCATTTCAAGGCTTGTTCGTGTGAGCTATTCAGAGATCCTCCTGGAGGCGTTGGCCCTGCTGCATTCCATGACCAGGGTGAGAAATGACTTCCTATAATTTCCCTTTAACTCCTCTCCCTTTGAATCTTGGGAAGCAGGTACGGAGTTCTCACATATTTCCCCACACTGAATAATGGGTGCCTTCCCCTCTTATATTTACATCACCAAAGGAGTTCTGTAGCTTTTAGAGAACAATGAAGATCATTTCAGGGATACCACCCACCATGGGCACTCCGTCCAATATCTGCCTTAACAGGCAGTCTATTACACAAGCAGCCACGAAGTTCTGCCCTCTTGAATGCCAAAATGTTTCTCAATCCCATTCGTCTGCCTCACCACCACCTTGTTCAGGCCACATCTTCCACCCGGGTTATGGTGGCGGCTTCCTGACGTTGCCTGCTTTGAATTGCTCTGTTCCAATCCATTCTCCAAACAGTAAGCAGAAGACCCTTTGGAAACGCGAATCAGATCATGTCACCTCCTTGTTCAAAACAAGTCAGATGTTTCCCATTGACCTCCTAGTGAACCCCTTAACATGATTTTACAAGACCGTTGTGATCTACATACTTCTTCAGCTTTACGTGTCATCTTCCTCTGCCTCTGCCACTGCTTACCAGTCCCTTCCCTTCTTTCCTAGTCCTATCCTCCTGATTTATTTTCCCTTTCTGGCAAATACTAATCAATCAACCAATCTCTCTCCCTCTCTCCCTGTCCCTGTTCCCCTACCTTTCACTTCCCAGCCTTTCCCCTTCTTGTTCCCCAGTCTGAAATAATCTTTCCTCCATTCTTTACTGGTATGCTTCCTACTTCTCCTTTACGTCACAATTTAAAGCCACTTCGTGGAAAAAGTCTTTGCTGATCCCCCAAAACTAGGTAAGAGTCATGTTTTATATGCTCTCATAACTATTGAACTAACTTTATTGTATTGTAATACCCATCATGTTGGTATTATAATTGCCCATCTCATTTGTTCTGTCTTTTCTCTGTTTCCTAAATAGAAGGGAAGTTCATTGAGGGCAGGGACTTTTAAGAGTTTAGTCGATAGGAGGTACAGAATAAAAATGTAACCACAGGAGGTCACGTAGATGAAATAAAACCTAATAAAGTTTAATATCAAAAGTAACTAAACTATTAAGTTCAGGGCATTGGTAATAAATAGCCTTTGTTATGGTACAAATCCAGTTAGACCTAGATTTTACCTTCTTGAAGTTTAAATCTAAAAAAGATAACTGAGAAAGATAGATGGCAATAATCTCAGCTGTCTAAAACTTGATATAAAAATCGTATTTTATTATTTTATTATTAAAATGCATTTTATTATAGTTATGCAAGATGTTAGCATAAGGAGAGTATACAAGAACTCTGTATAGGAACTCAAATTTAAAAGTTTTTAAAAATGATTTTTTATATGCATTCTTCCCTTAGCTATGTAATCCCCTTCAAAAAAATGAATTCCACACATATGTCAAGACAAAAGAGATGAGAACCGGAACATTTTTCAAAGTTAATACTGATCTAGAAATTCATATATGTATTTGGAGTGCCTAAAATATTCTATTCATTGCTTTACTAAAAGTATAATGATTTTGGTCTGTTACAAATTTCTTTTATCTCTATAAAGATAAAAGCATATATAGAAAATTGATATTTTTACTGTAAACAGCTTTGATTCTCAAAATTCCATAATGCCTACAATGGCTAAAATATTATTTTTAGGTAAGAAACTGCCACATCAATTTTGTTGACATACACTAACGTTGTACCACAGTTCAGTAATAGGTTACAAGTCTCAATTACAGAAAACCCTTGACAGAGAAAAAACATACCACATGAAAAGTGAAGCCCCGGGCTTCCCTGGTGACGCAGTGGTTGAGAGTCCACCTGCCGATGCAGGGGACATGGGTTCGTGCCCCGGTCCGGGAAGAGCCCACATGCCGCAGAGCGGCTGGGCCCGTGAGCCATGGCCGCTGAGCCTGCGCGTCCGGAGCCTGTGCTCCGCAACGGGAGAGGCCGCAACAGTGAGAGGCCCGTGTACCGCAAAAAAAAAAAAAAAAAAAAAAAAAAAAGTGAAGCCCCATGCTGAGGGTATAAGCTTGATGAAAGCCAGTAAAGCAGGAAAAAAGGCATCTATCTAATTTCATGTTTTCATTATATTTTAAAATATGTATTCAGAAAATGTTGCCCTCTAAGAAATTAACCCTCTGTCATACGGATGACAAATGGTTAGGACATAGGACATAGAACATAAAATAGAATAAAACATTTAATGTGATTTATGATATATATAACCTAATTATTTAAACAGATTATTATTCCAGAAGGTTCTCTTTTAGTCTGCTACAAATTCATATAGTCACGTAAGCAGGCCCTGTTAAGCTAATGTAAAGTGATATTAAATGGTGCTTTTCTTATTGTCTGAGAGGTCCCATGAAACCCTCAGAGCTGAGGCCAATGGGTGTCACGTGTCTAGTCATTCTAAAGACAGGTGATGACTTAATCACCCAAGTGACTGGTTCAGTGCCCACCACCTCCGCCAGTTTATTCAGGAGAAACCCAGAGAGACGTATTAGAAAAATTAGAAGAGAGGTGTTTTCTCAAAGTGAAAAGAAATGAGAACATCCTGGTATTTTTGTTTTCTTCCTCGTGGGGTCATTCTCTCCTTCAAACTTAGGTCAAGGGGGTCAAGGAGGCAACAAGAAACTCCTTTGGGGAGATGGGAGGATAGGACTAGGAAAGAAGGGAAGGGACTGGTAAGCAGTGGCAGAGGCAGAGGAAGATGACACGTAAAGCTGAAGAAGTATGTAGATCACAACGGTCTTGTAAAATCATGTTAAGGGGTTCACTAGGAGGTCAATGGGAAACATCTGACTTGTTTTGAACAAGGAGGTGACATGATCTGATTCGCGTTTCCAAAGGGTCTTCTGCTTACTGTTTGGAGAATGGATTGGAACAGAGCAATTCAAAGCAGGCAACGTCAGGAAGCCGCCACCATAACCCGGGTGGAAGATGTGGCCTGAACAAGGTGGTGGTGAGGCAGACGAATGGGATTGAGAAACATTTTGGCATTCAAGAGGGCAGAACTTCGTGGCTGCTTGTGTAATAGACTGCCTGTTAAGGCAGATATTGGACGGAGTGCCCATGGTGGGTGGTATCCCTGAAATGATCTTCATTGTTCTCTAAAAGCTACAGAACTCCTTTGGTGATGTAAATATAAGAGGGGAAGGCACCCATTATTCAGTGTGGGGAAATATGTGAGAACTCCGTACCTGCTTCCCAAGATTCAAAGTTAGGAAGACCTGTAAACTTGGGTCAGAAAGACCTCTTCTGAGAACCAGTGGCAGAGACAGACAATGAAATCCTGTAAATGCAATGACTGAGTAAAGGGGGCTTGTGAACAGGGACCAAGACAGGGGTTTTGGAGTTTATGGAGAAGGGCTGGTTTAAGCATAGTCTGTGACTGGTGTTGGAAGCTCCTCCAGACCTAACCTCCCGAGCTATCATGGTACATGATGTGACATGCCTCACAGCCTGAGATGGGCTCTGGAGTAGACTTTCCAGCAGCAATCACTGTACAGAACTTGTTTAAAACACACAATTGTGGGAGAACTCTGTCAGGTAGCAGTCCTCTAGTTGGTTCTCCAGTGGGTGTCTGTATGAAGAACCAATACCATCCTTTGTGTCCTGATCCCACCCCTGGGATTGGGTAAGGCCTTGGAGGCCGTGGTCAATTATGGGGAGATGTGATATATAGGGAGGAAATGGACTTGCTGCTACCAGCAGGGGTGGAGCCTTGAATGTATCATTGTTCATGCCTGTATTGTCCTTAGTGATGGTGAAACAGGTGACACTGGTTCTAATTGGGTGTTAGGAGTGAAAGAAAAGGAGGAATCAAGGATGTTTCTCAGGATTTTGTTTTGGGATCTGGATCAACAATGGCACCATTCCCAGACATGTGGAATTTGCTTCCTATCCATGTCTTTTTTTTTTTTTTTTTTTTTTTTTTGCGGTATGCGGGCCTCTCACTGTTGTGGCCTCTCCCGTGGTGGAACACAGGCTCTGGACGCGCAGGCCCAGTGGCCATGGCTCACGGGCCCAGCCGCTCTGCGGCATGTGGGATCTTCCCAGACCGGGGCATGAACCCGTGTCCCCTGCATCGGCAGGCGGACTCCCAACCACTGCGCCACCAGGGAAGCCCCCTATCCATGTCTTATACTTGGCTAGGTTTTTATGTCTCTATCCAGACACCAGACAGCAACTAATATTTGCATAGTGCTTTACCATTTGTCAGGGGCTTTCACATAGATTATCATATGTTATGCTTTCCAATGCCCTGAGAAGTTCACTAGGCAGTCTACTATTTCTCTTTATTATGATAAGGAAATTGAAGCTCAGAGAAGTGGAGTGAATTGCTCTAGGTAGTAAGAATTCTGGCTCTGAATCCAGTTCTTTTTTAAAATAATTAATTAATTAATTAATTAATTAGTCTGCGTTGGGTCTTGGTTGCTGCGCGCAGGCTTTCTCTAGTTGCGGCGAGCGGGGGCTACTCTTTGTTGCAGTGGGCGGGCTTCTCATTGCGGTGGCTTCTCGTTACGGAGCACGGGCTCTAAGCACGCGGGCTTCAGTAGTTGTGACTCGTGGGCTCTAGAGCGCAGGCTCAGTAATTGTGGTGCACAGGCCTAGTTGCTGTGCGACATGTGAGATCTTCCTGGACCAGGGCTCGAACCCATGTCCCTTGCATTGGCAGACGGATTCTTAACCACTGCACCACCAGGGAAGTCCTCAGTCCAGTTCTTCTAATTCATTTGCTTGTTCATTTATATATCCATGCTTTATTTCTTACACAAATATTTACTGGGTGCTTCCTAGACCAGTTACTGGGGTAACCTCTGGAGATACAAAGATGTGCATGAGAGTCCTTCCCTGAAGGTCTGGCGCAGTCAGATGCATTCGCACATAAGAAAAACACAGGTAGATTTCTCCAAAAGAGTAGAGATTTTGGAAGGGCACAGAGGAGTCCACATTAATGATGTGTAGGAGATGTCAGATGGAGGGGGAAGAAAGACACCCTAGGCAACTGCTTTTTCTTACTGCACGTTCCATGGTTCTCTGATTTCAGAATCTTGAATGTCACTGAGAGAAGTGTGAAGTTAATGAGACTGAATTCTACCTTTTATGAAAAATTTGGAAAGAAGTAAGGACTGAATTGAGGTACGGCATTGTTTTATGCACACTGTTGGATTTAATGAATAAATTGTTCCTTTAAAGGTCTTTTTTTTTGTTAAGTCAACTATGCAATAAAAGCAATTATGTTTCCAAGATGGGTAATTTTCTCTATTGTATTTCACAGCTTGAACCGAGAATACTAAACATTCCTCCAAATTACAAAGCAGGCAAAATAGAATTTTCATAACTAACCAATGTAAAATCATAATTGTTCACCAGGGTGGGATAGAAATCTGTGTTCCAGCAAGTGAAACTATGGTGGCCCCTTTGAGCCTTAAGGGAAAATGTTATGACATTTCTATGGAAAGAGAAGTTACAAAGTTAGACCTTTCCATCCCAAGTCAATTTGAGCACTACCCCTTTCCGAAGTTAAATGGTATAATGTGTCATCAGTTCATATTGAACGGAACGTCTTCTGAATTTTCTTGCATCATAATTTGTCTTTTCTATACCGTCACACCCATCTTTTTGTATCAGCTAATGGATGGGAGACCAACACCTACTTTCCTCTCCAAAGCCCTGTGCTGCCTCCACACCATCACTACTGTAAAGGAGAAGACTTCTCCCTCATCCCATCTCTACACAGCCCCATCTTTTCTTTTCCCTTTAAAATGTGAATCTAACTACTTTGCTCTTGGTGGTAAAAGTAAGATCTTCCTTGAAGAGCATTCTTAGAAATGGCAAATGAAACGTCAAGGGAAAAGAACACGATTTAGACTGTCCCATCTCCAAGGCCAGAACCTCGCCAGTGACACTGTGCATGACTCCTGCTCTGTTGTGGTGTAGGACAGAGACCCTGCTGTGGGCAGAGGCCGTCGGGGATTCAGTCCTGGCTGCGACCCTAGCAGGGCACTCTTCCAGTGTGGCCCACTTCACTTGTATGTAGAATGAGAACACCTAGACCTTCGTCTCAGTAAATGTTGGTCAAGTGAATGAGGCCCTGGAGCAGACCCCTAACCTGTCTGGTTCAGTCACTTTGCACATTGGAAACATTCCTCAGAAGGCTTCTCTGTCCCTGGAAATGTATTATCCCTGAGGTGGCCCGTGTCTTCTCACTCTCCATACCTCCCTGGGTGGTCTCACTCACTCAAATGGTTTGATCTATCTTCTATTTATTGGTAAATCCTAAATTTAGAATTTATAGCCTCTCCCTCTGTCTCCTTCTCCCCTCTCCTCTGTTCCTTCCTCTCCTCTCTTCAGCTCTTGTCGATAATAATAGACCCTTTGCATTCCCAAGTGTTGCACCTGAAGAATCCATGAACTCCTGGAAACCGCTATGCGCATAGAAGAGAGAAGAGAGAAAAAACAAACACAAAACAAAACACAAAACAAGCCAACATAAACCAGGTCCCTCTGACTTCTTCAGCCAGTGGCTCTACTTACGTGTCCCACCCATTCTTCGGTCTTGTCTGTTCTTCTATCCAACAAACAGCCTCTCGGATCATCAACTCCCCCTCATTCCTCCTTCCCACCTCCGGTTCCAGTCCTTGTTATTTCACATTTTACTTATTACAGTTAACTGTCCATTGGTCTTCCTGACTTTGCTTTTCTTCTGTGTTGTTTTCTCTATCCTGTTGCTGATTAGTCTCCCTAGAAATCTGTTTTTGTCTTGATATCTCCTTTCTTCTTGGCAGGTAGGACAGGGTGGCGCCGTTTTGTGTACTAGCTCCTGTGCAGAGTCTCCCTCCAGGCACTCGGAGTCAGCCATCCGAGGGCTGCATGTCACCTGGCCATCCTGCTTCCCACCCCTGACACCCACTTCTAGACCTGTGCAGCCTAATGCGTAGCCACTTTTTATTTAATTTTAATTGACTGGCTTTTAAATTTAGGAACTGAAGCACCTTTGTCAATGTGGATGCAAATATTAACAGAAAATGATTTTTAGTATTTGATTCAGTTACAGGGAAACTTCCTTTTTTAAAAAAATTTTATTTATGTATTTATTTATTTTTGGCTGTGTCAGGTCTTCGTTACTGCACGTGGGGTTTCTCTAGTTGCAGCGAGTGGGGGCTACTCTTCATTGCGGTGCATGGGCTTCTCATTGCGGTGGCTTCTCTTGTTGCAGAGCATGGGCTCTAGGTGCGCAGGCTTCAGTAGTTGTGGCACGCGAACTCAGTAGTTGTGGCACATGGGCTTAGTTGCTCCGCAGCATGTGGGATTTACCCCGACCGGGGCTCGAACCCATGTCCCCTGCATTGGCAGGTGGATTCTTAACCACTGCACCACCAGGGAAGCCCCAGGGAAACTTTTATGTATAAGTATTTGGAACAACTTGGGTAAATGAGTTCATCTTTTCAGTTGTAAATTTTACAATATCTAAATGCAGGTTAATTATTTCAGATGAAGTTAACATCCAAATGGAGATATGCTGCAAGTGTGAAATGCACATTAAATTTCTGAGACTTAGTATGAGTAAAAGAATTTAAAATGTCACATTAATAATTTTTATATAGAGAGTACATATTGAAATAACATTTTAGATATATTGAATTAGATAAAATATATTTTAAAAGTGAATTTAATCTGTTGATTTTTGCTTTTAAAAATAGGGCTACTAGAATATTTTAAGTTACATGTGTAGCATGTATTACATTTCTATCAGGCAGTGCTATTCTAGAACAATTGGGCCATTTTCCTTATTCTCTCCTCCCTTCAACTTAGATTTTCCAGGGCAGGCTAAATTTTTAATATTTCCTATAACCACCCCCTCCATCTTCATAAATAATTCATAATTGTTAGATAACCTGTTCGAATGAATGGTTTAGAAAATGTGATCCAGGCTTCCACCCCCTTCTAGTGTTTTCTGTCATTGTTCTTTGCATCTGGAACATCCTTGTTTTCTTTTCCAAAGTCTACATTGCCTCTGGGTCCAACTCAGATGACCTGTCCCATCCCATCCCTGTGCCATCCTTGACCACATGCCATGGGTTGATGTCTCCCATTTCTTAATTCCCAGAGCACACAGAGTTAGTTTCTACATGCACAGATTCGTTGCCACACTCTGTACCCCTTTTCATTGTTCTGACATCTTACATGTAAATCTTCCCTTCCCTTCTAGAAAGTTCAGTCACTGAGTCAAGCATCTGCTTTCTGGGAATGTAAATTAATACAGCCACTATGGAGAACAGTATGGAGGTTCCTTAAAAAACTAGAAATAGAATTACCATATGATCCAGCAATCCCACTACTGGGCATATACCCAGAGAAAACCGTAATTCAAAAAGACACATGCACCCCAATGTTCATTGCAGCACTATTTACAATAGCCAGGTCATGGAAGCAACCTAAATGCCCATAGACAGATGAATGGATAAAGAAGGTATGGTACAATATATACAATGGAATATTACTCAGCCATAAAAAGGAACGAAGCTGGGTCATTTGTAGAGACATAGATGGACCTAGAGACTGTCATACAGAGTGAAGTAAGTCAGAAAGAGAAAAACACATATTGTATAATAACATATATATGTGGAATCTAGAAAAATGGTACAGATGAACCGGTTTGCAAGGCAGAAATAGAGACACAGATGTAGAGAACAAATGTATGGACACCAAGGGGGAATAGCGGGGTGCGGGTGGTGGTGGTGGTGTGATGAACTGGGAGATTGGGATTGACATATATACACCAATATGTATAAAATAGATAACTAATAAGAACCTGCTGTATAAAAAATTCAAAAATTAAAAAAAAACATCTGGCCTTCCCTGGTGGCACAGTGGTTAAGAATCCACCTGCCAATGTAGGGGACACGGGTTCGAGCCCTGGTCCGGGAAGATCCCACATGCTGCAGAGCAACTAAGCCCGTGCACCACAACTACTGAGCCTGTGCTGTAGAGCCTGTGAGCCACAACTACTGAGCTCACGTGCCACAACTACTGAAGCCCGCGCGCCTAGAGCCTGAGCTCCGCAACAAGAGAAGACACCGCAATGAGAAGCCCGTGCACCTAAACGAAGAGTGCCCCCGCTCGCCCCAACTAGAGAAAGCCTGTGCAGAGCAACGAAGACCCAATGCAGCCAAAAATAAATTAATTAAATAATTTTAAAAAAAGCATCATGTTTTCTCTTTCATTTGACACATCTACCGGATTTAAACTATGATTTTTTTTGTGTGCAACACGAAGGCTCAATAAGGACCAGTGCAAGAATATTCCATATAGTTGAACTGTACCCTTTTTGAGTTGCCAAATATTAAACTTGGCAATTTTAACTAATTAAAGAAATATATTTATATTTTTGAAGATGTACTGTAGTAGAAAAAGAATTTGCCGCGGAGTCAGCAAGCTAAGATTTTAGTTCCATTCCTGCCTCTATGGGCAACCTGCTCTTGGACAAGTGCACTTCACCTTTCTGGAACTTTCTTCATCTAGAAAAGAGATTAGGTAAGCTCTAAGGTATATTGCAAATCACATATTTTATAAGTCTATGTTGGAAATCTTTCTCAAATACCTTACATACTACTCTGAATTTTTAAAATAGAACATGCTGAACAGAAATTAGCATTTTTTAAAATGTCAGAGTCATTATTAGGGATGTCAATTATTATGCACTGACAGTGTAATGCAGCTAAGGGGTTATTGTGTTGTGAATGAGTGCTTACTCTCCACAGCAGTGGTTTTTATTTTTTAATTAATGTCTGCCCTTTAATGTCCTCTTTTAATGTCAGACTGTCACCTGTCACTTATTGCTAACACTGGCCCTGCCTGTATTAATACCTTCCCTGCCCTCATCCCAAGTAATTTGGTACTCCTAAGCTAAGGTGATGTGGGGAAACCCAGTAAAGGGGAGCTTGTTTGACTTACGTCTGAAGTTGGGCATGTAGTCCTTCAGCAACCATTTGCTGGGTGCCTGTACCTGTGTGACAGGCACAAGATGGTACAGGGGCTGAAGAAGAAATAATTTATAAACCATCTTAATAACCTTGGGGGACTGCACAGTGAGAAGTGTGTGAACTTCAGTGCAGAGCTTCTGCAGGCCTTTTTCTTCACTTCTCAGTTTTAAGCTTCTTTCCTGATGGCTGAGTTTCCCAGACAAGTCACCAACAGATAATAGTGGGCTTAATGATAACAATGGTTAATCAGTACAGTGACGAACTCTCACAGAAGTGCACAAAGAGACAGAACAGAACAGAAAGTCCAGAAATAGATTCCATGTATATATAGGAACTGGATGTATACAGAAGTAGTTTTCCAAAACAGAGAGAAAAGAATGGGTTACTTAGTGTCTTATTTAATTCTTACAAAAAGCCTGTGAACCAGGTAACACTTCTCCCCACTTTATAGATTAGGCAAAGAGAGGTTCAGAGATTTGCCTAAAGTCTACGTGGTAGATCTGAGAGAAAGTGTATTATCTTTGGTCTAAGCCTGTGCACCACGGGCTTAGAGTGGCCATCTGTATGTCTTCTCCCCTTCTTCAGCAGTGGGTTCCACCATGTGTTAGATGACCTGAACACTTCTAGTGGTCAAAGGAAGCAAATAGAAAAGCAGTTCTCAACCAGGAGTAATTTTACCCCCCAGGGTAAAATGGGAAAGTTGCTCTTGGTATCTAGTGGGTCGAGACCAGGGATGCTGCTAAATATCCTGCAACATAGGACAGCTCCCAAGAATGGTCCAGCTCTAAAGGTAGATAACGTTGAGGTTGAGGAACCGTACAATAGATAAAAGAAAGCTTAGTCCTTCACTTGTATTGTGGATTGGATTAAAATGAATAATTATTTGAAGTCTATTTTTATTCTTTTTTTTTCTTGGTCACACCATACTGAAGCAAGGAACAAGTAGGAAGAAGGTGGCAAAGAGCTTCTGGTGCTTGAGAATACCTGAAAACATTTTTATTTTATCTTTTCTATATGAATACAAGTAAAATCTAAAGATCTGCTACAGGGAATTCCCTGGTGGTCCAGTGGTTAAGACTCCGTGCTTCCACTCCAGGGGGCATGCGTTCGATCCCTAGTCAGGGAACTAAGATCCTGCAAGATGCATGGCACGGCCAAAAATGTAAATCAATCAATCAATCTGCTACATATCTGTAGTAGACAATGCTAATGTTTGCCCCCAATTTTTGTGGGTGGGGAGTGTGTTGAGTACATGCCTCTTGAAGTTAGGTGTGGTCGTGTGACTGAAATGTGAATTATGAGCGGAAGCAAATTCATGATCTTCCATGCTCTCGTCCTAGACCACAGCAACCATGGGAGTGTATGTTGGTATGGAGAAACCATAATATCTGAGCAATGTGGAAAACTGCACCAGTGGAGAACAGCAATCCCGTCCAGTCTCCCAGATCTGCTAGACTTTGCGTGAGTAAGAACCAATCTTTTGTTGTGCTATACTACTGAGAATTTTGGAATTATTATTGTAGTACATTCTAACTTATCCTGACTAACACATCCAAGTTAATTAGCAACTACTCTGGAATTCTTGAACCCCCAAATTTCTAGAGTGTTGCTTCTGCCTTGGGAATCAGGATATATTAATATTTCACATACATATTCATTCACACTTCTTTCTCAAATTCTGATTAGCATTGAGGTTCTAGAGAGATGTTAGTCTGTATAAAACTCCAGTGACTTGGCAGTAAGCAGCAAATGTTCTCTCATAGTTTCTGGGCTGCATGTGAAGGAACTTTTTTTTTAGGCTTTGGAAATACATTTTATGTCTGAAATGATTTTTCTGTTGACATTAAAATATGTGCTGAATTGTGACATCTCAAGTTTGATGACTTTTACCTGCTCATTGTATAAATTCTGTTATGTAAGCTATAATGTAGACTTTATTTAGCTTCCTGAATTCTAGATTAGAGAGTGTGAAAATTTCTAGAACAGTGGTAAACAACCTCTCTCTCTTCTCATCCACACACTTCACTCTCTCTTTCTCCATAATTTGAATCAAAACTATGTCATCATTTCTCTGACCTGTTGGAAACAATTTACCTTTTTTGGTAGGTTAAGGCTTCAGAGACTGAAGACCGATCTTTTCTTTTTAAGTTATCATCAGTACTCTTGTAACGTTACTTTATATCTACCATCCCATGTGCTTTTTACCAGCCCCTTCTAAACATAAGCTCATCCTTTATAACTTATATCTAACATATTTATTATTGCATTTATTTACTTACTCAAAAGTGTTTATTTACTTCGTAGCAATCCTATATCTTTATTGCATGAGCTGTAACTGTAACACAAGGGTCAGCTGCCTAGAAATCCTCAGTTCTTTTTGCCTTTGGGAGTTTTGTCTCCTTTTCCTCTCATGTCAAGTAAACTGCCCTGAGGTGCAGTCTCTCAGGTGGTAGAAAATCTAACTTGCTGACGAAGATATCCGGGCTGTTGCATGCATCTGACTTTCTTGTGGTCTGTCCACACTGTGTCCAGGGTGTGTCACCTCTGGACCCCGGTGGCTGCTATCTTCTCTCCACACCAGCAGCACTCTCACCAAGCGTACATCCCCTCTGTTAGAGCACCGCTCTGCGCTAGCACACAGGGCTATTGTAGCAGACTTTGATGGAAGGGTTAGGGGTACTAGAGGGGGACCACAACTCAGAATAGTCAAGACAGGCCATATGACGTTGAATCACAGGCACGCCAGTTCTCTAGCATCCCGTGGCCATCCTCTTTACTGGGAATTGCTTGGTGGGTGTCTTTCTTTTCAGGCATAGCCTGTCACCATGATACTGGGCTCTCTTTCATTTTCACACTCTCTAACATGTTCCCTGCCCTCCTTTCTCAGGGCTCTCCCTCCATCTCTCTCAAACTCTCCTCACCCCATTCCTTTGAAGCCCATAATCGCCCTTACTCAAGTATGTGCTACACTTTGACT
Source organism: Phocoena phocoena (assembly GCF_963924675.1). NCBI lineage: Eukaryota > Metazoa > Chordata > Mammalia > Artiodactyla > Phocoenidae > Phocoena > Phocoena phocoena. Next base: position 11,776,885 of record NC_089240.1, on the reverse strand, counting down.
TTCCTGATCTTTAACTCAACCCTGGTCCTGCTTCTTTTATTTTATTTTATTCTATTTTTAATTTTTTTTAAATTTTTGGCCGCGCCACGGGGTTTGCGGGATCTTAGTTCCCCGACCAGGGATTCAACCCACGCCCTTGGCAGTGAAAGTACTAACCACGGGACCGCCGGGGAATTCCCCTGCTTCTTTATTTTATAAACTTCAGCCAGACATTCTGCCAAACAAAGGCCGTCTACTCTGGGTAGACACCCTTTGGGAACACATGCTTTCAGTTCAGCGTTTTCTTTAATCTAGCACATTGTTTGAAATGGGAGTTCCTAATTTCTAGAAAAAGGAGGAAGCAATGTGAGGCATCGAGTCATTTGAGGAGCGTGAGAAGGAGTAGAGAACTTTGTGCGGAGGAAGAGTAGCATGTGAGAGCGCAGGAGACTTGCTGAGCTGTAGCCGATGACACTGGAGTGGTCAGAATGGCCTGTGTAATGGAGGCTCTTGGGAAGTATCATGTGGGCAGAAGGAAGCATTTTTTTAAAAATTTAATTTAATTTATTTTTTTATACAGCAGGTTCTTATTAGTCATCAGTTTTATACACATCAGTGTATACATTGTCAATCCCAATCACCCAATTCAGCACACCACAATCCCCACCTCCCAGCAGTTTTCCCCCCTTGGTGACCATACGTTTGTTCTCTACATCTGTGTCTCAACTTCTGCCCTGCAAACTGGTTCATCTGTACCATTTTTCTAGGTTCCACATACATGCGTTAATATACGATATTTGTTTTTCTCTTTCTGACTTACTTCACTCTGTATGACAGTCTCTAGGTCCATCCATGTCTCAGCAAATGACTCAATTTCTTTTATGGCTGAGTAATATTCCATTGTATATATGTACCACAACTTCTTTATCCATTCTTCTGTCGATGGGCATTTAGGTTGCTTCCATGACCTGGCTATTGTAAATATATAGTGCTGCAATGAACATTGGGGTGCATGTGTCTTTTTGAATTATGGTTTTCTCCAGGTATATGCCCAGTAGTGGGATTGCTGGATCATATGGTAATTCTATTTTTAGTTTTTTAAGGAACCTCCATACTGTTCTCCATAGTGGCTGTATCAATTTACATTCTCACCAACAGTGCAAGAGGGTTCCCTTTTCTCCGCACCCTCTCCAGCATTGGTTGTTTGTAGATTTTCTGATGATGCCCATTTTGACTGGTGTGAGGTGATACCTCATTGTAGTTTTGATTTTCGTTTCTCTAATAATTAGAGATCTTGAGCATCCTTTCATGTGCTTCTTGGCCATCTGTATGTCTTCTCTGGAGGGATGTCTATTTAGGTCTTCTGCCCATTTTTGGATTGGGTTGTTTGCTTCTTTAATATTGAGCTGCCTGAGCTGTTTATATATTTTGGAGATTAATCCTTTGTCCGATGACTTGTTTGCAAATATTTTCTCCCATTCTGAGGGTTGTCTTTTTGTCTTGTTTATGGTTTCCTTTGCTGTGCAAAAGCTTTGAAGTTTCATTAGGTGCCATTTGTTTATTTTTGTTTTTATTTCTATTACTCTAGGAGGTGGATCAAAAAAATCTTGCTGTGATTTATGTCAAAGAGTGTTCTTCCTATGTTTTCCTCTAAGAGTTTTATAGTGTCCGGTCTTACATCTAGGTCTCTAATCCATTTTGAGTTTATTTTTGTGTATGGTGTTAGGGAGTGTTCTAATTTCCTTCTTTTACATGTAGCTGTCCCGTTTTCCCAGCACCCCTTATTGAAGAGACTGTCTTTTCTCCATTGTATATCTTTGCCTCCTTTGTCATAGATTAGTTGACCATAGGTGCGTGGGTTTATCTCTGGAGAAGGAAGCTTTTGAAAGATGTTAAGGAGCAGAATGTCATGCTCAAAGCTACATTCTAGAAAGATCACTCTAGCTTGGGTCAGAGGGCCACAGCGTGGAGTCAGAGAGAACAGTCATAAGACTTTGACTGCAGAAGGAACTCTAAAATGTGTGGGCTGAGGCAGGACAAGGGGAGGGGCATGAAATGGATTTGAGAGCTATTGCGAAGGTGGGATTGAAGGGGCTCAGCAGCTGTGTGGGTAGGTGAGTCAGTGAGAGGATGGACCTGGCTTGAGCAGTGGAGGGGTGCTGGTGCCCCCTCTGAGACGAGGGAACATGGAAGGAGGAGCACTTTGCGGGGGGCGGGGGTGGAGAAAACCATGGATTCAGTTATGCCTGTGGTTAGTTTGAGGTACCAGTGCCACCCTCTCAAAGATGTTGAGTTGGCAGCTGTAGACCCCCAGATGCCAGCACCCACAGATTTAGCATGCTTGGTTGTGAATGTTCTTAAGGAGCATGACATTCCTGTAGCACAAATGTAAATCAGGAGGTGAAAAACTGGTGTTTAAGAATGAGTCATGGGGCTTCCCCGGTGGTGCAGTGGTTGAGAGTCCGCCTGCTGATGCAGGGGACACGGGTTCGTGCCCCGGTCTGGGAAGATCCCGCATGCCGCGGAGCGGCTGGGCCCGTGAGCCATGGCTGCTGAGCCTGCGCGTCCGGAGCCTGTGCTCCGCAACGGGAGAGGCCACAACAGTGAGAGGCCCACATACTGCAAAAAAAAAAAAAAAGAATGAGTCATGTAGCCTACGAGTGAGACTCACACATCTACTTTTTGGGGGATCAGGAGAATTCAGGAAGGGTGGGTTCAAAGACAAAAGCCAGAAGTGCTGGCTAGTAGGGTGAAAAGGAGGAGATGATAAATACAATTTTAGCCTGTGGAGTTTGAGCGGACAGAGTGGCATAGAAAAGCCACTAAAAAGTCAGAACTGGAACTTGGGTGGTATCAGGACTGGAGCTGTAGGTTAGGGAAACAGAAGTCGAATCCATTTTGCCAAACTGTAGCTTTTGATTTGTTGATTTCTTAGCTCTGCTAAATGGCATGGAGCTGAGAAGCGGGCCCTAGCCTTTTGAGTTTGCTCTACTTTCTTCAAGGCACCCCCCCCCCCCACAACAACTGGCAGAGACAGGTAGTTCTTTAACAATCTGAAAAGGGATTGAGGTGAGTAATGAACTTGGAAAAGAGGGTGAAATCTAACCCACATCAGCAGAACTATATCTGTTACCTCTGTGTGCCGAGGATGAACACCAGGCATGGTATTGGAAGCCAGAAACGTGCTAAATTTTTACTTCTGACACTTTTTCTTATTTTAACTTTACTGATAGCTACACGATGCTCCTTCTGCCCTCCTCCCCTCCCCCCCGGAAAAAAAAAGAAGCTTGTCAGGTTGGCATGAGCTTCTTCTCCTCCCCAACACTCCTCTGCTCCACCCCACCCCTCCCCGCTCCCCCACCTACACACACCCAGAGTTATTACTGGGTACCTTAACTAAGGCATTTCAAAATGCAATCTCTTCATCGGTGAGGAAACACATGGTGATCATTGTAAAATATTGGGTGGCGAAAAGAATTCCTGAGGTCTTTAAGATAACAGATTAAACTGGAGTCTTGTTCTGCAATAACATTTTCTGGCACCAAGTTTATTGCTGAAATCCAAGTAGCATGTCTGCTTTGCCTCAGCACCATACACGCCTGTGGCTAATCGACAGACAGGTCTCGAAATCCCTGGGTGATCTGCACATTTGTCCCTAAGAATAAACGTTATTCCCTTTGGGAGAGCTCAAGGCTAAATGATTCAGAACCCAGTCCTTTTGGCATGTAAAAAACAGTAGCTTTCTTGGAGTCAGAGACAAATTTGTGACTCTTTTCCACCACTGCAAATGTCTTGGCTCTCAAAATGAAGGTTGGTCTTCATATCCTGGAATGAAGAGAATTTATTCAAGTCTCAGCAGTACCTAGATCTGAAGATACCAGCATTGGGGCCCTAGTTTTTCCAGAATTTCTTGTATTCAGTGCTTCAGTGCTTCAGATGGAAGACAATCTGGGAATCATTATTATGCTGCGAGCTCTGTTTTTCAAACTTTTAAAAACATGATTCCTCCACCAGAAGGATAAACGGTTTTGGTATGATCTAATACACATAAACACATACACAAACATATGTGAAAAAACAAGTGAAAAAGAGGTTCATGGGGGCTTCCCTGGTGGCGCAGTGGTTGAGAGTCCACCTGCCGATGCAGGGGACACGGGTTCGTGCCCCGGTCCGGGAAGATCCCACATGCCGCGGAGCGGCTGGGCCCGTGAGCCACGGCCACTGAGCCTGCGCATCCAGAGCCTGTGCTCCGCAATGGGAGAGGCCGCAACAGTGAGAGGCCCGCATACCGCAAAAAAAGAAAAAAAAAAGAAGAGGTTCATGGAATGGTTACCTTTCCTATATGGCAGGCGTTCTGATATTTTCTATTCTAATTAGTCTTTCCTGGTCTATTTTGTTTTTTAAAAATTCTGGTTATGACCTATCAAATGATTTTACAATTCACCGGTGGGTCATGATCCTTATTCTGAGGAATCCTGTTGCCAAAGCGGCCTGTCTTTGACTCAGGTACATGCTTGTATGTAGATGGAGACAGCCACATTCCCAGAGGCCCTACTGAGAAACAACCGTTTGTGGGAGGAAGCCACACATGGTTGGTGGCATCAGTATGAAGCTGAGGAAGAGAATTCCTTGCAGTTCTAAAGAACTGAAAGAAATGTGCAACGCAGCTCAATTCTGACTCTTCCAAGAGCTGAATAACGTGGCCTGATTAACAGCTCATGAACTCAGAGACTGGAACAACCGATGACTGACTCTGGTGCCAGCACCTTTGGTCATAGGGCTTTGGAAGCCTGTGCTATGGCGCCACCAGTGGAGAAAGCTTCCAGCAGCCACACTGGTGTGGTTGTTCACTCTGCATACCAGACTGACTGTGTAAACAAAGAGTGTAAACAAAGTGTAAAAGGTGTAAACAAAGAGTGGCCGAGTGTGTAAACAAAGCCCAGGCAGAATTTAAATCCCTTACTAATGAGCAGTGATGTTTGTCAAGAGAACACTGTTGTTTATTCCATTGGATTTCACATGCAAAAATCTTGTTTGCTATTTTCACAACAACATGAGAGGGGGAAAAGGACATTTGAGATCAAGGCAGAGGCAAACAGGGCAAAATGACAAGTAGTAGAACTTTCAAATATGTGTTAAGCAAAGTTTTAAATCAATTTAGTTACTTAGGTCATTTAATCGAATATAATTATTTATAAAACCAAAGCATCTATATGTTGCTCCATCAGGCAGGTACAGAATATATACAGGTTCAGTGGAAGAGGAGATTTCAGCTCATATCTGTTTTCCATGCTTCCTGGAGCTGTTGTAACAAAGTACCACAAACCGGGTGGCTTAAAACAATAGAAATGTATTCCCTCACATTCTGGAGGCTAGAAGTCTGAAATCGAGGTGTCAGCGAGGCCCTAGGGGAGGATCCTTCCTTGCCTCTTCCTTATTTGTAAGTTTTAGGCTTCATACTTAACCAGAAGTCTCTTGTATTTGTTTTACTTTATAGCCTTGCTTTGTAGTACATATGATTTTGAAAATACTGGGTATTAAATGCCCTTCTTTTGAGTATCAAGCCTCTATGTAAAATATACTGCTTTTTTTTAAATTAAGAAAGCATTTTGAGGGCTTCCCTGGTGGCGCAGTGGTTGAGAGTCCGCCTGCAGATGCAGGGGACACGGGTTCTTGCCCCGGTCCAGGAAGATCCCACATGCCGCGGAGCGGCTGGACCCGTGAGCCACGGCCGCTGAGCCTGCGCGTCCGGAGCCTGTGCTCCCCAACGGGAGAGGCCACAACAGTGAGAGGCCCGCGTACGGCAAAAAAAAAAAAAAAAGGAAGCATTTTGATTATTTAAATATTTCCTTTAATGAAATTGAGTTCTTTATTAGAGGACGTTTTCACACCCACTGGCATGATATGGTGCAACACTGGGGCTGGTAAAGCGCAAATCACAGGGCTTTATGCTTGCTGTCTAAGGACTTGTGTCTTCAGATACACAAGAGTGGATGCAGATGATAGAGGGAAGACCTGGCTGCTCATTAGAATCACCTGGCGATATTTAAAAAAAAATCCCAGACTAATTAAATCAGAAGGGCTAGGTGTGGTAGGTAGCCAGGTGTCAGTATTTTTAAATCTGTCAGATTCAGTGGTTTAAAAATACACCCACACATTTTGTGATACTCCTTTCTTCAAGAAGTAAAACGTAATTCCTTCAGCTCATTGAGAGTGAGCTGGACTTAGTGACTTGCTTCTAGCAAGAATATATGGAGGCAGTGACCATATGACTTCCAATACTAGGTCATAAAACACTCTGAGGCTTCCTCCTGGCTTTCTCTCTTGAATCACATGCTTTGGGGGAAGCCAGCTACCGTGGCCATGAGGACACTCAAGCAGCCCTAGAGAGGATCTCATGTTATAAGGAACTGAGGCCTCCTACCAACAGCCAGCGAGAAACAGCCCTTTGTGATGGTTAATTTTATGTGTCAGCTTGACTGGGCCATGGGGTGCTCAGACACTTGGACAAACATTATTCTGGGTTTGTCTGTGAGGGTGTTTCGGGATGACATTAACATTTGAATAGATAGACTGAGCAAAGCAGATTGGATGGGCCTCATGCAATCAACTGAAGACCTAAATAGAACAAAAAGACTAAGAGGGAACTCCTCTTGCCTAAGTCCTTGAGCTGGGACATCAGTCTTCCTGCCTTCCGACTTGAACTGAAACAGCTGCTCTTCTTGGGTCTCAAGCCTGCTGGCTTTGGGACCGGAACTGACACCGTCAGCTCTCCTGGCTCTTGGGCTTTTGTACTTGGACTGGAACTACAACATTGGCTCTTGTGGGTCTCTAGCTTGCTGACTACAGGTCTTGGGACTTCTCAGCCTCAGTAAGTGTGCAAGACAATTACTTATTTTATATACATTTATATCCTATTGGTTCCTCTCTGGAGAACCTAGACTAATGCAAGCTTCTGCCAATAGTCTTGTGAGTGTGCCATCTTGGAAACCCCAGTCAAGCCTTCAGATGACTGCAGCCCAAGCTGACATCTTGAGTGCAGCCTCATGAGAGATGCTGAGCCAGATCCCCCACCTAAGCTATTCCCAAATTCCTGATCCACAGAAACTGCATGGGGTAGTAAATGTTCTTTGTTTTAAGCTGCTAACTTTTGTGGTAATTTGTTATACAGCAATAGATGACTACCATACTAGGTGATTCCATTATGCAGCCAAGCTTAAGGAGAACTGCTTTACTCTCCCATCAGTAAAAATCATGAAATACCTGCTTTTTAGGCACTCAAAGGGATCTTGACCACTTATTTATATGGTAAGGGGTCTGTCAAATGTCTAGGCGAAGCAACAGATCTGTAGTGGTGACTTTTCTTTGCTTCTCAGGATTTTCCAGTTTCATCCTATGTCCAAGCCAAGCCTCCTATCGGTGAGCTTCATTCTTGGACCATATTACATTGCCTTGGTCCTTGTCTCTTTGCACTCAGAATTGACTTTGCAGCTCCAGTAATTCTGTTGTCTCATGTTTGGGTGTAGACATCTTTGTGTTTGGAACAGAGTAAAAGCCCTATGAAAGACAAAATATTGTTCTAAATTTTTCTGCTAGTTTGAACCTTTCCTCTTGATTTTCAGAAGAAAATTCCATAGGAAAAATAATAGAAGCCACTAGACATAAATTCCCTTAATTTTCTTGTCATCAAACTGCTTTTGTATCCAATCTTTTCTTCTCCTCTGGCTGTTATTCTTGCAAGTTGATGTCCTCTTTTCACAGGCTAATAATCCCACCTGTGCTCTGCATCACATTATCTCTCCCTCTCCTCAAGGGCGAGTCTACATCTTCACTGCTTCTTCTCTTCTAGCTTCTTCTCATTGAAACTACTCATGGTTGAAGACTGCACTCTTTCCCCAGCTCAACTGTTGTAACCTAGAAGGCAAAGGAAGTGTCTTGTTAATGAAGATACATTGAATACATGAGTAAATGTATTAATTTTGAAAATACTGAAGCATTTAATAGAGAATAGAGTTATTCTTTTTCAGTGTCTACCCCAAAGTTTGTATTTCATTTTCTTGAAAATAAAACCTAAGATGGAAGTTACAGCCTCTTCACCAGAGATGTAGTAAAAGAAGCTACAAAGGTATTCAACTTAAAATAGAGATGTGTCTGGTTGGTGGTCAACTACCAATTTGGCAACCTGATGGCCACTTTACAACATTTAAAGCATCATATTGAAACTAAGAGGCTGGAGATCGAAGACACCTTTCTTTTATTGCTACCTAAGTGTTCTTGATTTCTCTTTATTTTGCCAAGTCTGAAAGTCACATTCACTCAAAGAGCATAATGAAAATTTCCCTAGGAAGCCATTAATACGTGTGAGAATCACTGTAGCAGGGTGGCTACTGTCTCTCTCTCAATCACACCATTTATTACATTCTCCGTTTGGAATGTAAACTACAAATTGACTACATTTGATTTTTCCATCACACCCAATATTGTATGTACCTGTTCTCTCCTCATCCTATAGGCTTTTCATGGAAGAGTCTATCATTGCCATGACTTAGAGAGCATCAGCTAGACACAGAGGAAAGAACATGGACTTTGTATTTAATAAGAGTTAGTTGAATGCCAGTTTTACCACTTATTAGCTATATGATTTTGGGGAAGTGATTTAGTCTTCTAGAATCTCAGTGTCCTCATCAGTAAAAATAATGTACAGCTCAGAGTTGTCATGGACATTAAATGAGATAATTTTGAAAACATTTATTATGGTGGCAGTTTCTTTGCCTTCCATATTCACAGATGACTTCCAAATGTATGTAGCCCCACTTTTCTCCTTAGATCCAAACCCATGATTCCAACTGCATATCTCAAAGGTACCTCGTAAAGGCATCTTCACCACAGTAGCACAACTCATTATCTTTCCTTTCATCCTTTCTCCTCTGGTGTCCTCTAGTTTAATTAACAGGAACATCACTCAGTCATCCAACCTAAAAACCTTTGCATCATCCTTCATCTTTCATTTTCCTCTCCCTCAGTCTTCATCCGCAGGATCTGTCAGTCAACAAACTGTTGATTCTGCCTTTAAAATTATAACCTGTCTTTTTCCTCCCCACTTCTGCCTTGGTTATGACTCTGGAGTTTTCAACCTGGACCATTACCTGGCTCCAGGTAAACAGAAGCATGTCACTCATCTGATTACACACAAGACATATTTGTAACAGTGTCCTAGAGGACCCCAACATCCCGTGTAGCCTCTGTGGACCCCCTAAAGTGCTCACCAAGGACCGTGCAGTTGTTGATGCTGTGGGCCATGGTACCCAGAACCACCAAGTCACCACAGCCCCTCAGACCCAGAATCGCCACATACCCCTGCACCTGACACCTTGTACCACTAGGCCCAGGGTCATAGCATACTCCAGTATGCCCCACCCACAAGTGAAGGTCTTTCCTTTCCTTTCCTTTCCTTTCAGCCAGTAAAGTCTGGAAGAGGTGACTGCCTCTTCAAATGTATAGACACCTGTGGTAGGCTGTAGAGATCACAAAGATTCAGGGAAACATGACTCCAACAAAGGAACACAGGAAACCTCTAGTAACTGACACCAAAGAGGTGAAGATACAGGGATTGCCCAACAAAGAATGAAATAATTCTTTAAAGAATTAATTCTTTAAATAATTGTTCTAAAGATGTTCAGAGAGCTACAACACAAATAATCAATTTAATGAAATCAAGAAAACAATACAAGAACAAAATTAGAAGTTCAACAAAAGGACAGAAAAAAATAAAAGAAATATCGGAGCTGAAAAAAACAGTGACTGAACTAAAATTCAATAGAGAGCTTCAACAGCAGATAGGACCAAAAGGAGAAAGAATCAGTCAATTCAAAGACAAATCATTTGAAATTATCCAATCAGAGGAACAAAAAGTAAAAAGAATGAGGGTGTTCCCTGGTGGCCTAGTGGTTAGAATTCTGGGCTTTCACTGCTGTGGCCCAGGTTCAATCCCTGATTGGGGAACTGAGGTCCCGCAGGCCATGCAGTGCAGTTGGAACAAAAAAAGGAGAGAGAGAGAAAGAAAAAAGAATGAAAAGAAGTGAAGAAAGCCTATGGTCCTTAGGGATACCATTAAGAGAAATAATCTATGCATTACTGGAGTCCTAGAAGAATAAGAGAGGGAGAAGGGGTAGAAAGCTTATTTAAAGAAGTGATGGCTGAGAACTTCTCAAACCTGGGGAGAGACTTGGAAATTCAAGTTTGTGAAGCTAATAGGTACCCCCAAATTTCAATCCCAAATGATCTTCTCCAAGATACATTATAATAAAACTGTCTAAAGTCAAAGACAAAGAGAGAATTTTTAAACAGCAAGAGAAAAAATTTCTCGCAGGTAAGTGAACCTCCATAAGGCTATCAGTGGATTATTCAGCAGAAACCTTCTAGGCCAAGAGAGAATGGAATGGTAGGTTCAAAGGGCTGAAAGAAAAAGAAAAGCAGCCAGCCAAGAATACTTTACCCAGCAAAGCTGTCCTTAAGAAATGAAGGTGAGATAAAGACTTTTCCTATCAAAAGCTGAGGGAGCTCATCACCACTAGACCTGCCTTATAGGACATGGTGAAAGGAGTTCTTCAAGCTGAAATGAAAGCACAGTAACTAGTAATATGAAAACATACAAAAATATACAACACACTGGTAAGATAAGTATAATCAGATTCACATACTCTAATACTATAATATGGTAGAGTGTTAACCACTTAACTCTAGTGTAAAGGTTAAGGATGAAAGTATTAAAAATAGATACAGCTCTGGGCTTCCCTGGTGGCACAGTGGTTGAGAGTCTGCCTGCTGATGCAGGGGACACGGGTTCGTGCCCCGGTCCGGGAAGAGCCCACATGCCGCAGGGTGGCTGGGCCCGTGAGCCATGGCCGCTGAGCCTGCGTGTCCGGAGCCTGTGCTCCACAACGGGAGAGGCCACAACAGTGAGAGGCCCGCGTACCGAAAAAAAAAAAAAAAAAACAACCCATAAAATGTGGGGGTGGGAGTAAAAGGATAGAGTTTTCTATGTAATCAAAGTTAAGTTCTTATCAGCTTAAAATAGACTATTATCTCTATAACATGTTTCAAGTAAGCCTCAGGGTAACCACAAAGAAAAATCCTGTAGTGGATACACACAAAATTGAGAGAAGGGGATCAAAGTATACCAACATGGAAATTTATCACTTTGCATAGAAAGGCAGCAAGAGAGGAAGAAAGTAACAAAGGACATACAAAACAGCCAGAAAACAATTGACAAGATGGCAATAGTAAGTCCTTACCTATCAATAATTACTTTAAATGTAAGTGGATTAAATTCTCTGATCAAAAGTTGTAGAGTGGTTGAATGGATGAAAAACGAGACCCAACTATATGCTGCCTACAAGAGTCTCACTTCAGCTTCAAGATACAGATAAGCTGAAAGTGAGGGGATGGGAGAAGATATTTCATGAAAATGGAAACTAAAAGAGGACAGGGTCGCTATACTTATATCAGGTGAAATAGACTTTAAGTCACATACTGTAATAAGAGACAAGGTCATTATATAATGATAAAGGGATCAATTCATCAAGAGGATATAATGATTGTGAATATATATCAACCCAGTAGTGGAGCACCTAAATATATAAAGCAAATACTAACATCTGAAGGGAGTAATAGACAACAATAAATAATAGTAGGGAAGTTTAATACCTCACTTTCAAAACAACATAAGTGTCCATCGACAGATGAATGGGTAAAGAAAATGTGGTTATATACGTATACAATGGAATATCAACCGTAAAAAAGAAGGAAATCTTGCCATTTGTGACAACATGGATAGACCTTGAGGGCATTATGCTAAGTGAAATAAGTCAAACAGAGAAAGACAAATACTGTACAATCTCACTTATATATAGAATCTAAAAACATTGAACTCAGGACTTCCCTGGTGGTCCAGTGGCTAAGGCTCCGCTCTCCAATGCATGGGGCCCGGGTTCAATCCCTGGTCAGGGAACTAGATCCCACATGCTGCAGCTAAAGATCCCGCATGCCACAGTGAAGATCCCGCACGAGGCAACGAAGATCCAACGTGCTGCAACTAAGACCCGGCACAGCCAAATAAATAAACATTAAAAAAATATTAAGTATGAATATAAACTGTTTAAAAATAAAATAAAAACATTGAACTCGTGGAAATAGAGAGTGGAATGGGGGTTGTCAGGGGCTGAGGGGTGGAAGAAATTGGGAGATGTTGGTCAAAGCGGTCAAACTTCCATTTATAAGATGAATAAGTTCTGGGGATCTAATGTACCACATGGTGACTAGTTAAAAATACTGTATTTTATACTTCAAAGTTGCTATAAAAGTAGAGCTTTAATTTTCTCACCATAACAACAACAACAAAATGGTAATTATGTGAGGTGACGGATGTCTTGACTAACCTTATTGTAGTAAACGTTTTGTAAAATATACATGTGTCAGTTCATCACATTGTACACCTTAAACTTACACAGTGTTATATATCAATTATATCTCAATAAAACTGAAAAAAAGAAGTGAGAATTCATGTTAGAAAAAATCTGCACTTTAAATTCCTTATCCAACAACACAGATACTAAATGGCACATTTCCGTTTTTCAATTTACAGTATTATAAATGAAATATTATTTATGACAAAGTGTCTAGATTACTTCCAACTTACTTTTTGTGTTTATAACTCTTGACAAATTACAACTCCTTTTACAATGAGGCAATAGGTCTAATGCTTTTTAAATGGGGCATTAATATTGAAACTTAGACCCTGATTTCTGTCGGCCGACAGGGTTCAATGTATATATTCATCCCAGAAAATTGCTTAGCTTCAGGGAGGGGCAGGTCAGCCAGGTGGGGAGGGAGAGTCAGGTTCTAACCAAGGTAGGGCATGATGAAGTGACTTCTGTGGAGAGCCTTGCTTTTTCTTCAGATCAAACATATTCAGTGTTTGAAAAACTTGAAAAACTCCTCTCACTAATTTGTGTACATGTTTCTTTTGAGATTGATGCTTTCGGAAGCAAAGTACAGAATGACAGTGTCTAAGCGCAGCGCTTTTAGCAAGATATTCCTGACCTAGTTAAAGGATCTCAAATTTCAGGCAAAACCCATGCTCCCAATTTCCGCGGCATTTCTATGACACATTTGAGTGGATTCATTACAATTTTTAAACCTTTCCCAGTATAAAATATTATGAATATAAATGTAAGATTTTTAGGTGTAACACAGTTGTCATCCATTTTTTGTTTTTGTCATTCTTACCCTAGAAAGAATGGAGGCTGCTCTGGAAACCAGGCTGTTAAAATGTCCCTTTTTCAAATGTGTTAACAAATGTAATTGGTTCATATAAAAGAGGACATGGGCTCTCAATGGCCGCCTTAGGAGGAAAAGGTATATTAACAATTGAGAGGATAATAGGAGGGTTTATCACTGCTTCAAGTATAATGAACACGCAGAACACACCTTTTGACATTCTGGGTTATAGGTCCAGCCGTTGCAGGTTGTAGCTTTCTTGAAGTGGAGCTGAGAAGCGGCAGGGTAATTGCTCAGCTCCAGCACATCCTCCTTCTAGGGACTCTGTAGATGTCTTTAGTGCCCATGTCACCTCCCTCACCTGCTTCAAACTTCACCCATTGCTGTGTCGCACAGTTCCTTGCGTGCTCAGATGCACCACAACAGCGTCTGTGTCAGTTTGCTAAAGCTGCAGTGACAAAATCGGGTGGACTGGGTGGTTTACACAACGGAAATGAATTGTCTCACAGTTCTGGAGGCTAGAAATTCCAGATCAAGTTGTTGACAGGCCATGCTCCCTCCAAAGGTGCTCGGGAAGGTCTGTTCCCGGCTTCTCTCCTAGCACCTGGCAGTTCCTTGGCTGTGGCAGCAGAACTTCAATCTTCATGTGATAGTCTCCTTGTGTGCTTATATCTGTGTCCAAATTTTCCCCTTTTTCTAGGGATACCAGTCGTATTGGATTAGGGCTTATCCTAATGAGCTCATTTTAATTTGATTACCTCTGTAAAGAACCTATCTTCAAATAATGTTACCTTCTGAGGCGCTGGAGGTTAGAACTCCAACATATAAATTTTGCGGAGGAACACAGTTCACCCTATAGCAGCATCACATTTTAAACTCGCACCTTGCTTTCTGTCTCATGGCCTTCTCAGAGCTGAAGCCATGGAAGCTGCTGGGCTCAGAAGGTGAGGCTGTTGACACCCTTGGGGCAATCCTCAATCAGTCAGGAATGGGACCCGTGAAAAAATGCACCACACTCCTCTCCTTTGGATGGATTATTCTGGCAAGCAGGTATTCCATCTTTTCTCAGAAGTCCTGACAAGACTGCGTCCCATTTGCTACAACAGCAACTTTATTAACACACCCTGACGTTGGCTTTCTCCCGTCTCACTGATCCTTTCCCTTACTACAACTTCTTGGGATTCCCCTCAAACAAATTACCAACACTCTGCTGAGATGATCTCTTTGTCTCAGACTCTGCTTTTGCGACTATCCAAACAGCTGCTTTTGCTACCTTCAGTAGAAAAACTAAGTATTCCTCTGTAAGGTTGCATCTCAAGTTATACATGATAGTAGTGTCTCTGATTATGATATTAACTATGAAAAGTATATTTTTCTAGTCTTCATAAGTGTGGCCTGTCTTGCTAGTATGATTATAGTAGACATATAGAAAATATAACTTTATTGTTGAAAATACCTACTCCCATTTTGGCAGGTGAGAAAAACTGAAGCTCACAGAGTATAATTGATAATACAAGAAGTTAGAGGCAGAGATAGGGCTAGAACCTAGATTCTCTGATACCTGAATTAGCATCTTTCCCCACTATACATTTAATTCCTGTTTCCAGGAATACTTCATATGTTAATAAATGTTGTTCCTTTTAGAGGGTGTTTTACAAGCTTTTAAGGTAATAGAATATAAACTTCTTAAAGACAGGGAAGATTCCTATTTATATTTGTGACAAATGGGGTTAATGTCTTTTATAGAACGAGTGCTAACTAGATATAATGTTAGCTCCATAATGGCACAGATTTTTGTCTGGTGTGTTCGTTGATATATCCCAAGAACCTGGAACAGTGCGTGGCACATAGTGGGCATTTGACAAACATTTGTTGAGTGAACAAATGAATGTTGATATGCTTAAAAGACAAGAAATAATTGTTTCTGTCTCTTTTGCCTTCTGTTAGAGGGCCACCTAAAATCCATTAATAATAGCACAGTTATACATGTCAAAGAATGTTCAAGATTGTTTACGTATATCCGTGATCTAATTTAATCCTCACAATATCCCTGTGAGGTAAGGAAACCAAGACTTAGAGGAACTTCATAGCTATTCAATATCACAAAGCTTGTGATTGACCCAACCACGTTTTGATCATGTGGCCTCTGATTAGCATAACTTAGATAACTGCATTGTTAACGCAATAGAAAATGAGGGCACACGAAGTTTTAGTCTCTACTCATAAATTAAGCAATCATCTTGCAAACATCATAATCGAAAGGTGAAGGATTCAATTCAAGATATTTCTACACATTGAATCTGATGGAGTGTGCTGACTCATCACAAAACCAGAAAGAACCTTTACTTCTCCCCGTTTGGTTGTTGCAAGTCTGCTGGGAGTGAATTTTACTGAAGTGAAATTACTTTCATTGTCATAATTCCTTATGTTATTAAGCCCCATTTTTAATTGTTGGTTTTCTTGGTGTAATTTATTTTTTTCTGAGGAAATAATGTTCTACTGAAAAATGGCAAGCAAATAAAATCTCCTCTTTGTGAAATGTCAGCTCCCTTTGACAGCCTGAGACAATGTATTCCAGAGGTTAAGTCAAGGGCTCTGCAGTCAACTGCATGGCTTTGATGAGTTCCTTACCCACTCTAAACTCCAGGTTCTACAGCTGTAAGATGGGATCCAAAAAGTACTTAGCTCTTAGTGTTGTGCTAGTAAATGAAATACTGAAACCAAAATACTTTGCACAGGACGTGGCTCTGAATGTAAATGCTTAATAAAATATTGCCACTACCACCACCATCACTACCACCACCATCATTATATTGAAGAAGAGTCCTTTTTTAATGGCATAATACCATTATTTGTTTGAAGAAAGATCACCTTTGCTGGAGTATGGATGGTTTCTCTGGGTCTGAAGATACAGCATAGAAAGTGAAACTTACAAGATGCACGGTGTTCCTTCTTATGTGATTTAGGGCCTCACCATCTCCTACTGCTGTGCTGTCCAACATAATAGCCACTAGCCACACATGGCTCTCGAGCAATCCAAATGTAGCTAGTGCAAGTGAGGAAGTGAATTTTTAATTTTATTTAATTTCCATGTATTTAAATTGAAACTTAAATAGCTACTTGTAGCTAGTGACAACCAGACTGGACAGCATTGTATTTTGTCATGCTGGGGATGGGACTTTGCAAGCCTTTGCCAGCTGATGCCCTGTTAGACTCTGCCAGTAGGGGGCACTAGAGGGAGACTTCAAAGTTGGGAGGAGAAGGGACCTGTTCCTTCCTGTCCACTTCTGTTCCTTCAGTTAATGTCAACACAGCAATGGTTCTTCACTCTGACGGTGGCAATTGGTTTCAGTACTTGCCACACTCCCAGAACTAGCCCCACTGTACTCCTCAGAGATACCAGGACCAGCTGGGCAGTGCCTGCCCCTTCCACCCATGCCCCCAGGGCTGGGCTCCAATTCCATGGGGCTCTTCCTCCAAACCTTTAAATTGCACTAACTCTAATCTCTTATATAGGGACAGGTTGCTGCTTTAGTTTCCTGACTTTGTCTTATGGTTTCTTTGATAACAGTTCAGTGAATTCTCTAGATTAAATTTTTTCTGTTAAAATACCTGGCATGGTGTCTGTTTTCCTGTCTGGACCCTGATACCAGCTTCCTGGGATCTCAGTCCATGTGGGGCATATTCCTGCTACTTCAGCCAAATGTAGCTCCAGCCCCAGGACTTCACCTAGAACTTCGAACTCTGGCACAATCTAGCCAGATTTTCCCTCTTTTTCCCTGCTAATTCTTTTTTTTAAAAAAATATTTATTTATTTTATTATTATAAGGTATTTTATTATTATAAAATGTGAACTCAACACATGGGTTGAGTCCACATTTTAGCTATTGTGAATAATGCTGCTATGAACATGAGTATGCATCATATATGTTTTAAGAGACTTTTCATGAAGAAAGCAAGAACTGAATGAATCTCAAAGGGCACTGATGAGAGAATACTTTAAATGCTGAGGAAAATGGAGGTTTTTCCTTCCTCTCACTTCCTTGCATTTACTTCTCTGACTCCCCCTAATGGATCCCCCCAGCCTAGGTGGGCATGTTCTCCCAAGAAATTCACCGTATAGTGACCGAGGCCATATAAAAGTTACCTGTCCTCAGAGTCATAATCCCCATTTTGCCTTTGACCCATTTTCTTCACTGAAACATTTTGCACGCTAACGTTTCACATCATTCAACTCACTGGGCTCTAAATCCATGGTCTATGAAATATATTATCATTGGATTCCAGACAAATCCTTCTGGAGTCACAAACGTGGAGAGCTTGGCACTAAGGAGGTGGCAGCCAGGGCAAGGTTGAACTCATGGAATTCTTGGGTGGTAATGAACTTCTTGATACCACTAGAGGCCCAACAAAAGATTATATTGCTGCTTCTTGGACAATTTTACCCCATTCTGCTTCCTGCATACTAATTATGGGGTTCTTTCTCCTCACTTTATCAGGAACATGGTAAGGCTCATTCAAGGTACAGTTTTCCTCAGCTCCCTTCTCTTGCCACAAGGGCCAAAGACAGACTAGGTGAAATAAGCATTAGCACAAATAGGAGTTTAAAAATAGTTTCTTTCCTTTGGGGGAGGTTCTTTGATTTTTCAGGTTCCCTTCTTGGCAACCAATGACAGGGAGAAGGGCCAGACCCCACCACTTTTATTTATTATTTTTATTTTTTAACATCTTTATTGGAGTATAACTGCTTTACAATGGTGTGTTAGTTTCTGCTGTATAACAGAGTGAATCAGCTATACATATACATATATCCCCATATCTCCTCCCTCTTGTGTCTCCCTCCCTCTCACCCTCCCTATCCCACCCCTCTAGGTGGTCACAAAGCACCGAGCTGATCTCCCTGTGCTATGCGGCTGCTTCCCACTAGCTATCTATTTTACGTTTGGTAGTGTATATATGTCCATGCCACTGTCTCACTTTGTCACAGCTTAACCTTCCCCCTCCCCATATCCTCACATCCATTCTCTAGTAGGTCTGCGTCTTTATTCCCGTATTTGCCCCTAGGTTTTTCATGACCATTTCTTTTTTTTTTTCCTTAGATTCCATATATATGTGTTAGCATACGGTATTTGTTTTTCTCTTTCTGACTTACTTCACTCTGTATGACAGTCTCTAGATTCATCCACATCTCTGCAAATGACCCGATTTCGTTCCTTTTTATGGCTGAGTAATATTCCATTGTATATATGTGCCACATCCTCTTTATCCATTAATCTGTCGATGGACAGTTAGGTTGCTTCCATGACCTGGCTATTGTAAATAGTGCTGCAATGAACATTGGGGTGCATGTGTCTTTTTTTTTTTTTTTTTTGCGGTACGCAGGCCTCTCACTGTTGTGGCCTCTCCCGTTGCGGAGCACAGGCTCCGGACGCGCAGGCTCAGCGGCCGTGCCTAACGGGCCCAGCCGGTCTGCGGCATGTGGGATCTTCCCGGAGCGGGGCACGAACCCGTGTCCCCTGCATCAGCAGGCGGACTCTCAACCACTGCGCCACCAGGGAAGCCCGCATGTGTCTTTTTGAATTATGGTTTTCTCCGGATTTATGCCCAGGAGTGTGATTGCTGGATCATATGGTAACTCTATTTTTAGTTTTTTAAGGAACCTCCATACTGTTCTCCACAGTAGCTGTATCAATTTACATTCCCGCCAACAGTGCAAGAGGGTTCCTTTTTCTCCACACCCTTAGAGGGATTTTTTTAGTAGATTTAAAAAGTATTTAATTTAATGGGATTTTCTACACAGGTGATCATGTCATCTGTGAATTAGGACAGTTGTATTTCTTACTTTTCAATCTGTATGCTTTTCTTTCTTTTTTTTTCTTCTTGCTTTATTGCACTTGCTAGGACTTTTAGTATGATGTTGAATACAAATGTTGAGAGTGAACATACTTGCTTTGCTCCTCATCTTAGAGAGAAAGCTTTCAGTCTTTCACCATTAAGTATGATGTTACCTGCAGGGTTTTTTTTTTTTTTAACAGATGCTCTTTATCAAGTTGAGAAAGTTGCCTTCTATTCCTAGTTTGCTGAGAGATTTTATCATGGATTAAAGTTTGTCAAATGCTTTTTCTACGTCAATTGATATAATTGTGTGTGTTTTTTCTCCCTTAGGTGGTTAATATGCTGGGTTACATTGATTGATTTTCAAATATTTACCCTTGCCTTCTGGGATAGAGCCCACTTGGTCATGGTATATTTATTTGATTTGCTAGTATTTTTTTGAGGATTTTTGCATTTATATCCATGAGGGATATTGGTCTGTAGTTTTCTTTTTTGTACTGTTTTGTCTGGTTTTGGTATCAGGGTCTGGCCTCATAAATGAGTTGGCAAGTGTTCTTTCGTCTTCTATTTTCTGAAAAAGATTGTGTAGAATTTGTGATATATCATCTTTAAAATGTTTGGAAGAATATGCCGTTTAAACCAACTGGGTCTTCAGATTTCTGTTTTGGAAGGTTTATAACCTTCCAAAATTAAAATTTAATTTAGATAATAGTTACACGTTATCTCTTTCATTTTGGGTGAGTTTTGGTTGTTTGTGGTTTTCAAGGAAGTCTTCAAATGTAATTGTTAATTTGTCTATTTTTTTTCCAGTTCTGTTAGTTTTCACTTCATATATTTTAAAGCTCTATTGCTAGGTGCATAGACATTTAGGATAGTTATGTCTTCTTGGTGAATTGACCCTTTTACCATTATGTAATATCCTTTTTCACCCTTGGTCTTGACTTAAAAAAAATAAATGTAAACCTGTACACCCTCAAATTACTAATGATTATTAGCTTAAGTTAAAGATGGTACCAATATGAATCTAACTGGGTCCTTTCTTCAAATCATTTGTGATTCATCTTTCTTGCTCACTTTCCCCATATAGTAATAGCCAACATTTACTGTACACTCATCATGTAAAACTAAGTATTTTACATGTGTATTTTATTAAATCATCATAAAGCCCCCATTAGGACAATAAGCATTCTCATTTTGTGAATGAGGAACCCAGGTTCAGAGAAGTTAAATAACCACTTAAGGTCACACAGCCAGCGAGTGGGTGAGCCAGAGTTGAGAACTCACACTCTTCCTCCAGAGACTGTACTCTTCACCACTGTGCTCTAATTATCGCTTTCCTTTAGTCAATTGTTAATTCCCATCAGTTCTGTCCTCCAAACATCTTTCAAATTATTCTATTCCCCACCTCCATGCTACCATCCTGTCCAAGCCACCATTCTCTCTCTCTAAGCCGACTGCCAACGTCTTCTAAACAGGTTACCTGCTTCGATTTGAGCCATGATGCAGCCAGCATGCTAAATGCAAATATCTGTCCTTCTATAGCATATAACCAAGAACATGGCTGGTTTGTCAAAGAGGCATTTCTGTGGCTCTGTGATTACTTAATGGATCAAAATTAATGATAAATACGAGAACCTATGGGGGTTAATGGTAATTCAATAATTCAACAACTCACATGGCTTCCCATGACTCTTAGGATCCAGTCCAGTCTCATAACCTTGGTTCTGAAGGTCCTCCGTGATGGAGCCCCTGGCCACCCCCTAGTTCTCTGCATGCCACCATACTGTTCTTCTGTCAGTTTCTTCAACTCATTCTGTTCCCCAGCCTCCGGGCTTCTGTGCATATTGTCCCTTTTGCCTGGAAGACTCTTTCCTCAGCTCGTTGCCTGGCTAGCTCCTATTCATATTTCAGGCCTCAGGATAAATGTCACAGTTTCAACATTTTGGAGCTATCTTTAACTTCTCTCCCTTTCCAAAAAAAATCTCTCCCATTCATCCTCCTGCCTCTGTCTCCACTGCCACTGCTGTGGTCCAGAACTTGATCTCCTCTGGTCTGGACTGCAGGCTTTTGTCTATTCTTTCCTGCTGGTCTCTTCCCCTCCAGTCTATTTTCCATGCCGCAGATATATTTTTAAGGCACGGTCATAATGTTTGCCTCCTCTGAAGCCTTCAGTATTTTCCCACTGCTGACAGGATAAAGTCTGAACATGTTAGCCTGGTGGTTTTTTTTTTTTTTTTTTCCGTACGCAGGCCTCTCATTGTTGTGGCTCCAGACGTGCAAACTCAGCGGCCATGGCTCACGGGCCTAGCCACTCCGTGGCATGTGGGATCTTCCCGGACCGGGGCACGAACCCGTGTCCCCTGCATCAGCAGGCGGACTCTCAACCACTGCGCCACCAGGGAAGCCCTAGCCTGGTGTTTAAGGCCCTCCATGGGCCGGCCACACACACCTTCTTGGCCTCATCTCTCAGCACTGGCACTCATACCCCTTATGATCTAGCATGAGGTGATCATACCCACACCACTGTAAGGACACGGGGTGATCTGAAGTGGCTCATGGATGGAAAGTTATTTTAATGTGTAGTGAATAAAAGTGAATTCATGGTGGTAATGTATCCTGTTAGAATATATTAATTTAGGGGCTTCCCTGGTGGTGCAGTGGTTAAGAATCCACCTGCCGTTGCAGGGGACACGGGTTCGAGCCCTGGTCCGGGAAGTTCCCACATGCCGCGGAGCAACTAACCCCGTGCGCCACAGCTACTGAGCCTGTGCTCTACAGCCCGCGAGCCACAACTACTGAGCCCGCGTGCCACAACTACTGAAGCCCGTGTGCCTAGAGCCCGTGCTCTGCAACAAGAGAAGCCACTGCAATGAGAAGCCCGTGCACCACAACAAAGAGTAGCCCCTGCTCGCCACAACTAGAGAAAGCCCACGCATATCAACGAAGACCCAATGCAGTCAAAAATTAAATAAATGAATAAATAAATACTTTTTTTAAAAAAAAGAATATATTAATTTAGGTTACAGGAATGAGTCAATTTGGGGAAAAAATGTTAAGTAATAATAGCATAGGTGGTACTCAGCTGTGGAAAGAACCAGAAGTGGGAGGCAAACGGCTGAAGAATGGGAAACGGGGGTCCAACCACCTTAGTCTACTCCCCATTCTTTCAACCCACCATGCAATTTCACCTCCCCATGCCTTTGGTGATGCTGTTCCCTTATTCTGACTACCCTCTCTCCAACTTTCTGTCTATATCAAAATTCTCTCAGCCGTCAAGGCTTAGCTCAAATGATACCTCCTTGATGATATCTTTGCTTATTCTCTGGTCAGAATGAAGAGTTCCCTCCTCTACACACCCACAGCACATTACTTCTGCATCTATTTGGCCCTGTTTCATTTTGCTGCTTGTGTAGTTAGCACCTTACATGTCTGGCCCTTTGCCTTTTAGACAGTAAGCGTCTTTTTTTTTAATAAATTTATTTTTGGCTGCGTTGGGTCTTCATTGCGGTGCACGGACTTCTCACTGTTGTGGCTTCTCTTGTTGCGGAGCACGGGCTCTAGGCACGCGGGTTTCAGTAGTTGTGGCTCGCGGGCTCTAGAGTGCAGGCTCAGTAGTTGTGGTGCACGGGCTTAGTTGCTCCGTGGCATGTGGGATCTTCCCGGACCAGGGCTCGAACCGTGTCCCCTGCATTGGCAGGCGGATTCTTAACCACTGTGCCACCAGGGAAGCCCTAGACAGTAAGCTTCTTGAGAACAGCCTTCAGCATAATGCCAAGCACAGGAAGATGACTCAGGATAAATATATTTGTTACATTCAGTTGTAGCACAGGGAAGTTTGATTTCAAAATTCTCTAAGTGGCAGGTGAATGGTAACAGGGAAAGAAACCACCAATGCCCTTATTCCAAATAAAGAAAGGCCTTCTGAGGTTCCAGGGTGTGCATGAGTGTGTAAGGCTATGGGCAGCCTGTCATTTCCAGTGTAAAGCGAAAACCTGGCATCTTAATCAGTTGGCTCAAAGCCTTCAGAAATCCAAGAACGTGGCTGGTTTGTCAAAGACGAATTTCTGTGGCTTTGTGATTACTTATTGGATCTGTATTACTATAAATATAAGAACCCGCAGGAGTAAAAAAAAGATAATTTAGTAATTCAGAAAACATAGACTGAGCATACCTCGTGTGAAATCCCTGTGCTAGAAGCAATGGGGGCAGGCTTGGGGCCTGGAAGGAGGAGGGTGAAGAGCATAAGTATGAAAACAATGAAAATAATGTAAGTATGGTTACTGATACCTCGTATAGAGCATTTATTGTCAACAGGCACTCTGTTCAGCACTTAATGTGCATTATCTCATTTAATCCTCTCACGACCCTGAGAGGTAGATAATTTTATTATCCCCATTTTACATATGAAGAAACTGAGGCTCAGAGAGGTCATGTATCTTCATTTCAAGCGTTGGGGAAAAAAATAGGTAGCATTTGTTGTGTCTTTATTATGAACCAAGAGCTACCTTAAGCACTTCGTGTATGCTTAATTAATTTTAAGTCATATTAAGACATGTAAAAAATAAAGTTTCTGCTTTCCAGAAACTCATAGTCTAGAGGGGAAAACTGATACCATAAATAATGGATATATCCTAGAGGGTGAGAACAATACAGTTAGGGTTCAAATGTCATTATATGGGGACCAAAGGAGAAGGCCATTCTTTACTACCAGGCA